>NC_088805.1:10970835-11595835 GCF_011386835.1 Chrysemys picta bellii | reverse complement strand
AGAGGAACTGCTTAAAGGTCAAGGATGACAGAGGATGCTAGATCTCCATCCCACACGCAGATTCATCCTCTGCCTGCTTCCATCCCCACTCTGCATTTCAGGAAGTTTCAGAATAAGAAAGAGAAGGCCAGTGGGGTCCAGGATACTCTGAGATGTTTCTAATAGACTTAGACATTTTTGGGGAAGATCATTGGGTGTTAGCTAGAATATATCTAACTGCAGTCCCGGTAGAAGCCCTGATGCTCACTTATGGGTAACAACTCTGGGACCTGTTATGGCAACTCTAAAACACAATTTCTGCAACTCCCCAGAGCATGTGGATTTATATCAGCCACTTCTTGCACACTCTGTATTATTAATGAGATGGAATCAATATATAGATTACAACTGAAGACGTGCAGCCTGGTGACCTTTCCCAAATAACCAGTTTATTCTGTAATAGTCCAAGATAAAGACTTATATTTATAGACTGTCTTTAATCCAAAGTTCTCAAAGTGTTTTACAAACCATTTACAATGTGCTTAATACACAGTACAGAGAGGGGACACTGTCACCCCGCACCCTGCTTAACATTGAGTGACTCCATTTTGAGGAGACACCCCAATCAAGAACAGCTTGTCTCCTCTAACAGCTCTTAAGGTCTCCGGCAGCAAGGCAACCCCTACCCACTGTCACAGCAACTCTCTCAATTTAGTCTTTATCCTGAATCGCTCTGCTGCTGAACTTCTTTATCTTTGAACCCCACTTTCTCAGCAGACACCTCTCTCTCTCTCCTCATGGCTGTTTATCCCATCCTTCATCCACACAGGTGCATGAATTCAGGCTTTAACAGTTAGTGAAGTGTGTTTGTTGAACTCAGCTTTGAAAAGCAAACAATGGTGACCAACACTATCTTCAGGGTCAACATACCCAGTTATACTAGGTCCTGGTTCTGGAAGCCATAGAGAAAACATAGCAATTGTAAAAGTTCCTGAGAAGAAAGGGAGCAGATGTTGTCATAGCAGACATACCAGATCCAGGAGGACCCAACTCAGTGGAGTTTTGCAGCTTAGCAGAAGTCAGATGCTTTGGCCATCTTCACACACTTCACACAGGAATCATCACATCAAGGCCTACAAGGAGCATTCTCTCATGGTTAGACGTGAACTGGAAGTTAGGAATTCTTGCTTCTATTTCTGGCTATCTTACAGACTTGTAAGCAAGTTGTTTAGTTTTTCTCTGACTCAGTTTCCCTCCATGCAAAATGGAGATCATACCTACCTCACAAAGATGTTAAGATGCTTCCTAATTCATTACTTCTTGTAAAGTGCTTTGAGATTCTCAGATAAATGGCATTATAGAAGGACAACATTTCATTACCAGAAAAAGTTTGATGCTCGAAGAATGTTTCTACCCAAAGCTGTAGGGTGAAGGGGTATAAACTGGATTAATAAAGGAAGTCTGGTTGCAACCTAAACTATGAAGAGATTATTAGTCCCTCCATAATCATTACAAGGTGATGAAGAAATCACGAGAACAGAGCCCAGTGCAGCCAGGCCAGGGTTGTCCTGCCAGTTCCTTTTCTTGGATCATCGATGCTGGTCGCAATGTTATGTTGATGAAGGTGCTGTGCAGTGACATACTGCATGCTATCATCGTCTCCCTCAGAGATTTCTTACACTGAGTTCCCCTGTTCCAAGCAAGGTAAGTGCCCTGTTGGCCCTGGCCAGAGTCAGGAAGCATGTTCTAACATGAGCATTAATTGCAGATGGAACAGGGATGGCTCAGGGCTGCTCTGTGTATCTCTACCACGTCAGCAACAGTGAGGCACAAGTGACATTCTGCAGGAAATGAAGCGGGACAGGATTCTCTCTAAACACTGTTTCTTCTTTGGTTTCTGTGTCTCTCCTAATCAGCCTCCTGGACTGAAAACAGAAGCCTTCGCTGTGCACAGGGCCAAGCCCTGAGCATGCACAGTGCACATGTCCTATTGGATTACAGGGCAGAGCACACTCACGTGGCCCAGTTTGTCAGAGACTCAGCTGTGTCTCTGCAGAAAGTAAAGGGAATGAGGGGGGTATATGTGAAAGCAACCTGCGTCTGCACGTTACAGTCAGAAGGCTGGGCACAGGGTTGCACTTGGGGCTGTATAAGCAAGCAGATGTAACTTGAGACTTTCTGCATGGGGGGGCGGTACCTCAGGATAACTCAGGACCCCAGTCTATAGGCAGGAAACACACGAGTCTTGGTGTGTATCTAAAGCAGGAACCTGGCTGATAACACCAGAGACCTTGGTGAGACCTGAAAGTGGAGAGGACAGATCAATATCACCTGGGAGCTCACTGCATCTATAAGTGGGATGAGTTGCGGACACAGTGAATTTCCCTGAGAGCCCAGGGGATGGGAAGACTAGGTGAAATGATCTTGATACTGAAACACAAGGTAATGCAGCAGAGACCTGCTCAACACATTCCAACTCATGAGGGAAGCAGGCTCGATCCATGACATTGTCAGGGCAAGATGACACCCTCTCATCAGTCCCATCACCTGTAGAGGGAAGGTGAAGGGCTCTCAACAAACCCATATTGGACTCCATGCTCCCCTCAAAGCTATTCACATCACAATCTGTAACTGCCATAAAAGCTTGGAGGAAAAACATGTGATCCCAGGTGGAGGGGAGAGGAGTGAAGAAAGACAAACCAGATCAACGAAGTTGGCATCCATTTCAGAGGGCAGGAGTTCATCATCCAGGACAGTATTTCCATTGGGTTTATCACTGTTCTCTCTGTCTAGAATTCAGGTCATTAACGGAGATGTTTCCACACTGAATTAACAATGAGCTCCCACTTTCGTCTAAATCCTTCCTTTACAGCATGCCAATAGTTCCACATGATTTCATTCCAAGGACCACTCTGTGAGAGGGAGTCCATCCCATGAATCACATGCCAGCCCAATCAGCTCCTCCTCCTCCCCCCCTACAATGCTCTACCCTCCCAATCGTTCATACCTAAATACTCTACCTGGTCTCCCATTCCACACCTTCTCTTTCAGCCTCCCCATCCCTCTCCCAATACCAAGTCTTCACCACTTCCCAAGCACATTTCCTGCTTTCTCAGGTGGTCTATCAGGGACCAGAGTCAGGTTGAGAACCACTACATTAGTGCAGCAGGAAAGAGGAGCTCTGACACTTGGATTTCTGTGGCTGTTTTCACCTGGTTGGACAAAGAGAGATACAAACCAGGACCCAGAGTCCCAAAATTCACAGGCCTCTATGCCTTCTCTAAGGAGAATCTCCAATAGCTGCTAGTAATATGGTTTTTATCCTGTGGGCTATCAGAGGAACCCACAGTCTAACATTCCATCCAGCAGGGGCAGTGCTGAGCACACACATCAGTTAGTACACAACTACAGGCATGTTCCACAAAGCGTGTTGGAGACAGCATTGATAGTCTGTGTCACTAGCTCTGGGTCTCCCCACATCACAGCCAGCTCTGGACTGGAAATGGAAAGATCCAACCATGGATGTAGTGGCGTGGAAATCCCCTTCTAGTCATTACAAAATGTTCTCCACAGCATCTAGCCCTGTGGAGGACTTGCTCAGGCAACGGTCTGTTACCAACAGAGGCAGGCTCTGTGAGAAGGTCAAAGTACATCTGCCCTACCAGAGTCTCCATGTGTGAGATGGATGACCACCTGGTAAGCAAAAGATGCTGATTATTGTTTTTATGATCGGTTTTCTCTTAAATTCTTTTGTTCTGAATAAACAGTACTTTGCTTCACGAGAGCTGGCTGGTCATTGAATAAATCCTGTCCCTGAAAGAGCAAAACTGCAGGTGCTGAGCTGAAGTCAGATTGTCTGAGGTGATCACTGTGAATTACAGGAGTTTGACACCTAAGTTCCTGGTCTAGAGGAAGATGATTGCAGGATCCCACCCAGAGAAAGGTGACAGCTGGAGGCCTGAGACCTAAGTGCAGTGCCCTCAAGAAGGCCATGATGGGGTCAGAGGCACAGTTAAAGTGGGAACTGTGACACACTCCCATTAGCTTTAATAGGTGACAGGATAAAGCTTGCAGGATCCATCATTCACTGCCTTCAGTACCAACTCAAACTAGTTATCTTTGTATTAATCATTAAGAGAGTGTTTGATGGTAGCAGCAAAAGGACAGAGGCCCAAAGGCTGCATACAGGGGAGGGCAAGACGAGGGCGATAGATACGGGTGACTCATGTGCGATGTCCTGTGGAGCCATCTCACTCCTCAGTCTTTTATGAAACTTCCAGGCTTTGTGCAGCCCAATCTGGACTTAGTGAAGAGAGGGTGAATGGCAGAGAAGCATCTTTTTGTGTCTGCAGATCAGTAGCACAAGCACAGACAAGCAGATTTTGAAGTGTAAATGAGGTTCCCCACAGGCCCAGGCAGACAGGGAAATAGAAGCCACAGGACACTGCCTTCCTCCCACTCTACTTGCTCAGCCAATTGTCTCTCTCAGAAGGAAGCAGTAAGCTTCTCTTGTATGAAGCCACCAGGATACACAGCAGGCAGCCTGGGGAGCAGAGGAAACAGGAGAGAAATGGGAATTATTTTGCTGTATTACCAGATGTGCTGCCATTGCTGCCATTGGCTGTCAAACCAAAGACTGAAATCTAAGACTGAAACGTCTTGTGTATCTGAGTTTCAAAGACTAGACACAGAGCTTAAGGCCAGGGCCGGTGCAAGGAAGTTTCGCACCTTAGGCGAAACTTCCACCTTGTGCCACCCCCGCACCTAGCTAACCCGCCCCTTCCCCCCCGTGGCAGATAACCCCACCAGTCGCGGCAGCTAACCCCGCCCACCACCTGGGGAGCCCGCTGCCCCCCCTGCCTGGGGAGCCCCTCCCCGCAGCAGCTAACCCCCCTCTGCAACTAACCCCGCCGGGGGAGCCCCGCTCCACAGCAGCTAAATCCGCCCGCTGCCCCCCTCTGCGGCAGCTAACCCCACCCGGGGAGCCCGCCCCAGATCACCTCTGCTCCGCCTCCTCCGCTGAGCATGCCAGCACCGCTCTAATTCTCCTCCTCTCCCAGGCTTGCGGTGCCGATTGGAGGAGAATTAGAGCGGGGGCTGTGTGCTCAGCGGAGGAGGCAGAATGGAGGTGATCTGGGGCGGGGAGCAGTTCCCCTGTGCGCCCCCCCCGTTACTGCGGGCAGCCCTCCCCGTGCCCCCCCCCCCCCCGTCCCAGCTCACCTCCACTCCACCTCCTCGCCTGAGCGGGCTTTTAGGCGCCCTCAACCACTAGGCGCCCTAGGCGGCCGCCTACTTCGCCTAGTGGTTGCACCGGCCCTGCTTAAGGCAGAAGGGACCACCAAATCATCTAGGCCAGTGGTTCTCAACAGAGGGTACGTGTACCCCTAGGGGTACACAGAGGTCTCCCAGGAGTACATCAACTCATCTAGATATTTGCCTAGTTTTAATACAGGCTACATAAAAAGCACTAGCATAGTCAGTACAAACTAAAATTTCATATAGACAATTACTTGTTTATACTGATCTATATACTATACACTGAAGTATAAGTACAATATTTATATTTCAATTGATTTATTTTATAATTATATGGTAAAAATGAGAAAACAAGCAAATTGTCAGTAATAGTGTGCTGTGACTTTTGTATTTTTATGTCTGATTTTGTAAGCAAGTAGTTTTTAAGTCAGGTGAAACTTGAGGGTATGCAAGACAAATCAAACTTCTGAAAGGGGTACAGTAATCAGGAAAGGTTGAGAGCCACTGATCTAGGCCAACTGCCTGTATATACCACAGGCCACTACACACCACCCAGCCACTCCCACAGCAAACCCAACAACCAAAATTAGACAAAAGTATTACAGCTCTCAGAAGACAAACTATTATGTGCCACAGGCAGAGAACACAAGGGACTAAGGTATTGGCAGCAGTTGGAAATGGAGTTGGTTGGAGATGGAATCTGAAAATGGAGTGGGGCTGAATGTAGTTTATGAATAAAGGACCCTCTTGCTCACTGTGCTAACTGGAGCGTCTTGCTGTTACTTTATGTTCTTGTTCTGATTCCGTTAAATTTAAAGGGCAATTGGATTGTGGGAAGCGTAACAGGCAGGATCTTGAGTTGGAACTTGGCAGCTCTACAGGCGCAAAGCAATACAAGTTGGGGAGCTGGCTGGGATCCCTTCAAAGCCAAACCCTCCCTGTCACCCAACAGGAATTGCAACCAGATGGCAAGTCTCTGTTCGGTTCTTTATCAGTATAACCTGCAATGACAATGTCTCCTCCTCTGTACCAGCAATTTTGTGACAGTGCCAGAGCAACGCCTGGCTCCTGCAGTAAAAGCATGGTACCCCTCAATCTCCTTTGAATAATGAATCCTTTAGTGGGTTTAATGCAAAACAAAGGAAAGCCACAGAGAAGCCAACCACACTTCACCCATCAATGGAGCCATGGAATTCCCTGTCCAATACCATCCACATCCACCCATTGCTCAATGCCATGGAGTACCCCACTCAGCAATTATCACTCAGGACTGTAAACACCCCACTCAGTGCCATTCACACTGCGGCCATTTCCTGGAGCCACAGAGCAACCTGTCCAATGCAATCCATGCCCAGTGCCCAATCCAATCACTCAGGGTCACAGAATTCCCTGCCCAAGACCATTTATACCCAGTGCCTATTGCTTGGGGCCACTGACCTCCTTACCCTATGCCACCCATATATGCCTGTGACTTGGAACTACCAAGCTCCCTGCCCAGTACCACCCATACTGCATTGATTGCCACAGTGCTCACTGCCTGGCCCCATCCACTTCACACATCACAGTGGAACTCACACTAAGCCTCTTTCCCTGACACTGGGTTCGGTTTCAATGACTTGGACATGTCTTCATTTGAGACCCCTTTGGCTTTTCACTATCTTCATCCCAAACTGGTGTCACCACTATGTCTGAACAGAACATGAGGTTCCTATCACACAGCAACACAGCAGAAGATTCACCCCCCTCAAATCCAAACTGCGCCAAGCCCCAGGCTTCTACTCTTTCAGAAATCCTTTCACTAACCATCCACCATGCATTTGGAACTTTACTTACATGTTGGACAAATTGGGATTAGGGAAACTTGCTTTACATAAATTCCCGTAGTTTCCCAGAGTGAGGACACAAAAATCCTAAAGTTCCAAGGACCAGTTCTGGGACCATGTGTTTTTGACCCCCAGTGGCTGCCCAAACTCCATTACCAAGAAAAGAGCTGAAGGCTGCCTTAACTTTCACCTTTATCAGAAAATAAGTGGATAGAGTGAGAAATCCATGCCAATCCAAGGGTGGGATCAGATCTAAGGACAGTGGGGGCCAACCCTTCCCCATCCAAAACCAGAAACATTTTCAGATTTTATTTTTTGCACTAGAACTAGACAAGCCACCATGAAATCACTTATCGAAAACGAAACTAACTTCTCTGGAGGAAAGAACTTACTTGCTAAGGGCTTGCTCATTCTTTCCTTCCTGCTTCTCAACTTTTCCTTCATTTATCCTGATGCTTTTCTTTGAGCTTTTCCAAGCCAAGTGTTTCCTCTATACTCATGCTTCTCTCCATTTCCATGTCTTTTTCCTTCACAGTATTGTTCCTTACTGATTTGTCCTCTCTCTCTTCAGTCTTCCCTTCTCCCCTCTCTGTCCCAGACTCTCATCACCATCTTTCACACCCTTGTGCTCTTACTCCCCTTTGCTCTTCTCTAGTTCATTTTTCAACCAAGGTCTTCTCGCTCCACTGCGATGGGGGGGTTCCACTCACCCCCTCACATACATGGGATATGGCAAGAGTCTTTCAGAAGGTGAATGGACAACAGTGGCTGTGTAGGTTTCAGAGTAGCAGCCGTGTTAGTCTGTAACCGTAAAAAGAACAGGAGTACTTGTGGCACCTTAGAGACTAACAAATTTATTAGAGCATAAGCTTTCGTGGGCTACAGCCCACTTCTTCGGATGCGTAGCTGTGTAGGGATCCAAGGGCGAGCTGAGAGCGCTATATCCTTGGAGGGGACCTAGTGCAGATGTAAGCCTCTCACCGTGGAGGAGGGCCTGTGACTGGGGGAGGCAGAGCTCTGAGGGCCACCCACCAGCAGGGCAGGGGTCATTGCTTGGCAAAGCGCCTCCAAGAAGAGGATGGAAGAGAAACAAGGCCAGGGGCTGGAGGGGGGGGGGCAGATGAGGACAGAGGGGCCAAGGGCGGGGGCAGGGACAGGGGTCTGACGGGACCTTAGTCAAGCCAGCCAACCAGCCCGCCCTGCCCCGGCTCGCCCTGGCCGGAGGAGGCTGGGCAGATGGGGGAACCCGGTAGGCGTGGGGCGCTGCGCGATGCTCTGCTGCCACCGCGTGGGGCTAACGCTGCAGGTGGGTCCTTGGGCGGGAGCGTGAAGGCCGGGGCCGTGCTACGAGGCCCTGCCCGGGCAGCCGCAGGGACCCCGCGGTGAATGGGGGGAGGGGCGGTTATCCGCCGACGAGTGTCCCTGAGCTACCAGCCAGCCGCGTGCCGCCAGCAGGAAGAGGGCAAACAGCAGTTGCCTGGAGCCGCGCGCGCCACTCAAAGCCTTGCGCACGAGGACGTAATGTGCGGGTATGCGCGCGCGCCGCTCCCTCGCGGTGTTTCTTGACCCTCCGGTTCCGCCCCTGCCGAATGCCGATTGGCTGTAGTGCCCAGAGACGACACTCCCATTGGCTGAGCTGAGTGTCTGTCTGGTTCGGCGTCCCGGGGAGGCTGGCGCGCGGCCGAAGGACAAGGAGGAGATGGTGCGGTTCAAGCACAGGTGAGGGTGAGATCTCCGCTCGGTCACTCCCCGTTCCCCCCTAACGCGGTGCTTTGGGTTGCAGGTACCTGCTGTGTGAGATCGTCTCGGAAGACCCCCGCTGCCGGCAGTGCATCGACGAGCGGGCGGTGAGCGCTGCGGCGAAGGATGCCGTTGCCCGGACCCACGGGGACTACGGGCTGGCCTGCTGCTCCATCTCCTTCACAGGTCTCCACCTTCCCCTGCTCCCGCCTCCGCGGGTGCCGACCCCCGGGCTAGGCCCACAGGCGGGGCCGGACACCATTTCTCGGAGTACTGCGCGCACGCCAGAGACGGGTGGGGGGTTGCCCATCAATCACTGGGCGCAGGGCGCGGGGTGTTTGTTTGAGTGTTACAAGGGGTGAATGAGTCTTGAAAAATCATCAACCAATGTGTGTCATTTCTGGACAGCCCCTATGTGCTAAGCACGGTCCGATCCGGAATGGGCCTTTCGTCCCCAGTTCCCAAAGCACTGCCTGGGGCTTAAAAGAGATTAAAGTGCACTCCCTGTGCTCGTGGCAGTTTTTCCATTCTAGCATTCCCTGACGAAAGTGCAGTGCGTTGTCGTATCCATCCTCCTGACTGGAGGCCAGTGGCTGCCACGTAATGAGGTTTAGGAAAAATCAGCATAAACCCTTGCTATGTCTAGTCTCCTACAGCCTTTCATTCTGTGGCGACATAGCCAGCAACTATGTAGAATTAGCTCTGGAAAACATTTAAAGTTTTGCTTCAATATAAGCTACTTGGAACCTCAGGTTCTGTAAACCAGAATTTCTGAAATACGATCTAATGTTCAAGTGTGCAATGAGAGATCAATTGTTCTAATCAGTTGTTCTATGTACCTAGTGAAATATCTCAATGCCTATACAGGCATAGTTCTCTTGCGTTGCCGAAAGGACTTCTACAGGCTCCTCTGGTCAGCTCTTCCCTTTGTCACTTACTTAGAGAACAGGAACCAGCGTTATTCCTGTTTCTTCAACACACTACATGTTGGAGGTAAGGTTTTCAAGAGCTTTTCTTTGGTGGCCTGTGGCATGTCTTACTAATTCCTCCTAGTGCAGCAACATCTCAGAACTTTGAGATCTTGAATTTCTTATTACTCTTGTAATGATTAGGAGGGAAGAGCCCTCACTTATTTAATATTTTTCCCGTTATATGACAGATGAAGGCCATGTAATGCCTCACTGAGGCTAGTACAAACTCACTTTTAATGGCTTTAAATAGGTCATCCTAAAGCTAAGACATTCTTCATTCTGCTATGGCCTCTCTACAAGCTCTGCTGTTTTTTTCATTATGCCGAGTTAGTCACTCATCTGTTCATTATACTGCTACCGCTTTAAAAGAAAAAGCCCTTCTACTTTGCAGATGTAACTTTATTCTCCCAACTTCACTACTTTACAGCAAAGAGCTTGCCACCCCCATCACAATTTGGTAATCTGCCATCAGGGAGCTGTTTTGATCAAATCTCAAGTGTAGCAAAGTGGCAACTGAGTCTCTGTCAAGAAGTTTCAAACAGGGAGGGAAGGCTGGAGGAATAATAAGAGTTATTTCCTTATTATTCAGCACTAGTTCAGTAGCTGATTAATATTATAGCCTGTAAAAAGCAACAGAGTCCTGTGGCACCTTTAAGACTAACAGATGTATTGGAGCATAAGCATGCGTCTGATGAAGTGGGTATTCATCCACGAAA
This sequence comes from Chrysemys picta bellii, assembly GCF_011386835.1. Lineage (NCBI taxonomy): Eukaryota > Metazoa > Chordata > Testudines > Emydidae > Chrysemys > Chrysemys picta. The sequence continues at coordinate 11,585,350 of NC_088805.1, read as the reverse complement.
GCTTATGCTCCAATACATTTGTTAGTCTTAAAGGTGCCACAGGACTCTGTTGCTTCGTACAGATCCAGACTAACATGGCTCTCTGATTATAGCCTGTGATGTTCTTGCTGTTTGATCCACTACATTCCCACTTCCTGCATGAGTAGGGAGAACATATTGTCACAGCATTAAAATGGACTCTTGCCCTGCTTTGTTGCATTTAATTTGTTTCAGCCCTCTGCTAACATACAGAACTTGTGCACTTGTTTCTCCAACAGGGACAATAAGAACATGTCAGAAGTTCCTTGTTCAGTACAATAGGAAACAGCTGCTGCTGCTATTGCACAACTGCACCAGTGAAGGTAAGCAGCTGCTCCATTCATACATTCTAAAAGGGGCCCTGTTACACATGGACTTTGTGTTATGTTGTATGATGCATGTGTTTCATTTCTCTCCTGTCAGTCTGGTTATTTGGTAGAGCTGGGCTCCTCAGGTGGTCAGTGTAGCTAAGTGAACTTCTTGTACTTCCCTCTATGTGAAGCCATGTTGAATAGTGACATTTTTAATTGTGTGCCTCATCCTCATTGTTGCAGAGGAAAGACAGTCCATCCAGAAGTCAGTGTTAAGCTGTTGCCTTAAGGAAGTGGAGGAGGAGCAGTCTCAAAGTGGGGATGAAGAAGATGACTGTGCAGAGACAGACTGAACATAAACCTAAAACTAGTGCAATGCCTTCTGTGAGACAAGCGGATAACTTGCAGTTAAAAGATGTCCCAGGCTTTCTGCCCTATGCTGAGCAGATAAGATTCAAGGCATCTCGTGCCCCACCTTTTTTTAAACATATATTTGATTTTGTGGAAATAAAGCGAAGAGTAAGATACATTGCTTTCTTGTAAAAATCACTGTGCAGCAGCCTTAAAAAATTCAACTACAGCACTCTTCAGTTAAACTATTTAAGCAAGAGTCTGCATCTCTTCAAGCCAAGAGGAGGAAATGGAGTGGTGGCTTTCACCAGGTTGTATAGTAGAGGAAGGGTAGTAGGTTGGCTGGATTTTTAATGGCATGGGAGACATAAGCAACCTATTAGCAATAGGATTTATTTGAAGGATAGCAGAGTTATTTTTTTTAAAAACAGGTCCAAGGACTTCTCTAAGTTAGCCTCCAACTACACCCAGCTATGGGAATCATATCCTAGTACTGGATCAGGCTTACTTTTTTTAATAGAAGAGATGAAACTGACTTAGTATGCCAGAGAAGCTATTTCTTTGAGGATGGTTCAATATATTGCCCTGCTTTTGTAGGCTATGGTTAACCTGTTTTTAACTGTCAAAGAATAAGTCTGAGCAACTGCTCTACTACCCTCAACAAAACACGAATACCTACCTCTGGGTTTTGATTGAGGTGTGCTTGTGTATTAATTCACACTACTGAGGAAAGGTACACCATTACTGGTAGGAGAATGAGGCCCCCTCCCAAAAAATGTGTTTTTCCCCCCAGTATCTATGGAATCTTAACAGTAAGGTTTAGACTGCAAAAACACCCAGTGTAGAGGGCATCACAAATCAGAGTTAATATTCATAGGAGTCAGGAAAGAATAGGAGTTGGTGTAAAAAAAAAAAAAATCGTTTTATACCAATCCCATTCCCCCCCCCCCACAAAAAGGTTTTCCCATCATTGAACTAGTTCAGCTCCTCAACTAGAAGAGGTAATAGAGACAAGGCTTCAGGGAGCTGCCAGCACCTTCTCTAGACCAAAACTATTCCATGCAACCTGGCTGTTGAAGTTTCTCTTAGCTGCAAGAGCAAGTAGTGGAATGTTTTCAGTTGAGTCCTAGTGTAAACAAAGCGCAGTTTGCTCTAGGTCAGATGGAGAGATGCCTAGTTAGTGATAAATAAAATGGATTGCAAAGGAATGGGTAGGTTGGACATTTTCAGGCCTTCATAAAGCAGCCAGGTTTATAGAAAAGTTTACTTTTAGTCCCATCTTAAAAAATACTGGCATTGGAAACAGTTCAGAAAAGGGCAACAGAATTATTAGGGGGTATGGAATAGCTTCCATATGAGGAGAGATTAGCAACATGGGGATTTTTCAGCTGGCAAGAGAGATGATTAAGGGGAGATATGATAGAGGCCTATAAAATGACTGATGTGGAGAAAGTAATAAGGAAGTGTTATTTACACTCTAACAAGAACTAGGATGCCACCACATGAAAAGAGGCAGCAGGTTTAAAAAACAAGTATTTCTGCACACAACACCTAGTCAACCTATGGAACTTTGCCAGAAGAGGTTGTGAAGGCCAAGCCTATAACAGGGTTTAAAAAAAAATTAAATACATTAATGAAGGATGTGTCCATCACTGGCTGTTAGCCAGGATGGGCAGGGATGCTAGCCCTAGCTTCTGTTTGCCAGAAGCTGGGAATGGGCAACAGGGGATGGATCACTTGATTACCTGTTCTGTTCATGCCCACTGAGGGCATTGTGGCATTAGCTACTGTCAGAAGAGGGGCTAGGGGGCTAGATGGGCTTTTGGTCTGACCTAGTATGGCCAGTCTTATGTTATTAGAAAAACAGAAGTCTGGCAGAGGGATATTGTGATACCAAGGAAGAACTAAAAGGGGCAGGATGTAATTCTTATCAAAGTCTGAATAAGGTGCCAGACCTTCTCTCTAGCATATTACGAATCTAATCTTCCCCTTTTCTTAGGGTGAGAAAAGCTCACTGCATAGTAAATCCTTTGGCATATCCAAATGAAAAAAGGTAAGAGGCCTTGGGATTTGGGATAGTTGAACTTAAAGCTGCTGTTTTATAAGGAAGGCCTGCAAGCTAAAGGACACAGCCCCATTCTTTTCCTTTACAGCCAGTTGGTAAAGGGGATCTTCTTTTTCAGGTAGTGGCTACTCAGCTTAACTGCAAAAGTTACATTAAAAACTCTTTCCAAAACAAGCCTTAACAAATGGGATAGAGTACAGCAGAGGAAGGACTCCTGCCCCTCCCCCAGCACTACAATTCCAATTGTGCATATGATTTATTGCAACTGTTTGCCTTTGCTGGTACATTACACCTACTGTTCATTTTATTTAATGAAAATCCACACCAATTAATGCATTAGCTTCAAATTAAACCACAGGCAGTGCAGAATGAAACCGCTCCAATAAAAAAAAAAAAAGTGGGTGGGGAGGGGAGAAAAAGGTTTATAGTAAGATGAGCCTAGTACAATCCAACTTGCATCCCTGCACAAAGCAGAACAAGGTCCCTGTTCCCCCAGGACAGGACAGGACAGCCTGGCTCCTTGCTGTGGGGTTAATTCTGCAGATTTTAGATACCACTTATTCATCTGATCTCAGAAAACCCACCCAGCATAGTTAAAGACTCTAGGGTGGAATGTTTGCTCCAAATCATGGAGGCAAAGAAATTCTCTTTGTAACCTATGCTGGCTAAAATATCAGTCTTACTACATCCATGTTAACACAGTAACATAGCTGCTTTGTACTATAACAAAGTCATTCCCTGACATTCATTCTGAAATGCAGAGAGTCCTGTATGTATTGTAATTTGAATTTGGTAATGAGGATCGACTTTATTCCCACTCTAGATCTAGTCCTTAGGCACCAGAATGTGTTAGTAACGGCTACTCCTGTCATTTTAAAAAGTAAGAACCCTCCTTCCTACTATGATCTAGAAACAAGAACCTCTTCAGTATTGCCTGTTTCCAGTGGGAGGCAACTGCACTTGCTAAGAAAAAGGATTTTGCTTTACAGCTAACTGCACCTACTGCCAGATCTTGTGTACTGTTTCCTCACGATACACACACTCATAGGGAGAGTACAGCTTCTCTGCTTTTTGAATGACATGACACCACATTGCAAAAAAACTGGCAGTAAAACACATTCAAACTGCTGATGGGCCAAAAGAGCTGACTTGGCACAAACTGGAAACCTTGGCTAAAGTTGCCAGGTTCCAGTTTCTCTTAATACTTTGATTTTGTATAAACCAATTAAAGGTGCTAGAAAAAAAAAAGTGGATATCTATAGTTTCCCCCCCTCAAGGCCTAGAAACATGGATTTAGTCTGTTCAAGCTTAAATACTTAAACTATAGCAGCAAAACAAAAAGCAAATGAAAACCAGGAGACAGAACTTTCTTGGACAGCAGCATCACTTTGTGTGGACAACTGAGGTGCTAAATAGCAGCTTCTGCTTCTGTTTCTTTCTTTTCTTGCCTCCCTTTTCTTCTGTAAAGAAAAAGATTTATAAAAATTTTTTTGGCTTCGACTAAGCCATATTTCTCCTCAGCTACAGTGATCTTCCCACTTAATGGTTAATAGGTTGGGGAGGAGGGTTAGTTTCAATGTAGGTACCTAGGACCTTGTTTTCTATTGCTATGGAATTTTTGCCACACAATGCTATAGAATTTTAGGACTTTTTTAAAAGTCCAGTACTAGCCCTTATGGTGGCTACAGAGGAAGCTGTCCAAAGGTGAAACACATGCAATCTGATGGGTTATTTTCTGGGTCTCTAGAGTTTGAAATAGTCAAGCAGTATGAGCTGATCTTATTGCACTTATTTTAGTAGCTCTGAACTTACATACTTATCCATCACGCTGCTGGATGCAGGCAGATATTGGGTAGCAAGTGATAGATTAGCTCACCTCCAAAGAAGGGATCACTTCAACCCCATTCATAAAAAGGTTAGAAAAAAAGATAGAAAAAAAAAAAAAAAAAAAAAAAAAAACAGTACATCTCCTTCCCACTGCCAGAAACAGTTCTACAACAGTGGTCGTCAATATGGAGTCCACAATACACTGCAACTTTTGTGGAAGCATGAAACTGAGCATAAGAACAAGGACTAGTGTATCAATGTCCATTCATTTAAATGAAAGTGTCTAGATATGAATTAGTTTGAAACTTCTATATGACTACAATTGGCTGCAGAATTCATCACTGGAGTGTGCCAGAAGCACAAAAAAACCCCACAACTTTGGTGTTATGTGGTAAAGGTGGGCCTAGCTCACCCCAATCCTTGCACATAGGGAGAAGCCAGCAGAAGCTGGTGCATGATGAATACCCAAGAGACAATTGTGTGCTGTGCCTCTGAGGTCCAGTCCAGGGAGAGAGGGGACAAAGGTGGTTTTAAGCCACCTCTGTGCCTATACAATTCTGGGCTTGTTGGAGGCTGGTGCAACTCCCACTGTAACTTAGAGCAGCTCTATGTTAAGGCTGCCTCTGAGCAGCTCCACAACCTAGAACTGTTCAGAATGGTTCTAGTATTGTAGGTTACAGTTCCATCCCCAACATACCACTACACTACTACACCAGGACATGGGCTCATAAACCTTAATCAGTGCCAGCACTGGGGGAAACTTGCCCAGCCAGTGATAGGGCTTTTATGGCCCCTGTACACTGGGAGGGAGGACTCCCAGTGTCAGGGAACTCTGCATGTTAGATTTTTTAGGTGACCGACTGCTTTGTTCTTACCAGAGAGGGGGTCAGATGTGGATGGCTTGTCCAACTTCAGGAAGGCTGCCTCAATAGCTTGGCTAAAGGAATTCTGGAAGCTGGGCACAGGCATACGGTCAGAGTTGTCACTCTCTCCATCACTATCCACTGGAACAGGAGGTGCCAGGGTATTCTGATCTGGAAGAAAGGAGATTTCTAGAAAGGCCACAGATGATGGAAGAGTTGTGTTGCTGAGTTTGTAAAAAAGTGCTTTTATTCAGTAGCCATTACACCTGAAATTATGCAAGATAATCACTGGAGGTAGGGTTTCCTTACCTCTTGTGTTTGAGGCAGCTTTGGGCCACATTTCTGGCTTTGCTTTTCCAACTCTCAACATCTACCAAGGGAGGGGGGAAAAAAAGTGTGCATAAGAAAGCAGATCAAGACCTATCTGTCAGCATCCCCTCCCACACCCCCAGAAGTTGTAAGGAAATCCAGGCCTTTTGTACAATACAACTTTCAAGCCAGAAAACAGGACTTGGCCCAGTATTATGGGTCTTTTGCCAAACATTATCACTGATTAACTGAAGAGCAGAGGGACCATCCCATCTTAGCAGCCACTAAGACCATGCTTGGAGGTCTTAAACTTCAGACCAGTGAGGAAACAGCAAGTAGGATAGTCAGCTGGGTGTTCTGTTCCATATGCAACTTTAAGGGAAGAGGATTTACCTGGGCAAAGGAGGGTAAGGGAGACTCTTCTTCCAGGCTTCCAATACAGAGTGGTGGGCTAGCCAGGCTAGCAGCAGTTGCCAATGGAGTTGAGACAGACTCTGTAGAGAAAATTCAGTCAGTTAACAGGAAAGCTAATTACATGAGCAAAATCCCACATTTGTGCAATGGAGGAGAAAGAAGCTGGTGCAGCCAAGTCAAACAAAGCATTATAGCCCATAATTTTCAGCTTTCATCTCAACATATCTTGTCAATATTTCAGTTTCCCCCTCTGCTATTTAGCCTCTTATATAGACTGTCCCAAGATGTTTTTATACAGGGACACTTTTACTAGAGAGCAAGTGACCAAGAACTGTCTCGGAAGGCTGGAAAGGAGACCCCAAAATGAGATACACCTAAGGTGGAGTCACTGACTTGATCCTTCTTGGGACTACACAGGAAAACGTATCCTATATTCAGTGCCAAGGGTAGCATATTTCAGGTTACAATACACAAAAGAAAAATAAATGGTGGTTCACCCAAGGCAGAATTGTACAGTTACTTACAAACCTTCCCAGCTCCCCTTGGGTGTGGGGGTCCAATTTCTTGGAAGTAGCTATTCCTTTTCCTACAATACAAGGCTTCTTGTAAGTGGTGGCTGCAGTGCAATGCTCAGACCCAGGATATAGACAAGACATAGTGGAAGATAGGCAACACCACTTATGGAGATCTATACTTTAGTCCTATTTCTGGGTGTTGAACTTTTGGATTTCACCACTAATACCCAAAGGTTCTGTGGCCAGCAATGAAAGCCTAGCTTGGTGTTCTGAGTCAGAAAGCTTGAGGGAGGGACTGCATCAATCCCTCTATGCATTCTTCCAGCTGCTCACCTGTGAGAGAGACAGAGCTTCTGCCAAGAAGGGACAAAGAGGAGCTCTGGTTATCACTGCTGATGAGTTCTCCTGAGCAAGCACTGAAGGCAGGAAACTGCTGCAGGTTCTCTAAAGCAATGTGGACCTCAGGATCTAGAGAAAGCCAGAAAAAGTTTTTAATAAGAACATTGCTTAATATGGAGCAATGGGTCACAGGTGTGCAAGTGTCAAGTTGTTTCAGGGGCTTTGGGAGTGGTCTCTTCCTTGAAGGGAAAGTAACAATACTGCCACCTGGAGAAAAAAACAACCTAAATAGAAGCCTTGCTGCTGCGTGGAGGTAATCCCTATGCAGATGTTTGTTCTTCCTTCACCTTTCTAGTTGAAGGGATTAGTTTGGATTTAGAAACAATCCTGGGAGTTACATGAATACGGGGGGGGGGAATAGCTCAGTGGTTTGAGCATTGGCCTGCTAAACCCAGGGTTGTGAGTTCAATCCTTGAGGGGGCCATTTAGGGAACTGGGGTTAAAAAAAAAAAAAAAATCTATCTAGGTCCTGGTTTGAGCAGGGGTTTGGACTAGATCTCCTGAAGTCCCTTCCAACCCTGATATTCTATGAGTATATCCTTTCCATTGAAGCTGAAGAATGTGGTGGGGGGCTTGCAATGTGTTGGGCATGGTTCAGAAGTATGTTAGTTGTGTCGTTTCTGTTAAACACTTATTTGACCCAGCTAGTGCAATTTATGATCTCACCATACAAGGAAAGGGTGCTAGAGTGCTACAGCAAGCCCAGTTTATGGCAAGGTTACAAGTGAATACCCTGTTAATCATGGCAGGCCCCCCAACCTTCACCCCAAAGTATTAACCCCTAATCTGCAAACCTCACACCTTCCCAGGATTTGGAGACATAGAAACCCACCAGTTGTGGTTAAGGGATACTTACACTTGCCCTGCTTCTTATTCTCCTCCATCTCAATTCTGCGTTCCCGACGCCGCTCATCACGAGCTTTTTTCTGCCGCAGGCGTTTCCTCTTTTCAATGTCATCTAAGTGTCACAAATCATAGGAAGCCAGGTAAAAGCCAATACTTGGTAAAGCTTTTTCCAGTTTTGGAGACACTATTACTAGGTGATCAACAACTTATTCATAAGCAGTTAGTGCAGTGTCCCACCCTAATCCATACTCTTCTCTCCCAAACTGTTTGTCTAATCCACACAAATAAAAACCTCACCTGTTGCAGACAAGTCAGAGGAGTTCCTTAACCTGAACAGGGCAATTCCTAATTCTAGCTAGGATCATCATGAACTAGGGTGACTGAGCAGCAAGCCAACCTTTTACATTCCTGTTATTCATTTGCCCTCCCAGCCACAGAAATAACATCCCTTCTTCCAAACTCTTTATGGTTACGGGACATGTTGGGAAAAGGAACGAAAGTACCAACCAGAAAATGTCTCTAGGGTCTCCTTTGATATGACAGGTGGCTTCAGAGCCAGTTCACAGATGCTGAACTCGCAGGTGAGAGGCAAGTGACATAGGTAACGATGGCGCTGTCGCATATCCTGAAAGGAGAGGGGGGGCGGGAAATATATATATCTAGCTATCTGATATCTTGTTGTAGCAGAACCCGCAAGTCTCTCCTTTCGCAACCATCTAGGTCACCTGCTTTTTAGGAGGTGACATTACTCTCACCCACTCAACACTTGAAATTCTGGGAACCTGTCTTGGAAACTGTTATGCCAAGTACTCCCCATTCATCTGTTCTCAGGAAGAGGAAACAGAAGCAACACCAACGAATCCAGTCAATTCAGGGGAATCTATATTCGACATTGCTGCTTCCAAAGGTGCCTGAAGTGGATCCCAACCCTACTCCCAGCCTGGAAAAAGTGCTTCAGCAAGTATTGGAAAGTGCTTGACAACCACTGTAAGTTACCTTTTCCTAGTAGTATCTTACCCACCATCAGCTCTCAACTGCCCTCCCTAAGAAAAAGGCCATGATTGATAACACAAGGGAAAGCTACAGCAATTACCTCTGTCATAGAGTAGCCAGTTATCTCCACCACAGCTGCAGTGAGCTTCTCTGGACTGTTCTCCAGGCTGCCATACTCACGAACAAGACAGCGAACATTCACAGGATGAAGATACATACACTGTCCATCCTCCGCTACAAGGGAAGAAATTCGCTTGTCACTTCTCTACTTCCCACTCACCCTTAACTCCCCTGGAACTACTGATTTCTCAAAGCCATCCCCCTCCCCACAAAGTGTCAAACATTAATGGTAAGAAAGTTTAGACTCATCTGTGAAGAATTGTGTTTCATAGGGGTTAATTAACAAGCTACAAATGCCTCCTCCGGGGCACTTTTTTTGGTGAACATTTACCTCTCCCCTCCAGAAACAGACTCCATTCCACTAACCTTGATAGAAATAGTAAAAAGGAGAGTTGTTGCTCAAACGTCCACTGTTGGCTGTAACTTTAGATTCCTGGTAGTTACTTTCTGATGGATTAGTTTCTTTTGTAGCATTCACATCTGGTACTGCCTCAGTGTCCACCTCCGCTACCTCCTCCTCTTCTGCTTCCAGGGGAAGAGGAAAGGAGCTTCTAGAATTGGAGCGGGCTTCCACCATCTCTTCATCAAATGCAGAAAGATATTCCAGAACACACTGCTATAGAACAAACAGTGTAGAGTCAGTATCCAACTATAATCTCTGGTACACAAATGCTCTGAGAAGGGTAAGTTTCAGAGTAGCAGCCGTGTTAGTCTGTATCCGCAAAAAGAAGAACAGGAGGTCTCTAAGGTGCCACAAGTCCTCCTGTTCTTCTTTCTGAGAAGGGTAGATATCCTCAGTGCCTGCTCACCTTACACTAGAGTGAGGAGGTGGAGTTAGATTTTAACTGTGCTTGTCCTGGGGGAGAAAAGGGGACCAAAAAACACCCACCTTTTTCTCCTGGGAAACTGCAGGCTCCCTGGTCACAGAAGGTTCCATCAGGACCAATTCTTCTACAGCTGCTGTGGCTCCTGCGACATCGCTATCGCTACTCTGGTCCAATGAAGTTAGAGTCTTCTCTCGATCCTACAGGCCACCCCAAAAAGAACACATTTCAGTTTACTTATTCCAGAAGACAGATGATAAACGTCAGTATTCCCTCCCCTAGTGTCTCAGACTGCCAGAGATCAAGATTCTCCCTCACCCAGTAGCCACTTCTAAAATAGAGGGAGACACCAGCTTACTTAGAAATGACCTCTGCAGGCTATCTGCAACATACTGGCTTTGAAACAAGCAACTGCCTGCAGGTTTGGTTAAAGAATCATTATCCCAAGAATAAGCTATTCCTGACACAAGGAGAGCCTGGCTTCACCAACAGTAAGCTTCCACAACTACCTCTGCAGTTAAGACACTATTCAGAGGCTGGTGGCATTCCAGGTGGCAGAGTTCAGTCGGTGATTGGGGTGCATGTAGTTCTTATTCCCTTTCAGTGTTTATATTGCTGCTTTTGATCAGGTGCTGTCCTTAATATCAAGCTACCTTGCCATATTCTGTGCCCCAAAGGAAGAATATTTGAAATTTTAAACTATTTTCTTTCATTACTACTGCAAATACTGAATCATCACACATTTCCAAAAATAATCTCTATATTGAGATTATTAAAGGATTCTCATCTCACTCCCTCCCCCAAAACCAAACCCACTGTGGATACTTGGCCTCCATTAAAAATGTTGTCAGCATCAAGTAACCATTAACATCCACCACAACTGGGGGTCCTCACCTTCAGTTCCTGGATAGCTGCCTCAATAAAGCAAGCTTCAGGGGTGTTTTTTTCCTCCTCATACTGTTGTAGTAATGCGGTTTTCTCTTCCAAGATCACCCACTGCAGCACCTGCTCCCTGGATGCCAGCAGCAGCTTAGAGAATTGGCTGTGCTGCTCATCTGGCCAGGGAAAGAATATCAGTAAGACGTCCTTTGTAGACACCCAATGTGCAGCAAGCTCCAATTTCAACTCTCCCATTCCTATTAAAAACTCATCTACTCTCTCATTGTGGGCAAATCTACTAGGAAGACTAGATCTGCACATAAGCAGTGTTGTTGACGAGAAGTTACTGAGATAGGAGATCAGTTTATCATAAATCCCAATAGCAAGTTATGAAGTTAAGTCTCCATAAACATTCAACAACAATTTCTGCACTAGAAATTTGTTTTAGTGACTTGGTCACATCAAACAAACACTCTACACATTTAAAGAACCCACAAAAGGGCTTTAAAAACAAAAAAAACAAAAACAAAAAACAAAAAAAAAAAAAGGAATGGGCTTTGGTCTCTATGAAATAAGCAGTGCCTAGAAGGTATTTCCTGCCTTAACCCGCTAGCAGCATCAGGAATGGCAAGTCTGGTCTTCCCTCATTTTGATGGAGGACCTCAGAGGATGCTGGCTCTCATTCTGAGGGTGGGGAACTCAATCTCAGTTTGGTATTAAACTGAAAGTTTAAACAGTGACAAAAATATTCCTTTTGCTCTCTGTCCCAGTTAATAAAAGCAATTTCAGTGTTTGAAATCCCAGATTAGAAACAAACTTTTAGAAGGACAGTAGATATCTTCATTCCTCCAAATCCAATCCTCACCCCAATTTCATAGTGTCACTACAGGGCAAAATTAAGGGGGGGGGGGGGGGGGCAGGGAAAGGAGGAAGAGAGAATCTTGTCTGTGCATCTTGCATATTTTGCCATATTTGGATTTCTTTTAAGTGCAAGCTTAATGCTGAAATTTTCTGCATTTGCAGTTATCCTGACACCAAGACTTACAATATCCTGTAGTGCTGTATGTTTTGTTTACCCAAAGTTACTGATGCACACTCAATCTTAATTTTCTAAATATCCAAGGCAAACATCTGAAATGAGTTCTATGCTCCAGGATCCTATATTGGGGGACACTGACCTTTAGAGCTAAGTTTAAACTATTTCCTCCCTTATAGGATTGGTTGAAAGACCACAGGTGAAAATAACCCATAAAGCAGCAGTGATAATATGAAGAACCTTGTCAGTCACACAAGTTGTATCATTGTCGTATCCCTGAATGCTTTAAATGTATGGAGGGGATGGTATGATGGGATAATCTAATTTTGGCAATTAAATGTAGGACACTGTCTAAATAACTAGAAAAGTTACAGAGCAGGGAAGACAAAAATTATGAGGTATATGGAACAGCTCAGGGAGGGATAGCTCAGTGGTTTGAGCATTGGCCTGCTAAACCCACGGTTGTGAGTTCAATCCTTGAGGGGGCCATTTAGGGATCTGGGGCAAAAAATCTGTTTGGGGATTGGTCCTGCTTTGAGCAAGGGGTTGGACTAGATGACCTCTTGAGGTCCCTTCCAACCCTAATATTTTATGATCAAGCCCCAGATAGGTAATAGTTTTCCCCACTAGGAGATTCCACTGGTAGAAGCATGCATATGCTGTTGCTACACACAGCATCTCTGAAATAATCTAGCATAAACTACAGCAGGGGTCGGCAACCTTTCAGAAGAAGTGGTGTGCTGAGTCTTCATTTATTCATTCGAATTTAAGGTTTCACGTGCCAGTAATACATTTTAACATTTAGAAGTTCTAAGTCTATAATATATAACTAAACTATTGTTGTATGTAAAGTAAATAAGGTTTTTAAAATGTTTAAGAAGCTTCATTTAAAAATTAAATTAAAATGCAGAGCCCCCCTGACCAGTGGCCGGGACCCGGGCAGTGTGAGTGCTGCTGAAAATCAGCTCGCGTGCCATAGGTTGCCTACCCCCGAACTACAGAATAAGTCAAATGTAAAATAATTCACTCTGCTGCTGAGCCAAGGGCTGGAGGGAAGGGGAGACCAAAACAAAGACACATGGGGAACAAAAACAGAGACCAACAAAAGGAAGTGAACTCTGCAGTGATACACTAATAGTTATGAATTACTTAATGTTGGCTTGTTCTGTAAATTATTCTGGTATGGCAGGGCCTTGCAGCACAGAAACTAGAGAAGTATGTATGTTGCAAGCTTATGGAAGGGAGTTATGGAGTAGGACACTGCATGGTAGTCATTTAAGAGGTGGTAGTTAATTTGATCAGTATTTGAAAGCAATGTCTTATAATCGGACCAATATAAATGCACCTAGAGTGAGGTTTCCCCATAGCAACCAGCTTCCACATTCAAGTTTTAGTCATACATGCAGCCAACGTTCTGGGAGAGTCTTCACAAGTACTCACCTCCAAGATGAATGGGGTGCTCTACATTCAGCCACTTGGATTTGGGCAATGCTACCAAAACACTTTTCTCCCTTCTCATTAGCTGCATTGTAATGGTGTCACCAATTGCATACTGGCGTGTTTCCATAGCAACAACACTGCAACACAGGAATAGCCTAAGTAGCAAGAATTAACTTTACAGAAAGCTGAAGAGATTTGAATTGCCTGCAAGTCTTACCTCTTGAGATCCTTCTTGTGAATAGACCCATAACAGATGGGACATTTGCTCCAGGTTCTCTCACTCAGGGAGAGATAGTGCAGAATGCATGCCCAGCAGAAGATATGCCCACAACGGGTGATCTTGGCTGCAGTAGGTGGATACAGGCATATTGGGCAGGAGGGCACTTCATGGCTACAAATTCGCTGGATGGCCATAAGAGAAGCATAATACAAATAAGTTACTAAAGCTAGAGATTATAAATTGAGATATCTGTTCAGGAACTTGTTGCAAAGTTGGCCAAATATTTTCGCCCTCTAGAGAAAGACAAGACAGACTGGAACCTTTCCAAGAAAGCAGGGACCTCAGGAGGGTAGATTCCTTCAGTCACCAAGAAATTGATCATATGGTTTTAAAAACATTGTTCCTGCTAAGTGTGATAGGGTAGTTGGTACAGCCATCTACAGGGTATTGTTCTCAGACTCTTCAATGTACAAGGCTTGGTATCAGATTGGTTTCCCTTTTCATATGTTCACTGACCCCCAACTCCAGGATTACTAGCATTGTCATCTGAAAGCAACTAATCTTGCAGGCAGCAGTGGACTTCTTGGTGTCACCTTATTGACTTTACAACCTAATTACACAACTAAACATCTCTGCATCTCCCCGATTAAAGAAAATCGACGGGTCCTAAATTTCTAAACAAATTATATTAGAAGAGTAGACAGATGTAATGTATTGTATATTTAGTCTGTTTAAGACTATTGGGGGAAGTGTGTACATGCATGAGTTTCCAAAGCAGCATCAAGCTCAGGATAACAGTAAACATGCCCCCTCCCAAATGCATGCGCTGCATCATAGACTAAGTATTGAGAGAGAGACAGCTATTTTCTAGATCTGGGTGGAATCCTGGGGTGCCTCAAGTAGCTACAGATTTTTGTTGTGAGGAAAAAGACGTTTGCCCATGCACAGGATAAGAGTCTGTAAAAGCATTCTACACAGCACACTTCCATCAACTCCATCCCTGTGACCTTGTCAGAAGGCTGACCACATTTCTGCATAATACTATGGGGAAAAAAAGTGTCAGAAAACACACTTAATATTCCTAATCAACTTCCATCTATAAAGCATGGAGGAAGATAATCTTCTTCCTCATAACAGTCTTTGGTAGTCTTAAGCTCCTGTCACATACAGAGTCTTTCAAAAGTAATTCCCTATCGGATTCTCTTTTGTCACTCATGCAATACTGGAAGGAATGAGATTTGATGGCAACTAAATTCACATTATGTCAAATGCAACTAGAGCAACAGGTAGGCACTTTTTTATATTAGATAGGTAGATGAAGAGAAATAAGTTTTAAAAACCCATCCCATCACTACTGACCACTTGCTCCACAAAGTCCCAGTTGACCAAGGTATCTGGGTCAGCAAAGTTCACTGTGTAGTCCTGTTCCTCAGACACCACAAACTGGCAGCTGGATGGAAGACACAAAGGCATCATAAATTAATAAGTCACCTATTCCAACTGTCCAGGTGATAGCAGAAGTGGCCTTTGCATTAAGATCCTCAAGAGACCAAGTCAGTCCTGTCTTTAAAGACAGGACCCAAGAAAGCCTAGCACAGCCACATGCTGGGTATGTGAAAAGACTTGGCATCTAGGCTGACAATGGCCAGCAGTTACCATTAGTGAACCTAACAGGGCTAACTTCTTTGGACACAGTTCTCCTCCCTGCAGTTTGGCCATCCTGCCTGGAGTTCTTGTCTGAATACAGACTAAACAAAAGGGAACTTATGCAGAGGAAACAGCTTTCTATAAAGGAAACTATTGAAATAGGCAGAACACAAGGCGGGGGGGGGGGGGGGGGGGAGAAAATCACATACTATTCAGACAAGTGCTATAATAAGTCTCTATACAAATAAAGTATATTCACATTTTACCATAGTATACAAAAATGCCAATGACTGCAATTTTAGCAGTACTTTTCATGGTCTTAAAGGTGGTGATCAGATACAGAAAATGTTGAACCTGCCCCAAATTAGAGATAAAGCCATTAATACATTAGCTTGGAAAAAAAAAAGTTCATCTCCTAAACTGACTGACTACCTTGATTATTGATGCATTCAGTACATATTTCTACACAAGTTAAAATTATTCAAGTCACCTTTAAAGATAAAGAGTAACTATTACAATGTATCTGTTTAAAAACAAAGACCTCTGCACACGAGGACTTAAAAACTGAGACTTGCTTTGATCCCAAAAGCAGCAAGTTTTAACATCTCATTGTACTAAGATGGATTGAGTTTGTTTTGTTTATACTGCATTACTTGAGTTAGAAAAAAAATATGAACTACTTAAGTGTTAAAGGGACCACAGGTCTTCCTGGACCCAACAGGGTATATTAAATTTTACAGGTGGTGCTTGAGTATTTGGGCAGAAGGGTATGTTACCCTTTCCATCCTTCACACTCAGTCCCTTTAACTGCATTTCCTTTGTTTTCTGTCAGATACCAATATCTCCTTTTATAAATCAGGAAAAGAACATATTTCACCCTTCTGTATACACACAAGGTAACCCTTGCACCAATACTGTGAAGACAGAACCAGTGGAGCAGAACTTCAGTAACCAATACAAGGGGGGGGGAGGGGAGGAGGGAGGGAAGAACCACCACCACCACCAACGTTCAGTATAATTAAATACATAATTCCCTGACTCAGTCACCTACAGAGTGAATACACAGTCCCTTAAAGCTCATTCATATGAATGTCTAGGAGCCCTGCTGATCTTCCACTCACTTGGCCTGTAGGAAGAGCTCTTTGTTGAAGGGTTTGTGTCCCCATTTGTTCCTTTTCCCCCAGTTGCCATGTCCATTCCCATCAAAGTGACCTGCTTGGCCACGGGGTTCAAAGGTGAAGTTCAATAAGTGGTTCAGACTAATCTTCTTTGGACCAGAGAACTGGGCAGGGCTGAACTCTGCCCGTTGAACCTCTGCTACCTAAAAAATGAAAAACCCACAAAACAAACAAGACAGAGGTCTGGTTAGAATTTTCTGGAAGCTGGTACACTGCAACCTATCAGCACAAACACAGGTCCATTCCCTTCAATGGAATACAGGGAAATGCACTACCCCTACCTACTCACCTTCTCCCACTCCAGGCCTGAAGATCTAATACTGCAGCATTAGAAATGCAAAGGAACTTGAAAGTTAAGATTGAGTAATCTTTTTCCATTGTACAAATGGAAGTGTAAAAGCAACCTATGTAGTGAAAGTGAAAGCTTTATTTTTAAAACTAGTTGTTCAGGATTAGCGACATGGGTAACAAAAGCTATTTTTAAAATGACAATATCCCTTTAAAGAGCCAGTATTGCAAGCTTTAGGATCATTCCAGAGATTTCATGATTTTAGATTAGTTTCCATATAGTTGAAGTGGACAGAATTAGAACTCAGAAAATATAGTAACTGAATATGTGATATTTGTAGATTAAATTGCTAATTTTTAAAAAATGGGTGTAACATGGGTATATATGCCAAGTGGGGGGAGGCTAACCACCCATAGTATAAATCAGCATGAAAGGATTCCTGATCTGCCTTTATGCCTCACTAGATCACATCAAGGCTAGTCAGATTACTTTGCTAAATATTTCATAATGTGGGATTCAGAATACACAAGTGGTTGGACATAAATATGTCACAGATTTAGGAACTGAAAACTGTATTACTAAGATCATTTTCATGAAGAACCTGTGTTTCACAATATGTATGTGGCCTGTCTATATACCCATTCCTCAGACTGTACTTCTGTTAGTTTCACTGGTCTTGTTATTGAAGGAGTCTCAGACCAAAGAGCATCCTCTTCTGAGATGGTGCAAAGTTGTTCTGATATCACTCAATCTGGCGTCTCAGCGATGTTACCACCTCAGGGTTCTTGCCCTTCCTAGCCCAGAAAGGGAACACAGGAGACCTAACTAGCAAGTCAGAGTGATCCTCTCGGCCCATAAAAAGAGGCCTTGCAGACATGGCATTACAATTCTCACCTCATCTCGTCTTCCACCATTACAAGAGCTAAAAAGTTTGCCACTTCCCCCAGTGCCCCCTCTCTGAGGGGGCATCTTGTTAAAAGCTTTGCTTTTCTGTGAATTGGAGCGACGGGATTGGCTGGAAAAGTTCTCATTTTTTGAATATGAAGTTTCTCTTTTACGATTGTAACGTTGTTTGGATCCACTTGCATTCTTTCCATCTGAAAAAAAAAAAAAGAAAACAAGTCAGACTCACAAGCTCTGCGAGATACTTCCACTAGAAAAGCAGTGGCTGTCAAGTAATTTATGCCTTTAAGACAGGACCGCATTTGGCCTGGATCATTTTTATACCTGTCTACAGCAAGACAATACTGACTCTTAACCAGAGCTCCAAAGCTTCTCTAACTACACCACCAAACCCACAGCAAAGTACTTTTCAGGCACATTAGTATCCAGGAACCTATGCAGCCAATAAAGGAAGAGACTTCTTAGCTGTCTTGAAATAAAATGCAGTTAAGTTGCTTCTATTGTCTGGATTCTTCCTACCATGGATAGTTTCTATCAGCTCCTTAATCAGCATTTACTGAAACTTACACCAAAATCCACCACTACTTAGAGCTTATACCAAGCAAAGGACCAGAGACATAAGGCAGGTATGTAGCTGAACTGAGGATAGTATTACACTACACTCAATTCATTCACATAAACTAGTTTAAGGCCAGAACTAGGAACAGCCACTAGCAGTGTGTGTTTAATTAGAACACTTTTACACTGAGTAATCAAGATTGAAATTTCTAGCTTCTGGTGTTTTTCCAAAACACTCAATAGCCATCAGTTAGTTCTTTATTCTGGGCACACGTAGGCCTGATCTCTGCTACAGAGTTAGGTCAATGCAAGGCAGCTTACATCAACCTAAACATGTAAGTGTCTACACTAAAATTTTGCTCCTATCAAGGTAACTGCCCCGCTATGCTGACTTAACTCCACCTCCATGAGAGGCGTAGAATCAATGTCAACCTAGTTAGGTCAACACAGCATCAGCATAGACACTGCAATGCTTACATCAACTATTACTGACTTTCAGAAGCCGTCTCCCAATGCCCTGCACTGAAAGTACAGTTGGTACAAGGGCTCCTCGTGAGGACTTGCACTGCCAACACAAGAAGCGGAGTGTGGACGCACAAAGCTATTTAATTACTGCAGCAGCTGTATGCCGATGTAACTTCAGTTGACAATTTTGTATTGTAGACATGCCCTTAGTTGATTACATGAGTTTTCATGTCTAGAATGTGTAAAGATACCACCCTGCCTGCATCTGTCCGTCTCTAGATCTCCCACATTGCTCTATTACGTGGACATCTCTTTTTAACCACTATTATCTTTATTTCCTTTTCTCCTTCGTGCCTTCTTTCATCCTAAGCCCTATGCTTAGGGCAGTACAATGCATCAGGCTCTTCTTAAAAACCAACTTCTTCCACAATGACCATCTACCTCAACATACCACTACCACCTTTGGTCTCCCAGTGCATTTATCTAATCTGTGTTTTAGTCAGCAAATCCCCAAATCCTGGAGGCAGGGATTGTTTGCCTGGTGAGAGTGCTGAGCACACTGTTGGGATTTTAACACAGAAAGCACTAGCAGCAAGCACAAAGTGGTGGCTTTAAATTCTAAAGCTCACAAGAATGGAAGAGCAGTCAGATGTTAGTTGTACACATTTAGAATACCCAAGAGTTGCTAGTGCTTCCTAAACTATTACAGAGGATCTTTCCATAAGATTAGAAACCACTTCCCTCTGAAGTTCCAATAAGTTCTTAAATGTAAAGTCAGGCTGAGTCCAAACATGGTAATCCATTTCCCTGTGTATTAACCTGGTAATGCCACTACATACATTTGTTTCCTGAAACAGTAGAATAAGATTAGAGCTTAATTTTCAATGTCCTCAGCCCACAGATATGCCAATACACCCTTCCCTCTCAGAAATAGTTATTAACATTGCATCAGGTCCATTGTGACTTATCATATCTAATGCCTCACAATAGCAGCACTAGAACATCAGTTGCATCTAGATCCACATATTGGGAAGTAGCAGGCTTCTGCCCCTTTTTCATCTGCACAAGTCTTTTACAGCTGACAGGTTCCCTCCTTCCCTATTTTAAGATCATATTAATTACTGTTCCACTAACCTTGGTAACCATCTTCCACTATTACTCCTGAGCGACAGGCATCAGGAGCAACCCAACTGCACATTTATAGTAACCAAATGATCTCATTCATGTCTATTCTCCACACTTTTCACTACAAAAATTTCATTTCTCCCTCCTGAAACCCCCAAAAAGTGTGTTCAGGGAACAGTAAGAAGGGCTGTGCATACCTCTTCATGACAGAGCATCCAGATGCTTTTAAAAATACAACATACATTAAAAAAAAAAAAAAAACACAAATGCATCTTAAGACCAGTTAAACCTTTCACCTCTTAGTAGAAAGGAAATGCAGAGATGGAAATGTGTGGCCACCGCATTTTAGAGTTGTGGGGGAAAAGCTAGTTTAAGAGGCCTACTGTATCAGTTCAGCTTTCAGTAGAGTCACAGCTAAAACCCCATGCAATTCTGAATTTTACTTGTTAGATGTGCCTGTGATTTCCAAAGAGTGATAATCGTGCAGTAGAAGATCTTCAAAATTAAGACTAAAGCCAAACACCTTTCAGATTACATAGAGAAATAGAAGGGCAGTAATTTATTAGTCATTAGTTAA
This sequence comes from Chrysemys picta bellii, assembly GCF_011386835.1. NCBI lineage: Eukaryota > Metazoa > Chordata > Testudines > Emydidae > Chrysemys > Chrysemys picta. Next base: position 11,565,178 of record NC_088805.1, on the reverse strand, counting down.
GAAGTGACAGGGAAGCTTTCAAGAGGCATTATGCAGCCACTCTGCCATTATTTACTGGCAAAAGTGGTGATGTACTTGGCCTAATGGCAGAGCCAAATTCAGAATTATTGAGAATTCAAACAGTTCCTACTATTGGTATCACAGCATGTCTGAATTGTGCAGCAGTTACAGTGCACGTGGGAGAGACTGCAAGTCAGCCCGACACCTTAGGGGCAGTGTTTTATCTTGAGAAGCACACCAGTTGCAGCTAAATATTCAGGGTGTAGCCAGGCCTGGACTATGGTGATTTGGACAGACTGAGTGTAGAGAAGAAGCTGTAATTTACACCACTGAGACTAGGCTATCGTCTCTGGTAGAATTAAAATTAATTCCAAAGACAAGGAACGGCTATTGGATTAGCCTTTTTCATAAATTATCTTTAAGAATGTCTTATATGGAAAAGCCAATAGAACTGAAGTCCATCACTGAACAGCCTTCTTAAATCTACAGTCACAGTGCATATTCTAGACAGGCAGAGACCTCCCAGGCCACAGCAACTTTGATTTTTTTTCCAACCCATAAGCACAGGGGGACAGAAAAATATATCTGCAAACAAGGGGGTCAAGATAACTGCATAGCCTCACTCTTTTTAAACTGGGTCAGATTACTTGTCATCAGGTGTGGCAATCTTCCCCTGCAGTTGACAGCAAGGAAATTTCCCACCTTGGTACAGCTAACACAAAATTACAGCCATTATGAACATTAAATTGTCAGTCAACTCGTACCAGAACATTCCTATCACATTACAACCCTTCAACCTGACTCAATGGCTTTTACGAGTTTCCCTTTCATCATTATGACGACGACTTTAGAGATTCTTTGACCATGAAGTGTGATGCAGTAGTCTGTCCCTTTTGACCAAGAATCCAGAGTGGTATAGACTCCAGACACCTTTTCTTCACAACTTTACTGGTTGAAGGCAGTTTCCCCTCTTCAGAACGGTCTGCATGAAAATTCCCAAGAAGTCTAAGAACCTCCAGGGTTGTAGTAAAACAAGATTGAAATGAGAGAAGAGTCAGATGTAAAGCCAGAGAAACAGTATGAATGTCTAGTCTTGCTGCAAAAGCTCATCTTAGATACTATTGCCTATTTCCCTACAACTACAGGAAAAGGGCTTTTCTTCCTTCTAATTGTTTTGGCAGGCAGCATGTCAGAAAAAAAAGCTTCTACTGGCCACTGTCATCTTTCTTCTCGGATATGCCTCAGTTATGGATTTCAGGTTACTATGAACTGCCTCTGGTGACCTCTCCTACCAAAGGTACTTATCCAGCTATTTTCTGTATTTAGGCCAAAATTAATTCAGAATTTTATTCCTTGGCCTAGAAAAAGCTTTCAGTTCCTGTCCCTACCTCCACTTCCCCAAAAATGATTTCAATGACTTAAGTTGTTTTTAAAGCATGTACATACAATCGTTTCCCAACAGGCCTTTGCTACTGGTTGCCAAACATCCTCACTTCAGGGGCCCTGATGTTTGTTCCAATCTAATGATGAATACTTTTGAAAGCATTAATCTTCTCTAGAACCGTTAATCCAGAACCAGCTCATTTTAATGAAGCAGGGCTCATTTCTAATAGTTAACTTTTTCTTACCTTTAATTGCGAGAGGAGGGGGCCCCTCAGACAAGGGAGCATTGTGTTTAAATTTTCAAAGGCTGAATTCACATTTAGAACATTGCAATTCTATAAACTGTTTCAAGGCGCACCCTGAACGGGAGCACAAGGTGCCTTATCCACAAGTCAGAAGTTGTGATAAAGTACTCTATTTCACCAGAGATTCCAGTTTCTCAACTGTTCACAGCAAGTGACATTTTCAGAAGTGCCTAGATGATTTAAGAGCTTCATTTCCACTGAGTCATTGGGATCTAAGCTCCTAAATCACTTAATTCTCAAAGGCACCTACTTGGCATCCCTCCAGTTTCAGAGAGAATCTCAGAGCTATTTGCTGACTTACAGCTATATACAAAAGCAAGCAAGAGAACAAGTTGATCATTACTGTATTGTATCAATACCTTTGAGGCATTAGAATGGTACCTGAGTGGATATACATTCAGACGTTATACAAGATTCAGAAGTTAACATTTTGAATAAATAAATACTAAGTCTTTTAAGTCAAGCATTTTTTTAAATTTTAACACAATTTTTAAAACAATCCAATTAAAACGCTCTGTTTACAGCTCTTGCAATACAACTGACATTAGCTCTCCGATCTGAGTATTCCAGCGTACACCTGAATTACAAGCATAAAAAAAAAAGAAAAAGAAAAAAAGTGAATGTTAATGAAGAAATCCTTTCAGGCGACCTTTATACCTCAAAAAAGGTACAGCCCCTAATTTTTCCACTTTGCAGTTATTTAGGAAACAGCTTAGAAAGTTAAGTGTGAAACATGTAGACATAAAAACAGCCCTTAGTATATTCTCTTTGTATTAGTATATGGCCTATATTTCATACTTTTGATATGAAGCAGGAATCTGAGAGGCTCTGTTGCTTCCTTACTGCTTCTTGTAAAAGCTAGGCCTATGACTTTTAATTCTTCACTCAGTCCTCTCCAGAGTCCCAGATTCTAACACAGGATCTGCATTTCAGTTACATTAGCCTCCCTCTTCTGCAGCACTGCCAAGTTGATGGATGTTCTGCTGGAGGATGGGAGAAACAAGAAACTTTCACTTCAGATTCCCTGACCAGTGCACCTTTCTAGGCTAAAGGGTATCAGAAAACCATGAGTTCCCACGAATGGCTGTTTATATTTCTCTGGACTGTCATTGAGCAAAGCACCATATCCCTACCATAGGAAGCAGGCAAGTATCACCACTGTGCCCCATTTTACAAATAAAAAGGGTTTTACAAGAGCATTTTTGGCAGAACTAGAATGGAATCTAGTTCTTCAATGACAGACCCACATTTAATCCGTTCAGCCACAGTGCCTTTCAGAATAAATGTACCAAAAATGTATGTACTGTACTTGGCTATTCTGTCTAATAAGCCACCCTGTTCCCCTTCCCCCTACATGGCCAGAATCCCAGAACTGTTCGGTATCCTCGCCTTTCTCCCTTCTAGTAGCTGGCTCACTGAGGATAACATTTAATCCTTTATCTCAAGTGGCAGAGGTCTGTGCAGGGAGTCCGAAGGGCCCAGCTTCAAACCCAGCTATTGACTCATGAAGGGATCTTAGTAGAACTTTTCTTAGAGAGAGAGAAAAAAAAAAAAAAAAAAAAAAAAAAAAAAGACCACCACTCACACCCCACAAGAACCCATGTATGAGACTCACAATGACAAAGCATCTTTAAAAAACAGGTTTAAAGTTAAAATTAATAATGTCAGTTATGATACAGCCTAAAAAGAATCTGTCACACTCCTGTTGCTTCTGTGAGAGATCCAGATCAAGTATGTCACGTATTGCCAGCCCTTCAATTTGACATATGCAGTGAAGTCTTGGGGAGAAGTTAACACCTCAAGAGTTAGAGCCACTTATTTCATTATTTCAACTGCCTATGGCTACTCTTTGAAGCTTATTTCATTTCACTGGTAAACTTGCCAAGGTATACATTGCCATTATGCCAACACACTTTTTTATAATACAATTGAGACAAACCACCAAAGAGGAAGGAAATTGAGTACAAGCCATCCCAGCACCATTCCAATTAGACTGTATTGTGCATAGTTCTGTGTCAAAGGATCCAGCAATATCAAGTATTGTTGCAAATTTCAATACTTAGAAACAGTTAGGACCAAACTGTCAAGAGTGTCAAGCTCCTGGAACACCAACTGCTTCGGGATGGAACTGCTACTGCTAAGCACTTCTGACAATCCCTTAGCTTAAAATAATGTAGTGCAATGGTATAAGTGATACACAAGATAGTTTATAAACTATTAGTGAGAGAAGCGATGTGCAATAAGAGTCTAAACTGAAATGCTATATTTAACTACTATAGTTCATACAAGATCCCTTTAATACTAGAGTGCAAGTGTGTCAAACATACGGCTGCAAGACTGATCCAGCCTCCCTGATGTATCTTTATGGCCTCCATGACAAACTATGCAGAAAACATTCATTTTAAGAGTTTTTAGTACTCATGGTTGCAAAGAAAGCTTTAAAAATGTGATCCAAGTTTAAGCTAATAAGGGTTGTCTTCCCAAAATCTGCAGGCAGCCTGAAACAATGGCTCTAAAGCGGTTACAAGGTTACTTCACTTGTAAAAAGATGAGCAGTAAAATGGGGAAAAGAGTGGAAGTGTTCCCCCTTGGAAGAGAGAACTAGGAGTTGCTGCAGTTAAGGGAACCTGAGGGAAAGACAGAACACAAACAGGGAAGAGGGAGAGAAACAAAAAAGAATGGAGAAAAACAAACGGCAGAAATAATAATAGTCCTAATGATAAGCATGTTCTCTCAAGTGGTACTGAATAGTTAACAGTGATAATGAGATGTTCAATTTCCACTTCTAATTTTTGATCCTAGGATAAGCCTCCTACCAAAAGTAATCAGTCTGTTGTGGACTGAGTAATGTATGTAATTCTAGATTTATACCCTGTCTCATTAAACATGAGTGGAATTCAGCCCTCTCCACCAAGCAAGTTTGACACCACTCATCTTGTAATTAGACCAAGGATTTTGAAGGAGCTTGGAACAAAGCTTTCCAATATTTAACTTTGGTCAAGTCCCAGCCTTTCCAACTGTAGTTAAGATATTGCCCCTGCCTCAAGGAGGGTCAAGTTGTAATTTACTTAGAATATTCTAGGAAGGAAGCCACCATTCTAAAGACAGAGTTCCACTTCAGGTCACATCACCTTGACATACACCACACTCTTAGCACAAAGGGGATACCCTGTTTCCCCGAAAATAAGACAGTGTCTTATATTAATTTTTGCTCCCAAAGATGCACTGGTCTTATTTTCAGGGGATGTCTTATATTTCAAAGAAGAAGAATACGGTACACATCGGTGGATGCCTTATTATCGGGGAGGTCTTATTATCGGGGGGATGCCTTATATTACAACGAGAGGCAAAACTGTAAGTAGGCCTTATTTTCGGAGGATGTCTTATTTTCGGGGAAACAGGGTAGCTCAGTGGTTTGAGCACTGGCCTGCTAAACCCAGGGTTGAGAGTTCAATCCTTGAGGGGGCCATTTAAGGATCTGGGGCAAAAAAAAAATCTATCTGGGGATTGGTCCTGCTTTGAGCAGGGGTTGGACTAGATACCTCCTGAGGTCCCTTCCAACCCTGATATTCTATGATCCTTACTCAGGAGGTAATAGTGCTGCTGAAAGCTTAAGCTGAGCAGGATATAGGATGCCCAGAAACTGACAGAATGTTTGCTTTGTTTTTTTAACATCAATAGTGAGCTTAGTGCTTACAAGAGGCTCAAGAAATAGTATGGGCAAAGTGACTGTCCATTCGTGTACTGCACAAATGGATGTGAGCAAGAAAGTTTCCTTAGACATTCTCCCCCTCCCTCAAGTGTGTCTCAGTGCTGATCTAAAGAACACCTACAAGGAAGGGATGGTCCTCAAGTTTCCAAGCTCCACTGGATAATACAGTGGCAACGCATGCCAGGCTTACAATTCTTGGCCTCTCCAAAACTACTAGAGACGCCCAGTATGTTAAGGGTTGGAAACTAGCACGTTCGCCAACTCATTTCACAGTATCCCTGTATCCTGTCAGAGGGTAACAACAGTGGATCAATACCACCTGGGCTTCCGACCAACCCCTGGACACCTAGTACCACTGCCCCACGCCGACTTCCTGTGGGTGATGTTAACATTTCCCAGAAGCCTGGAGTCCTCCGACTGTTACACAGTCTGGAGACCCGACGCATCCCACCCCTCTTAGTGCGAGGCACCTGCCAGCTCCCTGGCTGGAGAGCCAGCTACGATATTACCCCAGCGCCCCTTCCCCCCGGGCCCGCCTCTTACCGCCTTTGGGCTTAGATTCCCCCCCGGCCGGCCCGGCCGAGGCGGAGCGGGTCTGCTGCCCTTTGCTGCCGGACGAGGAGCCGGGGATCCCGGAGCCGCAGGGGCTGCTCTTGTCCATGTCGGAGGCTGTGGCGGGGGCCGCGCTGGGCGAGCTCTGCAGCATCAACGGGCGCCCCGACGGCGCTGGCGAGTGGATGGCAGCGGCTCTGAGCTGGGGGGTAGGACGGGCGCTCGGGGAGGCGACGGGGGCCCAGGCTCATGGCCCGCGAAGGGGACCGACAGGGGCGGCGCAGCGCTGACTCGGCCTCCTTCATGGCGACATCTTCTCGCTGCTCCGCTTAAACAGAGAGAGCCGGGGGAGGCCGGGCCGGGCCTGCGGGGCTCCGGGGGGGTCGGGGTAGCAAAGGGACGGGGAGCCCCGCGGGGCCCGGCACTGGCTGCGGTGGGGGTGGTCGGCGCCGCCCAGGCAGCGCGGGCTCCTCGGCGCCGCTCCTACAGCTACCGCGTACTGTAGCTGTTCCCCTGTAATGGCGACGAGTCGCCAACAGCAAGAAAAGAACCCGGATGGAACTCATTATATAGGGAGCCGGCTGACCTAACGTATGCTGGGAGATGTAGTTCTCTGGTGGGTCTGGGCGGATTTGGTTTGTATTAACTATCGTAAGGTATTATGGGAGATGTAGTTCTTAGTGTTTCATGCCATTAGCTCGCTGCGTTGTTTTGTATTACTGTATCCGGAGCGTTGTGGGAGTTGTCATTCTTTTCACGTCTGAGTTGGTTTTGGGACTACTTCATAGAATCATGCAAATGTGCAACCCCGGAATATTGTAAAGCAATTTTATGGTCTTTCATGTATAGATGAAACCAACCTGTGTTATATGCATGTGAGTGCTGACTTCGCCCGCTCCCCCCTCGCCTCCAGACAGTCCGGCGCTGGCAGGGTCGGGGTAAGCAGCGGGGCTCGCGGGCTGCACCTCAGCCCAGGGTCCCTCCAGCCAGACTCCCGCCTCCAGGACCAGCCAGCAGGGCCGGCTTTAGGAAGTGTGGGGCCCAATTCAAATACCCGGTGGTGGTCCGGGTCTTCGGTGGCACTTCGGCGGCAGGTCCTTCGCTCGCTCCGGGTCTTCCGCAGCACTGAAGGACCCACTGCTGAAGACTCGGAGCGAGTGAAGGACCCACTGCCGAAGTGCCGCCGAAAACCCAGACCGCCACCGGGTGTGTAAAAAAATAATCATAACATCATAGAAAAATACTAGAAAGACAAGGTGGATGACTGAGGTAATATCTTTTATTGGACCAACTTTGGTTGGTGAAGGAGACAAGCTTTCCAGCTACACAGAGCTCTTATATCTTTTATTAAACTAACTTCTGTTGTGAAGCGAGACAAGCTTTTGAGCTTACACGGAGCTCTTCCTTGGTAGCCTGAGCTCTGTGTAAACTCAAAAGCTTGTCTCCCTCACCAACAGAAGTTAGTCTTTTATCATACTTTTATCACAGGCCTCTTGTTTTTTCTCAAAAGTAAACTATACCAATCTTTTCAATCTCTCATCATAAAAGAGTTTTTCCTTACCCCTAATCATGCTCATCGCTTGTTTCTCCACTCCCTCTAATTCTACAGTATCTTTTTTGAGATGGAGTGAACACTGAGTACTGTGAACAGTACTGAACATTGTATTCCAGGTGAGGGTGAAGCACTAGTTTATACAATGACATTATAATATTTTCTGTATCATTCTCCGTCCCATTCCTTATACATCCTAACATTTTGTTCGCATTTTTTACCACAGCTGTACATTGACCAGAGATCTCTGTTGAACTGCCCACACCAATACCCAGATCCTTTTCCTGACCTGATCCATTTAATTTAAACCCTTTTAAGGTGTAGGGGTAGTTCCAATTTTTCCCTCCAATGTACATTATTTTACATTTATCAACATTAATGTCATCTGTCATCATGTTGCCCTTTCACCTAGCTTCTTTAGGTCTTTCTACCATTCCTCATAGTCCTCATTAGACATCACAAAATAATGTTGTGTCATCTGCAAATTTTGCCACCTCACTGTTCACCCCCTTTTCCAATTCATATACCTGTACTAGTATTTTAAAACTGGATGGAAAATCAACGTATAAAGCAAAATATCAATACAGGCTGTAGTTGTTTCCATCTTGCTAATGGGTTACATATGCAGAAGGATTGCAGGTCATGACAGAGACTCCATAAAATGCTGCCTCCCTTGAAGGATCCAGTATCTCATAAATCTGAGGCAACACACCCCATAACCCTGAGGGTTGGGGAGTGTCAGCTACTTCCCACATTTCTTGGAATCCAGAAGAACCTTTGCTTCATTTTAGCATGTTAATTCTACCAAAAAAAAAATTATATGGATCAACAAATTCTCTAGATGGTCTGTTGACCAAGAGGTGGATGCCTAAATACTAAGGCGATGAATCCATCAGAAATGTACCACTAGCTATCTAGATGCTTAGAAAGATAAAACAAACTTAGTACAACATTACCTTTATTTAGTAGATTAATGTGTCTGGTCAAGGAGGTCCAGAGGAAGAAGTACATTTGTACTTTAGAGTGGTGGCCGTGTTAGTCTGTATCAGCAAAAAGAACGAGGAGTACTTATGGCATCTTAGAGACTAACAAATTTATTTGGGCATAAGCTTTTGTGGGCTAAAACTCACTTCATCAGATGCATGCAGTGGAAAATACAGTAAGAAGATAAATATATATATACACAGAGAACATGAAGAAATGGGGGTTGCCATACCAACTTTTAACGAGACTAATCAATTAAGGTGGGCTATTATTAGCAGGAGAAAAAAATTTTTTGTAGTGATAATCAGGATGGCCCATTTCAAACAGTTGACAAGAAGGTGTGAGTAACAGTAGGGGAAAAATTAGCATGGGAAAATAGTTTGTAGTTTGTGCAATGACCCATCCACTCCCAGTCTTTATTCAAGCCTAATTTAATGGTGTCCAGTTTGCAAATTAATTAAAATAAATTTTCTCCTGATGATAATAGCGCACCTTAATTGATTAGTCTCATTAGAGTTGGTATGGCAACCCCCATTTTTTCATGTTCTCTGTATATATATATCTTCCTACTGTATTTTCCACTGCATGCATCTGATGAAGTGAGTTTTAGCCCATGAAAGCTTATGCCCAAATAAATGTGTTAGGCTCTAAGGTACCACAAGTACGCCTCGTTCTTTTTATTTGTACTTTAGTATCTCCTTATCTTCATATTATGAAGAAATCAGTTTTAACCTTCATGTCTGGTTATCTGCTTCTCCCTCAAGTCTCTTCACTTTCTTCCACATTGCCTCATATGCATGGAATGCCTTCCCCAGGCTTGTCCACAAAGCCACCATTCTCTTTTTTTAATTATTCCTGAACATAAGAACGGCCATACTGGGTCCGACCAAAGGTCCGTCTAGCCCAGTATCCTGTCTTCCAACAGTGGCCAATGTCAGCCGCCTCAGAGGGAATGAACAGAACAGGTAATCATCAACCATCAACTACAGGTTGACTGTGCGTTGTGTGAAAAAATACTTCCTTTTGTTTGTTTTAAACCTGCAGCCTATTAATTTCATTTGGTGACCCCTCATTCCTATGTTATGAGAAGACCCATTACTTCTGCAAAGCCATGTAAAGTTAGCTAAATCATGAAGTTATTTATTTCATGAGTGAACTACTCATTTAAGAGAAGGGGTTGATAAGAAGTAAACTGTAATCAGTTGTGAACACTGCTCACTAGGGCCGAGCCTACAATTTTCTGCATAGGCAGAACCATTTGCACTCATTTAGCCCCAGTGAAGTTAAAGGGGCTCCAAAATCAAAAAGTCAAAGGGGAAGGGCCATGCAACATTAATTGCAGGATTGGAGCTTAGTCTTATAAGATGTATCACTTTGTCTATCTTTTTTAGTTGTGATCCTGCAAGTTGTTCTACACGAGTGGATCCCTGAGTCAATATGGAACAACTTGTAGGATCAGAGTCCTTGGATTGGATATATGTTAAGGCAGGGACTGGTGCCTTTTTCTGGTTTGGGGAAGTGTGTAACACATAATTTTGGATGCTACCACAATCTAAATAATAATGTACAAAGCTTTGGGTATTTGATATTTTCTGTTCTAAGCTACACAAACTTCAGTACCTAAAAAAAAAGTCAATAAACAGATCAGACCACAATGGAGTAATAACTCACACACTCATGTACCTGAAATTTGTAATGGCGTATTTAAATTTTAAATGCAGTAATGGGGAATGGCTAGCTCTATGTTTCTGCTTAGCCAAGGCTTTCAGTCACGTTCAAACATGTTTTGAAAGCAGTTGTGGTTCAACTGGTTTATAAAGTTGTTTGACTTACATGTGAACATGACTATGGGCCAGATCCTCAAAGGTATTTTGGTGCGTAACTTGCATTGAAATCAATAGGAGTTAGGTTCCTAAATACATTCATGGATCTGGGTCTTTATAACCATGCATATTATGGTTCTATACATTGATACAAATGCCCATGTTTGAAAAAAAGCAGCCTTAAATGAGGTCAATTAAACTTAACAAACACTTGTAACCTGCTAGAGGTTCTTAGCTGAAGAGTGCTATGTGAGCTATTGGAAAGTAGTACCCTAAGTGCTGCTTTGCCTGTATTTATTGTGCAGCTCTTACTCACCTGCTTGGTTCACTGATGTGGATGGGGCTAGGCAACTGAATAAGGGTTGTGGACTCAGATGTTAGATTAGAAATGAGCAGTGGAGAGAATGGTGTTGAGTTCAGGATTTCCTCAGAGTGCAGGACGGTGGGTGGGTGGGTGGTTTGCGGGGTCGCAGTGCAGGGTCCAGGCGAAGCGCAGTGGGATGGGGGTCGCAGTGCATGCAGGGCTGTTAGGGTGACCAGATGGCCCAATTTTATAGGGACAGTCCCAATATTCAGAGCCTTGTCTTATATAAGGGTTTATTTACCCCTCCTGTCCTGATTTTTCACACTTGCTACTATCTGGTCACCCATGGGGCCGCAGGGAGAGACACGAAAGGCAGTAGGTTTGCGGTGTGGGGTCACGGGCAGACGCGAGGGGCGGTAGGTTCGGGGTCGCGCTGCGGAGCGGGGGGGGGGAAGGAAGACGCGAAAGGCGGTGGGTTTAGGATCGCGGTGCGGGGTCACGGGGCAGACGCGAGGGCGGTGGGTTTAGGATCGCGGTGCGGGGTCACGGGGCAGACGCGAAGCGGTAGATGGGGGTTGCGGTGCGGGGCTGGGGGGAGGGAGAGACGCGAAAGGCGGTGGGTTTGGGGTCGCGGTGCGGGGCTGGGGAGAGGGAGAGATGCGAAAGGCGGTGGGTTTAGGATCGCGGTGCGGGGTCACAGGGCAGACGCGAGGGGCGGTAGGTTCGGAGTCGCGCTGCGGAGGGGGGGAGAGACAGGAGTGAAAGGCGGTGGGTTTGCGGTGCGGGGTCACGGGGCAGACGCGAGGGCGGCGGGTTTAGGATCGCGGTGCGGGGTCACGGGGCAGACGCGAAGCGGTAGATGGGGGTTGCGGTGCGGGGCTGGGGGGAGGGAGAGACGCGAAAGGCGGTGGGTTTGGGGTCGCGGTGCGGGGCTGGGGAGAGGGAGAGATGCGAAAGGCGGTGGGTTTAGGATCGCGGTGCGGGGTCACAGGGCAGACGCGAGGGGCGGTAGGTTCGGAGTCGCGCTGCGGAGGGGGGGAGAGACAGGAGTGAAAGGCGGTGGGTTTGCGGTGCGGGGTCACGGGGCAGACGCGAGGGCGGCGGGTTTAGGATCGCGGTGCGGGGTCACGGGGCAGACGCGAAGCGGTAGATGGGGGTCGCGCTGCGGAGGGGGGGGAGGGAGAGACGCGAAAGGCGGTGGGTTTGGGGTCGCGGTGCGGGGTCACAGGGCAGACGCGAGGGGCGGTAGGTTCGGGGTCGCGCTGCGGAGCGGGGGGAGGGAGAGACGCGAAAGGCGGTGGGTTTGGGGTCGCGGTGCGGAGGGGGGAGAGACAGGAGTGAAAGGCGGTGGGTTTAGGATCGCGGTGCGGGGTCACAGGGCAGACGCGAGGGGCGGTAGGTTCGGGGTCGCGCTGCGGAGCGGGGGGAGGGAGAGACGCGAAAGGCGGTGGGTTTGGGGTCGCGGTGCGGCGTCACGGGGCAGACGCGAGGGGCGGTAAATCCAGGGTCGCGCTTCAAAGCCCATTTCTCTGGGTAGGAGGCGAACGAACCACGGGCACCAGAGATACCAGGCCCCTGTTCCCTCGGTAACCCCGAGCCTCGGCCCCCAGCACCACGTTCCGCGGTCCCAGCTTAAGAGTGGTAGTTACATAGTAAAACCCGCCCTCCCTGCCATCGGGCCGATAAGAATCACGCGCTTTATTTACTCCTCTCCAGGCGGGCTTCCCATTGGCGGGGCGTGAAGAGTCACGTGACTCGGAGACGCGTTCTGTGAGTGCAAAGTTCACGCCGCTACTAAAGATGGCGGCCTCCATTGGCGCGGCTGCCTGTAGGGCTCTGCACAGCTGCCGCCACGGGAAGTTGCTGTCTATAGGTCGGGGGCTCTTCAGTGGGGCGCGGTGCCTTGTCGCGGAGGGGGAGACGCACTTCGGGTTCCAGAATGTGTCGGAGACGGAGAAAGGGGAGAAAGGTGAGGGGGGGGGGTAGGAGCAAGGCGGGGCGATTGGGACGGGGATCTAGCGGGAGAATGGGGAGACTCTGGGGAGGGGGAGATGGGAAGAGACTGCTGGACCGTTAAATACCCCAATGACTGGTGTAGTGTACGAGGCACTGCGGTCCAGTTATTGTGAAACAAAATGGACCGAGGAGACTTGGGTTCTGTTTCCAGCTGTGTCGCTGATCTCCTGGTGAAACACCCCCCTTCTCCCAGGCAGTCACTTGCTCTCTCCATATATTCTTTCTTCTCCCTGTGTCCGGTCATTTATAATGAGAGCCCTTTGTGCTAAGGAGTGCTTTTTGCTCTGTACCTGAACACTGTCTTGCACAACAGATCTCTGATCTTGGTTGGAACTTGTTAGAGGTACCCTAATATGAATAATAGCTTATTTAAACCTATAATAAATGGGTGCGTTCTGTAGCTCAAGGATGAGCTGACTGAGGGATGAGAATTTCCTAGCAAATTGATGCTTACCTGAATGCTTTTAGGTAATCCATCTATAAATAACTTTTCAAACAAATTGCACTTAGTTCACATGGTGTTTTATAGATTGGGAATGTGGTAAAATGTAGAAATGTGTTGAAAGTAAATGCATGTAACAAAATATAAACTTTGGGAAGTATGATAATCTAACTAATGAGATTAAAAATATAGGAGTCTTGCCTGAGACTTTACGGGGCCATGTGTTAGTATAAGTGGCATGCTACCTCAAAGTGACATGTATTGCATTATAATGTAATTTTATTTCAGTTTACCATGTATTTGAAAGTGTGGCCAAGAAGTATGATATAATGAATGATTCAATGAGTCTGGGGGTTCATCGGTTCTGGAAAGATATCCTCCTGCATCAAATGAACCCTTACCCAGGAACTCAGCTGTTAGATGTTGCTGGAGGGACAGGTACACTCCATTTTATTTCTAGTACTACTATTAAGGAATGCTATTTGCTGGAGTAATGATTCCTTAATGGAGAGCAGAAATTCATCTACCTATAGATGAAAATGGAAAATAAGTACAGTATAGACAATAGAAATCATAGCTGCACTTAATACAACATTTACATGATTTTCTAGAGAACGCTGTGTAGTGCTGTGGTCCCCAAACTGTGGGGCATGCCCCCTAGGGAGGCGTGGAGGAACATTCGGGGGAGGGGGGGCTCAGCAGGGAGGGAGCACCACCCTGCTCTGCCCTGGCCTCAGTCCCAGCTTTGGCTCCCAGCCGCAGCTTCAGTCCTCTGGGGGTGCGAACAGATTACATTACGGGTAAACGGGGACACAACATAAAAAGTTTGGGGACCACTGGTCTGGTGGCTAAATAAGGGGCCTGAAGTTGGGAATAGTGGGTTGTATTCTTTGTTCTGCCACACACACACTATGACCTTAAGCAAGTAATTAACTGCTCTGTCCCTCAGTTTCCCTATCTGGAAAATGAAGATAACTTCTACTCTTCAAGGGGCAGGGTTGAGTCTTAGGCCTTGGCTACACTTGAGAGTTGCAGCGCAATAAAGCCTCCCCCAGCACTGTAACGCACTCCCCGTCCACACTGGCAGAGCACTTACAGCGCTGTATCTCCGTGGCTACAGCGCTGCAGGTACTCCAATTCCGCGAGAGGAATAACAGCTGTTGCGGAGTGGCTGAGATGCTGGTGCTCCAGTTTAAATGGGGAGTAACCTTATTACGCAGTGATTGACCTCTGGAAACTCCTCATAATCCTTTTAAGTGAAGCTTCCTCTCTTGTTCCTCTCCTTGTTTTGTTGTGATGCCGTTCTTTGTTTTGTTGTGAACTCGGAGGTTCCTGGAGCTGCTTATCAAAAAAACAAACACCGCTACTGTTTGCTGTGAATGAGTAGAGGCAGGCAGGGGGGCTCCCTGTGGAAGCCCACAGCTAATGTTTGCTTGAAGAGAGAGGCTGTGCGCTCCCTGTCACACTCCACCTCACCCGCCCCTTTTGAAAAGCACATTGTAGCCACTTGAATGCTGGGATAGCTGCCCAGAATGCACCACTGCAAATGTGGCCAAGATAGTGCGCTGGCAGTTGGCAGTGTGGACAGACTGCAGCGCTTTCCCTACTCAGCTGTTCAAAGACAGGTTTAACTTACAGCGCTGTACAGCTGCAAGTGTAGCCAAGGCCTTAGGCCTTGTTGACATTGCTACTTTACAGTGCTGAAACTTTCTCGCTCAGGGGTGTGAAAAAACACACCCCTGAGTGATTCAAGTTTCAGCATTGTAAAGTGGCAGTGTAGACAGTACACCAGCGCAGGGAGCTACTCCCTTCATGGGGATGGCTTTTTTACAGCACTGGGAGAGCACAACTACACAGCCATGTTAAAGCGCTGCTGCAGCAGCACTTTAATGTTGGTATTGAAGACATACCCTTAGTTTTCTAATGTTTTGAAGCACTTGAGATCCTTGGATAAAGCTGCTCTAGAAGTGCAAAGTATTACACTTATAGAAAAAACAGTTACTTACCTTCGTAACTGCTGTTCTTTGAGATGTATTGCTCATGTCCATTCCATGTTAGGGGTGTGTGCTCACCACATGCACCAGTGTGGGAAGTTTTTCCCTCAGTGGTATCCATAAGGATCGGCTCTGGCGCCCCCAGGAATGGCATACATATTCGCCAATATAAGGGCACCACTGGCCCCCTCCCTCAGTTCCTTCTTACTGCCTGTGACAGTGCGTTTTCTTTACCCTTTTTTTTCCCTCCCTCCCCCCACTATCACATTGTGTAAATAGTTCTAGATAAGTAGTTTCTTCGTTCCCTTAATGACTAGCAAATAGTATTGTAGATAAGTTAGATAGTCCCCTCTAGGACTTAGCCCTGGGGCGAGGCATGCCCTGACCTGGGCTTCAAGACTTGTGATCGCTGTAAAAAGCGTATGCGGATCAACGACCCTTATCAAAGTTGCTTGAGGTGTTTGGGAGAAGCCCACTTTAGTGATAAGTGTCACATTTGCAAGAGCTTCCAGCCAAGGACTAAAAAGTAGCAGGACATAAGCGCTCCTCATGGAGTCAGCCCTCGCATCAGTCTCCAAGCACCCGAGATCAGACTCTGCAGCGAGCACAGCAGCATGGGTACGAAGTCCGCCTCCGCCACTGGCCTCTTGGCACCAGTCCCAATCCCCAGTACCTGCTAAGAAGCAGGGGAAGCACACCAGGAGAGGGCCTTCCCCGACATCCTGTATGGGAAAGGGAAAGTCCAGAGAGGAGCATAGACCCATGCAGGGCAGCAAGACTCCGGAGCCCGGCCAGGCACCTGCATCACCAGCTAGGCTATCTAGTCCTTCTAGGGATCCACCAGCCACCCCTTACACTTATAGAAACTCTGTTTCAACTAACAGTAATGGGGGAAACTGACTTGTTAATGTTTCATCTAAAAAAATAAAGCTAGGGAGCATGTTAGTTCCAGTTTACCTAAATATTAAAAGTCCTAACTTCCTGTTGAATATTTAATTTTTATAATATCAGGAAATATTCTACATTTTGCATCTCCCTTTCAAAACTAATACAGGTGACATCGCCTTTCGGTTTATCAATTATGTTCGTTCCCAGTGGGAGCACCAGATCAAACAGAAACTGAAATCCCATCAGAATTTATCATGGCAGGAAATCTCTAAGAGTTACCAGGAAGAGGAACTTAAATTGCCAGGAGGTTCCCAAGTGGTGGTCTGTGACATTAATAAGGAAATGCTAAAGGTTGGAAAGCAGAAAGCACAACATCTTGGCTACTCTGAAGGTAAGCCCAGCATTATATCACTTCTGTAGTAGGTCTCGGAGTGATAGAAACTTAGATTTTAAAAAATCCTTATGTAGCGTTAGTCCAAAGTTCTACTTGCTTATTTGCCTGGAGCACTAACTTTTCTGATGGGCAAATATCAGGTGTAGGTTCTTTATCCTCAACAGTATGGAAAGAGTGGGTAAGTAAGATGATGTACATGAGCTGGCTAATTGTCATGACAATTCTGCAACTATGAGTTATACTCTCTATAGAGGCACAGTGAGTCTCTTTAATACTTGTATCCCTTTGAAAATATGAGTCTGAGGATTAATCTGAAGCCCAGTGTTTGATTCTCCTTCAAAATCAGCCAGTGAGCGAAATACTGCTCTGTTACGCCAGTGCAATTCCACTGAATTTAGTCAAGCTGCATAGGTATGAAACATGATAGTTTGACCCTAAAAATCTGACTACACCCCAGATCTCATAAGCAATACTTTAAAAATCAAAGCAGCAAATAAAAATGTCATGAGTCCAAAAAAAACCAACAACCCTATATAGAGATAATACCTCCCACAGAGAATAGGTTATAGTGCTTTTGGAATCTGAATCGTATTAAATATTTAGTTTGCAGGTCAATGGGGTAATTCAGTGATCTCTAGATATCCTTTTGGGGACCACGTTGGTCCTTTCAATCAGGATTAATTTAAGAAGTAAGTAATAAATTGTGCTTGATGCACAGTATTTGTAAAATAGTTGTTTGCCCTCTCCCACTTTAATTACAGAAATATTCCTTAAATAAGATTTACTATATATATTTAAATGTGGTATATTTTATGTAAGACTGTTTTAAATTGGCTTTAAAAACACTGTTTAGTACCAGCTCTTGTTTCAAATTAAACTAAAGATTTATCAACAGTAACTGGAAGATACAGTCAGTCTCAACATTTGAAGTACCTTTTTGAAACTTTTAAAACTTGATTGAAAATGTGAACAGAATTTCAACTCCCTCATTTCCTCTTGATGAACTTTTGGGGGAGCAGTTACAATTTTTAGTGTTACATACCCCAAACCAATTACTACACCCAGCTCTCTCTGCATTCCTGATTACCGCATTGGTGCAAGTAGTGCGGAGAGATATAACTGTTGGGGAAACAGATCAATGTTTCTGAAGCAGAGAAAAAATCAAGGTAAAAATATTTTTTTCCCCAGGCTTATTCAAAAGAATTGCACATATTGGTGAGCACCAAAAGATAATTAATGTTTCTTCTTTTTTAAGCTGGAGAAGAAAATGTGCTAAACGTAGGTAAAATGATGTAAAGGAATCCTGTAGAGGGCTCATTTTGTATTGTGTTGATGCAACACTGAATGACTTTAATAATGTCTGTGATTTCCTGCCCCACCCCTCACCCTCGCCTTAGTAGTTGCTTAAGTAAGCTGATGATTTCTCGTAGAAGTAACTTGGTCATCTATGTTACTGTGTGACTTAGAAACTAGATAAGATAAAATGCCTGTTCTCTCATATCAGTTCCGGCTTCTTGAGTCTTCTCCCTTACCCCCTGACTTCATGCCTTCTTCCAGAAGGCAGAGCTCAAAGGTCAAACACTGGCTTGTCTGGCCTCTTAAGTTGTAGACCATCATCTTCTTTGTTACTATAATAATCTTTTGTTACTCTCCAGTGCTGATAAATAGAGACAATAACCAGTGTGTTCAAACAAAGAAATATTGTTTTGGGGCAACTTTTTTATGAAATGTCTGCATTTCATAAAATCCATATAAAGCTTAGGAACTCTCACCTGTGGATGGAACAGGACATTTGCTCCTACCAGTATTAATCTATTTTTAAAAAATGTATATGACTCCAAGATTATTTAATTCCACCCTATGATTCTTCCTTCTGTAGTCCTATAGGATTCATGACCACAATTTACCTTCTGTCACGAAGCTCATTCTGACATCAATACAGACGAGTACATTTTCAGTGTTTTGTGGGCTCATTTTGTACAACTCATTGCAAAAACTATCCCCAAGAGTGATTGTAATAGTGAGAATGTTGCAGAAGGGAATCCTTACGCTAAAACATATAGGGGCAGCCAAATAGCTGTTGCTCTCTTCTGCCATGCTAAAGATGTAGGTTCCATCTTATTCCCCCAATCTGAAGTACTGTGGGTACAGCATGCCTAGCTCCAGTGGGGAGGAGGAAGATGGGGAATTGCCATGATGCAGGACCTTGAAGGGTAGCAGGTATGAACTTGAGGTGTCCTCTCTAGCAAAAAGAAGAATCACAGTATGATTTAAAAATGATATATTAGGGCTGCTGATTAATTGCAGTTAACTCACGCAATTAACTCAAAAAAATTAATCGCGATTAATCGCAGTTTTAATCACACTGGTAAACAATAGAATACCAATTGAAATTTATTATATATTCTGGATGTTTTTCTACATTTTCAAATACACATCTACCCCGATATAACGCTGTCCTCGGGAACCAAAAAATCTTACTGCATTATAGGTGAAACTGTGTTATATCGAACTTGCTTTGATCCGCCGGAGTGCGCAGCCCTGCCCCCCCGGAGCACTGCTTCACCGCGTTATATCCGAATTGGTGTTATATCGGGTCGCATTATATCGGGGTAGAGGTGTATAATAATTTCAATTAAAACACAGAATATAAAGTGTGCAGTACTTGCCTTATATTATTTTTATTACAAATACTTGCACTATAAAATGATAAAAGAAATAGTATTTTTCAATTTACCTCATACAAGTACCATAGTGCAATCTCTTTATCCTGAAAGTGCAACTTACAAATGTAGATTTTTTTTTTTTGTTTTGCTACATAACTGCACTCAAACAAAACAATGTAAAACTTTAGAACCTACAAGTTCACTATGTCCTACTTCTTGTTCAGCCAATCACTAAGAGAAACAAGTTTGTTTATGTTTACGGGAGAGAATGCTGCCTGCTTCTTATTTACAATGTCACCTGAAAGTGAGAACAGATGTTCGCATGGCACTTACGTAGCCTGCACTGATGTGCCAGATATGCTAAACATTCGTATGCCCTTTCATGCTTTGGCTACCATTCCAGAGGACATGCTTCCATCCTGATGACACTTGTTTAAAAAAAAATGTTAATTAAATGAATGACTGAACTCCTTGTGGGAGAAATGTCTCCTGCTCTGTGTTTTACCTGCATTCTGCCATATATTTTGTTTATAGCAGTCTTGGATGATGACCCAGCATGTTGTTAATTTTAAGAACAGTTTCACTGCAGATTTGACAAAACGCAAAAAAGGTACCAATGTGAGTTTTCTAAAGATAGCTACAGCACTCCACCCAAGATTTAAGAATCTGAAGTGCCTTACAAAATCTGATCGGGATGGGGTGTGGCGCATTCTTTTAGAAGTCTTAAAAGAGGAACATTCCAAAGCAGAAATTACAGAACCCGAACCACCAAAAACAAAAATCAACCTTCTGCTGGTGGCATTTGACTCAGATGATGAAAATGAACATGCGTCGATCTGCACTGCTATGGATCGTTATCGAGCAGAACCTGTCATCAGCATGGACGCATGTCCTCTGGAATGGTGGTTGAAGCATGAAGGGACATATGAATCTTTAGTGCATCTGGCACAAATATTTTGCAACGCCGGCTACAACAGTGCAATGCAAACACCTATTCTCACTTATAGGTGACACTGTAAACAAGAAGCGGGCAGCATTCTCTCCTGCAAACTTGTTTGTCTGAGCGATTGGCTGAACAAGAAGTAGGACTGAGTGGACTTGTTGGCTCTAAAGTTTTACATTGTTTTATTTTTGAATGCAGTTATTTTTTTACATAACTGTACATTTGTAAGTTCAACTTTCATGATAAAGGGATTGCATTACAGTGCTTATATTAGGTTAATTGAAAAATACTATTTTTTACAGTGCAAACACTTGTAATCAAAAATAAATATAAAGTGAGCACTGTACACTTTGTATTCTGTGTGGTCATTGAAATCAATATATATGAAAATGTGGAAAACATCCAAAATATTCATTAAAATAGTATTCTGTTAATGTTTAACAGAGCAATTAATTGCAATTAATTTTTTTTAATCGCTTGACAGCCCTATTATATACGTATTACCTTTGCCAAAACAGAAGATCTAGTCTTTCAGAAAGTTTTCTGGGATGAACAGCTCCTAGTATATATGTGAGTTTTTGCTGTTGTTTTTTTAAGGCTTGTCCTGGGTGGTTGGGAATGCTGAAGAGCTGCCCTTCAATGACAACAAGTTTGATGTTTACACAATTGCCTTTGGAATACGGAATGTAACTCATATTGACCAGGTAAGCAGGGGCAACATGTCTTGGGATATACAGTTCTCCTGGGCTTTCTGGGCACCAAGAAAAGAAGAAACACTCCTGTATGGGGGAACCTGTTTCAACTTCTCACGTGTAAAAGAAAATGGGATATAGCCCTAGTTTGGTTGAATTAAAAGAAATTGAGGTTAATAAATATCCTGCCCTTCTAGGGGCATCGTAGGGTTCAGATTTTTACCATGGAGATAAGCATGATATAAATACTTGCATACACTTTTCTGGGAAGCTCTGAGTAGTCCTTACTTAAAAATTAGAAAATATTTGTAAGCACTCTAGCAAGTAATGTCACCGATTCTAATTGGGACCTGGTATTTTGAGATTGATTGGTTATAACTGTTCTGCCTGATAAGATTATTTTTGATCAAACTGGTAATTGCATGTAATGTTCCATGTGCTGAGATGTGCTTTGAATCCCTTAAAGTTTAATTACCTGTTTACACAACTGATGAAAGACTTTCTGCATGTCCACTTCTTTTTGCTTTGGTTTTGTAGTGTTATCTCCCATCTTCAGGAAGAAGGTGGATGTAGCTTGAAAACTTATTATGAATCTTTGGACACTTGCTAGTAGGCTGCAATACCTAATGTTTAATACCATCCTAAAGTAGGCCAATCTCTTCCCGAAAGCAACAGATAATTTTAAAATATAATGATGTGCAGCCATGTTGAGCCTCTCTGACCTGAGTGGGTTGAGTTTAGCCTGACAGAAAGGGACTTATGTGACAATGTTACCTAATTTAAAGCATACTTACAGTTTTAGACCCACAATGGATAGGTGGTATTATTGTCCAAGTCTAAATATTTTAAGTTCCCTATGAAAATCCCAGGACACTTTGGTGACTTTAACCAGAACAGAGTCTTTCTTCTGCTTGGACTGTGCCCAAGCCAAGGAGGTGGAGCATCCATGTTTCACATCCTCATGAGATAATAGGGAGGGTGCTTTCCTACAGTGTGTTCATCCACTTTTGATCTCTCTCAGGCACTTCAGGAGGCATATCGTGTGCTGAAACCAGGAGGGAGATTTCTGTGCCTGGAATTTAGTCAAGTCAACAACCCCCTTATTTCCAGGTTGGAATATGTCAATTTTTTTCTTTTCTCTTTATTTTTATCTCACACATGAGGGTTTTTCTTGAGCTGGGACAAAAACACGTGGAAGAGTCCTAAGCCCTTGAAACACTATCACACACTTAAATCCAAACTCTGTAGAAGTCCACAGCAAAGGTGATATACAGAGACTAATTCCTTTTTAGGAAAAGGTTAGTCCTAGGAGATTTTATGTTGGTGTCTGTATGTTAATCTGCGCTTCGTCTCTTTGGGCAGGCTCTACGACTTGTACAGTTTCCAGGTTATCCCTGTTCTGGGTGAGATTATTGCTGGAGATTGGAAGTCCTACCAGTACCTTGTGGAAAGCATCCGACGCTTTCCAGCCCAGGTAACAAGGTGCTCTGCTTGAACATTTAGTGTACAGATTGTCACCACGGGGTCAGCTGGGTTATGGGTAGAGACTAGGCCTTTAAGAAGGCATATGCTAGTTTACTTCTGCTAATTGCACAATTACCCCTCTTCTCCTCCCCCTCCGATGACTAAAGGGGATATGAGAAAGGTCTGCACAATTATGAATGGTGTGGAGAAAGTAAATCAGGAAGTGTTTTTTTGCCCCTTCACATAATACAAGAACCAGGGCTCACTCAACAAAATTAATAGCAGCAGGTTTAAAACAAACATAAGAAAGTACTTCTTCATACAACGCAGTCAACCTTTGGAACTTGTTGCCGGGGATGTTGTAAATACCAAAATTATAACTGGGTTCAAAAAATAATTAAGTTTATGGAGGCTATGTCCAGCAATAACTATTAGCCAAGATGGTTAGGTATGCAACCCTATGCTCTAGGTCCGTGGTCTCCAAAGTGGGGTGTGCAAGAGGATCCTTGGGGTACGTGGCAGGAGGAGTGGTGTTGGTTTTTTTTGCTTCGCCAGGCGGGAGTCCGACTCTTCCCCCCCCCCCCCTTGCTTCAGCAGTTCGGGTGGGGGGAGTTTTTTTGCATGGCAGGGGCTGCATACTCAATTTTTTTACTGATAAGAATACGCAATCAAAGTTTGGAGACCACTGCTCTAGGTGTCCCTGCCAGAAGGTGGGACTGGATGACAGGGGATGGATCACCCAGTAATTGCTGTGTTGTTCATTCCATCCAAAGCACCTGGCCCTAGCCACTCTCAGAAGCCAAGATACTGGGCTAGATGGAACATTGGTCTGACCTAGTATGGCTATTCTTATATTCTTTATTACTGTATTTCAGGAAGAATTCAAGGCAATGGTTGAAGATGCAGGTTTTCTGAAGGTGGAATATCGAAATCTAACATCAGGCATTGTAGCCATTCACTCAGGTTTCAAACTGTGACCCTCCTACTTTGCAAAGCTCTTGAAGGATAAAGGATATTTCCCCTGAGGAAGCTAAAAGCTATCCAACTCCAAAAACTTCACTGCCAAGATAGACTGGAGGGAAGACCTGGTCTCTCTGCAGAAGCTAAAGCTTCAGATTTTGGGTTTCTGAAAAGTTGAAATTATGTTCTTACAACCAGGTCAGGACCTGGAATCCCTCTGCCAATTAGGTATTTATGGATCAAGTGATTGCTTGATGCCTGGCCTGTACTCACTCTGAACTGATTACCACTTTCCCAAAACCTCAGACAGTGACTCAAGTATTAAATATATGTACTAACCACGTTCATCTTCTAAAGTACAGTGGTGAGGATATGGCAAAAATCACATTTAAGACTTATGTAAGCTTGACAGCATATACTCCATACACCCGTAATAGAACTGATGGAAGGTAAACATGGACCAACTAGCCTTCAAACAAGATATCGCCCTATATTGTATTGAAGTAATGACTCTAGTTCAAGGTGGGTATGGACATGACAAGTGTGTGTGACATGTAGGGTTTTTGTGTATTTATTTTATTTTAAAGATCTTATATAAAATTTAATATCAGTCTCACTTTTGTGTGGAAAATGTCACTGATTCCTGAAGACTTATCTGCAGAAGTAGCAAGTTACTGTTAACGTATTTCCTCAGTGATGGGGATAAAGTTCTGAAAGAATCTGTTCACTGTCCTCGTTTTAACTATGTTGTCCTGAAATAGTGCTGTAATTGTGAAATACCCTACCCATCACCTTGCACCCTGTCTTTGGAGAAATCTTCCACTAGTTTACCTCTGTATCCTATTAAGACTGACAAGTTACCAAGATCCAAGGAAACTTCTGCAGTAGTGAATATGGAAAAGCTAGAAATATTGTATTAAAAATCTTATGTCTTTATTTACCCCTTATTTGAGCTGCATTCTGGTAGTTTGTTTAGTAAAGTTTAAAGTGAGTAATTTAATTCAGTTCTTACTAGCTGCCTGGAGGTTTAGTAATCTGTGTTTCTATACCAGAATGAGAGTGTAGGACTGAAATGTGGTAAGTACCACAGGGGAAAAATAGGCACAGCCTTGTCTAGCTCAGAATGCATAGTTGATAGAAAAAAATCATAAGCAGGCTTGATACATAAGTTATTGTAACCTGCTGGTAGCTTGCAAACTAGTAAACAATCACTGTAGTAGTATGAAATATCTATTAAAGAAGCTTGGATGCAATGTGACTTCAGATGCCCTTAAATGAATCACATTAATCAACTCTTGGTGCATCATTTATTGTAGGACTAACACTTAATTCACTACTTTAAGTGGTTCATGCTACAGCAGGACACTTAATCTAATCATTTGACAGACAGTGTCCTGAATTCTAAACTACCTCAACTGGAATTTAGAGCAGAGCCACAGGTAAGTAGAGATTTTACTCTTCCACCTCCAATAAAAATAAAGGCAAGGTTTTCAAACAAGTATTGAGTGATTAATTGTTGTACGGTTATGAATCTTGCTTAAGTGTTAAATATGGAAGCATAAGGTAATTGAACATTACTTCTAATGCAGAAGAGCATCAGAAAGCCTCTTCATAGCTGAGTTGTACTAAGTGCTACTTCAAATGGGAAGGTAGCAACTCTCCCTGCTGTATCAAGACTTTTAAAC
This sequence comes from Chrysemys picta bellii, assembly GCF_011386835.1. Lineage (NCBI taxonomy): Eukaryota > Metazoa > Chordata > Testudines > Emydidae > Chrysemys > Chrysemys picta. Next base: position 11,540,419 of record NC_088805.1, on the reverse strand, counting down.
CAAAGCAGAGATATTAGCAGCTGAAAGCACTATACTCTCTGCCCCTTTTCCTGCCTTAGTACCAAATGAGGCTGGCATACCTTCTCCAGAAGCTGCTGTAACTTTCAAGTTTAGAGCCACAGCCCCATGATGGCTAAGGAGTCTTTGTACTGAAGCTGGTGAACATCCATAAGTTTTGCACACTGGGGCTTTACCCTCATCATTTGAAAGGATCTAGTTCCCAGCTCAAAGCTAGTGCTAGCCCCAGGGAAGTGCTTAAACATGAAGAACTACTTGTCCTCCTCACTAACATCCTTAGAACTGGTCCTGCTTACTGGGACTATAGCAGCCTCAGCCAGCACAGCCCTGAAGGATCTATGTAGTAGCTAGCATCATGGAATCTCTCTCATAGAAATGGATTAAGACTCACTGTTCTATTAGACAATATTACAAATATGTTCCATAAAATAGAGAAGGAAAGTGTACAGCCACTCACAGCCTTGGACCAGAACTACATGGAGCTATTGCTGGTTGATAAAGGCTATAGGTGAGTGAATAAGAAAAATAATATGAACTTCAGATGGATAAAAGTAGAGGCTAACTTCACAAGAATTACAGCTCCAACTTTACAAAAGCTAAGGCAGATGTACCGGTCTATGCCAGCAGTGAACTTTTCTATATTAACAGCTTTAGATCAACTTTTGGGTTAGAGAAAATACTCACTTTATGAAATACTTTTCACTTGTTTTCATGGAGCTTAGTACAAATTTAGAGCTTACTACCAGAATCTATATAGGGCTCAGTGGGATAGATTGCTATAAAACTATTAGAATAAACTCTTAAAGGTTGAGTATATCCAACAGTTTTATTAAAAAGGGAAGCAGGTTTTTGGAAAGAAAATAAATACAAGAAAGACTCTTTTGCTATTTTTTATAGCAACAATGAAAACAAACTGGTACAGAGGAGTCCCTGTCCATTACCACCACAACAAAAGGCTTGAAGAGCAAAGTGTGTTCCCCAGGGAAGGCTTAAGATTTCAGTCTCTATTTGGAGTTAGTGTGCAGTCCTGGAACTGGATGCAAGTTTGGATAGCACAGTCTGTGCTCTAACCAGATTTGAAGAGGAGAATAGCAACTTGGCCTAGGTAGAAATAGATGAAGTGCTTAGTCTCATGAGTCACATAGCTGCCAAAGTTCCTTCCCACAATGCAGTGCCAAGTGGGGTTGTACTTCTTGTCAAACTCCTGGAAGAAAAAACCAAAATGCACAATATTACCACAGCAGAACTACCTTTCTTAGGCACACAAAAGTTGCAGATTTTTTGAACTGCCATATTCTCACCTACATCTTTATATTAAGTGTTCAAACATTGAGGCATGTGGCAGGGTAAGAACAGCATATCCTTTGCTCTGCACAAAGGCCACAGCTTTGATAAGGGAGAGGTGGAATCGCTGACTTACCTTTATTGCCCAATTGCTGGCTATTATATCATGAGACACCAGAAGTCACTGTCTTACTAGGTAGCTGCAGGAGTACAGGTAATATCTTACTGCTGTGATAGTCTATACCCTTATATTCACCCCTTTCACAAGGCTGTGAAATTTTGTACAAAGCATACTATGTAAGGTATAATTTGAAAACTCATTATTTCCTGATTGTCCTGGTAAAAGATGTGGCAAGACTGTAAAAGAAAATTTCACCATACGATATTACCAAAGACATGTTCCAGGAGGCAGTCACAAACAAGTTCCCAAGAGATAAAAGGTTAGCCAATGCCTCAGCCAGGTGTCAAATAGACCACCGACCTGATTAAGTGGCCACTCTTGCGGGGCGGGGGGTAAGGGGGAGAGAAAAAAGAAATCTATATTTTGGTAAGGTAGTAGCAGGTGGCCAGAAACCTTATATCAGCTGGTGATGACACTTGCACAAGAGAAAGGGCTGTAAGAAGAAGGCAGACATCCCAAATCATCACTCTCTACCCACAGCACCAACCCTTGAAGAACAAAGGAAGCAGCACTGGACTGGGGGCTGGAAATCCTGACAGAGGTTCAGCCAGGAAGACTGCTGGAACTTGTGGTGAGAGAGACCTTTGCTCAAGTTAGCTGTAGTTGTGTTTTACCTTTTATTTCCATGGAACCAATCCTGACTTATATTTGTCACTTAATACATTTTTTGTTTTATCTAAACCAGTGTGTTTGGATTGAAGTATTTGGGAAACTCCATTTGGGATAACAAGATTTGTGCATATCATTTTCTATTAATAAAATGACAGACTTGATACAAGTTTGTATCGTCCAGGAGGGTGCTGGGCAGTACAACACACATTTCTGGGACTGGGAGTTTGCTGGTCTTGTCATGCAGTGTAGTTCATGAGTGGCTGCCTATAGCACTCAGACGGTATGGCTGGGAGTGATTTACACAGTGGAGGCTGATAGAGAGCAGATCAGGAGTGGTTGCTCTCACAGCGAAGCAGAGTTTACAAAAGGCAACCCAGGCTAGGGAATTGAGGGGACAGAGTTGTCTCTCAGTCCAGATTGTACTCTGGTTAATGTTACAACTGCCCACCTGCCAAGTCTTGCAGAAATCAAGCTAGTTTATTAGGTGTAAGCATTCTCTCCTTTTGAAAGAATTTTGAAAGTCAAGCAGTAGAGGGAATGGGTATGGAGGAGGAGTGACACAGGATCTCACAAACAGGCGCACACAATGAAAGTGCAAAGTGCTTAGGAGGCATTCCAGTGAGTCCATTATGCTAGTTTGCATCATCCTAGTTCATAAGATCATAAGTGAAGATAGTGAGTTGATCCACAGAGGGAAAGATCAGAGCATAAGCCCCAATACTCTATTCTTAAAAGAAAAGCCCTCACTTCATTTAATAGACCAAATTTATTCACAAATGAGTAGTATTTTACAGTTAGACACTTTAGTCTGACTCCAAGTTTTGCTAGCCAATGTGATGACCACAAAAAGTCAGACTTGTTAAAAAGTGCTTTACACAAATCCATGCCCAGCAGTCCTGAAATTTAGAGCTTTGGGCCAAGCAAAGCTATCCAGCTATTATGCATTTGATTATTATATTAAGCCTCTTGGCTAATTGTTTCTATTTCCAATGTGTCTGTCATCACATCCCCTCCCTCTCCACTGATATGGGGAAGTTATATTGAAGTTTGACAATGAGCTATAGAATTGTTTTGTAGCAAGTTAAACTGTTTCTGCTTCATTGATTTTTAAGTGATGCATTCCCTATAGAGAAGAAAATCTATACTTGTTTCTACATCTCAAGCAGGAGGGGTTTTTTTTAAGTAAGTTTGCTATTCTCACTGGAAATTGCTAGCACTCAGAAGGACAGCTTAAAGAGAGCACTTGACTGACATTAGGTTTTATACGTTGTCAATGATTGCTGCTTATAAGTCTATTCCACTCAACGTAGTCGCAATTCAATTCAACCTTCCCACTCTTATGGCAGGCCAGCGTCTTCCATTAGCACTGCCAAATCAGCAAACTGCAGAAGTACGAAAAATGGTAAACTATAGTTTCCTCTCCCAACTGGGCTCAGATGGCAACATCCACATGTAGCTTCTCCCAACAGCTCCCCTGCTGTTAGAACAAGCATATGGCTAGGATATGAAAAAAATAACCAAAGGAAAGAAAAATGTTACCAAACCCAAGAACAATTGTTGTGTATGACAGATCTGCACAAAAATTATACAACAAAATTAGTTTGCAAATGAAGGCCTTTGTATATACAGTTGATCTGAGCACCTAGTAAAGCATCTTTTCTTCTAGAGTTCCCTTCTGGCAGTACTCCCATTATCCTAGGGTCTAAAACGTGCAGATCCAGCAACAGAGGGAAAAAGCTATTACAACAGGGATTTACCTTTTTTATATGAGCTGCAATATCCTTCTCAATGTTATATTTTTCCAGGGCCTGAGTGGCACACTCCACTGAATCTTGCTGCATCTCTTCAGACATATCCGCATTCTTGATCACAGCCTTTCGATCACACATGGTTACCTAGGGAGCACGCACGCGCGCACAAAATAATTTGACATGGCAGTAGGAGCATCCACCACCCAAAACTCCCACAGACAGTCTGTTTAATAGGCTTGGTCTTGTACAATGCATGATTTTTATGGTCACTATCTAGTAGCTTAAGAACATTGGCCAAGCCTTAATGCAAAACACGTCTCCTCAAAGCATGCGGACGTCAGCTCTACAGCCAGTGACATACGTTATACAGACAGTGAAGTAAACTGGATGTAATTTTTCAGCTGTAGTACTTTCCTCCCTCCCTTTCAGCTGAAGTAACTGGTTTGAAAGCATAGTTAGGAACATTTTCAGTTTCACTGATCATGATCTCTTTCTCAAGAGAGAATCTGTAGAATCACTTTTTGGCTTTTCAGCTTAAAAAAAAAAGCTTATCAGTTTAAACTGATAGTCTGTATAGCCCAGTGGTTCTCAAACTTTTGTACTGGGAACCCCCCTTTCACATAGCAAGCCTCTGAGTGCAACCACCCTTATAAATTAAAAACACTGTTTTGTATATTTAACACAATTATATATACTAGAGGCAAAGCAGGGTTTGGTGTGGAAGCGGACACCTCGTGACCCCCTAAGGGGTTCCAATCCTCGGTTTGAGAACCCCTGGGATAGCCAGTACCGTCATGGGGTGGACGCCTCCTAGTAGCCCTTAATCATAATTTGAGTGCAAATAGAGACCCCGAGTAGTTTAAAATACTATACAGTTTCAAGAAATTAAATTCAGAGCTTGGAATACTTTGTGAAGATAGAGATGCTAGAAATTTCTATGTAATTTCCCTGGCACAGATAAGCTATTGAGTAGCATTCCCATAGATACTTGCTCTTTGGGAGTGTCCATTGACAGTCTTGCCATGCGTCCTCATGCTCATTTTGCCAGACAAATCTTAGTCTTGGGGGCGGGGGGGTTAAAGCACCGAAGAAGCCAGAATACTTCCATCGGTACCCCCTCTTGCCCAATCGGGGGTCTTCCCCCCCCCCCGGTCACTTTCCCCCCCTCTCCCCCCCCAGCCAGGGCACCCTCCTCCCCCTCACTAGTCCGTCCCCCCCCCCCCCACGACCACCCCTGGTACCCTCGCCCAATCGGTACTTCCGCCGCCCACCCCCATAGACTCACAGCACCCCCCCCCCCCCCCCAGCCAGGGCTCACAAGAACCCACGCCCCCGGGGCGCCCTCCTCTGATCCGCGCCTTCTCCCTCCGCCGGCGGGATGACCAGAGGCCGTTGCCTTCTCCCTCCTCGCGGGCCGTGCGGCCCCACCTCTCCCAGCGCCCTCTAACCGGCTCTAGGGTCCTGCCCCGGTCGGGCACTCACCGTGTGCTGGGCGGCTCCGAGCGCGGAGGGAAGGGATGGATAGGGCGGGCAGGCAGCTCTCCGATGTGACTGAAACCGCGCGGCGCCACCCCCGTAGCCTAATGCTGCTAGCCACGCCCCTTCCGACTAAGACACGCCCACGTGCACCAATCATTGGCCTCTGCAACAATCTCAGGCGCATGTCATTGGCCGACATCTGCCGCTTACCGCAGCTTCTTACTGTTGCGTTTTGTTTCAACCCGGCATGCATCGCGCTGGCGTCTGTTCCCATAGCGACAGGATGCGTGCCGCTGGGGCCCAAGCTCGAGGCCTGCCCCCGGGAGTGAGGAGCCTGCGGAGCCACCAGGGTTCAAGGATCCCTCCCGTAGCGCGATAAAAGGGATGGGAGATCCCACCCAGGAGCAGCGATGAGGGCGGCTCCCATTGACGGGGAGACTGTTGCTGAGGTCAGGATTCCCCCACACACACCCCGTTCTCAGAGGCATGGCGAGGGCTAGGCTCAAATCCCCGCAGGGATACAAGGGCCCAGGAATACAGAAGCCTCCCCCGGAGACTGGCATGTGGTGCTCCATCTTCCCAGGAACAGGCGTCCAGGGTTGTGGCCCCTTCCTTGGAAAAAAGGTGCCACTGGTTAAGAGTGGTATTTATATTTAGGAGCACCTAGAGACCCCATCTGAAATTGTGCACACGCAAAGTGAGAAAGAGGCCCTGGCCCAAAGAGCTTAGAGACAAAGTAGACAAGATAAACAAAGAGCAGGAATGGAAACAGATGCTGCAGAGACTCTGTGCCTTGGATCATCATCTTGTGCAATTGTGGTGGGAATCAGATCTGACTCTTTTGGACAGACCCAACAGTGTAACAGTGTTCAGGGACCAGTTACCTTCCTCCAGCAGTCACTAGCGAATGAGAACTGAATTTGCTGCAGGAATGAAGTTCAATAGGTAGTACACAAGAATAGACCATGGAATGCTTTTAAGCTTTACCTCATTCTCTGATCTGAAGGTGGCTAATGGCATCTGCTGAAATCCCTATGGGAGCTTAAAGAATGAGAAAATACCCAGAACCGAATGTGAGGAATTTCTGTAATATTGTTATGACAAAATATGTGTAATTCAGTTTCTCAACTCACTTTGTATTGTTACCCACTGGATATGAGGCGATTAATTTATTTCTTGGAACAGGAATCTGGGTAAGATTAATGTACAGTTGGCATGTCTGTGTTGGTATGAATTAATTAGCATACCACATAAGTATTAAGTTGCATTGGAGATACAATGGAAGACCAAGGACCAGATATTACTTTCTAATAACTATCAGACACATTGACTCAGTGTGAAAACAGTGTGACTGCAGCTTGAAACAAATGCAGGAGATAAGAGCAGAAAGAGGCATTATGATCATTTAGTCTGACCTCGGGCATAATATAGGCCAAAGAAACTCATCCAGTAATCTCTGCATCAAGACCATAACATCTGTTTGAAGTATAGCATATCTTTGTAGAAAGATATCCAGTCCTGATGTAAAGCCTTCAAGCTATGGAGAAGCCACCGTATTCCTCAGTAAGTTGTTCCAATAGTTAATTACCCTCAGTGCTACCTATTTGCACCTTATTTCTAATCTCAGTTTGTCTAATTTCAGCTTCTGACCGTTTAATCTCATGTGTCTTTGTGATAAAGAGCCATCTACTATCAGAAATCTTTTCCCCAAGTCGGTATTTGTAGCCTGGGACCAAGTCATCTCTTAACCTTCTCTTTGGAAAACAAAATAGATCAAGCTTAAGTCTATCACCATAAGGCATGTTTTCCAGACCTCAAATAACTGCATCTCTTTTCTCTACCCTTTCCAAATTTTCAGCACATTTTTTTTACATGTAGGCACCAGACTTGGACTCAGTATTCCAGTAATGGTCTCACTAAAGCTGTGTACAGATATAATACTACCTTCCTAGTCATACTTGATCTTCTCTTGATTATACATCCAAAGGTACCATTCGCCCTCTGAGCCACAGCATCACACTGGGAGCTCATGTTCAGTTGGTTATCTACCATGACTCCTAAACCCTTTCCATTGTCACTTCATTTTAGGATACAGTTCTCCATTTTGCAGTTGTGACCTACATTTTTTGTTCCTAGATGTATGATCTTGTATTAGATTGTATTAAAATTAGATTGTTGTTCAAATGAACTCACCTTACCAAGAAATTGAAATCAACCTATATAAGTGACCTGTCTCTATCATTATTTACCACTGCACCAATTTGTGTGTCATCCTCAAATTTCACCAGGAATGATGTTATGTATTCTTCTAAATTATTGATAAAGACATTGAATATCTTTGAACAAATTACTGCAGGACCCCACTAGAAATACTCACACTGGATTACAATTCTTCATTTACAATTGCTTTTTTGCAATCTTCATATTAACCAATTTTAACCCTTTTAATATGGGCTACCTTGATTTTGTATAGTGCTATTTTTTTTATTAGAATGTCATACAGGACTAAGTCAAAGGCCTTACAGAAGTCTATTATGTGAATAGTTATCTTTATCGACCAAATTTGTAATCTAAATTCAAATTATAACAAGTTTGTTTGACAAAGGACTATTTTTGATAAAAATTCTTTGTCCTTTAATTCTTTACTGATTGGGTCCCAAATCAGCCTTTCCATGATTTTGCCTGGGATTGATGTCAGGCTAACCAGCCTATTACCTGGGTCAATGTGTTAACCCCTTTTAAATACTGAGATTACTTTAGCTTTTTTTCTAGTCCTCTGGAACTTCAGTGTCTCAAGATTTGTTAAAAATCAACAACAGTGTTTCAGAATGCTCCTCGGTCAATTATTTTAATACTCTTGGGTGCAAGTTATCTGGTCAAGCAGACATAAAAATATTTAACTGTAATAATTGCTGTTTAACAGCCTCCCTAGTTACTGATGGAATAGAAAGTATTTCATTATCATTGGAAGATATTAATACATCATCCTGCTTTTTTCTAAATATAGAACAGAAATATTTATTGAATACTCATGGTTTTTCTATATCACAACTGACGCTTTTACCATGCTTATCTATATGCCGTTGGATATATGCCATTATTGGGATTTAATTTGTTCCTGATATATTTAAATAATTCTTCTTATTGTCCTTAATCCTAGTGGCGATTGGTTTTTCATTTACATCTTTAGTCTGCCTTATTAATTGTCTGCATTTCCTAACTGTTAATTTGTTGTCCTTACCATCAGCTTTTACATTTTTCCATTTGTTATATCTTGATTTTTTTAAATTATTGCTGCTTGTGACAATCAGGCTCCAGACACCCTCAGCAGAGAACAATGGGTTTGAATCCCAAAGAATAAGCATTTGAATCAACTGGTTGTACACAATGTTATTGTGTAGAAATATATATGCCAAATAAAGTCTTTTATGAAAGCCTGAATTGTTCTGAACTTGATGGTCATTAGGAGATATATAGAGAGGTTATAGTTATGATTGAATGCATGTATATATGTGTACAACATTGTAATTGTAACTAGGATGCAACCATGGCATCACCTCACAACAGGCTGTGAAATAATCAGTCGGGAGGGTCACCTCCCTAGAGAATTGCTTACATAAAACTAACTGCAAGCTCCAGACATTGTACAACCTAGGGAAAGACAATGGTAGACCATTAAATTTTGTGGCATTGAAACTGAAAAGAAAACCAGAGGCATGTCTATACTTAAAATGCTACAGCGGCACAGCTGTGCTGCTGCAGTGTAGACCAGGGGTTCTCAAAGCCAGTCTGCCGCTTGTTCAGGGAAAGCCCCTGGCAGTCCGGGCCGGTTTGTTTACCTGCTGCGTCCGCAGGTTTGGCCGATTGTGGCTTCCACTGGCCACGGTTCGCCGCTCCAGGCCAATGGAGCTGCGGGAAGTGGTGCGGGCCGAGGGACATGCTGGACGCCCTTCCCACAGCCCCCATTGGCCTGAAGCGGCAAACTGTGGCCAGTGGGAGCCACGATCAGCCGAACCTGCGGACGCAGCAGGTAAACAAACCGTCCCGGCCTGCCAGGGGCTTTCCCTGAACAAGCAGCGGACCGGCTTTGAGAACCACTGGTGTAGACACTACCCTACACTGACGGGAGGTGTTCTCCCATTGGCATAGGTAATCCACCTCTCCAAGAAGAGGTAGCTATGTCAACAGAATCTGCCAACCTAGTGCTGACTGCACTGGGGGTTAGGTTGGCTTAACTATGCTGCTCAGAGTGTGTGGATTTTTCACACCCCTAAGTAAAGTAGTTAAGATGACTTAATTTTCTACTGTAGACAAGGCCCCAGTCTTGGAAAACTAAGGCTTGGTCTAAACTAGAAAATTGTCAGCTTAACTGCGTCACTCATGGGTGTGAAAAATCATACCCCCCAAGAGGCATAGTTAAGCTGGCCTAACCCCAGTGTAGACAGCACTAGGTTGATGGAAGAAGTCTTTCATTGACCTCGCTATCCCCCTCTCGGAGAGGTGAATTAATTACAGCAACAGGAGAATCCCTCCCATCAGCATAGGTAATTTTTTCACATCTTAGCTCATAGAGAACACTGAAACACTATAGCAGCACAGAAGTGGGAGAAGGGGTTAATATTTCAAAGTTCTTTTTATTCAGGTCATCCATTCAGCAGGTCAGCTGCAGATTAGAACATCGTTAATTAACATTAATGGAAGAGAAAATCACTGAAAATTACTGAATGTTGTGAATTAACAGGTAAGTACATAAACAATAATAAAGGATGATATATCACAAAATGTGCTTAGTTCATTTATTTTGACAATGGCAATTTGGTTTTAATTATGTACATCATAATGCTCTAGTAAATGTTCTCTTGTGTTGTTTGTAAAACAAATTAAATCTTAGTAATGTGACAGCTCATGACACCCTCTGTATTTAAATCTTTCCTGAGAGGTGGAGAGAGATGGACAGTTTTTTTTGGCAATTCAGCGAAGTGCAGATTAGTGAGATTCAACCATTGTTACATTTGTTATCTTTTGAATTGGCTGATACATGTGCATTTGGGAAAGAGCTACTGAACTGAACACAGGCAATGATTGCTGGTTGGAATTTTATCAGTTTACAACAGATACATCACAAGATTTAACAATGTCTTTCCTCCTGGAATCAGAAGTGCTAGGAGTCAGAGTTTTCCAGGCCGTATTTGCAGACTCAATGGGCCTGATTCTCCATTCACACTATTTGTAGCTTTCTGCACCCATTTTGCACACATTGCGCCAGATCCACACCTGGAGTAGTATGGAGCTACACTAGGGATGGATTTGTCCCAGTGAATGCAAAGTGGATATAAACTGTTATCACTGGGATGAGTGGAGAATTCTGATTTGGTAGCATTTTACTCCTCTTTGCACACATGTAAATGACTACACAAGGTCCAAGGTAGTGTATAGTCAGGCACAAGAGGTTCGTGTAGTCAATATAGGATAAGGTTCCAGATAAGCCTCTGCACATTTGGAAGCTTATCTGACACAGACCTGAAGTTCACCTATTCATAGTGGGAGTTCATGCAAAGCTGCATAAGGGCTTCTCCTTCCTGTCTGATCTCTTGGGACGTCTAGTCTCATCTTTGCTGTTGCAACACGAAGGAAGTATCTCTGCCAGGCCCAAGGCTTTCTGCTTTACCTTGTTCCACTCTCCCTGGGGCACTCTCTGCTTAAGTGCCCAACAACAGCTAGTGTTGCTGTGAGAGTCCCGTGGTTAGGAATCTCTTTGTTCCCAGATCTGAGCCCTGCCCTGCCCTGGCTCCCCCGTGTCTGACCAAAAATAGCAAATAGCATAGGGGACAGCATGTGAGAGAGCCCTTTCAAAAGTTGTTTGATGGGAAGTTCTCTGCAGAAATTAAAAGCTACATAAAGAGTTTCAAGAATATTCATCCACCTCACTCTGAAATACAAATATTTTTTCATGCTAATCAAATCCAGATATAGGCTCAGTGTCACCCATAAGCAACACAACTGCTTACAACTCCATGCTCTTGTGAGCTCTAGGGTGAAGGTAACCTCAGTAAAGCATGGCTATTCTCATGACAGAAAAAGGAAAAGGATTGCAGAGATTACTGTAGAGTCTCTCAAAAGCACTTACAGCTTGATCTCCCTTCACTTCCACTAGCAGTTTGGGGCTCTGCAAATCATAAAGTCAACTAAGGAATCCTGCCTAACAAACAATATGATGTAACGCAACAGTTAAAGGGTCAAGAAAGACTTTTTGTTGCTTATCAGAGGGGTAGCTGTGTTAGTCTGGATCTGTAAAAGCAGCATAGAGTCCTTTGGCACCTTATAGACTGAGGCCTGGTCCACACTAACCCCCCCACTTCGGACTAAGGTACGCAAATTCAGCTATGTAGCTGAATTCGAAGTACCTTAGTCCGAACTTACCACGGGTCCAGACGCGGCATGCAGGCTCCCCCGTCGATGCCGCGTACTCCTCTCGCTGAGCTGGAGTACCGGCGTCAATGGCAAGCACTTCCGGGATCTATCCGGGATCGATTTATCGCGTCTAGACAAGACGCGATAAATCGATCCCAGAAGATCGATCGCTTACATCCGGACCAGGAAGTAAGTATAGACATGCCCTAACAGACGTATGGGAGCATGAGCTTTCGTGGGTGAATATCCACTTCTTCGGATACCCACTTTTTTTGTTGCTTGTAACTTGAAAAAGCAAAATATGCTTCCCTGATCCACAACAAAACCATTGAAACAGGAACTGATTCTCTATCTTCACTATTGCCCAGTCCAGGAAGGATTGTAAGTCAGTGAGGAATCTTGTCTGGGTCCTGTCTGCTCTGGATCAATTTTGAACCATGGCATGAATTCCTCAATGTATCATCAGAATTCTTGGGCTGCTGGAGATTGCTTTGGCCCCCAATGCCAGTTAGTGCAGCTCTGAGGTGCCATGACCCTACGGATATTGAAGCAGTGGGGAATAGCCAAGCACAGGGGATGCCTGGCCACATCCCCTAGCTCTGGGCTCTCACGGTGAGCAGGGGTTCTGTATCTACCAGGAAGAACCTCCCTTTGCTATGGATAGTCTTGGGGTGGACACTGGGTAGGTGTGGCATCTGCAGTGTAATCAGTGCCTCTTCCAACAGTAGACAGAATGCTGGAATTGTAGAAATAAACCATTCAGCAGCCTGCAGTTTGATCAGCACATACTGCAATCTTTAGAAATGCCCATAAATAAGTGGTGACAGGGAGAGGTTGAGCTTGCTGGCTGCAGCAAATTTCTAAGCATTCCTTAAACAATAGTGAGCTGGGAAAAAAGGCTTTGATGATGACTGCGGGAAACACCAATGTATATGAGATATGAGGGCTTTAAACAAAAACATGAAAGCATTGCTTGTTAATCAACAACATAAAAGTACACCTCACCCTCAGCAGAGAGCTGCAGGGAAAGGTGAAGACGATAGCTAGAGTAAGGTAGGTGTCATAAAAGAAAATTGTGTAGTGAGGTGTCATGGGATTCAAATCATAAATGGAATTGATTTAAATTGTAATATCTTTGGACAAAGGCTGATTTTTGCTATATGTATGTACTGTGCCACACACAATGGGGCCTGATCTGTGCTGGGTCCTTGTGGTGCTACTAGTCATAGATTCGAAGGCCAGATGGGACCATGGTGATCTAGTCCAGTGATTCTCAACCTTTTTGGCCTCAGGATCCATTTGTAAATGTTTATGGCCTCTCACAACCCATACATAGTCTGTGGTGGAGGCCCTGGACTGGTTTCAGTCAGATCCTGCCCCACTGGGGGATTGGGTCAGGGCTATCCCTAGACATTTTGGTGCCCTACGCAGCTCCCCCGTGGTCCCCAAGCCTCTGGTGGGAAGAGGTGGGGCAGGGGCGGGGGCTTTGGGGAAGAGGTGGAGGACGTGCGAGGGCAGCTTTCCTGGCTGGCTCAGCCGTCCGGGGGATCGGGCTGGCCGCTGGAGCAGCATGCAGTTGTGTATTGCACCAGGTAATTTGGTGCCCTACATTTCCTGGTGCCCTACGCAGCTGCATAGTTTGCATATGGGTAAGGACAGCTCTGGATTGGGTCATGTCCACTCACCCCACAGTGATGGCTCCTTCAGCTCCTGTGGGCTGGGCTTGGATCTCCACTCTGGGTGTTGCAACCTCTGGGATTGCATTGCCACCTGCAGCCCTGACAGGACCAAATTTGCGTGAGTGGAGTTGTCACCTGGCTCATGGGGTTGCAGTGCCACTCACTCAAATTTGGCCTATCTTGGACTCCCATCATCATGACAGCTGGGCCAAACCTGAGTGGTGCTGGGACCCCAGAGGTTGCAGTGCCTGGAGCAGGAAGGCAAGCCCAGCCAGCCCCATGGGATAGGAGCCTCAGGAGTTGTCAACTGCCACACGACCCTTTGAAACATTCTGGCAATCCAGTTTTGAGTCCTGACCCATGTGTTGAGAAACCCTGATCTAGTCTGACCTCCTGTTTATCAAAGGCCATAAAACTTCTGCAAAATAATTAATAGAGCATATCTTTACAAAAAATCCAATTTTGATTTAAAAATTGTCAGTGATGGAGAATCCACCCCAAGCCTTGGTAAATTGTTCCAGAGATTAATTACTCTCACCATTAAAAAATTATGCCTTATTTCCAGTCTGAATTTGTCTAGCTTCAGCTTCCAGCCATTGAATTGTCTTATATCTTTCTCTGCTAGATTGAAGAGCTCATTGATAAATAATTGTTCCCTATATAGTTACTTATAGATTGTAATCAAGACACCCCTTAGCTTTCTCTTTGTTAAATTAAATAAATTTAGCTCCTTGAGTCTGTCACTATGAGGCACGTTTTCTAATCGTTTAATCATTCTCATGACTCTTTTCTGAACCCTCTCCAATTTATCAACATGCTTCTTGAATTATTGGCACCAGAACTAGACACAGTATTCCAGCAGTTATTAATATAATATATTGTTAGTATTAATCATGAGTATATTATAATATAATAATAAAGAATTATTACATAGAATTTAATTATCCCTTTTGAGAATTTGTAGGAAATCCAGGACATACACATTACAATTCTAGTACAATTTTGTGAGCCTACAACTTTTATGCACAATTTGGGGAGATTCTCTGCTGGTTTAAATCAGCGTAGTTCCACTGACTATGTCAATATATGTCAGCTGAGAATATGACCCATAATCTTTAAGTAACAAGCCAACAAGCATATTTTGCTTTTTTGTTGTGAGTGCTCACCACTGAAGAAAAGACCTTGCTTACTGTAACCATGTTTTTGTTCTGCTTAGTCATTCCACCAGCAAACACTGCGTTTTCTCTGATGAGCTTAACAAGAATACAAAAGTAGTACAAAACATTTTTGTCACTAAAGTAAGTAGATATGACTCTGAACATACACAAGGTTGAGATCTGTGGAGAAAGACGGTACCATTTTACATAGTTTTTTTTACAGATTAGAACTACATTTATCCATCTGTCTAGGTTTTTATACTATGCTTATCACTAGTATCTAAACACTTTAAGAGTCAGATTTTTAAGAGATTAGCACCCAGCATTTCCCCTTTCGACTCCTAGATGAAGTATCAAACTTTTAACAGGAGCTGCTGTGTGCTGCCGAGCACTTTTTAAAATGTTGCCACTTCAAACATGGGAACTGAGCTTTTATGAAAAATCTCTCTCTCTTTGCTTTTCTCAGGGCTATGATCCCAGTCCTGGTCTGACTATATGTGCTTGGCTTTTTTGCCCTTGCTCTCTGGTGTTTTCTCCTGCTTCTCTCAAATACACAGACACACACAGCTCCATTAATCAATGTCCTAGCTCCTCCTGTGTTTGCTATATCATTCTCTGAATTCCCAAAAAAACCCTCAGCCTACATGGCACAGATTCTGCTCAGCCTTGCCATGGAGGTCTGTAGGGGTGGGGTGGGGGTGTCTCTTTTTATTACTAAACAGAGGGGAATTTAACTGCCAGGGCCGGCTCCAGGGTTTTTGCCACCCCAAGTGGCGGGGGAAAAAAAAGCCGCAATCGCGATGGGTGGCAGCTCCACCACGCCACTTTCTTCTTTGGCAGCAATTCGGCAGCAGGTCCTTCCCTCCAAGAGGGACAGGGACCCTCTGCCGAATTGCCGCTGAAGAGCCCGACGTGCTGCCCCTTTCCCTTGGCCTCCCCAAGCACCTGCTTGCTCAGTGGTGCCTGGAGCCGACAGAGGCGGAGGTGAGCTGGGCGGGGAGTTGCCGGTGGGTGCAGAGCACCCACGGAGTCGGCGCCTATGGTGCAGTTCACCACAGTCCAGAAAACTGTCTTTTGGAAGTTTTAGCAATGGTAGGGCCACAGAATGAGTTGCGCAGGAGTGACTGGGAGCATGGGGTCAATTTCCCAGTTTGCAACTGTCTCCAACCCATAATGTTCTCTGTGGCCCATAATTTTCATGCCTTTTAAAAAAATCTCATCAACCTATGTGACCCTCCTTGCTGTCTCCCATATCTGACAGAAGCATGGAGCCTGCACATCTTAGCACTGTTGTCAGGAGCATTGGAAGCTCAGGGCGCACAATCCTGAAGTATTTGCAGAGCCACAAGAAGAACCAAATGAGTGGGGAACCAGATGATGCCTTGGAGGACAGATTACTGTGGGACATAGCGAGAACCAATTAAAGGTTGTTGGTGGCGTTCACGGAACAGTTGCGGATGGTGGAACACTGCTTCTGGGGCTAAGAAATAAGCCTTGGCTAGTGAGATTGCATCATAATGCAGGTTTGGGATGATGAGGAGTGGCTGCAGAACTTTCAGATGTGCAAAGACACATTCTTCAATCTGTGCGCTGAGCTTGCCTCAGCTGTCCAGTGCAGGGACACCAAAATGAGAGCTGCACTGACAGTGGAGAAGCGAGTGGCGATCACAGTGTGGAAACTTGCAAAGTCAGATTGCTACCTGTCAGTCAACAATCAATTTGGAGTCAGGAAACCGATTGTGGGGGACGTTGCGATGCAAGTGTGCAGTGCCATTAATTGCCTCCTGCTGCGCAGGACTGTGACTTTCAGTAATGTGCAGGACATAGTGGATAGATTTGCAGTAATGGGATTTCCCGAACAATGGTGGAGCAACAGATGGCATGCATATCCCTATTTTGGCACCAAACCACATTGCCACTGGGTACATCAACAGAAAGGGCTACTTTTCTATGATTATGCAAGCACTGGTGGATCACCTGGGATACTTCAACATCAGTGTGGGCTGGTCAGGGAAGGTGGATGACACATCTTAAAAACATAGGACTGTTCAGAAAGCTACACGCAGGGACTTTCTTTCCCAACTGGTGGATTATCATTGGGAATGTTGAAATGCTAGTAGTGATCCTTGGGGACCCAGCCTACCCCTTCCTCCCCTGGCTTATGAAGCTGTACATTGGCCACCTCAACAGCACCAAAGTATGATTCTGCTATTGGATCAGTAGGTGCAGAATGATAGTTGAATATGCTTTTGGTAATTGAAAGGAATGCTGGTGTTGTTTGCTCACAAGATTGGACTTCAGTGAGAAAAATATCCCAATGGTTATAGCTGCCTGCTGTGTCCTACATAATCTATGTGAAGCAAAGAGGGAAAAGTTTCCTCCAGGATGGAGGGCGGAGGTGGAGTGGCTTACTGCTGAATTTGGAGCTATTAGAAGAGCTCAGTACGGAGCTAAATGGCTCAGGGAAGCTTTGAAAGACCATTTTTATAGTGAACCAGAGTAGTGTGTGTTGTTGTATTGTGCTGTAGCTGGCCCTGCTCTTTTGTGGCCTGGTAGGAATTGTGCAGTGACACAGTTATCCTGACCTAACTCCCAGTATAGACAGTGCTATGCTGACTGGAGGGCTTCTCCTGTCAACATAGCTACCGCCTTTCAGGGAAGTGGATTACCTATGCTGACTGGAGAAGCCCTCCCATGAAGATAAGTAGTGTCTTCACTCTGCTGCAGTCTTTCAAGCAGGGCCGGCTTTAGGAAGTGCGGGTCCCGATTCGAATACCCGGCGGCAGTCCGGGTCTTTGGCGGCACTTCGGCGGCGGGTCCTTCACTTGCTCCGGGTCTTCCGCGGCACTGAAGGACCTGCCGCTGAAATGCCGCCGAAGACCCAGAGCGAGTGAAGGACCCGCCGCCGAAGTGCCGCCAAAGACCCGAACCGCTGCCGGATGAGTAAAAAAATTAAAAAGGCGCCTAAGTTAGGTGCTCTTCTTTAGGGCGCGGGGCCCGATTCAGGGGAATCGTCCTAAAGCCGGCCCTGCTTTCAAGTGTAGATAAACCCTGAGTATGCAGTAGAGCTGGGAGTTGGAAAAGAATTCAGGAGTACAGACTAGACCAAGTTGCTTCTCAAACTGTGAATTAAAATTTTTGCAAAACGAATAGTTTTAAAATCACTTTTCTGTCTGATATTTGTTAAAATTGAAAGATAACATTTTAAACTGAAAAAGGGAAATATTTGTTTTCACATTATGCACAAGACCTCGACAGGCTTAAAAAAGAAAAAAGATAGGACATTTATATAGATAATGAGAATATCCAAAGTCACAATCATAGGATTTTATTCAAAAAGTTTGGAATGGATATAAACCCTAATTTTTTAGGACAGAAACCAGCCTCTACGTGATGGGATTAGGAAGAAACTTTCCTTCTGTAAATGTTATTTAATAACTAACTATACTAAGGTTTCTTGCACCTTGTTTCTCTAAAGCATATGTTACAGGCCACTGCTGGAGACAGGGTACTAGTCTAGATGGACCAATGATCTGATCTGCAATAGGATTTACATACATACAGTATCAGAGGGGTAGCCGTGTTAGTCTGAATCTGTTAGACTTGCATGTTGCGTGTTAGACTTGCATCTGAAGAAGTGAGGTTCTTACCCACGAAAGCTTATGCTCCCAGTACTTCTGTTAGTCTCAAAGGTGCCACAGGACCCTCTGTTGCTTTATACATACAGTAGAACCTTAGAGTTATGAACACCTTGGGAATGGAGGTTGTTCGTAACTCTAAACAGGGCATTATGGTTGTTATTTAAAAAGTTTACAACTGAACATTGACTTAATACAGTTTTGAAACTTTACTATGCAGAAGAAAAATACTGCTTTCCCTAGGGTTACCATTCGTCCGGATTCCCCCGGACATGTCCGGCTTTTTCGGGTTAAAAATAGCGTCCGGGGGGAATTTGTCAATGTCCGGACTTCCCCTCCTCCCCCCCCCATGCAGAGCGTGCGCGCGGCTTACAAAGCAGCCCGGGCTCCGACAGCCAGAGCCAGAGCCCTTCCTGCACTTCCCCCCTCCTCTCTCCTGAAACTTGACACCACTCCCCTCCTCTCCCTCCCTCCCTGCATTCACAGATCGCAGGGCTGTTCGCTGTCTGGAGCTCCGAGCCTGCTCCCCTCCCCCGCTGCCGAGCGCGCTGCTCTGCAGCACAGTAAGGGGTCGGGGGCCAGAGAAGCGGCAGGGAGGTTCTGGGGGGGGGGTAGTCAAGAGACAGGGAGCAGGGGGAGGGTTGGATGGGTCAGGGAGTTTGGGAGGGGGGCTGTCTGGGGGTTGGGGGTGTAAGGTTTTGGGCAGTCAGGGTACAGGTGGGGGGGTCTCAGGAGGGGGCAGTTAGGGGACAAGGAGCGGGGGGGGGTTTGGGAGTTCTGGGGGGGCTGTCTGGGGGTTGGGGGTGTAAGGTTTTGGGCAGTCAGGGTACAGGTGGGGGGTGTCTCAGGAGGGGGCAGTTAGGGGACAAGAAACAGGGAGGCTTAATGGCTCTCTTAATGGCTCTCCATGCGTCTCTGGACCCTCTCAGCTGTCGGGCTTGGACGGAAACATTGCCTGAGGGTAGTGAGAGAATGGGTTATCGGTGAGGTGGGGGTGGGCGTGAGCCCGGTCAATAGGGGCAACCCCTACCAAGATCTGAGCCTTTTCTCACACACCCGTTAGAGCTCGACATTATGCTGTTTGGGACCCCTCTTTGAGGAAAGCCTCTGGATTGCAAGTCCAACCGCTACCTCCTCGTGGTGAGAGTCGGTAACTGGCTTGGATAGCCAGGCGGATTGCGGAGGACGAACCCACATCCCACATTTAGTGGGGTGTGGGATGGGGTTGGGCAGCCCCATATGGTGCCACATGGATGCCCCCCTGGTAAGGGTAGCCTCCCCCAGGTACGGGTTGACTCCCCCTGGTAAGGGTTAGTTTCCCCCAGGCACGGGTTAGTTTCCCCCAGGCACGGGTTAGTTTCCCCCTGGAAAGGGTAAGTTTCCCCCAGGTACGGGTTAGTTTCCCCCTGGAAAGGGTTAGTTTCCCCCTGAGAAGGGTAAATCTTTTAGCTATGGAAAAAAGTAATTTATATTTTTATACCGGATTGGCGCTGGACCGGGTTAATAACGCCCCCGCTGTTGGCTTTGATGCCCCGGCTGACAGTGTTAAATATATTAGGGGTGTGATCAGGGTCGCTGGACCAATGGATAAAATGGTGTGGACTATAATGAAGTCTCATGAGAATGAGAGTGAGAATCAAGTCCTCCCAGTGGAGCATGGAGAGGAGGTAGAGGAGAATGTTTGTGATGATCATGGTGAGGAGATTTTATCTATCTTACCGATGGTTTTTACAAGGGACACTTTTAATGATTTAACTATGGACAGTTTTAATCCAGATTTTAAGTATTTAAGTACATTTGATGATCCATATGTTAGGGAATCAAGTACTGATTTTAATAGGGATCGTAATAAGGATCTTAACAGTATTGGTAGTAATATAAATATATTAGAAAGTAGTTCGTGGAAGGATGGGGTTTTTTATTTAGAGTATCCCGTTGATAGTTTTAATTGTCCAATATGTCCCCAGATATTACCAACATTTGGTAAATGGGCCAAACACATTAATGTGGTTCATAAAAGTAAAGCCATACGAGTTGTATGTAGTAAATGTGGAAAATCTTCTCAATATCATAATATAGCTTGCCACTACCCCAAGTGCATACCCAAGAAGGCGGATACCCCAATGAAGAGCCATACGTGCTCGGTCTGTGGGCTTGGTTTTCATACTAGATCTGGATTGAGCCAACACTGTAGACATAGACACCCTGCTGTGAGGAATGAGCAAAGAAAAGAAGATATGGCTGCTAAAAGTAAGATCAAAGAGGGATCGACTAGATCTCGTATATGGACTAAAGATGAGGTTGCGCAGCTTATACAGTTGGAAAGGAAATATATTGGGAAAAGGAATATAAATAAATGTATTGAGAGCGAGATGAGGACCAAAACGAATAAACAAATATCAGATAAAAGACGAGAATTAGCAAAGAAGAAGTTAGTGGTAACAGGAGATAGGGAGGAAGTGACTGAGGTAGAGGACATTAGAGTAAATATATTAGAAATTCCGCCCCCAAGAGAGAGGATTTTCCCACTAAAAGGACATCCAGAAGTGGATTTAGTGGAGAAAATATGTAAACGGGGAAAACAAAGTAGGGAGGGAAGAGAAATAATAAATAGTTTAGGGGAAATTGAAGGATTATTAAAGGAGGATTTAACAAAAGCTCTCGGATGGGCAATGTTGGAAAAATTATGTTATTCATTAGTAGAGGGACAGGACCCTAGAAATGAAAGTCAAATAGAGTTGAAGAATAAAGGAAAAGGGAAGATTAGAAAGGAGGGGAGAAGGAAGCAATTTAATGCAATTAGGAGATATGCTACAAAGAAAGCTAAGTATAAATTCTATCAACAATTATTTGATAAGGATAGAAGAAGATTGACTCGCATTATAATGGGAGAGCCAGATAAGGCTAAGTGTGCTATCCCTATGAAAGAAATTGAGGAATACTATGTAAATATTTTGGGAACAATTGGACATGGTAATATGATAGGGTGGCCATCATCCACAGAGAATGCGGATAATGATATATTAATGAGTCCGATCTCTGTGGATGAGATTAGAATAGCTTTAACAGAAATAAGAAAAGATAGTGCTCCTGGCCCAGATAAAGTAAAAGTGAGCAATTTGTGGGATATTTTTAATTTAGACTCCTTAATACTTACAAAAATTTTTAATATATGGTTTCTAAATAGACAGGTACCAGATGAATTTAAGAAAAATAGAACGATTTTAATACCAAAGACACAAGATGAGGAGGAAATGAAGAAGTTAACATCTTGGAGACCATTGACAATTGGGTCAGTTTGGATTAGAATCTATACCAAAATATTAGCAAAAAGACTGGTGGAAACAGTTAAGATATGTAGTAGACAAAAAGGGTTTATATCCGCCCCTGGGTGTGAGGAAAATATTGCTATATTAGATAATTTGATTAAAGGGGCTAAACGAAATGGGAATGAAATTGCAATAGTGTTCGTAGATTTGGCTAAAGCATTTGATTCTGTGGGACACGGACATATAATAGCCGGGTTGAGAAGATTTGGTATAGATGAACATTTTATAGATATTATTAGGGACCTTTATGATAATTGCACAACTAGGGTATGGGTGGGTGATGAAGCTACTGAGTCTATTTTAATTAGGAGGGGGGTCAAGCAGGGTGACCCGTTGTCCCCAATTTTGTTTAATATTGCTATGGATCCCCTTTTAACTAGATTAGAAGTAGAAGGAAGTGGTTTTTATGTTAAGGGTAATAGTGTCACGTCATTGGCTTTTGCCGATGATGTGGCAATTTTAAGTAGCTCATATAAAGGAATGATCAAAAATTTGGGTATCTTAGAGGAGTTTTGTAAAAATACTAATCTCTCTGTTAATGTGAAGAAAACGAAAGGCTTTCATATTTTAACTAAACATAAAACCTATGTAGTTAATCCTAAGGATAATTGGCAGATAGGGTCAGAGAAGATTGAATATGTTCAACCAGGGGATTTTGAAAAATATTTAGGGGCTAGAATAGATCCCTGGATAGGTGTAGGGGGACCGGTACTTAAAGAAAAATTGAAAGATTGGAGTGAGAATTTAATTAAGGCCCCATTAAAACCGGCCCAAAAAATATTAATTTTACAGACATACATCTTACCGAAGCTATTTTATAATCTTCTTTTAATAGAACCCCCTTTTAATCTTTTAGACGATCTTGATGTGTTAGTTAGAAAAATAGTTAAAGAGATTTTACATTTACCTCAGTGTACCACAGATGGGATATTTTATTCTAGAGGTAGGGATGGTGGTTTAGCTCTCACTAAGTTTAGTGTGCAAATCCCAAATATGTTAATTCGTAAATGGAGGAGACATATTGTCTCGAGAGATGATTGGATGGACCTATCTTATCTATATGCAGGAGAAAATCTTGTGGATAAAATATTGTCATTTAGTGCAGTAACATCTCATCCCAAGAAATGGAGGGAAGAGGAATTTTTAAGATGGTCGGAACTGAGATGTCAGGGAATAGGGATAAAATATTTTAAAAATGATTTAATTAGTAATTCGATTTTTAGAAACTCTAGTAAAGTTAAATCGTCAGCGTATATCGCAGCATTGCAGCTTAGGGCAAATATTTATCCTACTAGGGAGACATTAGCAAGAGGAAGAGGAGGTGTGAATGCTCTTTGTAGATGGTGCGGTAAAGTGCGGGAGACTGTTCCCCATATCTCAGGACAATGTTATAAGACTAAGAATGCTAGGATAAAAAGGCATAATAGAGTAGTGTCTGCAGTTGTGGATAAGGTTGGTAAATTAGGGTGGAAGGCAATGATAGAGCCCCATTTGAGAAATAGTAAGGGTGAGTTAAGAAAGCCGGATATTATATTTATAAAAGGAGATACAGCAGTGGTGGTTGATGTTACAGTGCGATGGGAGGATAATGCCGGAAGTTTGGAACAAGCCCACAGTGAGAAGGTGGCTTATTATCTTGAGTTAGAGGAAGAAATTAAAAACTTAACGGGAGGTAAAAATATCCACTTCTTTGGTTTTGTGCTTGGGGCACGTGGCAAGTGGAGTGAAGGTAATAATGATTTGTTACAATTATTGGGAATGGACAGAAGTAAAAATTTTAAGGAGAGTATATGTAGACTTGTTTTATATTCCACTATTGGTATGATGGCTATATTCAGTGACAGGTAAAGATCCCGGAGTTTCCATTCCGTGTATCTTGCCAAAACTAAATTTTAGCTATTTTGGTTTCCATGCTCTAAATTTTCAAATTTTTAATATTGTTTTGAACATTAACATATTTAGTGTTATTTAATATCTGCCCTTCAATAGAATGGTTTTAACTATATAATAAATACTTATTAATGGATGAAATTCCAATTTAAATCATTAGTTTATTTATTTATTTTAACTACTGGATGTGGATGCGGACTGGCCGCGTATAGTAACCAGGAAAGGGCAGGTAGTCACGCCTGTACATAAATAGGGGGTGGGGTTCTGGAGGGCAGTTAGGAGCAGGGGTCCCAGGAGGGGGCAGTCAGGGGACAAGGAGCGGGGGGGGGGTCGGGAGTTCAGGGGGGGCTTTCTGGGGGGGGGTGGATAAGGTTTTGGGCAGTCAGGGTACAGGTAGGAGGTAGGATCCTGGGGGGCAGTTGGGGGGGGTCTTAGGAAGGGGCAGTTAGGGGATAAGGAACAGGGAGGCTTAGGTAGGGGGTGGGGTTCTGGAGGGCAGTTAGGAGCAGGGGTCCCAGGAGGGGGCAGTCAGGGGACAGGGAGCAGAGGGGTTTAGATGGGTCAGGAGTTCTGGGGGGGGCTGTCAGGGTGTGGGGGTGTGGATAAGGGTTGGGGCAGTCAGGGGACAGGTAGGGGGTGGGGTCCTAGGGGGCCAGTTAGGATGTGGGGAAGGTCTCAGGAGGGGGCAGTCAGGGGACAAGAGGCAGGGAGGCTTAGGGAGGGGGTGGAGTCCTGGGGGCTGTCAGGGGACAAGGAGTGGGGGGGAGGGTTGGGGGTTCTGAGGGGGCAGGAAGTGGGAGGGAGTGGAAGGGGCAGGGGCGGGGCTAGGACAGGACGGGGCTAGGGCGGGGCTCCTCCTGTCCTCTTTTTTGATTGTTGAAATATGGTAACCCTAGCTTTCCCTTTATGTTTTTAGTAGTTTACATTTAACACGATACTGTACTGTATTTGCTTTTCCCCCCTCTCTCTCTGCTGTTGCCTGATTGTGTACTTCCGGTTCCAAATGAAGTGTCTGGTTGACTGGTTAGTTCATAACTCTGGTGTTCCTAATTTGGAGGCTCTACTGTAAAATGTTATAAGCACATAAATGCAGGATGAGGGCCTGGGATTATGGGAAAAGTGTATTTCTATGTTTGTTTGTTTGCTCCCTTAATTTGTTTGTCAGTATTTTGTGTTGAGTCAGTTTCCCTGTAGTCTTTCCCTTTTGCAGGGGAGGAGAGAGAAAATGTGTTTTGACGTGGTATTGGGCAAATCAGAAACATTAAGTTTTGAATTGTTTCTGTCACTTTAAGGAAAAAGGGAAATGAAATGAGTAGAGAAAGTTGCACGTGTGCACGAGGAAGGCCTACAACCATCACAGCCCGGGGGACTGAAACTCGCGTCTGCGCCCTCAGGACGAGTGGCTCTGTCCGCCTGAACTGGAAGCTTGCGCAATCGCAGTAAGATAGGCGTAAGAGCTACGCCCCCGGAGGAACTGCGAGCATGCGCAGTGCTGGGGCGCAGAGCACAACGCATGCGTAACGAAAGCTGTGTGCGGTTGCCGACCCCTCCTCCCCTTTAAGCGGGTTGTTTAGTGTCCTCCGGCAGGAGGTGACGACGGGGTGTGCGGCTCGGCTCGCTCGTTCCTACCCGGTGTGTTCACGGGCGGCGCGGCGAGGATGTCTGGCTGGGACCGGGAGATGGGCTTCGGGCCCGGGGGCTCGGGTCGGGGCGGCGCGGGGGACGGGCGGATCTACGTGGGGAACCTGCCGGCCGACGTGCGGGAGAAGGACCTGGAGGAGCTTTTCTACAAGTACGGCCGCATCCGAGACATCGAGCTCAAGAGCAAGCGCGGCCTGGTGCCCTTCGCCTTCGTGCGCTTCGAGGACCCGCGGTGAGCGGGACGGGGGAGAGGGCCCCCGGGAGAGCCAGCCCGGCCTGAGGCGGGTGGAATCCCTCCCCCGGGTCACGGAGCCCTGGAGACGGCCCGCCCGGGCAGTTACATCCGCTTCCCGCCCCGGCCCCTCGACGGGAAAGTCCTCTGCACCAGAGCCCGGGCGCGCACCCCCCGATCCCCAGGGGAGGACCTGCTGCACCTCCCCACCCTCGGCCCCGGCCTGGCCGGACGTCCCTCCCTCCCCCGGAGAAGGAGCCTACCGGCCTGTTCTCTCCTAGCGGGCAAAGCCGACCATAGTCAGAGCCCTCCTCCCCCAGTTCCTCATGCACGCTTCCTGCCCTATGCATCACTCCGTGCCTGTGTGTGCGCCCCACTCCCGGACATCTTCCCCCCCTTCCCCGCAATCTTCCCTAGGAATAAATGACAGTGACGCGCACAGCAAACCTGTGAATGGGGACCTGCTCTCCCCCCTCCGAGCTGACGGAACTCTGCCTAAGTGACACCGTTACATCATCTCTTAAAAGAACACCCCGAAACGGCCCCATCAGTCTGTCCTGATACTTCCCAAGTCGTTTAGTTTCCCCTTTGTATTAATTAAAATGTGTAGATTTTCCACTTCTAATGCAAGATGCTACAATCCAGCGTATAATGTCACTATTTTGTCTGCATGGAAGCAATTGTAATATTACAGACACCAAGGTTTGAGCTAGCAGGAGAAATGAATTGATTCACTTTGGCCATGTAAATTATTGTGTGTGTGAGAGCACAGATGGATTGGGTTTGAAAACTTTAAACCCAGTATGGCTGTAGTCCTCAGCAACGTAAATAGTGCTTTGCACAACACCATTAATAAATAAATAATGGACAAGTGTGAGGGAAGAATACATGCTCATTATTGTCCTCTTTAATGAGTTTAGCTGATTGCAGCGGTCTAGGTAACTGTCTTCTGAATTCTCCATATTTTACCTTTTTCAGGTAGCATCAAAGGGGCTTTGGCAAGCCTGGGGAATGTTTTCACAAGGTTCTAGTACCAGCAGTTACAAACAATTTGTAATGTACACATAG
Organism: Chrysemys picta bellii; assembly: GCF_011386835.1. NCBI lineage: Eukaryota > Metazoa > Chordata > Testudines > Emydidae > Chrysemys > Chrysemys picta. The sequence goes on along the minus strand of NC_088805.1, from coordinate 11,514,049 downwards.
CCCCAGACTCTGAATTTCTGTTCGTCTGACTATACACATCAAGGTGTTATCTTCTTTGTCTCTTCCCTTTTTAAAAAGTTGATACTTCAGCACAACTCAAACTCAAACAGATGCTTTCCTGCAGCAAGTGTAACTATTCACCCTCACCCCTATTTACCATGCAGGTATATGGTCTCTAATATGAGCATAGTGTGGCTAAGCACAGTTATTACTGGTGAAATGCATCTGAATTTCCTAATATTGTGTTTAAAATATCACCCATGACAGTGAATAACATGTCTGCATTCATTATTTTTTAATCAGGGTTTATGGACATATTGTAGATGCATCCTCAGACATTACAGAGACATTATCTCTTGTAACCATTTTTGGCTTAGCAGAGACACATCATCACAGATTGCCAGTGACAGGGAAAGTAACTTCTCTTAGGCAGTTACAACACTTATTTTCAGGGAAAAGAAAACATTTAACTGAGAAAACAATGTGGGTTTTTTTTTTTTTTTGGCTCCTTTAATGTAGATTAACATTTTGGGGGGTGGGGGTGGCATAAGAGTCAGAACTATGTGACCAACCATTTCTCCATGGACCATGAGCCAGTGTGTTATGGACCACTGGTGGATCAGACCCAGTTTGGGAACTACACTTCTAAAGTAAATCCATGCAACACTCATGCAATCTAAGAGGAAGGGGTGTTCTTTATCTAGGTTATTGGGTAGATTGTTTTGTGTACAGATATTTTGTTGATGGTTCACAGGAGTTTAAATCTGTAGTCCCTCCTGCCTTTTTAAAAACAAGCACACATATAAATAACCCTCTCTCCCATCCCCTGTGACAATCTAAAGAGAAAGCCACACCTTGATAAAGGTGACAACAATGAGGGTCTGGTCCATGACTAGAGCTCCTAGGCCTATGGTAATACAAATAGTAACTAATAACAATAGATGCTAAACTTCTCAGGATTGGGATGCTCTGCTAATGATCTTCCAGTGTTATTTCTACCTTCCGTAATGCTTTTTGAAATTAATTTTAGAGCGAGTTTGCACACTTGTAAAGTTCAGCTTGCAAGGTCTGAATTTTGAAAAGATTTATATTTAAATGAACAGTTATTCTGTGGTTGTATATAACTTTGCAGCTAGTTTCAAGGTTTAGTTTTCAGTTCATGCCCTTCTGCATGCGTTAGCATAGACTTGCTGGGATGGAAAGAGAGATTAGGTCTAGGCTATAATACAACATCAGAACTCTCTCAGGAAAACAAATATCCCTTGTATATAATTATGCAAGGCAAAACACCATAATGAGGCAGTTTCTAATAAGTGGCTTATAAGTGAAGGTAAAGTATTCGCCCTCACTGCCTGCCAGATTATGAAAGAGCTTTGTTCCATGCGGATCAGAGTTCAATCAGCCCTTCTGAGAAATTAAGTGGAAAATAGCCCCTGCTTCTAAGCATAGTGGATAGGCTGAACCGGTCAGTGAATGCAAGATAGATAATGTAACTCTCCTGTGTTCTTTGCAGTGAACATGGCTGTAACCTGAAATACATGATGCAAAGGAACGTAAGAGCTTGGAAAAAGCTTTTAATAATTTACAGATGTGATACACTGTTGGCTGATGAACCCATTTCAAACTCAGTCCAAAATATCCTAAAATATTTTTGCAGCTACTTTAAAACTGCAATATTTCTAACACACTTGATGGCCCACTGAGATGTTGGGAATCACTGACTGAGTATCATTAATCACTGATTCATGTTATTTGTTTGCAGAGATGCAGAAGATGCAGTTTATGGGAGAAATGGTTATGATTATGGTCAATGCCGACTGCGTGTTGAGTTCCCCAGATCCTCCCGAGGTCGGGGTGGAGGTTTTGGTGGGGGGCTGCGTGGGAGGAATGGCCCTCCGTCACGACGTTCTGAATTTCGAGTCCTTGTTTCAGGTATGTTACCTTCCACACTTCAATCTGGCTAGGACTCATCCTAATGCTGTGCCTCATTGTATTGTGTCCTTGTCTCACGAAAAAGGAGCTTCTCATATCACTGAAATAGTTTATAGTTTAAGGTTTCTCCTGTAACATGAAACCTCTTCCTGTAAAGGAGTATCCCGGTGCAGTTCCCTTTCCAGTTTGACTCAAGGAGGAGTCTTGTTGCTTTTTGGAGTGCATCTTGATGAATGGTGAGCAGAAATGTCTTCATAGCAGCCAGATGTGAACTCAGCCTTGGATTCTGAAATGTACCAGCGTTGTGTGAGTGGGCAGGTGGGTAGGAGGAGGGAGAACTTGGGCACCATTCTTGCACGATGAAAACAGTTGGGCACTAGATGGAATGGTACCTAACATTTCATCATAATTAGAAAGGATTTGTTAGAGATCTCCTGTGATGTAATATGCTCTGATAGGTGTTGACATTTTGTTTGTAAAAAAAAAAAAAAAAAAAAGTGCTCTGTGCCTCAGCAGCTCCACGTGATCTACTCATAGGTGCATGATCTACTCACTGTGGGAAAGAATGACTAAGGCACCATGGAAGGGAGCCCCCTCAATCAACCAATGGATTCCTGAGGTGGGACTTGGTACCAAAAAACAAAGAAACAAACTGAAAAGGCCATTCAAGTAGTGAGTTGACATTAGGAAATAGGGGTGGAGGGGGCCCTTTGTGGGAGAGAAATGAAAGTATGTTTGGAAGTTCTGCAATGCATGTGAAATCCCAGGAGGAAACTCAGTACTCCCTGACAGCGGATGCTTGAAACAGTCCATAAAAAAAACCATACCTATATGTCTCTCCCGAAAACATGTTTATCTCCATGCATCACCTTAAAATACCCACATCTCCATTTCTCTGCATGCTCCTGTGACTTTATGGCTAAAAAAATAAAATGTTCCCTGTAAGGAAGCCACTCTACTGTAGCAATAAAATATCTTCAGCATTGCAGCAGGATCTGAACGCTATCCATTGAAACAGGAGTACATCTCCTCTTCAGGAGCCTGGGAGGGCTGGGGGAGAATAACTGAAAATCATCTGATTTTTTTTTTTTGACATGAGCATGAAAACCTGCATTGGTAAAGGGTATTGTGAAGCCTTCTTGAAAATTGCCAGGACCAACAGTACATTAGAGTCTCCAGCGTGCTGTGGGGCAGGGAAACTCAACCCTTTGCCTTCCTTTAGGTAAACATGCTGATAATTACCAGCTAAACGCATGTGGTTTTGCTCACTACCAGAGGATGAACTGCTGGAATCTCAGGACCCAAATTAATACAACTGATATGAATGGGACAAGCCAATCTTGGATGGGGAGCTGAGCTTGAGGAACCTTAAGGAAAAAAAATGTCCTGCTTTGAGAGCAAAATCTTCATTACAGATGTACAGGGTTTGAGGGGTGGTTCTGAATTACTTTGCAACAACACAAATAGCAGATTCCTCTGAAATCTCAGCACGTTGAATTCCAGAGAGACCCAGGGACTATCTTACTGACAGGAGGCCCAAATTTTGTACCTTCCATGGAAGGCTCAGCTGCTGGTTTTCTGGAATGGAACTTAGTGCTATTTTTTGGATCTCTCCGTTCTTATTGCAGTTCTGATCCTATGGAAAAATCACAAAGCACATGGAAGTGAAGGAGCCCTTGGCCTGGCAGGGTCAGCATCCCTTGGACAGCCTGAGTAGATGGCCTTTTTGTTTATATGGTGTCTTATGTTTTGTGTTCTCCATGCTCAGGGCTTCCTCCGTCAGGCAGCTGGCAGGACCTGAAGGATCATATGCGTGAAGCTGGTGATGTTTGTTATGCAGATGTACAGAAAGATGGAATGGGTGTAGTTGAGTTTCTCCGCAAGGAAGATATGGAATACGCACTGCGTAAACTGGATGACACCAAATTCCGCTCTCATGAGGTGGGTTCGTGCCTTCAAGGGAAGAGCGTGTGTGTGCACAGTCATGGAGGAGCATACACTTTCTTTCCTTGTCATGCTGCTCTCAGGAGGCATAAGAACAGAACCTAGTGATAACGTTGGAGTTGGTGGTTAATAGTGACCTATTACAATAATATAAAGGGTCCTTCTTACCTTTTGTGACACATACCCCACTGTGGCTTGGCATGTTAGGGTCTTGGCTCAGTGCGTGAAGTAACTAATATTGGATGTTTTAAAAATATAACATTTGGAAGGGGCGGGGCTCAGACAAGCCCGTTTGTCCTAGCTGAGAGCTGTACTGTTGGCTGCACCCTTCATTACCTGGAAGCCAAGAATTTGGACTGCTTGCCTCTGACTTCTACAGGGTAAGCTAGCTTGCTGTGGCATTCTCCCTTTGGCCACAGTGGCTCACAGCCTTCTCCTTTCAACTAAGCCAACTCATGTTGCCTGTGCCAGCTGGGGGCTTTGTCAGCAAACTACAGTACTCTCCCAAAGAACAAGCTGGTGAACAGCTGTGTTGGTTTCTATAGCTGTTTTTCCCATGCCCCAGCATGGAGCCTCTTCTTCTGGTGGTCTCCTGGTGTCTGAGCCAGTAAACCACAGCTTTTTCATTCTTGGAGCTGTGCTACTTCATTGCAACCACCTTCCAGTGGCTGAGCTGTTCTGCTCCAACCATCCCCTCAGCTGAAGGCTGAGTGTGCTTGCTGTGGAGATTTCCTTACAGAACTTGAGGTGCTGATATATGATCGTGACCTGAGAGTTTGGCCTCTCCTTACTGTGCTGAAGGACCGTACTAGTATCTATAGTTATTTCCCTCCAGCAGTTAAGGATGGAGTCAGACCATTGGGACCTTCACCCTCTGGCTATACTGGTTGCCACAGCCTCTTCCTTTGTGGTTGGATGTGGGAGGCACTTGTCCACGGTCCTCTTCTGGCTGCTGCGCCTCTGCCCTTGCAGATGATGATGGCTAGCAAGGTATTTCTCACTAGTACATGCACAATACTGTTTTGTAACGAACCTCTTCAAGGCATCAAGTGCCAGCGCAGAGTTTGACCCGAGCAGCAGTAGATGGATTTATACTGCCCTCTTTGTGGAAACTCCAGTCTTTGGTTATTTATGCTTTGGTCTTAAACTCCATTTGGTGTTATTCATATTAGTGGAGGACTGTTAATCAGGATGGTATGTAAATGTTTGGGTTTTCTTCTTTGTTTAAATTTCAGGGTGAAACTTCCTATATCAGAGTCTGTCCCGAAAGAAGTACCAGCTATGGCTACTCGCGGTCCCGTTCTGGTTCAAGGGGTCGCGATTCTCCCTACCAAAGCAGGGGATCACCACGCTACTCATCCCCCTTCAGGCCATACTGATTGCATCCAACAGGGACTTTTTAAAAATGTGAACTGAGCCTCTTTTTTGCTCGGAATTTACATTCCAAAACTGATGGATATAGTCTTTCGTAGGAGCTCTTTGTTTTTCCTTTTTATTCAATAAAAATCTTTTTTTTAATGACTTACAGTTTTTACTAGGGAAATGTTGGTAATGAAATATTTTGAACCTCTGCAGTTCAGTCTTGTTTTTGGTTTGAAAAATGTCAAGTGTACTTTTTTCCCTCCTAACTGAGGAAAAATAAGCTTGAGAATTAGCGCAGTAACTATTGGTGGCTTGTCTGCAGGACGGTGATAAAAAGCAATGGAGTGACTGTATGACTCAGCCTGTTGTGTAGAAATATATTTAAATGTTTTAGTAACTCACAAGCAGTGGTTGTCTTTTGTACAATTAGAGGAAGATCATTGCATTAAGAGGAGGTGGGAGCAGGTGCAAGCAACTCTGAGGTGTGGGCTGGTAGGTGCCTAAATATGTACTGAGAGAGTGGTTTTCCCTTGCAGCATCAGAACAGTGCACTCTAGAATGGCAGGTGGAGGAGGGCTGAACTGCCCGAGGGCATTTTCACACGGGAAAGTGTTACTCTTAATGAGCTGGCTTTCTCCCCTTTACAATAACTTAGTGAGAAAAAAAGGGAAAATAAAATTGTGCTATAGCACCTTTTTCAGTTGGAGAGCTCAAAGTGCTTTATGCATTTATCAAGCATCTCTACTCTTATGCAAAAGTACTGCTTGTTTTACAAATGCCTAAAATCACAATGCAGCCAGAGTGATTTATATGAAGTCACGGAGTCAATGATAGGACAAATAATAAAGTCCAGGAGCCATGGCTGTTCTACTAAAATTTCCTCTAAATAATAATACTAGGAGTACTTTTCATCCATAGATCTCAAAGTGCTTTACAGAGGAGGCTGGTATCATTATCCCCATTTTACAGATAGCATATGTGAGGCACAGAGGTGAAGTGACTTGCCAAGGGTCATCCAGGAGAGTAGTAGTAGAGCTGGGAATAGAACCTAGGTCTAATGAATCCCAGTGCATGGCTCTAACCACGAGCACACTGCTTTTAGTGGAGACTTCTCTTTGAGCTCGTGGCTCAATGTCTACCTGGGCTACAGAAGCTTGATAGACTGCTTAATTTTCTAAAATCTGCTCTGATGTGTGACCAAAAAAGTTACTGTGCATCTTTATTTCACACCTGACTTCACGTGATGTCTAGCTTCCATGTAGTGGAGTTATTTAACATAAATGACAGTTTTGCTGCCTCAGCCTGTGATAGGAAGGCTAAGCTATGCTAGAGCATTTCAGCAGTGCAAGCAATTGTGATGCTTAACACCTTTTGTATCCCATAGAAGTGCTTTTAGTGGTGGATAGACACTAGCAGCATTACTGCAGTTACACTCACTCTGAGCAAAGCCCACAATGGTTGCATCCTGCACCAGCTCACCACGCTATCAATGTGGACAGAAAGCAGTGGGACTTCATTTGTACCAGGGCAACTGGTCTTTTGAATACACTTTCATAATGGCCCTAGAATCTTTCTAATTTTCTGTCTGAGTAAGGATCTCCAGCTTAAAGCCATTATTTCACTTAAGGAACCAGCACGTTTCCTATACAACCTAAATAGAATTTTAGGTAACTAATTTACAAGCACAAAACTGGACGAAGCACTGGATAGAGTGCAGCGTATATAAATATGGAACAAGATACCGCGTTGACATGGAGGTACTTGGTAGAGGCAAAAAAGTTCATAAAGATTGCAGCATCTAATAAATCAAGTGCTTTCTTAGTCTGTAGGGAAAAGTGAGTAGTGGCAAAAAGCAGTTTTATGTAACATTCTCCTATGTGGGACTTTGGGTAAGTATCAGATCACTGAGTGACAAGATGGGAGAAGCTCCAAATTAATCTAAGTACTGCAACGTTCTACTCATTCTGCTTAAGTAATTTGACAGTAAAATAGTACCAGTTTCCCTCCCCCAATCAGCAGGGTTGATGGAGGCAGCTGTTGTGTCTAGAGTGCTAACTGTGCATGATATTTTCAAGGTTGACATTTGGAAAGCTTCACCAAATACAGACTAATCAGAGGCACTGAGGCCAAATTTCTAGATTTGTAATTGGCCCATAGCCTTCCACCTTTGTATATACTAGAAAAATACTCCAAACCTTTAACTTTAAAGTAATCTTACAGAAGAAAGGAAGGAAGAAAAATCAAATAATTATGTGAGGGTGTTATTCTTGGGATTAGACACTTGCATCAAGATATTCCACAGCCATGGTTGCATATATGCCAATTGTCACAGATGACTTAAAAGCTGAAGTGGCATTCCAGACCTTGACTTTCACTCGGATACCTGCAGAAAAGTATCTCGTTCCTCTAGCTTTGGTAAAGGGATGTTACCTATTAGCAAACAAAACAAACAATGATAGCATGAGACAAACTGCTCGTTATTTAGTCATTCCTACTACCAAACATACACTTGCCCATGTGGCTCGCTTTAAAAACTTACAGCTGACTAGCTTTTCCCCTGCAAACAAGCTCCACTTTAATTTACAGACAGTTATCTCTTAGAACAAGTCAAATGTGTGCAATAACATTAGGGTAGGATAAAACCCTTTACTTGCTATCATTGCCCTACTTCAGTATCTTTCTGCTACTGGCCAGTGCATTCAACTGTGGCAGGTTACATCTCTCAAACCAGCTCAAGCCATCTACCTGGGCTTTATCAAGTCCAAATGAGTTATATATAAAAAGATGGTACCTGGTGGGGCTATGAAATATTCCTCAACTGTTTCTCTGGCGTTTCGCAGCAGCTCCTCAGTGCAGTTGCCTTCTGTGATGTTATCTTCTCTGAGATACAGACATCTGAGGAGCACAGGAGACTACTAGCAATTTCTGAGACTACCTTCTTTGCCAACTAAGTACAGGAGCATCTGGTACTGGCTATAAAGTCATGCCCCTAGAGCCAGAGGGAGATTGCCTGGTTCTCAAACAATTAACAATTTTCTAAGCTTGTTCCAGTTCAAAATGCTATTAGCATATCTTACATAGGTGAGCAATCTCAACTTCCCTCCTGCCTGTCCTATAGCTCAGTTAGCCGATCAGGCTCCACATATAACCATACAAATGATCTATTGTAAACTACAGTGAAACCTTGGGAAATTTCCCAATGTCCTCAAATCAGCAGGACCTTCAGCACTGAGCTGTACATGGACACAAGCACAGAAGCGCTGCATTGGACTTACTGCTCAAGATTATTGGCACTACTTTGTTAAAAGCTGAGTCAGACAAATCCTATATGAAAGTGTACAGTCAAGCTAACTTCTTGACCAAGTAAAGCTGCAGAAGAAGTGACAGCAATACAAAGTAGGCAGCCTGTGTATCAAGAGCAGCAGGGATAAACACATTTTGAAGTGACTCAGGATCTTGTTCCAGGGCATTTGGGGGACAGCATGTTGTGACATGAAGACTCCGTGCAAGATACATTAAGGAATTGGAGTACATCTTTGTTATGCTTCTGTGCCTAGATCAGGGACATCACACAGACGTTTTTCCTACATAGAACCACATTGACGTAGAACACTAGATAAAGTTTTTGTGGAAAAGGGACCAGTTTCATAGCTGGGATGATTAGTGAAAACAGTGTTTCTGTTGAGACTATGGGTGTAATAAACAACTTGGTAAGTTAACAGATAAGCAGGTCACTAGCCATGATTTGTTACCTGTCCTCTAGTACTGAATCCATTGGTTCTACCCCTTCTGTGTTAACAGCATGAAGTTGATCAGCAAATTGGATTGCTTTCTCCAGCCGTTGTACACCCTCCCAGTTGCGGAAGTCAACTAGTGCCAGACGTTCCAGGTGATCAAGCACCTCCACAGTTACTTTTTTCTGCAAAAAGAAGGAAACAAAGTCACAGATCTAGGTCCTAGAAGGAGACTGCCACATACTGATGAGTTGGTGTGGGCAGAGACGAGTAAGCTATAAATATTGCTGCTAAAATTCTTTAGAGTAAAAGCATTTCTTGTTCAAGAAATAACTATTGTATTATATTTGAGCATCTTGATATTTTGCTGTATTTTATATTTCCTCATCTTTTTAGTGAAACCAGATTAGAAGCTCCTAAAAAGCACACTGCCGAATGGATACAACAAAGTAGCACGAGTGCCCAGCTGTTTGTATGAATCAGATTCTCCTCCTCATTTGGTGTCTTTCCTCTCCTCATTTGGTGTTAAGCAGAGGTAAGTCAAAAGAGCTGTTACTCTTATAACCAATACACACAACTCCACAAGGTAGCTGGCTACAGCAGTGGCTCTCAACCTTTCCAGAACACTGTACCCCTTTCAGGAGTCTGATTTGTCTTGAGTACCCCCAAGATTCACCTCACTTAAAAACTACTTGCCTACAAAATCAGACATAAAAATACAAAAGTGTCACACCACACTATTACTGAAAAATTGCTTACTTTATCATTTTAACCTTATAAATCCATTGAAATATAAATATTGTACTTACATTTTAGTGTATAGTGTATATAGAGCAACATAAACAAGTCATTGTCTGTGTGAAATTTTAGTTTGTGCTAACTTTGACAGTGCTTTTTAAGTAGCCTGTTATAAAACTAGGCAAATAACTAGATGAGTTGATGTACCTCCTGGAAGACCTCTACGTACCCCTGGTTGAGAACCACTGGGCTAGAGGAGCCAAAGAATGCATTATCGCAGCCATTGATCTTCTCTCCATAGATCTAGCAATGTGGGGGAGATCTTCAACTTGGGTAAATTGTCATTGTTCTGTTGACTTCAGTGGAGCCTGACAATTTATAGCAGCTGAGATCTGCCTCTAAGTTTGAGTGACCTATGAACTTTAATGCTATCACAAGAACACTTGATTTAAACAAATGCTGCCCCAGAACACCGTAGGGTTAGTTTAATTATTTCAGTTTAATTTGAAAATTAATGACAACATATTTTGTGTAGCTCTGTCTTCCAAGTTCCAATTTGCACTAACATGGCAGCACTGTTGGGTATAGGGTTTAGAGAAACTGTCCTGAGTTTTGATTTGGAGGGATGTAATTAATTGTATCATTATTTACTCTCAAATTTGCAGTTACTAGCAAACAGAGGAAAGTTACATTGACCAGGTCTGTTTAAATGTTTTGCTGAATTCACCATACCTCAGGGAGTGGTCTCTGTTCCACATGCTGCCATGTTGGATTCTGGTAGACCTAAAGTGGAAGAGGTGGGCAGTGATAAATATGCAACAGCAGTTTGAATATTTAGGGTGAATAATCTCAGATCATAGACACATTATCTAAAATACTTATAAATGGATTATATTTTGTAGGGGAAATTAGCCCTAGAGAGGAGAATGAAACCAAACCCACATGTACCAAGAAATAAAGTGGAAAGTTGGCTGTAGTGATGAATCAGTTGATGCAAAACAAAATATACTTTGCACTTTTGCACCTCAGTGCATGTCTGAATGCTTTAAGGACAGGGAAGCCTACTGCCATTGTGATTTGCCAAAGGGACAAATAAGATTGTGGTACAGAATCCAGGAGTCTAATTCCTAGTCTTATGCTTTAAACATTAAACAATATTTGCTGCCTGGAACTTGCTAGCTGATTTATTACTCGTGTTCCTCTTACTCCTGATTAATTTAATGTAAAAAGTGGATTATATGTTGTAATCTATTGTTTTGCAGCTTTTAATTTGACTAATAAAAGTTTTGAAAATTAGATACATTATAAACTCTGTCTTCTAGCTACAGTCTCCTTGCTGTATTTGTATGTGACAATACACTAAGTGTAGCCCCTTGAATGGATCCTGATTCCTGTATGTAGCTTTGGGAGTCGCTCTGGTCGACAGACATAACCAGTGTTATGTATTCTGCTGTCATAATGCTAGGCTCCCGCTTGTAACGGTCACCCACTGACCACTACTCCTACAAGGCGTCTCTTTGCTACTGTCACCGCCTGTAGGGAGGTTGGATGGGGGCAGTCGATTAAACATCCCATTCATGACAGGATCCCCGATTCTCCTTCCCTCCTGGCGCGGGTGGCTGATAGCCCCACGTGTCTTGCTATAAAGCCTGCAATGGATGAAGCGCCTGGATGCGCGACTCCCATCAGATACATCATGGGAGCGAACCGAAGCCCCTCCTGTGTGGCTCCGGGGTCTCACCCGGCCCCTCCGCCGTGGGTCCCCCGCAGCTTCCTGTCGGCCGTCACTCCCTCCCGCAGCAGCCTGCGTGAAGCGGCTTCCCGGGGAAAGGCCGCCCCAGTGCGAGGCTCCTCCCGAGGGAGCGCCCCTGATGGAGCGGCCGAACCGCAGACTCCACATTCTCCCACCCCCGGACTTCCGCATCCGGGGACGCAGCCTCAGGCAGCTGAGCGGATGTGCGTCATCGCGCTGCGCTTACCAGCGTCCTAAGAGAACGGGAAACACGTCAGTTGGGAACGCCGCATTTCTTAGCAGCGGCGGCTCCGTTCTGGGGAAGGGCGACGTGAGCCCGGTCGCTTCCCCGGGCCCGCGGCTCCGTCATGAACAGCGTGGGGGAGGCCTGCACGGAGCTGAAGCGCGAGTATGACCAGTGCTTCAACCGCTGGTTCGCCGAGAAGTTCCTGAAGGGGGAGAACGCGGGGGACCCCTGCGTGCAGCTCTTCAAGCGCTACCAGCTCTGCGTGCAGGTGGGGGGGCAGCGAGCTGCCGTGGGGGCGGGGCGAGTGTGTGTGTGGGGGGGGGGTCCTCGGGCTTCCTCTTCCATCACTGGGGAAAGGGGCCCCCTCCCCCGCACAAACCCTGCCCAGCCAAGCGCTGCATTGGGCAAGTTGGTGTCTCAGCCGGCGGCGCTCAGGCCCCGCCTGCCCTTGAGCAGGCTGCGAAGGCTTGGTTACGTTGGGCATTACTGGGGCAAAGTGACTGGTGAGTCCAATAGAGGGAAGAGGATGGCTTGCTGTGTTACCCTGGTGAAATCGTTTAGCAAAACCAGCACTCAGATAAACTATCTGTGAAATGGGGATAAACTTACACACCTCAGAAGGTTAGTGTTATGAAGATAAATTCCTTAATGTTTTGAGATCCAGGTATTACAGTAGGTCTAAGTATTGTTAAGTATCATTTTGAAGAAAATCACTTGTGATGAGAAATTTAAAATCTTATTAAAATGTTCATAATTTTCAAGGCTTCTTGGGGACAAGCATCAGTCAGATTTGACTCATTTTCTTCAAAACTTCCCTTCATTTGAGACCCACATTATCGGAGAGACTTGATGTTATAGAGACTCTATTCATAATTACCACAGTGTGTGTGTATCCTGTTTTATTACTGTCAGTACTGATAGAATATTTCACTCACTCATACAGTATTAAATTCTCAAACATTAGTGATGACCTCTCTTTCCCCTCTCTTTAATTGCTTCTTATGCAGGGGGAATTTAACTTTCGGACATAAGAATGGCCCTATGGGTTCAGACCAAAGGTTGATCTAGCCCAGTATCCTGTCTTCTGACAGTGGCTAATTCCAGATGCACCAGAGGGAATGAACAGAACAGGTATCAAGTGATCCATCCCTTGTTGCCCATTCCCAGCTTCTGGCAAACAGAGGCTAGGGACGCTATCCCTACCCATCTGGGCTAATAGCCACTGATGGACCTATCCTCCATTAAGTTATCTAGTTCTTTTTTGAACCCTTTTACAGTCTTGGCCTTCACAACACCCTCTGGCAAGGAGTTCCACAGGTTGAATGTGTGTTGTGTGAAGAAATACTTCCTTTTCTTTATTTTAAACCTGTTGCCTATTAATTTTTCATTTGGTGACCCCTAGTTCTTGTGTTACGAGAAGGAGTAAATAACACTTCCTTATTCACTTTCTCCACACTGTCATAATTTGATAGACCTCTATCATATCCCCTCTTAGTCGTCTTTTTTCCAAGCTGAAAAGTCAGTCTTATTATTGTCTTTTCTTACAGCAGCTGTTCCATACCCCTAATCATTTGTGTTGCCCTTTTCTGAACATCTTCCAATTCCTATATATACCTCTACCTCGATATAACACTGTCCTTGGGAGCCAAAAAATCTTATCACGTTATAGGTGAAACCGCGTTATATCGAACTTGCTTTGATCCACCGGAGTGCACAGCTTTTCGTACTTTCATTGACTTACAGTATATGTATTACACACACGTGTTCTGAGGTCTAAAAGAAAATGGGAGGCAGCTCACTTGAGAATCTCTGGGTAAAGAAAAAAGGTGTGTGTGTGTGTGGTTAAAAAAAAAGTGTGTGTGTGGGGGGGGGGACACGAACGACATGGTAGAGGTCTACTATAGACCTCCAAATCAGGAAGAGAAGGTGGATAAGACATTTATAAATGAAGCAGACATCTCCATATCCAAAATACCTAGTAGTATCCTGGGACTTGAACTATGTGGACATCTGTTGGAAAAGTAATATGACAAAATACAAAACTTCCAATTAGTTACTGGAAAGTATTGGGGACAACTTTTTTTTCCCCAGAAAGCAGAAGTAAAGCAGGAAGACAGCCATTTTAGATTTGATTCTGATTTAATGGGGAGGAATTGGTAGTGAATCTGAAAATGGAATGCAATTTGGGTGAAAGTGATCATGAAATTATGGATTTCTTGATTCTAAGGCAAGGAAGGAGTGAGAGCAGCAGAATAAGGAAAAAGTATTTTAAAAAGCAGACTTTAACAAACTCAAAGAACTGATAGGTAAGATCCCATGGGAAGAAAATCTAAAGTGTGTGTGTGAGAGTGAGTGAGTGTGTGTGTGTGAGGTGAGAGATCGAGATCGATCAGGAGTCCTGGCAGTTTCTCCAGGAGACAAACTATCCCCATGTGAAGGAACGATAAGAATAGTAAGAGGCCAATATGGCTTCATCAGGAGGAGTGTAACAAAAATGATAAAATACCTAGAAAATCTGACCTATGAGGAAAGGTTAAAAAAACGGTGTGTGTGTCTTCTTGAAAGAGGGGGAAGGGTGGCCTGATAAAACTTTGATATGTTAAGGGCTCTTATAAAAAGGATGGTGATGAATTGTTCTCCATGTCCACTGAAGGTAGGGCAAGAAATAATGGACTTAATCTGCAGCAAAGGAGATCTAGAATAGATATTGGGGGGTGGGGGGGTGGAGACTTTCTGTCAGCCATTTAAACTGTGGAATAGGCTTCAAAGGGCGATTATGGAATCCACATTACTGAAGATTTTTTTTAAGAACAGTCTGACAAACTTGTTAGAGATGTTGTAGGTTTACTTGGTCCTGGTGCAGCGCAAGGCGCTGGACTTCATGACATCTCAAAGTTCCCTCCAGTCCTACATTTCTGTGATATAAAACAGTCTGTACGTTCCTTAACCTCTCCTATAAAGCTTAATTGCAGTCACCTTTACTTGTGTTTTTTCTCCATATATACACATTTTTAACGTAATAGTTCTTTCCTCCCTTTCTTCCACATCCCTCCTACATGAAGCTTTACAGACTATTATTGATGTTCAAGTTGGAAGAACAGGCCGTCGGTGCTTTTGTAACAGTCATCCTGTCAATTCCTTTCACAATGCAGTACCCCATGAAAACTTGATCTGTTGCCTTGGTGGTTCTGCTTACAGCACTGAAACGTTGTCTTCAGGTCCCTCTAGCTTCTCTTTCACTCACCGCATCAGGTGTAATTCCTCTAACATATGGATGAGAAGTGTTTGGTCAAGGGCTTGAATAAATTTATCTGATGGAGTGTTGGCTACAATTCATACTATGTTCGCAGTATCTCTTTGAGCATGTCTGATGGTATATTTTGATGGAAACCTTAATAGCAACCTTGATTGGTCTTAAATTATATCAGGCAGGGAACATGTCTTCATGTAGAACCACAAAACATTATTAAAACAAATTTGCCTTTTTTTTTTCTTTTTTCTTTTCTCCTAGAAAGCTATTAAGGAGAAAGACATACCCATTGAAGGACTGGAATTCATGGGTCCCAGTAAAGGAAAAGCTGAAAACTCCTCCTGACCTTGTTTAGGCATATTGTGCCATTACAATGACCTTTTGGACTTGGAAAAAGAACCTCACAAAGACAAGAAGATTGCCTTGGATTAGCTGTTATTTCTGCCTGGCTTTTTAAGAAGCAAGAAGTCTTTTCTGCAGTTCCTTTCAGCTAGGTTGTGTGGCAATTACTGTTTCATCTTAAATGAATGTTGTTGGTGGTCTGGCATCATGTGGTGTGTGAAAAGCCTTTTTATCAATCTATGATCATAAGTGAATGTACTCTGAACAGGGGAATATTTATTGAAATGGGTTTAGATATTAGCTGGTCTATGATCAGTTGCTTTTTTATTTATATTATAATAGACAATTTTAAATGCTGAAATTAATGTGAAAGGCGTTAATTTACTTATGGGAGTGTGCTGCTGGATTTTTATGGGGATAGAGTTGGTTTCAGTTTTCCTGAAAACTGATGCGCTACAGCTTTGGTTCTTATTGTGCAACTGTAGTGGTGTCATAGAAATACCACTGCTGGAGTTGCAATGATTTTTGTTTGAATACACAAGGTGTTGTTTTAATATAGAATATGCATCTGTTAAGTAAAGTTATGCTTGACTAAATGAGACAACTGTCCAATTAAACCTGCCTGTGCCCTTTAAGATGGAAAGGGGCGAGCCTGTCCCAGAAATGAACAGGAGCAACTGCTTTCAGAAGGTACTTTCAACAGCCTCAGGCAGTCTATGCGGATTTGAAAGGCACTGACACAACCTTGAATTTAATTCTGCTACTGAATGGCTGTTGCCCCATAAATAAAGCTTCAACAGCAATTCAATTACACTTCAGTTGTCCTTCTCCAACAGGCACCCCCTAGGTGCCCAAAAATCCTCCACAGATTAGCCTCAAAATCATGAAGTTAGATGTCAGCTTAAGTTGTCTAATTCAAATATCTAAGGGGTTCCTGCCTTATGATGCCCTAAAACAGTACCCAACTGTCAGTTGGAAGTTTGTCTTCCCGCTTTGTAATAATAAGAAATCTGAAAGGAGAGGGAGAAATGCAACTTTGATATATCCCTGCATGAAAACTAATGTCCTAAACCAAAATTTAGCTGGCTGAAGTCAAGAGTGATTTACATTTTTGATTTAGTAATATCAGGAACTGTTGAATGGTGATCATAGTGTAGCATGTAAAGGATTAGTCAAGAACTAACTTGCTTTCCAAATTTCTTTAGAGACTTTTTTGTTTAGCCTTCTCCCTTACAGCAATGCATCTTGCCCTCTAGCCTTCCTACTGAAAAAGATTTTTCCATAAGGAAGCTCCTGATGGTGCGTTTTAACTCAAGTCAACCTGAAGTCTATGAAAAACAAAGCTTCCCCTCCTGCCCCCAGCCCTTCCTTTCTAAATCCCTCTGGAGGTCTTCAAGAATGGATCTTTTTTTCTCTAGACCTTAATGTAACTGGAGAAAGCAAGAGGTGTGGGTGATTCAGAACAGCGGTTAGTTTCCCCTTCTCTGAACCTAAGGTTTGCAAAAAGAGAAAATCCTCCCCAGAGTCTTATGAAAGAGTTGAGGGAGGGAGTTTCCTCCCCATGAACCCATCATGAGCAAAGGGAGCAGTTGAACGAGTGAGAAAAGGAGTCTCCTCTCCACCAGATGTGTTAAAAACTGTTGCCATTCTGTTGGACCATAGGAGGGTTTCAGTCCTTTAGAAAGGAGTTAATAGGACAGGAGCTCTGTTCCTAGGCACCTTCTAGGTTCTAAACATGGGGAAAAACCTTTATCTTAATGAGACTTTTTGTAAGAATTCGAGCTTCTTTATTACAGACCAGAGGAGAACTGCAGCTACCATACTGTGGCGCAGAAGATGATACATGAGACTTTTGACCAACAGATTAAAGCAGACTTATCTTCTGGACTTTCTGGAGGCTGCAGTGTGCCTACTATTGTAGGTCACTAGAGTTTGCAGAAACTGAGTTTATTTACTAATCCTCATAACAATTTAAAAAAACAAATTTCCATAACTTCAGTAAGATGGAGTTAATATTTCAGCTATTTAATTGCTGTAAGTACATACTACCATTAAAAAACCTCCAGAAAATAGTTAAGGGTGCAGTTCTCAAAGTCCCTTTTCTACCTTAACTGCCCTAGTGATGCTCTCAGAATAGGGAACTCCTATGATATTATGTATTCAAAAGTTTCATTAGCCCAGTGACCATAACATTTAGAATACCTTAAGGGTGCTATGGCCATACATAGCACCCCAAAAAATTAAGCATAGCATATGGGAGCCAATCGTTCCCACTGTCTTCAGTATGGGCCTGATTCTGCTAGCTGCTGAGGGCATTCAGCTTCCTACAGCAAAAACGTAGATGGAATCAGTTTGATCCTGTAAGGGGCTAGCACCCTGTTCTCCAAGTATTATTAGAAAGAGCACTAGCTTATATTTCAGCCTCATACACCCAGACTGAGAGCTAACCTGAAAAAAAAAATAGCATGGTAAAAGTCACCAATAAATATCAGGCATTTATAGATGAAACAAGCTATAAAGACAGTTTTCTGTGGAGCATTCCATGCAGAGAAAGGGAGGTGGTAGGGTGGCATTGTTTGAGGCAGAATGAATGTTGGTTGGGGATGCTGTTTGAGATATAACTTTTAACATTCTTTAAGGATAATGTGCACTCTAGTCCCTGGCTGCAGCTTGCACTTCACCTCCGTGAAGTGTCTTCGGTAGGAGGAAAGAGGCGGTCATGCTAGTGTTAAGAGTATTACTATCCCAACTGTGGAAAAACAGTTTCATCAGCTAATGCGATTAAGCCAGAAAGTGCCTTATACTGAGCTTTAACATAGGGGGAAGCTTGCTTTAACACCACATGTATTCTGCTAAGATGCTGTGTGGGCTGTGATAACGGGGATGAAATAAATATTGTGAAATGGGGGGAAATAGTGTCTTGTCATGTTCACTGTAGAATTTTTCTTGTATTGGCTGATCATTTGCCATTCTCCCTCCAGCTAGAAGATAAGTAGGAATAGGATAGCTGAAACTCTTTAGAGAAGGGTAGTACTGATCCCTGAGTAGTATAAATTAGCTTTTCCTTTTACTGTATTGGGGAATATACACTTACTTCTACAACTTATTTTTATAATTAACTTACTCATGGTGAGGACAAAGCCTTCAGTCCCTGCAGAATAAGTTTCTGGCCTATATTATGTTCTATATGTAGTCAGACAGTTGTCTGTCAAACTCTGCAGCTAGAATACTCCTGACCTGTGCTTTAGCTTTTAATGTTCTAAAGGAGCAGTAGTGAAATAAGACTCTGCTAAAGTGACTGGTAAGTACAGAAATGTAGTAGAAAACAAGCTGTTTCTCCATTGCATCATCTATGTAGTACCACCATTCATTTTTGAATTAAGCTTGTTTTATTTTTTTTAAGTTTGCCACAATGAATGGGTGGGACCTATTCATGGGAAGTGTAAGGCCAAGAAGGATTCAGCTTTGGCTAAATTGAATTGTGGGCATTACAGCCTAGATTGTTAGTACTACACAGTCTTAACTAAAGAACTCACTCCTAGAACTTATTTTTGAATATCTTAACTGCTGTAGGATAACACTTTATTTATGGTAGAATATGAAAATGCTGCTGCTTCAGAACAGACTAGTTAGAATTAAAAGGCAGCTTCTTGCACAGGTGTGTTGCTGCTTTGTTGTCCATGATGGACAGCTTAGTTATGAATGGGCACAGCACCTCACTCCTAATTGGGTACGTTAGGCCCTAACTTATGCAGTAATGTATGTATGAAGCAGTACTAGATTATAAAGTCATTTGGCAAAATTGCACAGGGAAAACAAGGCACGAGAAGTACTGGCAGGGGTGCAGAGCAGTGCAAATTCTTCAGGATGCTGAAAGAGTAGAACTTCGCTCTGTCACAATACAGGAGCATTACAGCTGGTTAGACAGTGCTGTCTACTAGAGTAGACCTCTTACGGAGACTAGATTTGCTTATGGATGCATTAATGTTCTAGAGTTATCCAGTGTAGGATTTCTTGCATCTTCCTTTAAAAACAGTAGTTAGTTGCTGATCACCCACTATATTAGATGGACCACTACTCTGATAGGGGATGGCAGTTCCCATTAAACAACTTCAGTTCAGTAGCTTTCAAGAATTTTATCTAGCACTTATACTCCTTTCAACATGATTAATGGCTTAGGGAGAAAAAAAATTACGGTTTAGATCCAATTCTGTTGCTTACATAAGAGTTTGGTTTTCTAGTTTGCATTCTTACCATTAGTCTGTTATCGGCCATAAAGCAGTAGACACTCCTACCTGTCATGGCTACATAAAGGAGATAAGCAGCAATTAAATCCCCTCTCACTACACTATTGCCTACAAAACCCTTTCCAGCCACCCAAGCAGAGTTTGTTAGCTATAAACTATCTGTAAACAGTATTGGGAAAAGACTAGATCAAGGATTTCCAGTTCTTTACAAAGGTCCACACACAAATGGTAAGTTAGGATTTATTTATGTTAAGTGACCTCCACTTCAAGTACAGGGCTAAAGGTCAGAACGCCATTTATAAGTCGACAGTACAAGGAATGCAGAATATTGTTTTGTTTGAGGGTCCCATACAATGTTCTGGTCCAAAGAGAGCAATGGTCCAAATTGCTGCTGTGATCCAAGTGTTCAGTGATCCTCTTCATAGCCAGTCGGGAGAGGATTAGTATGAGGATTGTGAAACAGAGTTTTGTTCCCATCTCCCCATGGGAAGGGCTGTTGAAAGAAGTAATTGATAAGATTGCTTGGTAACGGCTTGACAAATCTGCTAAGGCACAAGAAGTCAACTCCTATAACAATGTTTGAGTCTGTATGTATTACAGAATTTGGAAGCCTGGAGTAAGTAAGTTGAAGCTGAATTTACACCCACTACTTGTGGTAAGACAGCAGAACTCTTTCTTCAACACTTGGATAAATCTACAATTCTAAAGATGTGATAGTCTAGTCAGCACTGCACCTCTTGCAATGTGTACAAGTAACTGTGGTAAAAAGACACTTAAGTGTAGAAGTGAGTTTGATTTACCAGTATCCCAAGACAAAACCTAAACCATGGTACTTTGAACTAAATATTAGAGGCAGCTTATTACAAATTCATTCTACTTAAAAAATAAGTAGCAGTAGATTCAAGAACTATAAAGAGCCCACCAGTACTTCCACCCCATTAGGGTTCTTTTATCAATCGCTTCTGCTAGGAATAAGTTATTTGACATCACTGCAGGGATTCTCAATAGTTTTCATAGCAAGCCCTCCCCTCCCATTTAGCAATTTGGGAAAGACAGGGTGATCTCAACCTGACACCTGTGAGAGACCCCTTGGCTGAGAACCCATGCTCCAGTTCCTTCTACCCTTTCATTCATGACAATGCCACCCTTTGATCTGCATGAATGTAAGTTAAGGGGGAAAACTATTTATGACCAAAACCTTGATGTTTAATGTTTCTTACACATGCCTGAGTGTAAGACACTTTAAGATGGAAGGAGAACTCAACATCTACATATAAATACCACATCTGACAGCCTAAAAGCTCTCCCCCTGCCTCAACAGAAGTGAGCTTTTGATTCATGACATTACAAATGCACAGATATTTTCCCATCAGTCAGTTCTACCTCCCATCACTTATACCTACTGCAAAAAAAAAAAAAAAAAACACTGTAGTAATCTTGGAATAAATAATTCAGTGATTGGAGAAGATAAGAGCATCTTTAAAAGCATTGTTGCATATACCTTGGTCCTGATGCGGAGGTGAGCATAAGGAACAAACTCTTCTCTTTCATGTTCATGCTGCATCTTTAAGTAGCAGTTCAGCATGCATACACCAACACCAGGAAGAGCAACCACAAAAGACAGGATCTTCCATGTCCGAGCTAATGAAGGAAATAAAATACAGTGAAGATAGTCAACAGTACAGCTAGTCAAAAAATGAGAATTTCTATGTGGTCATGCATTTCAAAATTGTTTTGAATTAGAATGAAAACAAGTTTTCATAATCTCAATTCTGAAAATACTGTGGTTTTGGATAATTTGAGATTTGTTTGAACAATTTTTCAAAATTTGTTTTCAATTTTTATATGAAAGCAGTAGGGACATGATTTCACATGATATAGCATCTGGTATTACATAGAAAATGACAAATCAAATATATTCAAAAATTCTATTTTACAAAAATTTTCTAAAACAAGTTGTGTTGAAACTTCCCTTCAAAATGTTTTCAAAGTCTTCAGTTTTGTGAAAAAAAGTTGGTTTAGTCAACAGTGTTTTGGCAGAAGACTTGTAATTAATATTTTCTGATCAGCTCTAATTAACAGTTTCTGAGACCGTAGCAAGCTTCTTATACTGCACTAACTCCCTGAATATTTCCTACATCTGTGCTGCACTAATTCAGCTGACAAACACTCTGGACAGATATCTTCTAATGCAATAGTTTCCAAACAGTACTATCAATGTTCTAGAAACACTTTCCTTATCAGCAAATCGATGCACTTAGAGAACTATGCAGAACGTGGCTAAGGAGGACTGGATGTGGTTGTATGGTGCAGTTAGGATCTCTTGTGAAGTAGCCCCTTGACTCCCTTTTTCCTGTCTCCACAGGTGTACACAGCACCTTATAAACACATGCTATAACCCCACAAGTGCATGTATAGTACGGCCTGTCTACGTAAGGACAATTACAGCAGAGTGATTACACCAATCGGTGCAAACCCTTGCACCAGGGAAGACTTCTCTGGTGCATTAGGGCTTTGCACCAATGTAAGCACACCATTGCAGAGTCCCTAATGGCGGCAGGCCCTCGTACCAAGGAGGACTAACACCCTTGTGATTTTTTACACAAGGGGCATTCAGAGACCCCTTCCCCTAGCCCAGCAGGAGGGGGACGCAGACTTGGGGAGGGGTAGGGGAGAGGCGTCTCCCCCGCCAACGGGGAAATGCCCCCGGCCCAAGGACTGGCTCGAACGGCGGCTTACGGCCTCAAGCCCGTTCCCGTTCCCCTTAGCCTGAGGGGGGGTTCGCTCAGCGCAAGGTCACCGGGTCATCGCCAGCCCCGCCCGGTCGCGGCTCCCCCGTTACCTGACCCGGCCTCCCCGTGAGCCACTGCCGACATAAACCGCCCCAACGGGGTCCGGGGAGCGCCGGCGAGAAGCAGCTGGGAGACTCTTGCGAGCGCCGCCATCTCTACCGCTCAGGCTAGTCTGTGGGTGGGGTAGCTTCACCAAACACCGGAACAGGCAATAACCAGACGGGAAATGGGCGGGAAGACGGCGGCCTGCGTGGGACACACCGGCACACCATGCGCATGTGCTCCAATCCGAGCGCCATCTACCACATCCGGACCCACGCGAGGAGTGCCCCTAGACTCGTACTGAGCATGCGCCCTGCTCCGAACGGAGTCTACCTCAAGGCTGACATTGAGGATTGCAATCTGCTGTGGTCAAAGGCCTCCTTACTGCGCATGCGCTAATGGGAGGCCTCTCATCAGTCACGTGGTTCCTTTTGGCGCGTCTCCTGGCTGACAGACGTTTTGGCCGTCGAGGTGTCCGCGGCACCGGCTGAGAGGGACCTGCGCTGCGCGGTGTACTCAGCTAGACGGACAGCGCCCCCGCGTGTATAGCCGCCGAGCGCCATGGCTGGAACCGGAGAGGATCGTGGAGCGCGGGGATGGTGGCTCTAGGCAGCATGGGGGTGGTTCTAGAGCAGCAGGCTGGGGGGTCTAGGGAAGGGCGGGCGCTAGAGCAGCAGGCCTTGGGGCGGAAGGTGCTGTGGGCAGTGAAACGGGTTGCTAAGGGCGGGACTGAGGGAGTGTTCTGGAGCAGCGTGGGGGAGAGCAGTGAGGCGGGAAATGGCTCCAGAAGAGCACTGCGGGGTTCTAGAGGTGCGGGAGCTGAAGAAGAACCTGACTCTTGGAACTCCAGGTATCAATAAAAAGAACAGGAGTACTTGTGGCACCTTAGAGCCTAACAAATTTATTAGAGCATAAGCTTTTGTGGGCTACTGCTGGTGGCTGAACTTTGTGACTTTGTCCTCACCCACAACTATTTCATATTTGGGGACAATATATACCTTCAAGTCAGCGGCACTGCTATGGGTACCCGCATGGCCCCACAGTATGCCAACATTTTTATGGCTGACTTAGAACAACGCTTCCTTAGCTCTCGTTCCCTAACGCCCCTACTCTACTTGCGCTACATTGATGACATCTTCATCATCTGGACCCATGGAAAAGAAGCCCTTGAGGAATTCCACCATGATTTCAATAATTTCCATCCCACCATCAACCTCAGCCTAGATCAATCCACACAAGCGGTCCATTTCCTGGACACTACTGTGCTAATAAGCGATGGTCACATAAATACCACCCTATACCGGAAACCTACTGACTGCTACACTTACCTTCATGCCTTCAGCTTCCATCCAGAACACACCACACGATCCATTGTCTACAGCCAAGCTCTAAGATATAACCGCATTTGCTCCAATCCCTCAGATAGAGACAAGCACCTACAAGATCTCTATCAAGCATTCTTAAAACTACAATACCCACCTGCTGAAGTGAGAAAACAGATTGACAGAGCCAGACGAGTACCCAGAAGTCACCTCCTACAAGACAGGCCCAACAAAGAAAATAACAGAACACCACTAGCTGTCACCTTCAGCCCCCAACTAAAACCTCTCGAGCGCATCATCAGAGATCTACAACCTATCCTGAAAGATGATCCTTTACTCTCACAGATCTTGGGAGACAGACCTGTTCTCGCTTACAGACAACCCCCCAACCTAAAGCAAATACTCACGAGCAACCACACATCACTGAACAAAAACACTGACCCAGGAACCTATCCTTGTAACAAAGCCCGATGCCAACTCTGTCCACATATCTATTCAAGTGACATCATCATAGGACCTAATCACATCAGCCATACCATCAGGGGCTCGTTCACCTGCACATCTACCAATGTGATATATGCCATCATGTGCCAGCAATGCCCCTCTGCCATGTACATTGGCCAAACCGGACAGTCTACGCAAAAGAATTAATGGACACAAATCTGACATCAGGAATCATAATACTCAAAAACCAGTGGGAGAACACTTTAACCTGTCTGGCCATTCAATGACAGACCTGCGGGTGGCTATCTTACAACAGAAAAACTTCAAAAACAGACTCCAATGAGAGACTGCTGAGCTGGAATTGATATGCAAACTAGATACAATCAACTCAGGATTGAATAAGGACTGGGAATGGCTGAGCCATTACAAACATTGAATCTATCTCCCCTTGTAAGTATTCTCACACTTCTTATCAAACTGTCTGTACTGGGCTAGCTTGATTATCACTTCAAAAAAAATTTTTCTCTTATTTAATTGGCCTCTCAGAGTTGGTAAGACAACTCCCACCTGTTCATGCTCTCTGTATGTGTGTGTATATATATCTCCTCAATATATGTTCCACTCTATATGCATCCGAAGAAGTGGGCAGTAGCCCACGAAAGCTTATGCTCTAATAAATTTGTTAGTCTCTAAGGTGCCACAAGTACTCCTGTTCTTTTTGCGGATACAGACTAACACGGCTGCTACTCTGAAACAGGTATCAATAGGTGGTGATGGATGGAGACGGGCAGCAAAACAAGTCCCCTGACTCTAGCAGCCCTGCACAGCATCCAAAGTCAGCATGAGCTCTCACCTAGAAGGGAGTGGGGTGAGGCAACTCAAAACCTCTTCTCTGCTAGGTGTGGCCAGAAAGTGGGGACGTTTTCTTGAAAGCCCCAGTGACAAGAGAAACACTGGTGTTACTTAGAGCAAGTTACATGTGGAGTGACATGATTTTCAGGAAACTGACTAGCTGCCTGGAAGTGGGGTAGATGAGCCGTTTCCCTTTGGGCCGCAGGGAAAACCTTGCAATCAAGGTGGAACTTTGGTCTATTCAAGCACTCTGGAAGAGTAGAAGAAAATCCTGGTGCCCTGGTTCTAGCCCAGTGAAAGAGATCACAATGCTCGCAGCTCTGTGTGAGCCACTTCTGAGTGCAGAATGGCTGCTGCATTTGCCTCTGTAGCCGCTGCTCTGCTAGGCCCTAACTCCTCACTTTGGGATGTGAAGACTGCTCTGACTATGACAGTAAAAGTACATTTTCTTAATGAACATACTCTTACAGACCCCATTGATTTATTTCTAATATATTGGTCCATGTGCTGGTTCTAATGTACATTTGATGACATTAATAGAATAAATTTATAGTCTAAAAGAAGTATGCAATCTTTTGCCCCTTTTACAACTAGACAGAAGTAAAGAAGTGGTTCTCATCTTTGGAGTGGACATGGATCATTAAACTTTTCTGGTTTTTGTTTTATTTTCTACATCCTGTGTTTTCATTTAAAAAAATTTCTACCCCCTGTGGTTGCAAAGAAAACATACTGAAATCAAATAGCTGAAGCACTTAAGTCTAATAAATATATAGGGCTGGGACCTGTGTATGTTATGACATTTTCCTAAAGAATATATAAATTATACATTCTGATACTATTTGTACAATATGAAATTATCAGCTGTATATATATTGGCCTAAACGCTGCATTCTGCAACATGGAGGTAAATCCTAAGGAATTGCATTGAAGTCAGTGGAGTTACTTCAGGTTTACACTGATGTAAACAAGAATAGAATTTGAACCATGGAATGTAAATGTCTACATAGGTCTTGTAACCTGCCCAGCTGTCTCCCACGTGCCCCCTTTTGGTCTAGGATCATGCTAGAGGCAGTCCAACTCAGTTTCTCCTCTTGGACTATTCAAATAAACTTCACTTAAGGCTTTTTCTTGGTCAGAATACTCCTCCTTGGGGATTGGGTTTATTAATATCAAATAAACTCCATGAACAAAGTCCATTTAAGTCCACACAACCCAAAGTTTTTCTTCCTCCTCCCAGGCTTTCCTGTCTGGGACCTTTGCAGTCACTTTCCTACTTAGTCAAATTTTCTCCCAGCCCATCCTGCCTAGAGAGCTTTCTTCACTTGGTAGTTTCTACCACAGCTTCCTGAGCACCTCCTCCTACCCTTTCAACTGCAACATCATGGTTCTTGTATACTGGAATCACTGGATTCCTCTCAGGTGGGGCTCATCCTGTAATAAGGGTTTACTTAGCCCCAGGCTCTCCAGCCCATACATCAAGTCACCGTATTACAGGCCCTATATGGCACAATTTTGTTTTTTAAGTATAGCATTTGGGGTTTGTTGGTTTATTGACTAAAAGTGCAAAAGGTTTTGGGATAGAGGATCACAAGAAAAAAAAGTCACAAACACTGCTTTCTACCTTGCTGGCTGCTATTTTAGAACTAAATTTAAAAGAGAAAACCCATTCTTCTCTGTCCACCCTTGAATGAATCACTAATCCTTTGTACTAAATTTCAAGGGCCAAATTTAGCCCTGCTGTAAGTGAATTCAGCTTCCATTGAAGTCAAAGGCTGTTGTGCCTGCTTACCAGTGTCTGAATTTGGTCCCAACACAGTTTTGTGTGCTTAACCAGCACAGTTCCTCAGTTCTCTTCTGGGAGTACCATTTAGTGGAGTCTGACTGATGCCCATGTGACCTCAGGGAGAAGCCATGTAAATAGAGCAGATACAGTTTCAAAGACTCATCTACTCTGCAGTAAACTGAGAGGATTCCTGTTCTTGGTAGTACAGATAGCAACAGAGAACAGGGAAAGTAGAGAAGCTGGGGAGTTCAAACCAAGGACAGCAGCAAGGTTTGATCTGTGTGTGAATGATGGAGAAGGAACCAGATTTTCCATCCATCCTGACAGTTCAAATGGAAAAAAAGGGATGCCCACTTCCTAAGAGAAAAAGAGGTGCTGGTATCTGCTGAAAAAAGTCTGTGAGAAATTATGGGGCGCAGAAAGAAAGAACAGTGAGGACCCAAATACACAGGCAAATTTTGTCGAGATTATTTTATTACACAGTAGTTCACTAGCTGTGTTGTAAGACCCTGTCCATTATTCTTCAAAGTATGTTGCATGCCCCTGATTAATACACATTTGTACACTAAGGACTTGGGCCCTGATTCAGCAAAGCATTTATGCACATGCTTAAGTCTTTGCTGAATCGGGATGGGATTATTACCTTCTTAAACTCTTTGCAGATTTGGGGCCTGGATATTGCAGCTCCTCCAAATACAGAGCTCCCATTTGATTTCATATGGAGGTCAGCATGTGGCAAGCTTGCAGGATCAGGCTCTAATAAGAGGTTTTGAAATTAATATTTTTATGAACAGAAGGTACATATTTTATAGTGTTGTTTAAATGAATAGACCAAGATTAAGTGCTTTATTATAGTTATAAAACAAAATACCATTTGTGTAGCAAGTTCCATATAGACAATACACTCCTATATTTACAGCCAGAGAAGAGGAAGGTAAAGAAGTAACAGACACAGACATCTACCCTTTCAAACCAGACCCTGGATAACATCAGTGCTGGCCATACAAATGGAACCAGTTGAGCAAAGAAAAAGGAGAGACAGGTGAATTAGCTAAACCAACAGCAAGTTGCTCCACCATGATCAGAGGAGAAGCATAAGATGGGAGTATTCAAAGTAGCTGTATGAGCCAAAGTTTGAAGATCTTAGTGCTCTGGGTAGAGTCCTAGGCCATTTCATCACACATTCAAGGGCTTAAATGTGCTCAGGTTTCAGTAATGTATGTTGAATCCCGATTAGACTGACATCTAGAGTGGATGTCATACCTCCCCACTTTTAAGAAACACTTGAATGCTTTTCTATTTCAAAGCTAGTTTTTTGGTGTATCATGGGCACTTTTGACCTTAGGGGTAGAATCTTCCTTTTTCCCTTCCCTCTCATATTATTCCCAATGTTTGGTTTTAGGGGTTTTAGTTTAGAGAGTTTTTTAAATGTAATTATGCTTTCTAATTTCTTTATTGATGTACAGCAATCCCTGGCAAGGGGAGAGTGGCACTTTGTTAATAGAATGTAATTAGTCATTGTTCATTATTATTGGTATCTTCCCCCATTAGTCACAATTTTTTACCAGACTTTGGGGTTCACATTTTCTTTAGGTGGCAGTTTCAATCACTTGGCATTATCTGAGTTGAATAACTCAAATAATTGCTCATGAAATAAGAACTCTTTCACTTCCATATCAGTGGTTCATACATGGCCCACATTTGTAATGACCACAAATTGTTACCATTTGACTGTTGGGTGGCTTGTGTGACGTGTTTGATGGGTTTCAGTTCATTATCTAGTGAACAGGTATCGACACCACAAAAACTAACCTGCTCTTGGCATCGATAGTACTTGGCACCTTTATTAATCTAGCAGATTAAGAGTCTCAAGGGACAAGGAAACTGATCTCCTCTCTAATGCTGGAAGTAATCTATCCAGTCCAGAACATAAAATGGAAGGATAAATGTGTGCTCCATCTAGTGGTTCGAGAACAGACGTAAGAGTTTGCGGTTCTGTTCCCACCTCTACCACCGATTCTGTGTCATCTTGGGCAGGTCATTCTGGGCCAGATTGCTATCAGATCCCTTTGCTATTTGGGATTGTCATCTCTGATATAGGCTAGTATGGCCCTAGAATACCAAATATGAATCTGGCCTTCTGTGGCTTAGCTATCCTGAATCTGATTCACTACCATATGTTCCTCTGCATTGTGCTGGTTTGACTCCATTGAAATCTGTGTATTACATTGATTTAAAATTGAAGTACTGTAGAGGTGAATCAGCACTCCTGTCTGTATGAATGAGGATGATAGTTCTTATCCATATTTGTTAGGGATGTTGGGAGACTCAAAGGCCTGATTCCCTTCTCACTTACGGTCAGTGGGATAAATCAAGAGAAATTTCACTGATTCATAGATTCCAAGGCCAGAAGAGACCAGTGTGATCATCTAGTCTGACCTCCTGCATAAAACTTCCCCAAAATAATTCCTTTTGAACTAGAATGTATCTTTAAAAAAATCCAATCTTGATTTAAAAATTGCCAGGAATGGAGAATCCACAATGACCCCTGGTAGATTGTTCCAGTGGTTAATAACCCTCACTGTTAAAAATGTACACCTTATTTCTAGTCTGAATTTGTCTAATTTCAATTTTTAGCCCTTGAATCTTAGTATACATTTGTCTACTAGACTGAAGAGCCCATTATCAAATATTTGTTCCCAATGTAGGTACTTACAGATAGTGATCAGATGTGGTGGGGTATACAAATCCCACACTGTAGAAGGAGGGTTATGAACCTGCTCTGGGCCCAGGCAGCGCCTCCCCACCATACCTGTAAAGCCTGCGCAAGGTAGGGGAAGAGCTTAAAAAGGGAAGCAGAGTAGCTCGCTGGAAGGCAGAGCGGGGAGGTAAGATGACCTGTACTCCTGGGAAGGAGCACCATAGGAGCTCTTGTTGTTTGAGGTCTGGTAGTGCTGACTTAAACAAACCTGCAGCTGCAAAGGAGGAACTAGTGACTTTTGAAGGTCAGAAACATTATTTTTGTGTTCAGTTTTTATTTTACCTTGTGGGAAGAGGGGCACTGGTAGGAAGTGCTCCTGGGAGGCAGCTGCATAGCACCCTAAGGCTTAGCTGCCTATCATTGGGCCCTGGATCAGAGCCTTGTGGAGAGGGTGGACCTGGACTCCCCTATCAACCTCTAAAGAGGGGACAATGACAGAAATCTATATCTTGACAGGGAACCAAGTTGGGGAATACCCTGAAGGTTGAAGGGTCCAGGTCCCAAGATCCCGAACCAAGAGGAAAACCCTGAATCCCTTGCTGACTTCTGAGGACTTCCACATTATTGAACTCTTTATGTGTATCCTGAAGGGTGGTCTTGAATGTGTGACCTGGCCAGAGGATGGAGTCACTAAAATGACAACCTACCACCGAGTGGAGTTACAATGAGAAAGGGGAATGTCTGGGAGGAAGACAACTTGCCATAGCTCTGCCTGACCACTAGGCAGCACTGATGGTGAGTATTCCCCGGTACCTTTTTCCTTGTTAAGCTAAATTGAACTCTTGAGGCTATTACAATAAGGCATTTTCTCTGATTCTTTAACCATTCTTGTGGCTTTTTTCTGAAGTCACTGGAAACCTGTCAATGTAAAACCCCTTGTAAGTGAGAGCTTAGAAAAGAGAGACAACTAAGTGAGTGGAAAAAGTGAATAAGGAAGCATTATTTACCCCCTTCACATAACAAAAGAACCAGGAGTCATCCAATTAAATTAATAGGCAGCGGATTTAAAACTAATATAAGGAAGTACTTCTTCACACAACACACAGTCAATTTGTGGAATTTGTTGCCAGCGGATATTGTGAAGGTCAAAAGTCTAATTGGATTTAAAAAAGAACTAGATAAGTTCATGGAGGATACAGTAGGTCTATCAATGGCCGTTAGCCAAGATAGTCAGGGACACAACCCCATGATCTGGGTGTCCCTAAACCTAACCTCTGAATGGCGGGGATGGATCGCTCCGTAATTGCCCTGTTCTGTTAATTCTCTCTGATGCATTTGGCACTGGCCACTGTTGGAAGACAGGATGCTGGGCTAGATGGACCATTGGTCTGACTCTGGCCGGCCATTCTTCTGTTATATAGCATATCTGGACCTAAATTCCTGAATTTGGAAAAGCATTCTGAGCATTATGGTTGGATAAAAGGTGCTATAGTTGTGTAAGGTATTATTATTAGCATCATCATGACTGTGCCTCATATTGCATGAGTTCCTCAAAGGCACAGGACAGAGAATCAATGGACAAGGGGTTCCAGCTCTGCCACTGACTCACTAGGCTCTTCTACCTTAGAGAAATGTGGCGTGTGAACTGCCATTTGGATTCCTTAGCACGCTGCGTGACCTTGCAGAAGACACTTAGGCCAGTATTCTCACAAGTGGCCTGCTTATGGGTGCCTCCATTTTTGGGCATCCAAAATGAGATCTTGGGTCTGATGTGGGAGCTACTGGGAGCTTCGCATCACCTTTTCAGAAGGGCTCGCTACTCATAAATTGGGCTAGTGTTTCAAAAATCCCACAATTCAGATGAATGTTGGGTGCTGAGCTCTTAAAAATCTGACCATAAGTCTCACCATGGGAGGTTCTGGGTGCTGAGCTTGCTTGAAAATTTGGTCCCAGTTGTGGATACTGAGTCCTGGAAAATATGCCCATGAGCTATTTCGATAATCTGGCTTCAAGTGTCTTTAATTTGTCATCCAAACATTGAGTAACTCCGAATCAAAGAAAAACAACAAGGAGTCTGGAGGCTTATGCCCAAATAAATCTGTTAATCTGTTAGTTTTTAAGGTGCCATCGGACTCCTTGTTTTTGTGGATACAGACTAACATGGCTACCCCCTGATACTTTCCGAATCAAAGATCACCTTTTACAATGTTGGCTTTGATCTTTCTGTGTCTTATTTTCCCTACCTGTAAGTGGGGATAATGATGCTCCCATACCTCACTGGTGTAATGTGAGAATAAACTAAAATTCCAAAACCACTTTGAAAATCCTCAGATGGAAGGCACTATACAAGTACAAAGTAGTATTATCAGGGTGTAGTACGTCCGTGTTCCACATGGTGGCAACCTATGCATTCAGTGGGGATTTTGGAACTCCAAGGCCACTCATAAATAGCACAGTGGGATTTTCAAAGTGGCAATCTCAGTTTTGTGCATTTTCAAGTTTGGAGAGAAATGACCAGACTTCCAGAAAAGCAACCTGTCCAAAGTCAGCTATGGGAAGGGGTACTGACCTGACCAGTGCAGAGACCATACTACAATGATTGTGAAGTTTGATGTTTAGGCACAGAGTTTCAGGGAGCACTTCATCTCCCTACAGCTCAGAAAAATGACTGATCAGAAATAAATATTCAGTCATCCTCAAATTCTTTGTCTGTCTCATCACCAGAGCATTGTCAGCTTTGTATGGTAAGGCAGGAGAGGAAAATGGGGAGGGCAGAAAGCCATTGTCCCTTCTCTCAGGAATGATCTGGAAGTACTATGCAAATCTTCATTTGAAGACCCTGGGAACTGGGGGAGGAGTTTAGCTGCAAACTCTGGAGGAGGGGGAGCTCTGCGTCTCTGGTCACACAACACACACTCCTGCCCAGTGCAAGTAGCTAAGAAGTGGGCTGTTGTTTTTCACTGGCTGAAGAAACATTTCATGCATTGTGCATGCATGGGAGGATTTGTTCTCATTCCCATGTGTAACTGTCCTGTGTGTTTCTCTGCTTGCTGCCTGTTGTTCTTGCAGGAGAATCTGGGGGAGTCTAAAAGGCATATGTAAAAGTTGTTAAATCTGTACACTTCAGTGTAGCCTCCACAGTCTCCCTTCTCTCACCTTGTCTATATTGAACTTTACCTGAAAATCTCCCACCATTTGTTAACAGTGGTGCAACTCCTATTATGTGAGCAGCTGTTGGAGTGCTAGTGTAGATGGCTGTTGGCATTTATATACCACTTCATAGACAGTGTCAGTAAGCAAATGGTTAAGCTGTTCAGGAGCAATGGAGTAAAACAGTTCTA
This sequence comes from Chrysemys picta bellii, assembly GCF_011386835.1. Taxonomy (NCBI): domain Eukaryota; kingdom Metazoa; phylum Chordata; order Testudines; family Emydidae; genus Chrysemys; species Chrysemys picta. Next base: position 11,481,244 of record NC_088805.1, on the reverse strand, counting down.
TACTTCTCAAACTATCACGCTTTAGCCAGCTTCTTAAAAGCCCTCTCTTATCAGGGACAATGACAGAGTCCAATACCTGTTTTATGAATCCCTACAGTCTGCTCTGCCCTGGGTTGGCTCAGGGCTCCGTGTCACCTGTTTTGTATTGAGACAGGGTCACAATAGCTGCCAGTTTTCTGGAAACTGTGTTGGGTCCTTCTCAGGCTTCATGTGAAGGGAAATATCCGAGACACATGGGTGACCGGGGATATCGGGGACCGTGAGTGGAGAATCAAATTGTGCATTTCACATGAAGAAGTCCACATCAAGACATCCGTGGACACTCTTTTCTGCCTGACTTTCTGATGCTCATTTTCCCTTCTAGAAGTGGCAACAGCTGCACTGTTTGTTTTGTGAACCTTTTTTTTATCAACAAACTGTAAAAATGGCCTTCGAACGAGGACAAATCAGTAAATCCCAGCACCATTTGCTCACTCCTGAATCTCAGGAGGAGATTGTGCTTTTTTGAAACCACACACATATTCACTGTCACTCTCACACATGTACACGCACACAAACCACTGGGTCTGATTCTCCACGGCCTTGTACTTTATGTAGCTATTTAAGCCTGTCTGATGCAAGTGTAAAATGTTGCCATTTCAACTACGTTGCACAGGTATAAATGACTACATTGCAAGTGAGTGAATCGGGTCCTCTGTCTGTCTCTCACACACTCAGAAATACATGTGGGGCCAGATTCTGATCTCAGTTACACCTGTGTAACTCCAGAGTGACTCCACTGACTTCAGTGAACTTACTCTGGGTTTACACTGGGGTAACTAAGATCAGAGTGTAGCCCCTTTACACACACACTCTGTCTCTCTTTCTCTCTCTCACACACACACACACACACACACACACACACACACACACACACACACACATTCTTTCACACCTGCACACACACTCACACGTAAACACATACTGTTTTGAGTACACTGTCACTGCACACCCAAGAATACACACTCTCCCCTCACACAAGCTCTCACTCTTCTTTACATACATTCTCATGCACACACACACATTCTCTCTCTGTCACACACACATCCATTCTCTTTCCCACACACACAGACATTTTAAAAAGCTCTTGTTTTCAGAAAGGTTTTATTTATAGGCCCTGCCTCTTTGTGAATGTGAAAGGGAGAAAGCCCCTCAGAGGGCTCCTTTCATGTGTAAATCAGTCCAGGCTGGGAGCATTGGGGTCATCGAGAGGAGGATTTCACTCTTAATTACTCTGAGAGAAAGCAGGCAGGAGGCTTTCTCAAGCTAAGAGTGTTGTTCTCTGCTAGGGAAAGCAGTTTGAGACACCCAAGTTTTTCTTGTATCGGAACCTTGGGAGAGTGTTTCTGCAGAGGCCTCTTCTTCCTCTTCCAGCTGAGATGCTGCATATATGATGGAGCGAACGAGATCAGCTTCCAGACTAGGTTTCTTCCCATGGGGAAAGGTTATGCTTGTTCTCACAAACAGAGCAGGTGCTCCCCGGGGACCACACGTTAAGCCAACTGAGTTAGTTTTATGTGTTTATTTAATCCTAGTTTTGTTTTAAGTCAGGTTAATCCATTCACTTATACCTGCTGGATTTACTGTGCACATCTACAGACTTCCATTTGAGGGCCCAAAATACTTCACATATATTAAGCTGCCAGGTTCCCCTATGAGGCAGAGGAGTGTTATTGTACACATAGACAGGGTGGCCAGTAGACAGAGCATGGGATTTGACCCCAGGAGGCATGATTTAGAGTCCCAGCTCAGCAACAAACTTTAGGTAAGTGAATTAAATGACCTGGTGCCTCAGTTCCCCATCTGTAAAATGGGGATAATACTTCCTACCTGACAAAGGTGTTGTGAGGGTAAAAATCCACTGAGCACTGTGAGATTTCTGGGTCCTGTGATGATAGGACCTTGTAAGTACCTGGATGGATGCTGGTAAAGAGGAGATGTGGGCTTAAATGTATTCTCAGAATGCAGTGGAGATACTTTGCTACCCCATCTCCATTTTGCAGATTTAGAACCGAGGCACTGAGAGGCTACATGACTATCTCAAGGTAACAGAGTAAATCAGATCACAGAACAAAACCTTGTACATTCCTTTGCTGGTGTCTCCATAAAGACAAAGCCCCTCAGTAGTAACACTTTGCCTTCCTGGGCCTCTCAAAGTTTGTTACCAGCATTAATGAACTAAGGCTCATGACACTCCTCTCCCTTTCACAGATAGGGAAGCGAGGCAGAGAACCTGTGGCGGAGCCAAGAGTAGAACCCAGATCTCCTGCCCCCCAGTCCCATCCCGGAACCACAAGACTTTCTTCTTCAACCACACATAGATTTGGGGGGCAACTGCAAACAGCACTTGCATCAGAGATTAGATGTGTTGTCCAGCACAAAACCTCCCAAACATATCTTTTCCTTCATCTGCCACAGAGTCAAATTGCCTCCTCTCATCTGTCCCATCTCATCTGCACCCCATTGCTCAGGTTGCCTCCACCTTTCTGGATTAGAAATAAACAGTTCAGGGACTGAAAATCAGCCCCACTCAGAATATTCATGGAACGGCCTCAAGGAAGTACACTCCTGAGTACAGTGGATTTGAAATTGCAGCAACTAAGGTGGATGGGAAGGATTGGGCTGTTTTGTCTGGCAGCACCTGTTTGAGGGAGCCGTCCCAGCAAGCAATAGTTGTGGGAGCCATCCCAGATGAGGTCAGCAGTCTGAAGTGTTTGAAGAGGTCAGAGGGAAATGAATGGATCATTTCTCTTGCAAATGAAGAGCTGGAGCAGCCTTAGCAGAGACCAGCATGTGGGCACTGGCAGTTTCTTTTATGAGCTGATGGAAATGGGGACTGAAAGGACTTTCCTGATGGAGTTCTTTCACAGCTTTTGTTATCATATCCCTCCACTCCACGCACTGTGAATGTATATGGAGTAAGAGTTATCCTCTCTCGCAGAGCAGAGCCAAGGAAATGGAGGGTTTAGAACTACACAGAAAACATCTGGCTTCATGGTATTCTTCATTTGAATTCCACAAGGAGCATCTTGTCTTTATGTTGTAGAACACACATTTCTGACTGTTTCAGAACTGCCTTTCCCGTAACCTGCATTCTAGTGTGAGTAAACTGAGGGGCTAGATGTAAAATAATGTACATAAACAAGGGAATCGGGATCAAGACACGTAACGTATTTTGACTCCATCAGTAATTTGCTGGGGCAAGTCAGGAACCTCTGTGGTTCCATTTCCTCATCAATAAAATGGGGATAATAAAATTTGACTCGCTTTTTCTAAAGTCCTTTGAGATTCTTGCATGAACGATTCTGTGTAAACGCAGAGTATGTTTATTAGTCAAACATTTCAGTAGGATAGACATGTCTATTTGTGGCCAGTTATTTTTTTCTACTCTCCCACAAATTGCTTGTTTAGGACAAGGTTGTTTCGAACAGGCACTTTCACTTTAATCTCCCACCGCTTGCTCCTTCAGTTTCTCTTATAGATCACAGTGGAACCATTTCTGATATGTGATGTTATACAGGCGGGTTATGATGGCACAAAAAAGTTTGACAACAATGATTTCAAACCAGAGAATTTACTTTAGAAAGTGACACAGGCCCCAATTCTGGGTGATGTGTGGTCTGTTGGGGATGGAAATGGCTACAGTGGAATCCCCTGGTATGAGTGAGCTTCCCTCTTGGACTATAGCTGTGGAAACAGCTCTGCACTGCTCCTTTCCCCTTGCAGCTCCTGGCTTAAGGGCTTGCCAAAGCTGTGGTCAGGGAGTGTGTTGCGGGAGGGAAGGCCAAGGTCAGAGTGAACTAGTTCTGGCTATTCCTGGATGCTGTAATGGCCTATATGGGGGCCATGTTAGGCTGACAAAAGTTAGAGAATTCCCTGGGCAACTCTAAGGCTGTGTCTACGCTACACAGCTTTTAGCGACAAACAACTTCTTCACCCGAGTGGCGTTAGCGTTGTCAGCAGGAGAGCGCTCCCGCCGACAACGTGCTGTTAACACTGGCACTTATCACAGCAAAACTTGTCTTTCAGGAGTGGTTGTTTTTTTTTAACACCTCTGAAAGACAAAAGTTTTGTCGTTCAATTACCAGTGTAGACATAGCCTAACTTACACCAAGGATTGGAATGGTCCCCAGCTGCCTTCATAATCCAGGGATCTGCAAAGGTGGCCTAAAGCCACTTTGGCCATCCCATCCTGATCTTTGCTGAATTCAGCTCAGAAGGGGGGCAACAAAGACAGAGAGACTGATTCTCCACAATGTGATGCCTTGTGTCGTCATTCACACTTCTACAAAGTGGATATAAAGTGATACATAATGAGAATGGTAGCATTTTACTCTACCTTTGCAACTGTGCCAATGAGTATGGGGTGCAAGGCACTGGAGATTTGGGTCCAGGGAGAGTGAGAGTGACAGACACGAACTCAGAGAAATCATGTAGCAGTTTTAGGAAGGAAATTAGAAAACAAGTGGAAAGGCAGATGGGCTTAAGTTTAGGTTTTATTTTTCAATCTTCACCGCGTGTGAAAGATTGTTTTGAATGGCTTCTGTCTCCATTTTCTTTTAAATACCTCAGGAGGGCTGTCCACACTTCGAAATCTGTTAGGAGATATTTGAACTATGTGAGATGGAGCAGAGCCTCAATCAGTAAGTTGCAGAAAAAAAGACACATAATCATACTACTACTTCAGGGGAAAGCCTATTCTTTCTGTCCTAGAAATACCACCCAGGTTTCCCTTAGCATGTGTAACATGAGCCTAAAGAGAAGAAAACTGATGGTGGGATCATTCTGAAGACCTGTGGAGAGCTGCAAGTTAGGTTAAGATTGGTTTTGGCAATGGGGATGTGAGTCCAAGGTACCAGTTTGACAGCCGACATGGGCACACAAGAATGCAGTCTCTGGGAATCACAGAAGCATGCTGAGTTACTATGAGTGCACATGTGTGCACATGAAACTGCCTGCCTGGCATTGTTAAGACATAAAAAAGGCTGGTGAATCACAGAACGCTGGAACATGCAAGGGGAGAGAGAAAGAAAAGACACAAAGCAGTTTTTAGTAGCTTTTTACTATAAAGACAAAAGGTTCAGACTTAGCTGTTGATTCTAGCATATAATCACACAGTAAAGTGACAACATGTGGAATGTGGTGTATGGGTTTAACCCAGAAGACAGGTAAAAATCTCCTGCAAAACATAGAATTCAATTCTATTTGGAATGTGGCTAACAGGAACTGTTATTAGGGAAAGCACACTTACTTAGAGCCAAGATGTATATTTGTACATACACCATAATGCAAAAAAATTAGATCTCTGGATCATTTGGGAAGGTAGTATGGATCATATCACAGGAGGGTGTGTGAGACATAGTTGATATAAGGGGAATATAATGGTCCCATAGATTGTGACTGATTGTATTGAAAGGCTCATGGATCATACAGCACTGGGAGGAGGTATGATTATAGAATAGACAGAATGTGGGATCCAGACAAGCCAGGAGACATATGGAGGAAAGGAGATCTTTAGTGAAACATGCAGGAGACAGTATTGCCTCTAAAGCTCCTATGGCACCAAAATTTTGAAACAAAGGGGGGTAGGTTCTCATTTGACATAGACGAGAGATTAATCATCATCTAAAAGAGATAAGATCACTCCTGGAGATGAAAATCTCCAAAGATCATATTGTCTCTGAAATAGGCAGGAAAGAACTTCCCTAACATACACCATCCACAAACTCATCTCTGAAACACACAAGATGTCTTTTACCTCTGTAATTTCAAACAGAGGAGATATAGAGTAGCCTGGGTTGGCCTAGGAGATGATTGCACATGTTTGTGTTCCATTTGGCTTGCTAACATTCAGAAGGAAAAATACCTTTTCAATCTCCTAAAAATTATAATCTAGGGCCAAATCCTGTTCCCAGTTGAGTCGATGAGCATTTTGCTATTGACTTCACTGTGAATAGGATCAGGCCTAAATGAGGGAAGTATTTGTTAATAGTTATACAATGGAAAATTTGTTGTGGATAAATTAACATGGTTGAACAGGGATTTCAGGGTGGGATGAACTAGGTAGAGACTGAAAATGGACAGGACAGAGCAGCTGCTGCTTCAGAGATTGCCCTTTAGCTCTCTTTCATTTAGGTTTGTTTTTGCTGTTACTGAAAATGAGCAGATCTGCTTTCTTCCCTGCAGAGATAACTGTGAATCAAAACATTTGGGGTTTCTTATGTGCTCGTCTCTGACACAGGACTTAGAAGGAGCCTGCATTTTATGTGAAGGGTGGGAGCATCTTTTAGCTTCCCCTCCCCAGACTAGCCCGCAGCCCTGATCGACTTTTTCAGATCTCTCCCAACTAGTTATACTGTTCTTCCCCCCCCCGCCGCCCCATCCTATTTACCTTCCCATCCAAGATGGAGTGTTTCTTTGTCCCTGAAACCTGGCAATTCCTCCCAAGTGAAGCTACCTCGCTGATCCCAGAAAGCCTGATTGCTACTTAGTTAGGGTTACCATATGTCCGGATTTTCCCGGACATGTCCGGCTTTTTGGGCTCCAAATCCCCGTCCGGGGGGAAATCCCAAAAAGCCGGACATGTCCGGGAAAATTGGGACATGCGGGGCCGGCAGTGCTGGGCTGGAGGCTGAATTTTTGAATGGAGATATGGACCCCTTTGGAAATCTTAGACATAGTCTGCAAACCCCAAGGTGTCCACGGACCACAAATTGAAAACTACTGCACTAAACCCATAGCGCAATCTGTATAGCATAGCTCTCAGAAAAGGAAAATTCTATCCACATTGGTCAGGGAAACTGTGCTAGAATTGTGTTTAAACCCTGATGTTGCTAGTTTCGTTTGAATCATAACCTGGTCAGGTCCTAAGAGTTTGCTGAATGTCAAATGGTGGTGGCCTGGGAGTCATATCCGGCTTCTAATGCCAGATTTTTCAAAGACACACAAATGGCAGTTGGGCACCTAACTCCCATTGACTTTAAAGTCAAGTTCCACTGACTTCCACTGCATCCAGCCAGCTACCACGTGTGCCTTTGAAAATCTCTCCCTATGTGATTTTGGGCAAGTAACTTAGTGTGGGATTTTCAAAAGTGCCTCGAATCCCATTGAAAGTCAATGAGCCTTGTGCTCAGAAGTCATTTAGCCCTGATCTACACTGGGGGGGGGGATCGATCTAAGTTATGCAGCTTCAGCTGCATGAATAAAGTAGCTGAAGTCAACGTACTTAGATCGACTTACCGTGGTGTCTTCACTGCGGTGAGTTGACTGTTGCCGCTCCCCCATCAACTCTGTCTGCACCTCTGGCAGCACTGGAGTACAGGAGTCGACGGGAGAGCACTCGGGGGTCGATTTATCGTGTCTAGACTAGACACGATAAATCAATCCCCGCTGGATCGATCACTGCCCGCCAATCTGGTGGGTAGTGTAGACATACCCTTAGTCACTCTAGAAAATACCCCTTTAGCCTCTGTCTGCCCTATTTGTAAGGGGCTTTGTGATCATCTGCTGAAAAATAGAGTACTGTTATTGTGTGTACTTCATCTGCTGAATAGTTCCATATCTGTACTTTGTTTCTACCATGAGAACCTCATAGAGCCAAAGTTAAAACCAAAGCAGTTTTCCTGAGGCTGTCTCTGACGTTCTTCTTGTTCTCTCCCACTCTGGTCTCCATGTCAGCATTAATTGTCCTGGCGACTGCTCCATCCACTCTCCTTTGGGAAATGTGACATCATCCTGATTACTGGGAGTTGCTTTTGCGCTGCCCAGTACTCCTGTGTGTGTTCTCTTCAATGGGACAGAAAAATTGTCTTATACTGTAAGAGAAGCATATCCATGTCAATCCAGCTGGGAGCATCTCTTGGGATACTCACTCTAGGTCATTTCCCTTCCCCTCTGTCCCTCCTTGACTTTTCCTGTTGTAACTCAATAAGATAATAACTCATGCCCTCTCCCAAAGGGTTAATCTTTCCCCTGCTGATTTGACAAGTTCCTTTTTTTTTTTTTTTTGGAAGCCATGTAGCCTCAGGATGTCCTCCCCATCCCTAGGAGTTGGGGCTTGGACTGATCTGCATGCCTGAAAGCAAGGGAGGTGAGATCAAGCCAATAATACTGCATTATAGTGAATCTCCCTAGTGCAGCCATGGTTAAGGATATGTTAGTGTGTCTGTTACCAGTTCTCTTCATTGGGCTGTAGGTTGGCCAATGCACCTATCTGGAGAAATGAGTTTTTTTTAATGTAAGACTGAATTTGGTTTAGATTCATTTGTCTGTTTTGAGTTATAAAGATGAAAAAAACCACTAGGCTTTATAGTGGCATTCCTGTTGGAATTAGAAAATTACTCTGATTTTAAAATTGTGTTTTGCAGACTGTTGGGGAAACTGAGAAGTAGATATAATGCCTTGCAAAGGTTCCCTCATAGAATCATAGAATATCAGGGTTGGAAGGGACCTCAGGAGGTCATCTAGTCCAACCCCCTGCTCAAAGCAGGACCAATCCCCAACTAAATCATCCCAGCCAGGGCTTTGTCAAGCCTGACCATAAAAACTTCCAAGGAAGGAGATTCCACCACTTCCCTAGGTAACCTATTCCAGTGCTTCACCACCCTCCCAGTGAAAAAGTTTTTCCTAATATCCAACCTAAACCTTCCCCACTGCAACTTGAGACCATTACCCCTTGTTCTGTCATCTGGTACCACTGAGAACAGTCTAGATCCATCCTCTTTGGAACCCCCTTTCAGGTAGTTGAAAGCAGCTATCAAATCCCCCCTCATTCTTCTCTTCTGCCGACTAAACAATCCCAGTTCCCTCAGCCTCTCCTCATAAGTCATGTGCTCCAGCCCCCTAATCATTTTTGTTGCCCTCCACTGGACTCTTTCCAATTTTTCCACAGTGTTGACTCATATCCAGCTTCTCGTCCACTGTAACCCCTAGGTCCTTTTCTGCAGAACTGTTGCCTAGCCATTCGGTCCCTAGTCTGTAGCAGTGCATGGGATTCTTCCGTCCTAAGTGCAGGACTCTGCACTTGTCCTTGTTTAACCTCGTCAGATTTCTTTTGGCGCAATCCTCTAATTTGTCTAGGTACCTCTGTATCCTATCCCTACCCTCCATTGTATCTACCACTCCTCCGAGTTTAGTGTCATCTGCAAACTTGCTGAGGGTGCAGTCCACGCCATCCTCCAGATCATTAATGAAGCTATTGAACAAAACCGGCCCTAGGACCGACCCTTGGGGCACTCCACTTGATACCGGCTGCCAACTAGACCTGGAGCCATTGATCACTACCGGTTGAGCCCGACGATCTAGCCAGCTGTCTATCCACCTTATAGTCCATTCATCCAGGCCATACTTCTTTAACTTGCCGGCAAGAATACTGTGGGAGACCATATCAAAAGCTTTGCTAAAGTCAAGGAATAACACGTCCACTGCTTTCCTCTCATCCACAGAGCCAGTTATCTCGTCATAGAAGGCAATTAGGTTAGTCAGGCATGACTTGCCCTTGGTGAATCCATGCTGACTGTTCCTGATCACTTTCCTCTCCTCTAAGTGCTTCAGAATTGATTCCTTGAGGACCTGCTCCATGATTTTTCCAGGGACTGAGGTGAGGCTGACTGGCCTCAGTGTTCCTGCCCAGGACTTTAGAACAACTGGAGTGTACAGCTTGTCCTCCTTTCTCCCTACCAACCCTTCGGTATGTTTGTATCCTTGTATTCGGTCATGTTTCTATTACTACAAAACGAAGGCTTCTATTTTGTTCTTAACTCACACGGTAATGCAGCATGGATAGTGCCCAGTCCTGATCAGTGGGAGCAGGATATGGCCCTAAGGGGGTATACTACTACACTACTCTCATTCTCCTGCACTCCTTCCTTGCTGTGCCACAGCAGGGGGAAGGAAGGAAGTAACCCTGAGTGTGAATTTTATGGCTTTCATGGGTGCAATTTAGACTGAGGGGCTGATTCTGATCTCTCACCAGTGTAAATCAGGGGTAACTCTACTGAAGACACTACAGATAAAATGGGTGATAGTTTAGGATCAGAGCTCAGCACTTTGGGTGTATGTTGGGTGTTGAGCATCTTTGTAAATCTGGCCGTTATTTAGGTGTTTAAATGGGAGCTGAACTCTTTGGAAAATTGCAGCAATTATTTTAAGCATCGATTAAGTAGAATGGGCTAGATTCTGCTCTTACACCAGAGTAAGTGAAGTCAGTAGTAATACTCCAGAATTACACTGGTGTCACTGAGAATAGTTCCAATACATCAACTTCAACTAAACCAAGTTTGCAACTCACTGAGTGTTCAGGGCTTAAAAAAGACTGACCTTGCAATAACCTCTTATGTTAATGTCTGCCTCCTTTCTGCCTCGCCCCTTATAATGTGTGACCCTAGAGATGTAGGTCTGAGCCTCGGACTTGAATGCAGGGGAACCAAAAGTGTAACCTGCAGGTCAAATGTGCCCCATAGAGCTCTAAAATGTGCCCCCTGCTGCCCTTATCTTTGAAGTGTGAACAGTGACTCTGTATTTAAAAAAACAACAAAAAAACAGTCTAACTCAATAGATCTGTTCCCTATGTGCATTCTGAGTCAAATCTGCTGATTTTAGGGACAAAAATAAACATTTTACTACTACTTCACTCCTGTTAACACAGGGATAGCTATGCGACAAACGTAGCTTGAGACAGTGAGCTGGATTCCAAATGCAGAGTCAAATTCTTCTCTCAAGTATTACTGTAAAACCAAGGGGAGAAATTGGCCTGCCATGTCTTTATTACGGTTGGTGATGCACAAGCAGGAAAAAACCCAGCTTGACTTTCAGATCTGAGGGTGTGTTTGCAAGCTGGTGGTTATGGGGGCGGAGGGGAGTATTTGTGTTTACAAACCGAATGCATTGTCTACAGTCATTGAGAGACAAATGTGGAACTCCACATTGCTCAGTTTTTTTAGTTACTTTTTAGTGTAGTACTGCATTTTAATTTGGAGGTGCAGCTAGTGGAAACTACAAGTCCCAGCATGCCATGTTTCTTCTTGTTCTAAGCAATGAGGCTTGCAAGTCTCATGGGATTTAATCAGAAAAACTCATACAAACTACCTTTATCACAAGACCACAGGAGTAGGTTCTAACCTTCAGTTAGTATTTAAAGGAATAATTTCACACCAAAGCTGGTTATCTCATTCGTCCAAATCAAGTTTAGTGTGATGAAAGTAAACTTTTCTTTTCCCAGTGGTAATATATACTACTCATGATTTAAAATAATCTCCAAGCACAGTTTATTTAAGAAGTTCATAAAACTTTTAACAGTGCTTCCATAAAGTTCTTTTTGCTGCACTATCTAATCCAAAGTAGTTTAGCTCAGATTTATGTTCTGGCAGCTGTACAATAAACCTGGGCTTTACCACATAACAAACACAAAAGATTACTTTAAAAAATCTGCCCTGTTAAAAATGTTAAGGATTCTTGTGATCTGAAGTCTCTGTTAGTTCTTTGAACCCCAAGGCATGCAGATGTAGAGCCTGGGGGGTAAAACCCTTCCACCAGGATCAGGGAAGGGTTCTGTTTCAGTAGAATTTCACATCATCTTTACACTGACTGAATTTACACCTTGTGCAGTTTTTTATTCCTGTGCAAGGCAGTGGAGAACATAAATGTGTGGATGTGAGGGCTGACGGAGCTGAGGCCTCAAGACACAAATGGTCCAACCTATGCCCTCACTCTCACCCATCAAAGCCGGTGATTTTGTTGTTGTTGTACAGGTGTAACCAAAGGGAGGGTTATCTCAACATTTCTGAGGCTATGGCTACACTAGAGAGCTTACAGTGGCGCAGCTTTAGTATAGCTGCTCTAAGCTGATGGAAGAGAGGTCTCCTGTCAATTTAATGAATCCACCCCCAATGAGCAGCAGTAGCTATGTCGGTGGGAGACGCTCTCCCTCTGTCTACACCAGCACTTAGGTCGGTGTAACTTATGTTGTTCAGGAGGATGACTTATTTGCATCCCTGAGCGACATAAACTATACCAACATAAGTGGTAGTGTCAACGTAGCCTCAGACTTGAAATCCCGCAGAACTAAGGAACTTCAGTCTTTAGTACCTAAGACCAGAAACCTCCATATCAGGGGCCAATAATTCTGCTGGTTGTCTCAAACAGTAACTGTTGTCTCCTCTTTAATATTTCCCACAACCTCATCTCCTGCCAGGTCACAAAGTCTTGCAAAAAATATGAATTCTTCTTGAGATAAGACATCTTTGGAAAGGGTTATTCTCGTTACTTGCATGTCCTGAGGCAACCTGATCCTCATAGGATTACTTTAGTCATGAACATCAGCCTTTTCTAAGGGTTCAGGGTCTGGTCCTGTTGACATTAATGTAGGATGCTGCAAAGTTTTGAGTTTTTCTTCTGACTGTACAGGTCAAATACATGACCTCTTAATTCAAGGGAACTGGTGCAGGGTTATCCTCTACAGCACTCCAAAACCTGGCAGATGTCTCTGCATGCAGAAGAAGTGGTAGATTTTGGGTTCCAGCTGCAAAGGGACAGGTGGAGAACAAAGAGAAATGCTTGATTCTTTGAAAACAGAGGCTTCTTTGCCCTGTTCCAGTCCCTGAGTTCTGTTCTGTTGTATTCTGCAGTGAGAACACAGATTCAGCTTCCTTTTTGGTGTTTAACGCTAGCAGATGGAAATCCATCTCAACTTTCAAAAACTCTGAATGACTGATTAAGAACAAAATTGTTGGTCTGAGAGCTGGTTCCCTCTCTTCTTCTTTTCTCTCTGCAGACTGCCTTTCAGGGGTAAAGTTTCTAATTACAGGTCAGGGAGGCAGGTTTAATCACACAGCAGAGCCCTTGATGCTGCACTAGAGATTGTTATTTATACACCTGAATTAATAGGATGCAGCATTTCACTTGAGAAGAATAAGGTGGTTTTCAATTTCACACTTTTTTTTCATGTGAAATAAACCATATTAGATTCACCAGGCTTGTGACCTAAATTACTAGGGATTTTGAGTAACAAATAACAAGCAACTGCTACAGGGACAGGGTGAAAAGAGAAGCAGGAGTTAGAGGAAGGAGGGAGGTGAGGAAAGCAGGAACAACAGAGAAAGGGGGCAGAGAGAAACATGGTTTCAGAAAAACAGGAGAGGGTAGAAACAGGCAGACACTGGGAAAACTAGACAGGGTGAAAAGAAAAATATGCTGCTCCCTACGCAGTAGGGCAGGGTTGAGTAGAGCAGTTGGGTCTACAGAAATACCTGGAAAGTCTGCTGAATTGGTCTGTGCGCGCACACAGCAAAATAATTGTTAACAAGGCTAAGGATAGGATAGCCAGCGGTGAAATCTGAGGCTGTGGCATATAGTTCAGTGTTCCTCTGTGCTACAGTAAATGGAATCCATGCCCCATCAGTAGAGTCACTGTTAGCACTTGCTGGAAGTGTTTGGGTTGCAGTACTGGAAACAGCTGATTTCTGGCTTGGATCTTTCTTGTAGTGTCATGAACTCCAGGGCTGCTTATTTACAGTGGCACAGGGATTAATTTTCTCATTTCTTCTGGGTACTGAATTCCTCTCCCTCCCTGCAGGTAGGGGTGGTGTGTGTGTGTGTGTGTGCGCACTGCTTGGGAAATAATGACACTTTCAAGGAATCTCCTGGACACACTCTGGGTAAGAAATGGGTGATCCAGGCTCATGTGTCTGAGTCATTAGGTTATGGAATCAAGGCCCAGTAGTTCCTGAAAGCTGTGCCTTCCTAGTGTATATCAGACATGCCAAACTCGCTAAAAAAAAAACCATAGAAATTGGGCTTGTTTTTAGCTTTGTGAGTTGCTTGTTGGCTAGCTTTTGGCTTGTAGCTTGTTGCTTCTTTGTTTTGCTCGGCTCCCAGGAAGGGGGGGGCAAGCAGCGGCAAGGGGGAAGAGAGTTGGGGCACACAGCAGGCCCACCACAGTCCCAGACTCCACGCCGGGGGGGGGGGGGGATCTAGTCACATAGAGTGTTGGGGTTCTTAGGGATTGGCTTGTTTTGAAATGGGATTAGCTTGATTTTTAGCTTATTGTGAAAGTTGGGGCACTTATTTACCGCGTGAAAGTTGGCAACTGTGGTATATATCTAACACTTGTCTTTTCCACTGGATCTAATGCAAGCTAAAGGACTGGCAAGGGTGTTGCAATTAGCAGCTGTGTTGCATTCTATTAAAAATAATCCTTATCCACTTTTGTAAAGTGATTCTTTTTTTGGATCCTTGGATGAAAAATGATATACAATTATATCAGGGTTATGTAGGCTGGAGACCTTATCTCCATATGTGTCTGTAAAGTGCCTTGTACACTGCCAGAGCAATGCAAACAGTAAATAAGTGCATAGTGTTTTAATGACCTGGCTTGTGTGTGTGTCACTTCCCTCTACTGAATGGAATCAACAGCTCAACTCTGTGTCATAGGCCTTAAGATGCTAACAGAGGTTCTCCTTTAGCTCAAGCTCACATGCTTTTAGATCAGAAGGATCTGAGTTCTGTCGCTGTTAGGCAGCCACAGATTTGCTGTAGTGTTGTTGTTTGTTAGCTGAGTAGCACAGTGTGTTCAATAGCCATGTTACACATTATTTGTGTAAATAGGGAGATGGAGAGATTTAGGGGGAGCTGTTGCTGTACAGTATGTGTGGGAGGTTTTCTGCTCCAAAAATAGGAACTTGTCAGAGTGGGAGGATTTCAGAGGGGGAGGTGACTCGTTAGAGAAAAGATTAGTGCTGATGACACGGGATGGTCATATTTCAAGGCAAACACCTGTAAACCAGTCTAAGCCTGTAAGTAGCAACCTACTAAACTGAGTTCACCCTAGCAGTACAGGCCTTGTGTCTCCATTCAGCAAGGCCAGAATAATCTACTCATCTCTCTGAGTCCGACTGCACTGCAGACTCTTCCCTTTCTCACCATATGCTAACCAGAATGACCACCATGAGATCCTGACTGTTATGTGCTACAACTTCTAGGGAATGAAGCCAACCACACATCTAGAGTTGCTGCTGCTGCTGGGAAAGAAAGAAAAGACAGGGACATTGTTCTTCCACATGGTGCCATCTTGTTGTATAATCAATATTATAACGGTTTTTCCCATGGGGAGGCACTTCCAGCTCCTTTTAGAGCCTTGAGATGGCCTTCCCCACTCCTCTATTTCATCCCTTTTCTACACCCCTCCTCCCTGTGATCTTGTATAGTGGTGAGCTTCCCTTGAACACAGGAGGCTTGAATGAACCTTTCGGTGCTGCCCTCACTGCCCATCAGAAAAGGGGGTGATGTGAGGCATTCTCTTTTCCCAGGAGCCAAGCATATAGCTTCTGCAGCACGCCCAGCCCCTGCCAACCTGGGAGTGTGGAACGTGAGCTTAAGGTACAAGCTTGGCTCCCACTGATGGAAAACCCCATTTTGCTGCCAGCAGGGTGCTCCTTAGCACTGGTTTATTAGAATATCTGCACTGTGAGTTACAGTACGTGTCCAGATAATACAGCCTGCAATTTCTGCAGTTTAAAGCACACTCATGTCATCTGGAGATTCTGAGGGACTCCTCCAATATGAACTCCCCTGGGATTATTTGTAGTTGGCTTGTATCACAAGCCATTGGGAAGGTCAATTTCTATAGATTTACAACAAGAATTTAAGTTTGACCTATTGCCCCAGTGTTACAAGGTATTAATGGTCTTTGTAACATTATGTGAACAAATGCATGATGGTTTTGAGTTTGTGGTGAGAATGTTGTGTGGTGATTGGAACATTGGACTAGCTGTTATCAAGCTCTTCCACTCACCGCTTGTGTGACTTTTGATGTGACTTAATATTTTCCGGCGTGGGAGAGAATGATAGACTTTAAGATCAGAAGGGACCATTATGATCATCTAGTCTGACCTCCTGCACAACGCAGGCCACAGAATCTCACCCACCCACTCCTGTATCAAACCTATGTCTGAGCCATTGAAGTCCTCAAATCATGGTTTAAAGACTTCAAGGTGCAGAGAATCCCTGGGCAATGCTCTCCTTCTCCCCTGAGATGGGGACCTTCTCTGCACCTTTCCTCCATTTCCCCTACTGTCAAAGGTTCTACCGAAAATAAAAAGGGATGGAACTCATGTCATTCTGATTGCTTCTACTTGGCTGAGACAGACCTGGTACCCTTACCTGTCGCAGCTCACAACGTGCCCACTAATCCCTCTCCTGGCCATTGTGTACCTCCTCTCACAGGACAAAGGATGTACCCCGCATCCCAACTTGGGGATTCTCTGACTCAAGGCATGGCTCCTGCTTCGGTACAACACCTAGCGAGCTGCTGCTCAAGGGAGATACAAGAGGTTCTGTTACACAGTAGAGTTCTCAACACGATGTACTTACCTGCAAAAATAGTCAAGGTTTCAGATTAGGTGCACGTTCCAACAAATCTCCTGAACATCCATGACTCTTCCACGTATCCTAGACTATGCATTGACCCTATAGAGATTGGGACTATCCACAGGCACCAACTTTTGTTGGCGCCAGTGGGTGCTTGCACCCCCCCCCCCGGCCCTGACTCCACCCTCTCTCTGCCCTCATTGGATCCCTCTCCAAATCCCTGCCCTGGCTCCGTGCCCCCTGGCCCTGCCCCAACTCCGCCCCCTCCCTGCCCCATTGGATCCCTCCCCAAATCCCCGCCCTGCCCCCTCCCTTCCCAGGCTTGCACAAAACAGCTGTTTCACGGCGCAAGCGCTGGGAGGGAGCGGGGAGAAGTAGGAAACAGCAGCCCGCTCAGGGGAGGAGGCGGAGTGGAGGCGGAGGTGAGCTGGGGGGGGTGGGGGAGGGAGCTGCTGGTGGGTGCTCTGCACCCACCAATTTTTCCCTGTGGGTGCTCCAGCCCCGGAGCACCCACGGAGTCGGCGCCTATGGGACTATCTCTAAGCTCTCTCAGGGTCCACCTAGCGGCTATAACATCTTTCCAATAACCTGTAGAGAGGTACTCAGTGCTGTCACACCCAACTGCTAAAAGGTTCAAGGATATACACCTCTACCCCGATAAAACACTGTCCTCGGGAGCCA
Organism: Chrysemys picta bellii; assembly: GCF_011386835.1. Classification (NCBI taxonomy): domain Eukaryota; kingdom Metazoa; phylum Chordata; order Testudines; family Emydidae; genus Chrysemys; species Chrysemys picta. The sequence continues at coordinate 11,464,162 of NC_088805.1, read as the reverse complement.
AAAAATCTTACCGCGTTATAGGTGAAACCGCGTTATATCGAACTTGCTTTGATCCGCCAGAGTGCGCAGCCCCGCCCCCCTGGAGCGCTGCTTTACCGCGTTATATCCGAATTCGTGTTATATTGGGTCGCGTTATATCAGGGTAGAGCTGTAGTAAACCTCTTCCCACAGCCTCGACTCCTACGTGGGACCTAAACCTGGTAGTGAAAGCATTGACTAGGCCACCCTTCGAACTTATGGCCACCTGTTTGCTGATGTACCTTTCCATGAAAATGGCCTTCCTGATAGTGATTACCTTGGCCAGGAGAATAGGAGAGATAGCAGCTTTGATGGTGCAGCCCCTCTACACAATTTTTTTTTCTGGACAAGGTTACGCTCAGACCACATCCAAAATTCATCCCTAAGATAGCCTCCCCATTTCACATGAATCAATTGATTCACCTTCTGATCTTTTAACTGAAGCCTCACCAAGACAACAGGGAGACTATATTATATACCCTAGATGTCAGAAGAACCCTGGCCTTCTATCTGGACAGGACAGAGGCCTGCAGGAAGTCCCCTCGATTGGGGAGAGATCCAAGGGCTCAGGAATATCAGTCCAAAGGCTCTCCAAGTGGGTCTCAAATTGAATCAGACAGTGTTATCAAGTTCACATCATGACCCCTCCAGACTCCACAAGGTCTATCTCCTCATCCGTTGCCTTCTTCAAGAGCATCCCTATCTCAGATCTCTAGAGTGGCGACATGGGTGTCAGTCCACACTTTTGCAGAACACTATGCAATCACTGGGGACTCTGCTTCCATTGCCATTTTCGGGTCCACAGTGCTGTCATCTGTAACTGACCCAACTTGCTGAACTTGACGTTCTAGGAGGGCATGAGTTATCACCGGATAACATTAGTTCTGAGTTAGTGAATTTTTTTGCCATTTCACTTCCTAGTTTGTTTTTTAACAGAAAGAGATGTTATTAGGAGATCTAATTATAGTGTAGAGCGGGGTAGGCAACCTATGGCACGCATGCCAAAGGCAGCATGTGAGCTGATTTTCAGTGGCACTCACACGCCCGGGTCCTGGCCACCAGTCCGGGGAGCTCTGCATTTTAATTTAATTTTAAATGAAGCTTCTTAAACATTTTAAAAACCTTATTTACTTTACATACAACAATAGTTTAGTTATATATTATAGACTTATAGAAAGAGACCTTCTAAAAACGTTAAAATGTATTACTGGCACACGAAACCTTAAATCAGAGTGAATAAATGAAGACTCGGCACACCACTTCTGAAAGATTGCCGACCCCTGGTGTAAATGTACAGTTCAGATGTCCTTGTGGGCAGGTAATAATATTAATAATACCTATCCCTTACATAATGCTTTTCATCAGTAGATCTCAAGAAGAGACACATCATTATTCCTGTTGTACAGATGGGGAAAACTGAAGCAAGGTGACTTGGCCAAAGTCATCCAGCAGGCTAGTGGCAGAGTTGGAATACAACCCAGGTTTTCAGAATTCCAGTCTGCGGTTCTTTCATCTAGGTCACATCATTGCTATGTAATTCCTAAATGCCCCCTCACTCTCTGTACACTTTGTTACAATGGACTGGTGATGATGGTCGTGTTTGAATGTGTGTAGTGCCTAACAGAGCCGGTAAGAGAAATTTCAATGATCTATGTCCCCAGAACTAACAGTTTTATTACATGGTAGTTACAATAACTTTAAGCATGTGCAAGATGACTAGTCTCTTTCCTGACCCCTTCTTCCATAGCATGTAGCCCTCCCTCCCTCCCTCACCATCATTTACAGCTCATCCTCCTCTTTCTGTCCCATTAAGCCATTAGTGTGTTAGTAGCCAAGTGTGCACAAAAGAATTGGTATACTGAACTTTAAGACAAGCTGTTTTTTGTTTTGTTTTTTTCCAGGGAACTCTCTCATAAACCTCCTGGTCAGTTACCCCAAATTCGGATAATTACCCCTACCCAACACCCAAGGCACAGCAAATTTCAAGACAATCTGGGTACACATGAGGATTTTAGAACACTTAGGGCTCGTCTACACTTAAAGTGCTGCAGTGAAGATGCTACCTACTCTGACAGGAGGGCTTCTCCCATCAGTGTAGGTATTCCACCCCTCCAAGAGGCAGTAGCTAGATTGACGGGAGAATTTTCTCATTGACCTAGTGCTGTCTATGCTGGGCATTAGGTTGGTTTAACTGTTGTATTGTTCAGACCACTGAGCAACATGGTTAGATTGATCTAAGTGTAGACTAGCCCTTAGAAGAATAATCCTTTTACACAGAAAAATCTTCTCAACTTTAACTGCAGCAGAGCTGGTGTTCTCCTATAATATTTATTACATTAATCAGCGTAAACTTCTTTGCTAATGCAGGTACCAGGCACAGGATAATCCTGAAAGCATAGGAGACTCAGAGATGTGAAGTGTCCCATTCATCTCGATATGATGGTCTCTGTGAATGAGAACACTCCATGGAGATGGCTATAGCCTGAAACAATAGCTCTGAGATGCGTGAACTGCTCCATTCATGGCAGTGGATGTTGCTATCCACACTGCTGGAGAGCCTGTGATGTGCACTAAGGGTGACCATTCTCAAGTCCTCATCCCAGCATTAGCAGTGTTTTCTTGGTGCATGCTCCTAGTATGCCTGTTCTCAGCTTCACACCCAGAGGGGCAGGATGTGCCTGGCACACGTGGGGGGTGGGTAGAAAGAGAGGCTCAGACACGCCCCCCCTTTGAAAGAAAAGGACAAGAACCCCTAGTTTACATGAGGGGGCTATGGATGGGGTGGGGGTCAGAACAGCTTTTAGGGATTGGGGGGCCCCGAGACCCTGACACACACACAAAGGTGTGGGGAGAGGCTCAGACATCCACCCCCCAAGATCATGGCACACAGTCTGGAGGGGAACATGAACCTGACAGGTCCCTCTGCCCCTACTCTCCGCCGGTCCCTTTGTTACTCACCCCAGTGTCCTGCCCCATCCCCTCACCATCACCTGACTCCAACTCCTTTCCTGCCCATCCATCCCCATTTATCCCCCGCCCCTCCAACAAGCATTTGCATGTGTAATTTATTTTCTTTTAAAGAATAGTTTGTGTCTACTGAATATTCTGCTGCACTCAAATTAAATTTCCCCCAAATAAAAAAAACAACCACACCCCACAACCCTCTGACAGAGGCAGATTATAGCCCGATATCCCCCCTCTTCCCAATTTCTGCATAGGGGTTGACTTAAACTCACAGTGCCTGGGTAGAACAGGTTCAATGGCCAGAACGTTCCCCCTTGAGCTATTTAGGTCCTGAGACTCATTGCTGGCTTTCATGGCCTCTTGGCATATGCATAGTGTAATTTGGCACATGAGCCTTAGGCATGCCGCAAGCAGTTCTAGAACGTCTAACTGGAGAACCAATCACTTTGGCTAATAACATAATCTGATTTCCTCCAAAGGGTTAGTGAGTGGCATGCACTCTGTTGGAGTAACTCTCAAACATTTGAGAGCCTGGTGCGAGGATCTCAGCCATGGTTTGATCTGTATCTGTGTAATTAAAAACAAAATCATTGCCAAAACATGTCAGCTTTAAGAAAAGCTGGTGTTGTTGTGGTTTGTCTCTGGAATGCCGTATTCTTGATTTTTAGGGTTCTCTTGACAGTAATTTTTCTTGCTGTACATGCTTTGTCTTAGTTTCTTAACTCCAGGAACTGTGGATATTAATTCCTTAAAAAGAGACTTTTTTTGTTTGTAATGTAGAGAATTTTGGTGGGGTATCAATCATACCAGAAGGAAGATAGAGTTCTGCCTCTACAGTATGCTAAAAATCTAGTTTAAGTGTAATCCTACACTGGTTAAATGTGTGCTCAGATTCTCTAGGGTGCTTATGGGAAAGAGTACCACTTTAGGAAGCAAGATTGGCTTGGGTGAGATGCTGAAATACAGCTGTCAGATAACAACTGAGTTTATGCCACTGCTAGAGTAAAGAACATTTCATTTTCTAGTAGGCATAAAGACTTGCCAGTGTGATTTGCTACATTGAGATTGTGTATCTCTGAATAGATGATGTAAATTTCATCTGGGCAATATCCCCAATTGTGTTAGATATAATTACATTCAAAGTTCTTTTTAATCATTTATTTGGATCATGTCCCAAGATTCAGCTGTTTTGGATTGGGGTAGAAATTGAATTATTTATTATCAATTAGAGGCTGTCAGAGCCTTTGACATCACATCGAGCTGGCATTGTTTGCTATCTGTATTAATGATCTTACAGATAAAAGCATGAAATTATTGGTTAGGAAGCTTTTATTCTAGGCTGAGAAGGCTGGTTTGCATACTTGGCTGGATGCTTCCCCTACATCCCGTCTCATTATGGCTCTGTTTAATCAAGCCAGTATTGCATATGAAATATCTCACCCATAAATTGCTGAATTGATTGTAAGAGTAATTCCCCAGTAGATGGAACCCAGTCGTGACTTCCCTTGACATCCCAGCTCAACACATTTTTACTCTTCTCCTTTGGCTGTGGTCTATTGTGGACCTGGACCAAACTGTTTTTTGACTGTGTGATTTATTTAACACTACTGGTGCTGTGATAATTTTGGATGCTGAATTTTTGTTTCCTCAGATTAGGGGATGGACAAGATGACCTAACAGAGGTTTTCCATCTCTCATGCATGATTCTGTTTTGCGCCTTCTCCTCAGTTTTGGGTTTTAAAAATATATTTTTTTATTTGTGCATTTTTGCATTCACAAGAAAAGCACATGACACATAAGAACTGCAGAGACTAGTATTGCTTCATGGAGGGAGTCAGTAGAGAACTCAGGATATAAGGACTAGGTTCTGCATGTCACCTCTCAGGATGCGCAGCACAAAGAGCATCCCAGGAGCAAGTGGAAGAGGGGAAATGGGACTAAGCACCTTTTGCACCTTGTGGATTCTACCTGCTTTCGGGACCAGTATAGCCCAGAGTGGGGAGATGCTTCTGAGTGAAAGGGGAACAGTTAGAAAGCAGGGTTTGACCCAGGATAAGTAGAGTCCTGAGACACTAGCTTCAGGATGAGAATGGGACCTCTTCATGACATAGTCCCAGACTAAACAGTCCTAATTGGGATAGGAGGCATGTTTTTTCCCAGCAATTCAGCACCATGCACTCCAGTTTGTTCCCCTCAAAGATGCCCGTTGCTCTGGATTCTTGCTTCATTCTTCAAACTTTCTCATGGCTGTCCTCAATTTTTAATGCTTTACTGCTGTTCACACACCTTAACAAAAGCAGGATCCTCTACCTGCCATCCCAAACAAATTCTCATCGAAGCCCCTTTCTAATAATTATATCAAAGGAACCCTGAACTCATTCTCTTCAGCACAATACTTCTCTGATAAGGTTTGAAAGGAAAGAAGTACTTCTCCCAGGGAATAAATCTGGAAAACTCTGTTGTCCCGAGGTTACTAAAAGGTCACTTGGAGCAAAACGGCAGTGCTTTAATGTGGCTTGTGTAGTCGCGGCACAGTGCAGCGCTGTAGAAAAACGACCTCCACGAAAGGTGTAGCTACCAGCGCTGAGAGTGCAGCTCCCAGCGCTGGGGCACTGTCAACACTGGCACTTTACAGCGCTGAAACTTGCTGCACTCAGAGGGGTGTTTTTTCACACCCCTGAGCGAGAAAGTTGCAGTGCTGTAAAGTGCCAGTGTAGACAAGTCCTCAGACTCAGTACTGAGTGTCGTAAAGAAAAGCCTGTAACTAGAATTCCTTGAGTAGATCTCCATTGTTGAGATGTGCTCTTCGCCTCAAATACTGTAATTTTCAAACTTTTTACCAGAGTTAGTTTGTCTTGACCTATGAAATATTCTATGGCCCCCACACACTCTCAGCTCCTTCCACTTAATCAGAAGCCAGTACAGACTCTTGGTGGGGGATGAAGGTGGGGAACATAGACCTGTAGTGACAAGCTACTCAGAATCTTAGAAATTTAGGTCTGGAAGAGACCTGGTTATCAAGTCCAGCCCCCTGCACTGAGGCAGAACCAAGTATACCCAGACCATCCAGGTGTTTGTCCAACCTGTCTTGCCCCTTAATAGCTTTCTAGGAGGGAAAAAAACAGATTTGTGTTAATCTTTTGTGGTGCTATGTTAAGACTTATTCAGTACCTGATATAATTCAGGACCTATTAAGGATTCCATCAGACCATATCATCAGATATCAGAGGGGTAGCCGTGTTAGTCTGGATCTGTAAAAAGCAACAAAGAGTCCTGTGGCACCTTATAGACTAACAGATGTATTGGAGCATAAGCTTTCGTGCGTGAATACCCACTTCGAAAGATGCATGTGTCTATAAGGTGCCACAGGACTCTTTGTTGCTTTTTACATATAATCAGAGATGCTCAAAGAGATATAGCCAACCCAGAGTAAATTAGAGCTGACAAAATTATCCAAGCCCTAGACCAACACTTCTCATTTGTGTTGGAGGAATTACGCCTGGTGCAGTGAGGAAAAAATAAGCTAAAGAGACCAGCAGATGACATCTCAGTGCTGTGAGCAGAAGAAACAAGACAACTGATGGAGAGAAGTGGATTTTAGATTCACAGATCCACTGGAGGAGCAAAGGTGTTTGGTGAACTGAAGTGGAAACCAACCACTCATTGGACATGTTAGGAAGGCACTACACTGAAAATCAAAGAGAAGGTGTAGATGTGCACATGAGGACTATACAGGAAATACAGCATACAAAAGAGGGACTTAAGGTTAGCAATAGAAGTAAAGAAGAGTCAGGCTCTCTTAGGTGCACAAGCGTTAAAAACCAGGGTAATAAGAGTAAATTGAAGTAATGCATCATTAAATTGACAGGATGACTGTTGCAACAGCACTGACTGCCTGTTCTTCCAACTGGAATGTCAGTAATAGGCTGTAAAGCTTCCTGTAGGAGGAATGTGGACGAAAGGGAGGACAGAAGTATTACGTGTTAAAAATGGGTATATATGGAGTAAACAAACATAAGTAAAGGTGACTGCAATGAAGCTCTATAGGAAAGATTAAGGAATGTATAGATGTAGTTTTATATAATAGAAATGTAGGACTGGAAGGGACCTCAAAGTCATCAAATCCAGTACCTTCCATAGGGTTGCCAACTTTCTACTCACACAAAACTGAACACCCTTGCCCTGCCCTCTGTCCCGCCCCTCCTCTGAAGCCCCAGCCCCTGCTCACTCCATCCCCCCCTCTCCCGCCCCCCCGTTGGTCGCTTTCCTCACCCTCACTCCCGTGCTCATTTTTACCGGGCTGGCTCAGGGGGCTGGGTACTGGAGGGGGTGAGGTGCAGACTCGGGCTGGAGGTGCAGACTTGGGCTGGGGATGAGGAGTTTGTAGTGCAGGAGAGTGCTCCAGGCTGGGACTGAGGGGTTCGGAGAGTGGGAGGGGGATCAGGGGTTGGAGCTCAGGGGGTTGAGGGCTCTGGCTGGGGGTGTGGACTCTGGGGTGGGGCTGGAGTTGAGGGATTTGGGGTGCAGGAGGGTGCTCTGGGCTGGGATCGAGGGGTTCAGAGGGCAGGTGGGGGATCAGGGCTGGGGGAGGGGGTCAGGGGTGCAGGCTCCAGGCGATGCTTACCTGAAGCAGCTCCTGGAAACAACGGCATGTCCCCCCTCTGGCTCCTATGTGGAGGCACGGCCAGGCAGCTCTGCAGGTACTGCCCCTGCAGGTCCAATTGGCCACAGTTCCCAGCCAATAGGAGCTGCGGGGGGAGCGTTTGGAGCCCCCTAGCTGTCCCTACGTGTAGAACCCAGAGGGGGGACATGTCGGCTGCTTCCTGGGAGCCGCACGGCACAGAGGCTAGCAGGGAGCCTGCCAGCCCCGCTGTGTGGCAGTGCCAACCGGACAGTCAACGGCCCAGTCAGTGGTGCCGACTGGAACGCCAGGATCCAACACCCAGTCGAAAAATTGACACCTGGTCACCCTAGCCTTGTGCTGTGGCAGGACCAAATAAACCTAGACCATTCCTGACAAGTGTTTGTCTAACCTATTTTTAAAAATCTCCAATGATGGAGATTCCACAACCTTTCTTGGGAGCCGAATTCCAGAGCTGAACTACCCTTGTAGTTAATGTTTTTCTTAATATCTATTCTAAATCTCCCTTGCTGCAGATTAAGCCCATTACTTCTTGTCCTACTTTCAGTGGACATGGGGAACAATTCATCTCCATCCTTTATAACAGCCCTTAATATATTTGAAGACTTATCAGGTCCCCTTTTCTCAAGACTAAACATGACCCTTTTTTTAGCCTTTCCTCATAGGTCAGGTTAACCTCTGGAGACTCTCCAGTTTGTCCAAATCTTTCCTAAAATGTGTTGTCCAGACCTGGATGTAGTATTCCGTCTGAGGCCTCACCAGTGTAAAGTATGGTGGGACAATTACCTTCCATATCTTATATATGACACTCCTATTAATGCATCCCAGAATATTAGCCTTTTTCGCAATTGCAGCACAGTGCTGACTCATTCAATTTGTGAGCCACTGTAACTCCCAGATCCTCTAGCAGTATTACCACCTCACCAGTTATTCCCCATTTTGTAGTTGTGCATTTGATTTTTTTTCCTTCTTAAGAGAAGTACTTTGCACTTATCTTTATGAATTTCATCTTGTTGAATTCAGAGCAATTCTCTAATGTGTCAAGGTTGTTTTGAATTTTAATCCTGTCCTTCAAGGTGCTTGCAACCCCTCCTAGCTTTGTGTCATCTGCAGATTTTGTAAACATACTCTCCACTCCATTATCCAAGTCATTAATGAAAATATTGAATAGTACCAGACCCAGGATTGACTCGTGTGGGACTGTACTAAATACATCCTCCCGGTTTGACAGTGAACCACTGATAACTGCTTTTAGAGTATGGTCTTTAAACTAGTTGTGCACGCACCTTATAAGAATTTAATCTAGACCACATTTCTCTAATGTGCTTATGAGAATGTCACGTAGGACTGTCAAAAGCCTTACTAAAATTGATATATTACATCTACATCTATTAAAATATTAAAGTTCACGTTCATGGTCTTCTGGTTTCTTCCCTCTGCTCTGTACTGTTAGAACCGCTTTCATGAATGGGACAGTGAAGTCCAAATGCTATCATGTCAGAACCTGCTTAGCAAGCAGAAGATGGTTGCAGCCGTGGTGAAGATCACGTTTTACAATTCTGCCACCTAGTGTAACTATGCATTGAGTCCCAAACACTAGCAGTCACCAGGGCCCTGATTTGTGTGGAAAATATTTAACACACTTGGTTATGTTGCACCATTCCTTTTTTGTAAGCCCAAAGAAAGGGAGAGATGCATTGGAAAGGAGAAATAGTATTCAAACTGGAATCCATGGCCTTGATCATCAAAGAAGCTTTTATTTTAATGTTCATATGTGTGAAGGATAATGGGAAAATGCTATTGTAGAAGGCATTGGTAAGACCTCATATGGAATATTGTGTACAATTCTGGTCAACCAAGTTCAAGTGAGATGAATTCATGTTGGAACAGATGCAGAGAAGGGCTACTAGGATCAATGGGGAATGCTAGCCTATCCTCTAAGAGGAGACTAACAGAGCTTGGCTTATTTAGACTTGCTCTCAGAAGGCTGAGGGGGGGGTGTTATGATTGTTCCCTGTAATACATCTGAAGGGGCAAACACCAGAACGGGAGAAGAGCAATTGAAGTTAGAGGATAATGCCGGCACAAGAACAAACAAACTGGCCATGAGTAAACTTAAGCTGGAAATGAGAAGGCTTCCAACCATTAGAGGAGTATGGTTCTGGATCAATTTTCCAAACAGAGGCAGGAAACTTAACTAGTTTTAAGATGGAGCTTGGTAAATTTATGGAAGGGATGATGTGATGTAGTAATCTGTGATAGCAGAGAATTGGACTTAATGATCCAGGTGGTCTCTTCTGAAACTGTGTCAGATCTTGCAAACACATGTAGAGTATTTGGACTTGTATTGCATGGACTTCATGAATGTTATTTGTAAGTTTGTGGTACTACTCTCCTTTAGATATGGTTTATCAATCTTGCTGGGCTAAGATAATATTGTGAAACTTAGTGGAGAAGAGTTACTGGGTCTCCTTAGCGAAACAAAAATAAAAAGGGGCGAGTAATTGGTACAATTCCTAGAACTCCAATTACATGTTAGCAACTTTTCTTTCTCTTTCAAATGCTGATGGTAAAGTTCCCTCCCCCCAGAAAAACAAAACCCCAAATCCTTGAGAGGTTGACAAACAGTAACAACTCTCAGCAGAGTTGGGTTTGAGAAAGACTAATTAAACAGTAATTGCAGGACTGCTCTCCTGAACTGACCATGAGACCTTGAGGTCAAATCAACAGAATGATGCTTCATAAAGATATGGACATATTTCCACAATAGAAGCATTATGGAGACATGCCCTAGAGGCTGCCTGAAACTTAGTTGAATGTGTTCTGATACCATCAGAGAACGAAGTACCTGCTAGTTCAAAGCAAGTTTGAATGCAGGTTTTAATCCGCTTTGACAGTTGTTGAGTGGAAACAGCCTTTCCTCTGACCTTGTCATTATAAGCCACAAATAGTCATCAGGTTTGTCCTGTTAATGGAATAACTAACAGTCTTCTGGATTCCTAAAGTATGTAACTTGACCTTCCCTGGTTATCAGCGTGGTTTGCTGAAAAAAAGAGGCAAACTGACTCCAGTGGAAATCAGTGACCACTGTAGGGTGAACTGGTGAGAGGATTTAGTACTACCTTATGCTTCAGGAAAAGGACAAAGACAACATCCTGGAATTCCCTGACTCTTTTGGCTGAAGAATTATTGCTACTAGAAAAGCAGGCTTCAAGAATTTGTAACAAAAGGAACAGTCTCCTACGGGCCCAAAGAAAGAGTCCATCTATTTGGTTAATACTAAACTGAGATTCCACAAAGGCACTGCCTCACGTACAGGTGGAAGAACATTAGACAATCCCTTTAAAAACCTCTTGACTGTAGAATATACAAATACAGAGGCTACTTGTGCTAGAACGAGATACTGAGCTGTGGCAGGCAGAAGAACGGTTATGGGAGTGTAATGGATGTCCTGATTTCTTGAGTAACAAAAAGTCATGCCGAATGTCTGAGGCATGTGCTGACATGGGCAGTGTGTTTCTCTGTGCTGTCAGGACAAAAAAATCTCCCATTTTGCTGCATAGGACTTTTTAGTCAGACTTAGACTCTAACAGTATCTCTTGGACTTCCTGTGAAAAGATTTGTTCTCCCAAGATCCTTTTAGCTGTATGATCCATACTGTTAGCTGTAGAGGCTTTGGATCTGTGATGAAGGATTTGAACTTGCTATTGAAAGTCTGGAAAAGAAAGAAGCACTTGCAGTTCTGCTGCCAGGTCTAGGAACTCCGAGTTCCAAAACTGTCTAGTCTAATTTGGACCCAGCGATAGAATTATAGAATATCAGGGCTGGAAGGGACCTCAGGAGGTCATCTAGTCCAACCCCCTGCTCAAAGCAGGACCAATCCCCAGTAGTATTTGTGCTCTGTCTCATCTGATTTTTCTGGTCAGCCTGGGGATTGTTGGTACTGGAGAAAATACATACAGAGATCACACAAACCAGGATGAAGTATGTAAGAGCTGGGGACAAAGTATTCTTGATTGAGGGGATCTAGATATGGAACAAACTTCCAGAGGAAATTAGGTGAGTCCAGAGTGTGATCCCCTTTACAAAATGCTCTTTGAAAAGGCCTTTTCACCATAAGAATAATGTAACACTGACACCCCTTCTACTCTAAAAAACGCGACCAACTACCCCCCCACACACAAAACAACAAAATCTTGAAACAAATCAACCAAAATTAAAATAAAAGTTAATCAAAACTCAAAACCAAACAATCCTACCCTAAACAGAGATTTTTACTTCAAAAAGGAAGAGAAGCGCCAGGGACTCCTTAAGTCCACTAGGGACTTCACTATTGCTATTAATTTTACTTGGAAGATACTATGGCTTTGGCTACACTTGAGAATTCACGCTGTGAAGCGCGAGTGTAGTCGCAGCGCTGCAAGTACTCCACCTCTCCGAGGGGAATAGCTTGCAGCACTGCGAGCGAGCGTGCAGCGCTGCAGGCGCTGATTACACTGGCGCTGTACAGCGCTGCACTTGCTGCACTCGGGGGGGGGGGGGGGGGCAATTTCACACCCCTGAGCGCAGCAAGTTGCAGCGCTGTACAGCGCCAGTGTAGCCAAGGCCTTAGGTACTAGGTGATGGGCAGCAATATTAACCCCAAATATAGATTGAGAGATCACATGAAGCAGGGCTGCAGGATTGTGTCCTTAGTGTGGGAAAGAAATCTAATTTCAGAATTCCCGGTCAGCGGAGAAGTAAGTTTGATCATCAAGTCTTTATTGACCATTTATGCTGATTAAGTGCTGCTTTTCTTACTCCATTTGTATGCAAGTGCATTGTCCTTGTCTGAAAGATGTGCTGCCAGAGGTGTGATGAGATGGTGAATGCATCATATCTAAAGAGGGTCTACCTTGTAGCATGGGAGGTTAGACCAAGCTCCACAGTGGCAATCTAAATCACAAACTTCCATGGTGTTGTGTGGTCACACTTGAACCATGCTCCATTGAATGCCTGACAAATTGTTTGCAGTTTTATGTAACCTCCTCTCTGAAGGGGTCCATAAACTGTGTGTTGTCATCTGGTCCAGATGTGCTTCCCACCCTGTCTTGGAAGCATCCATTACCGCCTGTGGGGGCTTAGGGATTCCAAAACATTCTTAAACACTATGAGGGTTGGTCCACCACAGGAGGTTGTCTCTGACATTTTGAGAAATAGCCACAATCATTTCCAGATTTTGTCTCAAAAGAACATAAAGCTCCCTCAAACAGGAAGGAGAAGGTCTCATTCTCAATCTGCATATGTTATGGTTAGGACACATGAGGACATCAACCCTAGTACGTCTCAGAAACATGAACTGGAATCTTTGGTTGAGGTTGCATCCACTGTATAAATGAGAATCTCTTGGGAGGCAAATTGAATCCTTGACGTCACTGAATTTGCAGTTGCTCCAATAAAAGAAATCCTTTTGAATTGGGGTGGGGTGGGGTGTGAAGGTGGATTTCTTCTGGCTTATTCGTAGAAGCAAGGAGTAGAAGGAGCATGATTTTTTGAGAGCAGAATGCACTGCTTGCGATGTTTGCACTTTCATTACACAATGGCTAGGGATGGAAGACTCCTGGTCATTTTTTGTGAGCTGCCACCCCAGGCTAGACATTTGGTAAACATTCTGGGGACAGTCAAAAAGTTATGGTAGAATTTTAGGCTGGAAATTATCCTTTATGATGGAGCAATCAAGACACTTCATGAGCTGGTTTGATGGCTATTTGGAGGTGAGTGATCTAGTGGTTGAGAGCCATGGGGAGAGTAGAATCCCCTTCCCCAGTTCTTATTCATTTATTTTATTAATAGGCTTTCTATGATGCCCATTATTATAGAAAATGAGCATCTCACAACATTAATTAATGTAACCTCATAACACTACTGCGAGGCAGGGAACCATTATTATCCCTATTTTATGGATTGGGGAAATGATCCAGTCCCATTCTGATTTTGTAGGCTGCTGACCCCATGACTGTCCTATTCAGAAATGCTAGGTGGCAGATGGAAGTCAGCTTCCATGTGATGAAGTGGAACAAGGGATCCTCTATGATTATGAAGTAGACCAAGAAGTAGGTGCCTGAAATCTCAAAGGAGCGCGTTGGATTTAGAGGGAACGGAAGATCTCTCAGAACCACATTTCAGTTTGTCTTGGGAATGGAATTTCAAAGAAGGGCCTGGAGTGGCTCTGAATCTTTGTTTGATGCTCTAAGATCCTCTTAGGTTATCTCTGTTACAATACCCAGTCCATCTCCCTACAGCTATAGGATTTCTCCCTCCAGTATATTTCCTGGTGGTTTTTTAGTCTGGTTTTAAATGCCCCAGATGGCAATAAGTCACAGAGCTGTTTGGTGCTTCAGTTTTCCAATCTGTAAAATGGTGATAGATAGCTATTATCTCAGAGGGGTGAGGCTTAACATTGTGAACCACTCTGAGACCTGTGGAGGAAAAGTGCTACAGAAGTACCAAGTTTTCCAGTGAAATAATAACTAGCACTTGGCACTTCCATAACTTTTCTCATGCAGAGATCTCAAAGTGGGGGTAAATATTATCCCCATTTTACACACTGGAAAAGAAAAGTACAGAGAGGGTGACCTATCCCAGGTCACACCATGATTCAGTGCCAGAGCTGGGAGTAGAAACAAGGCCTGCTGAGACACTGCTGTGACCTAAGCCATAGATATTGCTGCCTCCTATTAATGATTGTTTTATTTGAGTGTGGGAGTTGGGGAAACCTGCACTTTTGAAAGTCAGGCCACACGTTTAGGTGCCTAAATGTGAATATAGAAGCCTAAACTTTAGGCACCTGGTTTTGAAAATCTTGACCAGAAATTTTCCTTCTCATTGTTAAAACAGTCTTACAGCAATGATTAGAATCAAGTTTCAGTCTTTCACTGGGGTCTTACTCTGTCACTTGTTGCCAGGTCTTCCCTTTCTCAGTATTTAGGTCACAGTCTTGAGTCTAATTGTGACTCAAAGGGGCTATTGAGACTCCAGATCTTCTGCTGTTTACAATTAAGTGTCGCCTCCTTACTCAAGGTGCAGGTAAGGTTACTAATCCTCTTCCTGGATGCGTGATGTCAAGATGCTGGCGTCTGGGCTGTTGCAGCAATGGCCATCTGGAGAGGAAGCTGCTGCTGAGATGGATGGCTGCATGTTGCCCAGCAGACTGAAAGGCTGAGGGGTTCTGCTTCCTGATCCCCAGCAGCCAGAAGTTCTTTGTACATCCAAGTGGTCTCAAAATCAACAGTTCTTTCTTTCCTTTTGAGAGATTTAATTCAAAACACCCACGCTTTTGATCCCTCTTTCTATGACCACATCTACACCAGGGAAATTCACCCCCAAAATCCCGGGTCATTCAACTGAAGCTGACTTACAACCAGGAAGAAACTTTTAGTCAATTTCTTGTGTAGACGTGGCCTGTTGCTATCAGCTCTTGCAGTGAGAAGAAAAATATCAAACTCCCACCACTGGTTACAAAACACTGCTGGAACCAGCTCCTAATTATTACTGTGCAGCCTAACAAACATAGCTCTTGCATTCCTCCAGAGAGAAACCCCTCCTTGGGAGCAGCTTCCAGAGGCTGCAGGGGGCAGCACATAAGAGTTGCTGTCCTATACACAGCAGCCTGTCCTAGGATAAGTCCTGACTGGGATGAGTAATGGAACATTATACCCATGAGAAACTGTCCAATCTCTTTAGGTAACAACTACCTTGTAATTCTCTGCTGAAGGCTGCCAATTTCCCATAGGGAGTTGCCCTCTGAAGGCTGTTAAAAGCATGTTTCTAACAGCTGCTGTTGCCACTTCCCCCCCCACCCCTCTACTGTGAGTTCCTTATTCTTGAAAGCAAGTGGCCTGGAATGTCATGGTTTGTATTTGCTTGTTAGACACTACCTGCTCCTGGGTCGTAGCCATGTTAGGAGAGGGAGTTGCTGTGGAGTATGATTGCCATGTTTAGTTTAGAAGTTGCCTCAGCATACCCTTGCTTTGTTTGTGCAGGGCATTGCACTCAGGGAAAAGCTGCCTTTCCAGGAAGGCAGAACACTTCGGGGTTCACAGGAGCACACTAAGTTGGAGGCTTTAGCACAGATGGGGCTTTTACATTTTTGGTGAGCTGGAAGGTGACAAGTGAAGAAAAAGGACACAGCATTTTATTTAATTAGAAAAACCAAACTCCCTAAAACTAGCCTCCCAAGGGCCTCCGTTGTTATCAGCTTCACAAAGAGCTGTGATAAATGAAAGGAACTGAGCAGAGAAAAGGCTGCTTTCTCTTTGTGTCTCTTTCCCAGCTTCTGTTTGCTCTGCTGTCTCACTCGCTCCCATTGATCAGGCATGTGGAAACATTCCGCCTCCTGCACTCCCATTGTCACCGCCTGGTTGCCAGGCTGCGGTTGGCTTGAATAACTTCACTAAGCCAGGCCTCTCCAAAACCATGCCATCCGGTGCTCTGGATACAGAGCCAGACAGTGCCCTCCCACCCATCCCCCCACTTTCAGGCAATGGAGGGGCACTGTGCAAAAATGTGTGAAAGAACAAGGGAGGTAATGCAGAGATCCAGCTGGAGGAATGAGGGAAAGAAGCAATTTATCCCTTAGGAAGAGGCAATAGAGGAAGAAAAGAGGCCATTTCTGGCCCGATTCTCTGTGTTAAAAGGAGTGGATAGTAAAGGATGAAGGGCTGGACTCCTAGCCTAAAATTTCCAGTAGTTGGAAGGGAGAGAGGCAGCGCATTTCCAGGCTGGCATGCCTATGAGAAACCAATAAAGTGGTGGGGTGAACTTCTAGCCTTGCTCCTCTGTGGAATGAGGTGACAGTGAACAAAACAGGAAAGAGTAAACATCCAGTTTGTAGTTGGGAGCAATTTATAGCCAGCCCTTTCTCACTAATTCCACAAACACACCACTTCAGCAAATTAACAGCCACCCTGGCCAAATTCACCAGGGTTAGCTGATACAACTCCATCCTCTTCAATGGAATTGCACCAGTTTAGGATAGAGACAAATTTGGCCCGGTGTCATGGGGCCTCTCCAAACATTCTCATGGGCTGCATCTGACAATGGGAACAGCAGCAAGATGTAACCACTACAGTAAGAGTTCAGACATGCCACAGGATTCTCAGTCACTCTCACACGCAGTGAGCATAGGGAATGCCTATCAAAAGAAACTTCCTGGAAATGGTGAGGGCAGCAGTAGTTACCACCAGCCGTCAGGTAACAAGTGATGCTCATACTGAGAGCCAGCCTTTGTCTGACTTTTGCACAGATGCATAAAGGTGAGAGGATGCGGATAGCCCTCTCCCACCTTCCCCAGCCTTCCTTTCCCCCACCTTGCACCCCTTGTGCAGTAGCAAGGCAAAATTGCAGACCTCTACTCTCTTGACTTGAGTGCAGAGATTTGCTAATTCCAACTAGGTGTTAGCAATCCCAAAGGGGCAGGTATGAGGTGGGTCCATGCCCTTCTCCGAACCAGCTAGCAGAGCTGGCTAATTGTGGAGCACAATGTATGCCTCTTCTGGGGAGTTCTGGGGGGCACATTGTGTGTCCCACTGCAGAGCAGTGAAACTCCACACCACCCCCAGTGTAGATTGGTGCCTAGTAGGTATAAATTGGGTCTGAGCTGGCTACTACATTGAACCAGATTCCTCCTTGGTATAACTCCACTGACTTCAGTAGAGTTAATCCAGAGATGACTCTAGCCTATTGCTCGTAACAACATTTCATGTAAACAAAATAGAAGTTAACAAGCAATTCTTTGCATAATGCGTACTGACTCACCATGTGCCACTATATGGGCAAGATCCTCACCTGGTGTAAATTGGCATAGATCCATTAGCTATAGTGTCATTCTATAACCTTCTGCTGTTCTTTCCCTTCTGTTAACTGTTTCCCAGTACCTTGGATCAAAGGAACTGTATAAATAAATGTAATGTGTGGCCTGAGGGGTTAGAGCAGGAGGCTGAAATTGAGATTTCCTGAGTTCTGTTTCTGTTTGACCTTGGGCAACTTCTTAGTGCTTCAGTTTCCCCATCTGTAGAATGGGACATACTCATCTTCCAGAAGTAATGAGAAGCTAAATGTTTGTCAAGTACTTTGATATCTTCAGGAGAAAGGTGCTATAGAAGTGCAGAAAAGTTACATTTTGCTTTGTGTCCGTATGGTATCCTCCGCCTGTAACTACCTGGGAGTTTGAAGGACACTGGAACTGCTGATCTCAGATGATTAGCATAACAATCCTTGTAGATCCGGCTTCATCCTGGGGCTAAAGCCTGGCTTGTTCAATCCAATTTCCAGTCTCTGCTCTTTCTTTAGCAGGCTAATTATACCACCAGGACAGTGAAAATGACCTTCTAGATCATTGCTCTGCAGTGGGACACACAATGTGCCCCCCAGAACTCCCCAGAAGAGGCATACATTGTGCTCCACAATTAGCCAGCTCTGCTAGCTGGTTCGGAGAAGGGCATGGACCCACCTCATACCTGCCCCTTTGGGATTGCTAACACCTAGTTGGAATTAGCAAATCTCTGCACTCAAGTAAAGAGACACTGCACCTTTCCTACTTGCCAGTCAAAACACATGGGAATAAAGGGTACACCATAAACAGAGTGACATCATTCAAACAAATCATAACACGCACCTAGACAAAATGACAGAGACAAACCAATGGCAAAGCACTTCTCTGAAGTTCACAGTGGTAATTGGTGTACTGTTTGTCAACTATGAAATTCATCTATAAAGATCTTCCAAGGCAAAGTCCAGTGACGAGTAATTGGGGGCCCTGCATCAGACCAAGTTTAGGAAAGAAATACACCAACAGATCTATAGAGAACTGCCTCACATAGAAACCCATAACTGAGTGCACTGGGCTGGAAAGCTTCTGCAGCATTGGTTTCTGTCATTAGTCATCCTAGCCTCATTCTGTCTATGTAGGATGAAGCCCCCTCCCTCTTCCAGTACTGCTAAGTCTGTCCTCATCCGGATGGGGCACTGTAGCTCAGGAGTGGACCAAAATGCAACTCCTAGAGTTCCCTGGTGTCATAGTTTAAGAGACAAGTAGCTGCATGGATTTTGACAGAACACTGTATGCTGGAATCTGCCATTGTTGTGGCCTGCAACTCTGTGTTAAAAGATAAAGGAATCTGTAAACAGTTAAATTTTCTGCTAATTGCCTGTAGCCCAAGGGCTTCACGGAAGTTGCTGTTGTGGTCCTAAGAACAAGTATGATTGCTCCTGAAGATCTTGCAGGACCTTTATTCACTCTAGCACAAATAAAATTATTTCCAGCAAGGTTGGTTTGATTGTATTACAGTAGAATCTCAGAGTTACGAACACTTCGGGAATGGAGGTTGTTCGTAACCCTGAAATGTTCCTAACTCTGAACAAAACATTATGGTAGTTCCTTCAAACGTTTACAACTGAACATCGCCTTAGTATAGCTTTGAAATTTTACTATGCAGAAGAAAAATGCTGCTTTAACCATCTTAATTTAAATGAAACAAGCACAGAGACAGTTTCCTTACCTTATCAAATCTTTTTTTATTTTTTCCTTTATTTTTTAGGTAGTTTAGGTACTGTACTGTATTTGCTTTTATAATTTTTATTTTGTCTCTGCTGCTGCCTGATTGCGAACTTCCGGTTCCAAATGAGGTGTGTAGTTGACCAGTCAGTTCGTAACTCTGGTGTTTTGTAACTCTGAGATTCTACTGTACACAATGGTGTTCTGATTGGCTTTGAAAAGAACAGCACAATAGTTTGAATTGTTAGAACTATGGCAGCAGACATCATACATCTTTTGCTCCATAGAAGAAAACACAATATAGTAAGATTTTGTTGCTGACCAGCAGTTTGGCCAAGGTCATCTCTGGTGTGTAACCAATTAATTCAGCAGAGTTATATTATTAAGGATGAATTTGACCTGAGGCAGCTTTTCCTTATGTGAGCGTCTATTCCTTAGTAGTGGCAAGGAAGGTGCAATTTTGTTGCTTCAGGAGGATCTGGTAGGTGAAACCAGTTTAATTTGTTGGATTGTGTATGCTCTCCAAATCTCCTAGATCCTGGATTGAGAGAAAATAGCTCCCTGGAGGGAAAAGCTCTCCATGCAGATGGGAAAGAAGTGTGGCCGTTATGAGCTGTAATTTAAAAAGAGGTGTGTGTGTGTGTGTGGTGGTGGTGGGGGGGATACCTACTGAAAGAAAAAGGGAAAACTGTCAATAGCCGTCAGGGAGGAAATCCCGACCGGGTGCAGCTGAGCAGAGCCAGAGAGCGAAAAGGGATTCTGACAGTGGGTAAGTGTTGCTGGGGCACTGCTGAAGACATTGCTTTGTATTTTTTTTTAAATCACCATAATGGGAGCTACAAAGGGTCACTTTGGCCATTTTGGTTATCATGAGGCGCTGTTTCCTATCCTGAACATGGGGAATATTTAGTAGCCAAAATTGCCCTATCTAATACCAGTTTGTACCCTCTCTCCAAAGGGTGATGGACGGTAAAACTGCTGCCTATTATATACTCTGGTGCAACCAGGCAGACCAGGAACAAAACTAAATGCACAGGTTGTGCAGATGCATCTGTCACACTTTGCTCCAAAGCCATTAATGATAATTCCTGTTCTCTAAGACAAGAGGAGAATCAGTTTCCCAATTCATGCTAGCTCTAAAGAGGTCTTTTGAACACTGGTGAATCTGATGCTGTGATAAACTATATTCTTTGTGACCAGCAGGTCTGTGGTCTATGTAGCCAGGCAGTTCAGAAGTGCCAGTGGTAGGAGCCTGATCTCACATACCAGCAGGCTGTGGAAATGGTGCTTTCTATGGAAACTGCTGTAAGAGGATCCCGTGTGGTGAGTGCCTCTACAAAGGCCATAAGATAACAGCAACATTTTCAAGCATAAGAGGAAGATTTTCAGAGGTACAAGTGGCAGTTATGTGCCCATCTCCCATTGGATTTTACCAGATGCGTCAGGGAGGGTTATTCATAAGCAGTGTGGGGGGGCAAAGGTTGATATTCCAGCATTGTGTTAATAAAAAAGGACACATTGAACATGCCTGAAAGAGAAAAAAAAATGACTGCAGGAAAGACTAGTACTGGTAAATGAGGGGTGTAGGGTGGAAGCAGCAAGAAAAAGGGCTTGAACTCCCTGCAACAGGACTAGGGAAATGATAGAGAATAACTTGGTAGAAAAATTGACTACTTATCCTCACTGTGTTAGAGCCTCTTCCTGGACTCTGAGGAGTCTATTTTTGGAAAGATAATCATTTTAGGATGGAAGCTGCAGTATCTCTTGTCTCAGGTGCAGTGTATTGTAACAAAGAGTCTGATTTTCCCTGCTGTCTACCAAGTTGCTGTGGATATTCACAGAGAAACCAGTGACCACAATAAGGATTATGGACAAGCAGGATGAACTTCAGGGACAAGCTCCTAGGTTGCCCTGTTCATGGTGAATGTGTCTGTCCATTCCTGATGAACCAGTTTGGTTTGAAAAGACCCAGCTGAATTAGCCTGAAACTCACATGACAAAAGGTGAACTAGATTTTTCTACAGCGTGGCAGATACAAGCTCCTGTTTTAAAGGGAGAACTGAATAGCTCGAAAGATGACATTGTAAGAAATCCTCTCCCTTGCCTAACCTTGGCTGCTCAAGCTTTACACCACCTAGGATTCCTATGTCAGTATCTAACATCCCTCATTCGTTCCTCCAAAGTGTGTTGAAATAATGGAAATCATTATAAAGATGAAGGCTTTCCTTTTGCATGTACCAAGTGTGTGGTTGCCCAGGGCCCAATGCTTTTGACTCTATCAACAACCCCATCCACCTACAGTCTCCCCAATTTGGTAGTCCATGTTCTGCACCTCCATATTACATGTTGAACTTAAACTTGGAGCCCAGCCTTTGCTGGCCACTCTCTTTCTCCCTTGCCACCACTGGCAAGCACTTTGATCTAACCTTTCCTCTTCCATTGACAAGTACCCAATCCCCTTCCCTGATGGTAGAACTTTTCCATTGAAAATGTGCTATGCGACTACTGAAATCTTCCTGAAAAACCCATGTGTTGTTTCATACAGGGCCTGGCCAAACCTGGATTCAGCTCTTACTAGGTTATTCAGAACAGGAATTCTGGATTACATTCTGCTCTCCTCTTCCCATCATCTCTCTGGCATTATCCATCTTCAACCCTTGTCACAACAATTTCTTCCTCACACTGCTGTAGTGATTCATTGTTTTGCTCTGGAGCACAGAATCATAAATTGTCAGGAAGAGGATCTAGAAGTAAGGACATTTTAAAGCAGGAGTGGGCAAATACGGCCCACGGGCCACATCAGGCCTGTCAGTCCTTTTAATCCAGCCCTCGAGCTTCCGCCAGGGCAGGGCCAGCTCTGGCTTTTTTGCCGCCCAAGGCAAAAAAGCCTCTCACTGCCCCCCCAGCGCGGCAGGGGAGGGCACCGAGCCCGGCCGCGGGCCACTCTCCCCGACCGGCCGGAGCGCCAGGGGGAGGGCGGCGAGCCCGCCGCAGCTCCACTGGCGGCCGGAGCCCCGGGAGGAGGGCGGCGAGCCCGGCCGGGGCTCCGCTCTCCCCGGCGGCCAGAGCACCGGGGGGAGGGCGGTGAGCCCGGCCGCGGCTCCGCTCTCCCCGGCGGCCAGAGTGCCGGGGGGAGGGCGGCGAGCCCGCTGCGGCTCCGCTCTCCCCAGTGGCCAGAGCCGCTGCGCTGCGCCGCGCCGCGCTGCCCCCCTCCAGGTGCCGCCCCAAGCACAAGCTTGGTGGGCTGGTGCCTGGAGCCGGCCCTGCGCCAGGGAGTGGGGTCGGGGCTTGCCCCGCTCCGGTGCTCCAGCGGGAGAGTGGGGTTGAGGGCTTGCCGGAAGTAGCGGCATGTCCCCCCTCCAGCTCCTACACGTAGGGGCAGCCAGGGGGCTCTCCGCACGATGCCCCCACCTGAAGTGCCGCTCCCACAGCTCCCATTGGCTGTGAACTGCGACCAATGGGAGCCACAGGGGCGGCGCCTGTGGACGAGGCAGCGCACAGAGCCATCTGGCTGTGCCTCCATGTAGGAGCTGGAGGAGGGATATGCCGTTGCTTCCAGGAGCTGCTTGAGGTAAGCACTGCCTGGAGCCCGCACCCCTGAGCCCCATGCCCCTGACCCAGCCCTGATCCCCTTTCCGCCCTACAAATCCCTTGATCCCAGCCCAAAGCACCCTCCTGCACCCCAAGCCCCTCATCCCCAGTTCCACCCCAGAGCCTGCTCTCCCAGTTGGAGCCCTTACACCCCCTGTACCTCAGTTCTCTGCCCCAGCCCTGATCCCCCTCCTGCTCTCCAAACCCCTTGGTCCCAGCCCGGAGCACCCTCCTGCATCCCAAACCCCTCATCCCCAGTCCTACCTCAGAACCCACACCCCCATCCGAAACCCTCACTCCCCCCTCCTTGGCCTGGAGCCTCCTCCCACACCCCAAACTCCTCATTTCTGACCCCACCGCAGAGCCCGTACCCCCAGCTGGAGCCCTCACCCCATCCCATACCCCAACCCCCAATTTCATGAGCATTCATGGCCCACCATACAATTTTTATACCCAGATGTGGCCCTCAGGCCAAAAAGTTTGCCCACCCCTATCTTAAAGCATTCAATAAAGGAGGAAATGTGACCAACAGGATCCTTCTGTGTCACAGTGGCAAGGAAAGGAAGCACTGCCCCAAACAGCATCATTCTCCTTTTCCCCCAATCCCTTTCACATTCTTCTGTATCCCCTCTGTGTGTGACCTCCCTTCATTCTCCCTGGTCTCTCCCTTCCTCTCTCTCTCTCTTTTTAATCTTTCTTCTGCCCCTCACCCTCCTAATACTCCGATCTCTCTCCTCTCTCTCCATTACTGATCCTCCCCCACCCCTCATTCTCAATTTTTCTGATCCTCTCATTTAACATACAAAAAAATGAATTGGTCCAGACTCCTAAATCTTAGGGGTGAAGTTTTAATGATATTGTCTCTTTAAGGAATCCCTAATTCCTAACACCCATCTCCTCCCCCACCTGAGAACCAATTAAAACTCAATGAATTCAAGGAGAGGCTTTTGTGCATCACATGTGCTTGACTAACAAAGCCTTCTACAGGCTGGAATAAAAGCTTCTATTCAGCAGCCAGTTTGTTCTAATTCAAATCACTTCCACTCCAGCATCCCCTCCTTCCTTGTTCCTCACTGAGTTCCCAGGCCAAGACTGCCTGTCTGAATGTAGCCCAGCCCCGAGCTTTACTCTCCCCCTTTCACTATGCAAACTTGGTCCTGTGGCAACAATCTGAGGAGCAGAGGACAGGAAGACAACTCCATGTGTCTAAGCCCCAGAGGCCGTGATAACTGATACCTGCAGGCAAAAAAAAGAGTCCTACTGCTACACGTTGCCATTCAGGAGAGCCAGCTTCAGCTTCCATAGGCAGTGGGGAGACTAATAAGACCGTGTCTACCTTAAGAATTAGCCCAGATTTCAACCAACTGCAGTTACATCTGTGCAAAATCCCTTATGTAGCCCACCAGGATAAGTTCTACCAGTGTAAATTGGTTTTCCTTGTCTACACTAGGGGTTGCAGTGGTGCAGCGTGCAGCAGTGGCAGTGTAACTACACCAATGGCTGGAGTCAGGGAGAATTCCCAATGAAGACAAGGTATAAGGGAGTTAAATTTTATTCTGGTCTGCCCAGCATATAAATTACACTATCAGGGAAGCAGAGGATAACTCCTTTCCAATGCCACCCCAGAGGCTCTAATGAGGTGATTTGCTTGTAACATGAAGTATTTTTCATGTTATATTTAATTTATCTTATGTCACAGATTTTAAAATGTCACCACAAAATTTTGCAACCACAGATCTATCTTTGGCCCATCTTATGTAGGAATATAATGCCCTGATCAGAGTTGGTAATCAGGCTGTTCTCCCCTGTGTGAAGCATTATCTATTCAATGTCTCTGTCTGTCCCTTACTGACCACTGTTATCTAAGCACCTTACAAAGTTCTACAAGTTAAGGTAACAAGGATCTCTGTCTCCCACCTTCCAGCTCCCAATTGTCGTCCTCCCTCCCCCTATTTTTTGCTATTGTGGGAAAGCTAAGTTGAAGTGAGTTGTACATTTAATTATGAAGGTGTCAAAGCGCAGGCGCATTCTTATTGCTTGTGGGAGTGAGTTCCAGGGCTGGGGCCAGCAGCCAAGAAAACCCTAATTCCAATGCTCATGAGTCTCGTCCTTATAGTGGACACACCTATAGTATCTGAAGGACACACCTCTCATCGCGCAAAATGACTGAGCGGTCTCTTTGGTAGCTTGAGCCCTTCCCATGAAGAGCTTTGCAGATTAGGGTCCAAACTTTGAAGCGATCTTGAGATTAATTGGGGAGCCAGTGTTCTGAGCAGAGCACTGGGGTGATGGGCTGTTAGGGACCTGGGTTGTATGGTAGCTGGGCTGCTGTATCCTAAACCAATTAGAGCTTTTTCAGGGCTGGCATTTCCATTCCTAGGTACAATGCATTGCAGTTATCAAGCATGGAGGTGAACAACAGCTATATCCCTGTGACCAAATCTGAGTCAGACAGGATGGGGTGCAGTTTCCTAGCCCACCTTTAACAGAAGAATGTGTTTTAACAAACATCACTATTTGAGTGTCCACTAACAGTGAAGCATCCAGAAGGACTCCCAGATGTATTGCATGCCAGGGATACCTTCGTTCTGAACTCAAATTTTCATTGTACTTCAGTATGGGATGAAAGCAGCTGCTATTGAACTTCATTAGGTGAGTTTTGAGTCTCCATGTGGAGAGAAATCGATCAGGGTTAAACAAAATTTAGGGATGAGCTCAGGGTGTGTAAAGATGCAGACTGTGCTACCAGACAAATGCAATCTGTGTCCATGTATAGTTGGGTTACCATTTAGGTAGATACTAAGGAAATCAGTGTGTTTTTTAAGTTGTGTGTCCAACCTTGCTTCTCAGTGTACTAACTACTGGACATATCAGTGTAGCATAGGTGAAAGGTAGCAATATCAATCAGCTTTGTTACATCAGTAAAAACCGCAGCAGATTTGCATTTCACTTGTGAGTCACTCTGGATGTGAGAATGTATTTGGTAGGGTTAGATCATGGCCAGAAGCCAGTGGCCCTAGAATAAGTTAATTATGAATAAGCTAAACTGATTTAAGCCCACTTTAATTCTGAATACTCACGGGTTTCATGGGGCTTAAATAATCCACTTTCAATTTATACCTTCAGTTAATTTGGATATACTTTTCTGAGTGCCCTTGGGTAGATAAGCCCTTAGGTGAGAAGGCAGAATTACTCATTCAGAAAGTCTAACCGGGGACTAAAATGATATATAGTTTAATAACTGGGATGTACTGTAGATTGGCATCCTTCCTCAGGTTGGGCAGGGCAGTTATACTCCCAGTGTGGCATGGTTTTGGAGTTGATACTTCATGACTGAAAAGCTTACTCATCACATCCCATTGATGAGGTCCTACGCTTGTCAAATTCAGCATGAACATGATCTGTTCCTGGCATTTTAGTACTTTGCATGGCATAAAGGGCCAAATCACTGGCTATTGTCATACCTGCTCTTTGGCACTTGCCTTCATACAACTTCTGCTGCTTCAGATCCAGTGGTATACATTTAGAAGGAGTTATGACCTGCTATTCTATGAAACTGACTGGTGATTTGATTCATGGGGACATGGGGATGAACTTGGAAGGAGACCCACAGAAGGTGAATGGTGGACTAGTAACCAAAATACTAATGGTTGTTAGATATTAGGTTCTGGAAACTCTCAAAATGTATTAGCTACTTTCCAAACACAAAGGAAGACAGAATTTCTGTTCTGTGCTTGACGTGGTCAGGTTATTGAGTACTTGGGAATTTCCTGTCTCTTTATATTGTTCAGGTACTCTAGTGCCGTTCTAATCGAGGCAAGAGCTATACACTTATCTGCAGCTATGGAACTGATTTTTATTGCAGTCTTCCTGGGAGTATTATAGAAGCAATTATAAGCACTACCTATCAGAACTCGCATTGATGGAATGCACACAATGCTGCATTCAGTAGCTTCAATGGAGACTGGCCACTGTGTGTCTCAAAAATTTCACCTTGGTATCTAGAAGTTCTCTGGGCCTGATTCTTTATTTACTCTCTAGTGTAAATCAGGACTAACTCTGAAGTTAATGGAATTACTCTAGGGCAAAAATGGTGTAAAGGATTACAGAATATGGCCCTCTATTTCTGGGAACTACAATCCAATTTGCCTGAGTAAAGACCAATGTTGGCTTTGTGGGAGATCATTAAGAATTAGAGAAGACTCAGGCAGGGTCTGTTAATCTCTCCAGCATGGGGCCAGCAAATACATTGCCACAAGGCACATCAAAACTTATCATGCCATTTGGCATCTTGTAAGAGAAAAAGATCTTGATGTAAAGCCCATTCTAAAAGGATTTTCAGTGTCATGACACCCATGACTCTGGAAGCAGATAACCCAAGATCTTGAGCAGACAGTTTTGGTTTCCCACTACAGAGCCCTTATACTTTTATAAGGGACATGAGATGAACCAGCTGGCCCCAGGTTTTGTGGGTTCCTATGCAGCGTAAGATATGTGAAATACCAGCTAGTTCCCTCTCTACCTTTGACCAGAGCAACTTCCACCTCAGCAAACCTATGACAACCCTGGCTGCCTCCTGCTTCTCTGTGACATCTCCTCCAGCCTCTGGCAGCACTCCTCCAACTGTCTGTGAGATACCGTTACTGCTGATTACCCCTTCCATAAACTTAAAAAATGTCTTTGAGGAAGAAGGCAGAGACAGAGGAAGAAATGTAAGAATTTGAACTTGGAGAATGTGATGAGAGAACAACTAGAGAATGAGAGAGTGTTATTAGTTGCACTAAGATTGGTGGGTCCTATGTGTGCTTAGGTGAGCTGCAGGGCCGGTGCTTCCATTTAGGTGACCTAGGCGGTCGCCTATGGCAGCAGGATTTGGGGGGCGCCGTTTTACCGCCCTTGGCGGGAATTCTGCGGCGGGGGGGTCCTTCTGCGCTCTGGGTCTTTGGCGGCAATTCTGCGGTGGGTCCTTCACTCGCTCCGGGATCCGCCGCCGAAGTGCCCCAAAGACTGGGAGTGCGGAAGGACCCCCGCCTAGGCGGCCGCAAAAACCCTGGTACCACTTCTGCGCAGCCACCATGTGGGAAGCGACCACTCTGCTGCTGCTGCTGCCCCTAGCGCTGCTGGCCAGGCTCCCATGACAGGCAGCGCTGCAGCCCGCCGGCCGGGCGCTGCTCATCACCGGCTGCGACAGCGGCTTCGGGCACCTGCTGGCGCTGCGCCTGCACCGCCTGGGCTTCACGTCTTCGCCGGCTGCCTTTGCTCGGGTGGGGAAGGGGCACAGCGGCTGCTGCAGGAAGCCGCCTCCGGCTCCAGCCGCCTGCAGGTGCTGCCGCTGGATGTCACTCGGGAGCGGGACGTGGCCACGGCCAAGGAGTTTGTGCTGAGCAACCTGCCGGAGACAGGTGAGAGCATCCTGCACCCACTCCTTACTCCGAAGGCAGCGCGTTCACATGGCACTGCCCTGCTCCGGGCTCCGGCTCCTGTCCTCTGCCCCTGGCTGCCACCTGCCAAAGACCCTTCCCAGAGACAGCAGCCACTCACCCTCTGCACCGGGGCCAGGCAATGGGTGGGGGAGCTCGGGACACTGGAGTAAATCCGGAGCAGCGTTTGCTCTGGTGTAGGAGCAGGGTGTGGTCCTAGACTTAGGGCTGGGAGTTCAACCAGCATAGATATGGGGGCAGAAATAGATTATCATCAATAAACCTTCATGTGTTGTAAACTCCTTGAGGCAGGGACTCTGCTGCCTTTGTCTCTTGTCCAGACCCAAATTTGCTCTGAGGCTTCATCAGTAAAATGTATTGATCTGGCCATCAAGTATCCATGGAAACAAAATTGTAAACAAAGTTCCCCTGATGTTCCAACCTGCTCTGCTAGTTCATACCCCTTTTGTCTGGGGAATTTCATAACCCTGCTGTGTCCAACCATTTGACAGAGCTGAATACGCCATGTGCTGGGTTAGGTGCTGAATAGATGCTGCTGGGGACAGAGGTTCATGAAATCTTTCTTCTGAGGTTTGACAGCTTGGGGTTTGCGCTCCTGGGGTTTGAGCTCTGAGATTTGGGTTGGGATGAACCCAAAAATCTGAACCAAAAATTCAGCTTGGACTACTGACTATCACCTATTTTTTGAGACTTAGCCATAAGCCAACCCAAACTGTTGTTAATTTGTCCTGTGGCAGCACCTAGGAGGCCCTTCATGGACCCAGGACCCCTTGTGCAAGGTGTTGTGCAAACACCGAATAAAAAGACAATCCCTTCCCCAAAGAGTTTAGAAGCATGAACCCGCCAATGAATCTTGACTAAACTCCAAGTTTTTAATGAAAAAGGAAACCCACCAAGTGTTGCTTGTCTGCAGGTTCTTTGTGAGTATTTTGCACAGATCTAATCACAGGTAATAATGGGTAGGAGAGCAAATTAAAATGTACAAGCAAGAGGGAAAAAAAGTAGTTTCGGAGTGATTTGAAAAGAGGCAAATAAATGCAGGAAGCAGAGAAGAAGGCTCTTGTACCAAGAATGAACAATTATTTATCATTCTAACATTTTGTTTTATAAAGCTACTGCATAGGACTTGGTCAGATTTGGGATGGATATTGAAAAGCAAATGTAAAGTCTAAACCTTATACAGTGTGAATGGCTGACCAGACATCAAAGGGAGTCAGGGCCAATGGTACCATTAAGGCAAACTAGGCGGTTGCATAAGGCGCCAAGATTTGGGGGCGCCAAAAAGTGGTGCCCCCAATTTTTTTTACAGTGTTCCTGGGCCGCTCCACTTCTCCCGTCTTCCAGGCTTGCAGTGCCAATCAGCTATTTGGCGCTGCAAGCCTGGGAGGGGAGGAGAATTAGACCGGGGGCGGCTTCCTCGGGGAGGAGGCGGAGCAGAGGTGAGCTGGGGTGGGGAGCTGCCGCACAGCTCCCCGGGCCAGGGGGGTGGGGAGCTGCCATGGGGGGGGGGTGCCTCAGGGCAGGGGGGGAGCTGCTGTGGGGGGCGCCTCAGGGCAGGGGGGAGCTGCCGCGGGGGGGCGCCTCAGGGCGGATGGGGGGGCGGGGAGCTGCCGCAGGGCTGGGGTGGGGGGTGCAAGATGGAAGTTTCGCCTAGGGTGCAAAACTTCCTTGCACCGGCCCTGGTGAACTGATGAGCCCTGTATCTGACCCCTCACATTTGAAAGGAGACTCTCTATTTTGGTCACAAATGTATCACAACAGATAATCCTCATGTTATAAATTCATGCTGTTTGCATCATCACATTCTGTTGATATTGGAGAGATTATGACATTGCGACAGAAATGTGTCAATCCTCATAACATTCCTGCAACAATGGTGACCTGCAGAGACTGGCAAATTCTCTCCTTCTACCCATGTAAGAGTAGGGGGAAGATCTCACCTTCTTCTGAAGCAAGAGCTAAATTGTAATAATCCCTTTATTCATATATACAACCATGGCATGGCATATGGCAATGCTAAGCCCAGCTGCTACCCCAGAGATCAAGATGTTTTTGCTGGTAGAGATGTTACCAAATAGTATGTTTGGTTCTGTGCCTGTGTTTCTTTCCCCCCACTCAAATGGAGTTGGGTACCCATTACTCTCACTGTCAAAATACTTTTGCATCCTGACCTCTGTTTGGGTAAGTACAGCTTTGCACGCCTTTCCATACAATGGCTTATGTACCCAAAACCACTTAATTCCCTCATGTATGGATAGGCAAATTCAATCCCATGTTGGCATGCAAATGGAAAAGAGGGGACAATAGAAATGTGCATTTTCAGCAACTAACATATTTGGTGTACAAGATGATTTTTTAAGTGCTGGGTTAATTCTGGGCAACATTGTGACACTGAACATTTCTGCCGCAATGTCATAATCTCTCCAATACCAACAGAACATGATGATGCAAACAATATGAATTAGGTTGAGTTTTGATACCCAGCCCCCCAAAATTCTGGCCAGAGGACACCAGACAAGCTCAGCTGTAGCCAAAGCATATTCTGCCAACTGATATGGACAGAAACCTGCAGGAGGATGGGAACTGGACTGATTGGATTAAAAAAAATATTTCATTTGCTATGAGGTAGTGAATGCTGGTGGTTCAAAGACAGTTGCAGAAAGCACTTTTCTTTCATAATGATGTTACTCGTCTATAGCCCTTACTGTCTGAGGATCTCAAAGCACTTTACGCAGAACCTTGCTGTGAGGTTGGGAAGAATTTTATGCCACAAAGAGGTGAAGTAGCTTACCCAAAGTCACACAGCAATTCAGTGGCAGGGCTAAGAAGAACAGGAGTACTTGTGGGACCTTAGAGACTAACAAATTTATTTGAGCATAAGCTTTCGTGGGCTACAGCCCACTTCTTCGGATGCATAGAATGGAACATATAGTGAGGAGATATATATACACATACAGAGAGCATGAAAAGGTGGGAGTTGTCTTACCAACTCTGAGAGGCCAATTAAGTAAGGGCTAAGAGTAGCGCTCAGATCTAAGGACTTGTGCTTTACCACGTGACCATTCCCTCCTTTTTAAGTTTCCCACTGTCTAGTTACTAGATTGTAAGCTCTTCGGGGAAGGGACTGACTACCACTCTATTTGTAGAATGCCTAGCACAGCAGGGCCCCTTTCTTGGTTGGTCCCTAGACACTACTGTAGTAAACATGCAAAATAACTGATGGAAACAGGAAATGCTAACTCTGAGCTCATATAGTCTGATGAGCAGAACAATCACCTCCTGGGTGACACAGTTGAATACTCTTCACTCTGATGAACACACTGACCTTCACCTCTGGTTCTCTGCATTTGTGTCCTGTTTCTCATCAGTAAAATGAGTTTGATGGTCTCAATCCATTTTGAACCGGAAAATGGTTTCCACTTCAAAACAAAGTGCAGTCAGTCTGGAAGGAGAGTCTCAAGTCTGACCTAAGACTAAATTACATCTGACCCTGAGACAGGGAGGCCCCTCCAGGTCAGGGACAAGGGCATTGTCAGGACACTGGGATCTTGCACTGTAATTAGCCAGCAAAGATATCAAATACCTCTGTTTCCAGCATTCCTGTCCTTAAAGGGACATGAGCACAAAAATAACACTGTCCAAAAGACTGAACAAACTTACTGATTTCCCTCTGTTCTGCAGCAAACTACTTCTGCACTCCTAAATCCACTGCCACAGCCCTTTGCTACCCCCAGCATCCAGGAATGGATTTGCCTGGCAGACTGCACAGCTTTCAGGACTCCATAATGATCAACCATCCTGAATGCAGTTTGTACAACTAATTGGAGTGTGGAAGGGAGATCTCCCGTTTAAAGAATTCTCCTGACTTAAAAGCTCCTTTCCCCATTAACACCGCCCCCCCCATACACACTCATTCTCTGCTTGCTTCAGGGACCAGGGGTTTTTCTTGGATTCACACTGCATACATATTTAAATTAATGGTGAATATCTGTGTTGTAAAAATATTTCTATTGACTTTCTGGGGAGGGAAACTGAGCAGGGATGAAGAGGGATGCTTTTGCAGCTAAAGCACAAGGTGGGAGACAGAATAGCTGGGCTCTATTTCTGCCTTCACTTCAGACTTGCTGTGTGATCATGGGCAAATCACTGAAGCCAACATTTTAAAAAGTAACCACTGATTTTCCATGCCCAATGTAAGACACCTTAGGCATGACTTTCAGAGATGCTGAGCACCTACAGCTCCCATTGGCTTCAGGTGAAACTGTGGGTGTTCGGTGCATCTGAAAATCAGGCCTGTGGTATCTCAAGTTGGGACTCCCAAATCAGTAGCAACTTTTGAAAATTGGCCCTTTACTGCTTCAGGTTCCCCATTTGTTAAAAGTGAGTAATGATAAAAACTCAGAGGGTGTTTCTGAGGCTTGACTCATATTTAGAAAGCACTTTGTGATCCTCAGATGGAAGGTGCTAAAGAAAGGCATAAAACATTAAATAACACGTCAAAAAAAGAAAGAAAGAAAGAAAGAAACCACCCTAAACTAGGGCGTTTCAATGATGTAGTCAGATTACAAGTCAAATGAGACAAGATGTTTCAAGCCCGAGCATGACTCCACTAACATCAGTATAATTCAGGAGCTACTCCCCTGAGGTCAGTGGAGCTGCTCCAGTGTTCAACTAGTGGGAGATCAGAATCAAGCCCTTCATTGTTTAATATATTAGATGACAGAGGTGTGACACCTTTGGGACTTTATTTTTCCCAAAAAGCTGAGGGATTTACCACAATCATCCCGTCTCTTACTATCTGTCTGAAAAACTTTTAATTGTAGATTTTATATTGATTTTTTTTCTTTTTCATATTTTAAAGAGAAGTAGATCATTAGGATATTTTACAGCGCCCCTTCATTCTAAGAGTATCTCCCTTGGCTCACCTGCATTCCTGGGGTTTTGGGGGAGCATGTCCCCATATACCTACTTATTTTCATAACAGCTTCTCCCTGTGGGAAATGGCTTTGGACAGCTAATTTGGAAGATGGTGATGGTTGGCCTTGATAGTGCTGTGAATGCCAGCTAACTAGTGGCTTTGGGAAATACTTTGTGCCATGAGGGAATTCTTTTTTATACCTGTGAGGAAAAGAAGCAGTGAATCTGCTAGTCCACTTCAGCAGCTATGGAAAGGATTGTATGGGAATGTCATAGGTGGGGAGGACATATCCAGGACAAACATGAAATAAGGACCCAAATGTAGCAAAACCAGCTTTGAGAAAAGTCCCCAGCAAGCAAGAGAGCAGAGAGATAAATATAAAAGGGTTGGGAAGAGTGAGCAAGTGCTACAAGGGCAAGAATGGACAAATAGGAGAAGAAGCAAAATATTCCAAACTGGATCATAAGCAGTACAGAATCAGACTTCTTCAATGAGAGATCAGATTGTTTGGCCTTGGGTCACAGGTGACCCAACATGGCTCAGGATCCAAGATGATTTATTGATGCCATGTTAGTTCCAAACTCAAAATATTATTATTTTTTAAATCAAGGTTTTCCTATTAGGAAAAGGATAGATAATAAAACAGAAAACATCAGAATGCCACTATATAAATTCATAGTATGCCCACACCTTGAATACTGCATGCGTTCTGGTCACCTCATCTCAAAAACAATATATTAGAATTGAAAAAGGTTAAGAAAAGGGCAACAAAAATGATTAAGGGTATGGAACAGCTCCCATATGAGGAGAGATTAAAAAGACTGGGACTTTTCAGCTTGGAAAAGAGATCACTAATGGGGGATATGATAGAGGTCTATAAAATCATGACTGGTATGGAGAAAGTAAATAAGGAAGTGTTATTTACTCCTCATAACACAAGAACTAGGGGTCACCAAATGAAATTAATAGGCAGCAGGTTTACAATAAACAGAAGGAAGTACTTCTTCACAAAATGCACAGTCAACCTGTGGAACTCATTGCCAGGGGATGTTGTGAAGGCCAAAACTATAACGGGGTTCAGAAAAGAATTAAATCAGTTCATGGAGGATAGGTACATCAATGGCTATTAGCCAAAATGGTCAAGGATACAACTCCATGCTCTGGGTGTCCTTAGCCTCTGATTGCCAGAAGCTGGGATGGATGATACGGGATGAATCCCTGTTCTGTTCATTCCGTCTGAAGCACCTGACAATGTCCACTGTCAGAAGACAGAATACTGGGCTAGATGGACCATCAGTCTGACCCCAGTATGTCTGTTCTTATTGTGACATTGTGCCGTCTATATGGTTTTATAAAAACATGATAATAAGTGACTATAATGTAACTGGGATAGTTTTAGAAAAATATGGTAATAAGTGAATATAACGTAACTGGGATATGCTTCATGCAAAAGGTCTCTTGTAAGGTATCATTACAAAGCTTATAATCTACTGAGTATGATCATCTGATTTGTATAAATGCACCACTCTTGTATCTAAAACTAGAAATATAAAATGTAACTCTGAGGGCCTGTTGTAATTATGTAAAGTGTGGGCCATTAATGATGGTTTGGAATCTTGATGACTCCCATTAACAAGGACCATTATCCGCAGATGGCTGTGTTTACCTGTGAGTTTTCCTGTATATGTGTGTGCTGGCAAGTGGGCAATGAAGTCTTGCAATGACACGTGATCATGTCACCTGAACTCAGGGCCGGCTCCATGGTTTTGGCCACCCCAAGCAGCCAAAACAAAAAAACAAACAAAAAAGCCGCAATCGCGATCTGCAGCGGCAATTCAGCGGGAGGTCCTTCACTCCCAGGCGGAGTGAGGGACCGTCCGCCGAATTGCTGCCGAATACCTGGACGTGCCGCCCCTCTCCGGAGCGGCCGCCCCAAGCACCTGCTTGAGAAGCTGGTGCCTGGAGCCGGCCCTGCCTGAACTGGAATCCATCTTTAACCTGGTGCTTTTCCAGTGAGGGGGGTGGAAACCCAGAGGGTTCCCGCCTTATGCAAAAGATATATAAAGGGGTGGAACAGAACAAAGGGGGAGAGGAGCCATCATGAAGAATCCCCTAGCTATCACCTGAGCTGCAACAAGAGCTGTACCAGGGGAAAGAATTGTGCCCAGGCCTGGAAGGTGTCCAGTCTGAGAAAAAACTTACTGAAGCATCTCTGAGGGTGAGATTATCTGTATTCAGTTTGATTAGGCATAGATTTGCGCATTTTAGTTTATTTTGCTTTGTGACTTACTTTGTTCTGTCTGTTACTACTTGGAACCACTGAAATCCTACTGTCTGTATTTAATAAAATCACTTTTTATTTAGTAATTTACTCAGAGTATGTATTAATACCTGGGGGAGTAAACAACTGTGCATATCTCTCAATCAGTGTTATAGAGGGCGAACAATTTATGAGTTTGCCCTGCATAAGCTTTATGCAGGGTAAAACGGATTTGTCTGGGTTTAGAGCCCATTGGGAGTTGGGCATCTGAGTGCTAAAGACAAGCACACTTCTGTGAGCTGTTTTCAGGTAAACTTGCAGCTTTGGGACAAGTGATTCAGACCCTGGGTCTGTGTTGGAGCAGACTGCAGTGTCTGGCTCAGCAAGACAGGGTGCTGGAGTCCTGAGCTGGCAGGGAAAACAGAAGCAGGGGTAGTCTTTGCACATCGGGTAGCAGCTCCCAAGGGGGTTTCTGTGATCCAACCCATCACACATATATTCTAAGGTTGTCCAAAGCTGTGTGAAGCATTTAAAGGGACAGCAACAACCTACCTATTTCATGTTCCCTAGCCTGAAAGCATGAGCAGGGGAATCGGGCCCTGCGCCGAAGAGGGCCCCGTGTCTTACTCGCCCAGCGATCCGCTCCGAGTCTTCGGTGGCATTTCGGCGGTGGGGGGGTCCTTCAGTGACGCGGAGCGGACCCCCCGCCACCAAAGTGCCGCCGAAGACCTGGACTGCCACCGGGTATTTGAATCGGGCCCTGCAGGTCCTAAAACCGGCCCTGAGCATGAGGATCCACAAAAAGTATGAGTGAATGTTGTGTATAGTGTGTTGGACCCCTGGAAAAGGTCCTTCTTTAAGAGATGATATTCTTGGTCATAGACACCTGCTCCAGTTGCACAGCAGGAGAAGAATGGCAGTTATTTTTTCAGTACAATGTCCATTAGATCAGGGGTCGGCAACATTCGGCACGCGGCTCGCCAGGGTAAGCACCCTGGCGGGCCGGGCCAGTTTTATTTACCTGCTGACGCGGCAGGTTTGGCCGATCGTGGCCCCCACTGGCCGTGGTTCGCCATCCCGGGCCAATCGGGGCGGCGAGAAGCCGCGGCCAGCACATCGCTCGCCCGTGCCGCTTCTCGCTGCCCCCATTGGCCCGGGATGGCGAACTGCGGCAAGTGGGGGCCGCGATCAGCCGAACCTGCCGTGTCAGCAGGTAAATAAAACTGGCCCGGCCCGCCAGGGTACTTACCCTGGCGAGACGCGTGCCGAACGTTGCCGACCCCTGCATTAGATGAACTTGGTCACTGTGATTTGCTTGATAAAATTATTAGGAAAATACTCTTTAACTTCTGACAAAAGAATTACAGTAAGTGGTGTGGCAGACATGGGCGGGAGGAAAATTATGCTGTTGCCCCCATGCAGAGTGGAGAATACAGAATGGGTACTCTATGTCTATCTCCAGAACTTTCAGACTGCAGCTGCAGAAACCTAAATCAAGGCCATTTGAACCCAAAAATCACCTGGATCTTTGCACTCTGAATATTCTCATGGAACTTCTTTCTCTCTTCCCCCTACAAAGGGAAGGAAGCTCAGACAGTGAGTGATTGCACAGCCTGCAAAGCTTTTCCTACAGTCTGAAGATGGGGTTTTGCCTGGGAAGACACTGGTGTCTGTCTTGATTAGGATACGATACCTGATATAAGTCATGTAACAGATACAAACAAAATACCTTGGCAAAGCCCTGAGGAACCAGGACAGTCTGAGCTGCTTAAGAAGATTTGTGAGATGTATTTATGTCCTGGGCACTGGATTTGGTTTTAACCTGCCCTCTTACAGGAGTTTCAGCATACAGGAAGATGCTCTTTTTCTATTCTCAAATGGCCAACAGACTTTACAAAATCTTACTATTTAAAATCTCAATGCGGCCCGGGTTGCCTTAACGCCATCCTCAGCATGGGCAGGGCCGGCTCCGGGCACCAGCTTAACAAGCAGGTGCTTGGGGCGGCCATGGGAGAGGGGCGGCACCTGCGGCAATTCGGTGGCGGCAGGTCCCTCACTCCCTCTAGGAGCGAAGAACTTGCCGCTGAACTGCCGCCGCCAATTGCAGCTTTTTTTTTTTTTTTTGCTTGGGGCGGCAGAAATGCTGGAGCCGGCCCTGAGCATGGGAATGCTATAAAGGTGGCTAGGGTGGGATCTGTGGAGCAAATGTCCATTTATTGATGATTAGAAGGTGAGTGGAAGTGTTAAATTAGAAGGTGAGTGGAAGTGTTAGAACACAGGTGGGGCATTGACTATATGATGAGCGAGAGTGAATGCTTTGGAGAGGGACAGAAAAACAACTTCTGCTCACTCAGAGTATGCTTGAGTGCTGCGCCAGATGTACTCTAGTCCTGCAAGTAAGAACATAAGAATGGGCATGCTGGGTCAGACCAATGGTCCAGCTAAACTAGAATCCTGTTTTCCAACAGTGCTTGGTGCCAGATGCTTCAGAGGGAATGAACAGAACAGGGCAATTATTGAGTGATCCATTCCCTGTTGTCCAGTCCCAGCTTTTTGGCAGTCGGAGATTTAGGGACACCTGGAGCATGGGGTTGCATCCCTGACCATCTTGGCTAATAGCCATTGATAGACCTATCCTCCATGAACTTCTCTAATTGTTCTTTTGGCCATCACAGCATCCCCTGGCAAAGAGTTCCACAGGTTGCTGTGCATTGTTTGAAGAAGTACTTATGTTTGTTTTAAACCTGATGCCTATTAATTTCATTGGGTGACCCCTAGTTCTTGTGTTATGTGAAGTGGTAAATAACACTTCCCTATTCCCTTTCTCCATACAATTCATGGTTTTATAGGCCTGTTATATTCCTCCTTAATCATCCCTTTTCTAAGCAGAACAGTTCCAGTCTTTTTAATCTCTCTTCATATGGAACCTGTTCTTTATCCCTCATCATTTTCATTGCCCTTCTCTGCACCTTTTCCAATTCTAATATATCATTTTTGAGATGGGGTGACCAGAACTTCACGCAGTGTTCAAGGTGTGGGTCTACCATGGATTTATACAGTGGATTATGACTGTTCTTGTTTTGTCTGTCCCTGTGCATGATCACTCAGTGCTGCTGGGGAGAGGGTAGGGAACAGCTCATACGAATCTGATCCCTCTGAACTGCTCTGCGAGGGATACATTCATGCTATTCCCAAGCCCCGTAATGGGACCCAGTTCCTGTGAGTGTCTGCTTCTGCTGAGCACTATGCAGAGACTATCCAAAGTACAGGAGAGTTATGGTCTTTTGGCCCAATTCTCCATTGCCCTTCACTTGGTATAGTCATGTACAACAGTGCAAAGTGAGTGTAAAACACTGCCATTCTAATGTGATGGCACAAGGCGCAGGGCAATAGAGAATCAAGCCCATATTGTATAGTCTACTAATTAGAAATAAGAGCCATGTCCCAAATGCAACCAACTTCCTGTCTGATTGCACATTACGAATCCCCCTTCTGTCTCCAAATCTCTCTGTTTACCCACCTCACCACATGCCTTTTCTTTTTACCATTTTCTGCACACCCCTTCTCTATTCCTATCTCCAGTTCTATAGGTACTTGTATCTCAGACCCAAACTCCAGCCTCTCACTATTCCCTGCCCTGATGCATTTCTCTTCCCCTTTTCTTTCTGTCCTTCTCTCTTGCCTTCCCATCGCTGTTACACATCCCAAACTCCCCTTTCTCCCCAACCAAGCCCTCACTTTGACTCCTCTACTCCTCCCAAATCCCCTTCTGTCTTACTCAGATCCTTACTCTTACTCATACTTGTGCTCCTAAAAAGGTGTAGGCCCGTAGCTACAGAAAACAGTGCAGAGTGAAAATGTGAGCTGTGCCACTGCTTTGAGTGGTGATGGCAGGGGCATCAGCAAGGAACATGAAAATGAGGTTCCCTCCCCCCATTGTGGCACCTGCACTATCTATTCTGTAATGCCTGGCTGGCTGCAGGTAACAGTAGAGAGATAGGGTGGCATCAGCTTTAAAAAGCCCCTCAGGCTATTGCAGAAGAGCTACAAAGTAGTATGAGCTGAAGGTGTCAGAGGCTGAGAGAGAAAGAGAGACTCTCCAGCATAGGGATTGGGCAATGAAACTGTCAGTCTCTGATGTAACAAGCAGTATTCAAATTGTCACTTTTTAGAACTCTGAAGCTGATCCTGGAACTGGGGTCTGCTTATTGGCGGCAACCTTTCACTGACTGCCAAATTCAGCTAATCAGGCTTCAAAGTAGAGGAGGGGAGGCCTGTAATGGGGGAAAATAGGTCTGATTCCCCCCCCCCGCCCCAGCACCAGCTCTGATCTCCCTAGTGAATGAGGGGGGAAGAGAGATAGGAAGCAGTGCCCCTACCCAAGGGCACTGAGCAGTCTGGTGATGGGGAGAAGGACTGGAAGATGTTCCCCCCTATACTGGGTGCTGGGCTGAGGGACTGGGTGAGAGTTACTGGGGATAGCCAGCTAGGAATAAAGGTAGTACAAGAACCATCAACTATGATAAAGGTCTGTGCCAATGGCACTTAGAGGGGATAGAGTACAGGCAGTGAGGATGAGTTCAGGTAGCTTTTTGAGAGGAGGAGCAGAGACCTATTTTAATTGTTTTAATTTACTCTTACTGTAAACATTTTAGTGCTTATCTTGTTTTACTAAAAATCTGGTGTAATGGGAAGTGGAGAATATGGTGTCAGTGCAGAAAAATGTTCTCAGCTCGAAGATAAGTATCTCTATCCTTATCTATGGAAAAGAGAATCCTGTGCACACTGCATTTTGGAAAAGGGAGAAGAACAAAGCCAGTATGGGTCTATGGCAGATGTTAAAGCACAATAACAACTTGGTAGAAACTGACCATTCTTCAGACCTGTAAATACTCAGGTGTGTGAAACAAATCAGTTAGCTTAGACTTTATATTTACTGTTTCCTCCATTTACATAATGTATCAGTCTGAGATACACTTGAATAGTTTTTCGTCATATAGACTGGGTGCCAGATAATAATTACATGAGTCTGTGAGAATGATGGAAAGGTTTTTCTGAACTATTCTCTGTCCATCTTCCATTTCACCTCCAGGACAGCAGCTGGCGCACTGCACTCCCCTTACACAAAACTTCCTTTGTGTCCTTCAAAATTCCCTTCCTCTTTGTTCTCTTACCTTGAACTCACTACTCTCTACTACCCTGCTCAGTACAAACTCCCCTTTTTGGTACCCAAATCGTAAAGCTCTTGCTTTCCCTCCCACCTCCAGACCTTCGCTTCCTTGTGGTGCCAGGGCCGCAGTCCTGTTCACTCTTGCTTTCTTGCATCATTTGGTGTATTCTCCCCCTTTGTACCCCTTTTTCTGTTGCCATGATTCTTTCATCTGCACTTTACTTACTTGTCATGGCCCCTTTAAGTTTTCATATCCCTTCTTTGTCCTATTCTTTCTTATTCATCATTGCATTTCTCCTCTCCCATTCTTTCAGTCTTCCATCCAAATCCCTATTCCTTTTGTGTATTCTATTCCTCTTTCCTCAAATGCTCTGCAGCATACAACCTATTTTATAATAATCTAACCCTATTTAATGGGTTGTGTTGCAACAGAGTAAAGTTTTAAGCTTTTTCAGCTGTTCTGTTTTACTGTTATTGATGCCCAAACATGAACCAAGTCCAAATTCTATTTATCTAGGTGCTTATATGGCCCCCATAACTGTAGTGTTTGAGAGCCTAGGGCTCCTTTTCAGCCCTTCATTCTAGTTAATTAATTTTGCCTTTACTTACCTAAACCACTTGCCTCAAGTCAGTTTCCACCATGTAGGAGAATGGCCAGGCAGTTTCCTTTGAAGCAGACACCAGTATGCCTCATATACTGGCCAGCAGGGAGTGTTTACAATCATTCTCTCCGGAGAGCAAGCATCATTTCCAAAGCAGGCGTGAGCATAACTGGAAGCCACTGTCAGCAGACTGGCATTGCCCCCAGGCTGGCTAAAAAGCCGCAGTTAATATTTTCCAGGTTTACATGTTCACTATCGTAAAACAAATATTAAAACATTATTTGGATTCTTATTCAAGCTGTTTTATTAACTGGCCAAATTAAATTTAAAGCAAGGCTCTTCTCTTTATCCCTCTGCTGAAGCCTTCCACCTCCTGTGAAGAGATGGATCTCCAAAACGCTGTCTCTCTCAGCCTCCTGCAATGATGGAGGAGGAAAAAAGTCTCTGCTACTCTATTCCTCCCTCATCCTTCATTTTTTGGCTCCTGCCTCCCTTTGTGAATAACTCGAATATCTATCTGCCTCTGCTTCAGAGTTCATAGAGAAAAGGTCTATAAATGGCTTTTAGCCAAGATGGGTAGGAATGCAACCCCCTACTCTGGGTGTCCGTAGCCCTTGCCAGAAGTTGGGAGTAGATCAAAGGGAATGGATCACTTGATGATTGCCTGTTCTAGTCATTTCCTCTGAAGCACCTGGCATTGGCCACTGTCAGAAGACAGGATACTGGGCTAGATGGACCATCGGTCAAACCCATTATGGCCATTATGTTCTCCTAAACACTCACTTCTTCTCTGAGGCCCACAGACATTAACCCACATTAATCAAACGCCCTCTTTCCCTTCTCCATTATTTTGATGGGGAAGAGGGAGTGAAACATGAGTAACACAACACTAACACAATGTAATATTTAATCCTCTCTGGGTCTTCCAGTGTGGCATCCTTTATCTAGCTGTCTCTTAAATACAAAGATTATAATGGATGGAAAGAATGGTAAATTGCTGACATACATTGATGACAAACCAGTAGATTTTTCTATTTGTGTGTGTGGAACACAGTATGGAATTATTGTGTTATTGTATAGAAGCAGCTCATCCTGTGAGGCTGTGTGTGTACTCATCTCCCATTGACACCCATGGGAGTTTAGCATACTTAGCAGCTTGAGATCATACTATGTAACTGATTTCCCAAGAAATGGTTACAAAGTCTTTGTTTTTTAACATTACTGTACATAATTATAAGGGCCAATGTATAGCCAAAGAAACTGCTGGCAACTTCTGATGAGATTTTTGCCCCAATTCTGCAAATGTTGCGGACATGTCACCAGATTTAAGAGGATGGGCATTGAAAAATATCCAAGGGTAATGGATAGGCCTGGTCACTCTGCAGCAACCTGTGCCAGGCCTAGCAGCAATATTAGCAGTTACACTTTCGTATTTGTATTGTGGTTGTACCCACAGGCCCCACTCAGGATCTGAGCCATATTGTGTAAGGTGCTGTACAAACATGCAGTAAGAAATAGCACCTGCCCCAGCAATCTTACAGTGTGGGAAAAAAAGTGCTTGTCTATTCTGGTTGGAGCTGAAGTACAGTATTGAGATTACTGCAGGGAATGGGAGCCTGGGAAATAAAACTGATTAAAGGTCAAGAATGAATGGGAGTTTCTTGATATCTGTCTTACCATTCCTAACCAGGCAGCGTGGCATGATGGGGAATCAGAAAATAAAAGGGAAGCCCATGCTGGATAAATTGGAGAGAGGAATGAGTATAATAAATAACCTGTATATTGGGGAGGGATAGCTCAGTGGTTTGTGCATTGGCCTGCTAAACCCAGGGTTGAGAGTTAAATTCTTGAGGGGGCCATTTAGGGATCTGGGACAAAAATCTGTCTGGGGATTGGTCCTGCTTTGAGCAGGGGTTAGCAGATATATTGGGCATTTTGGCCCAATGTCTGTTATGTTGTGACATTCCATTAATCTGAATGAATGTGCCATGTGCCAAGTGACATGCACAGAGTTGTAGTTGTGAAGAGGTAAGAAGTGTTCTTTGACGTAGGTCCATGGTAAATAATCTAGCAGTTCAAT
The DNA here is from genome assembly GCF_011386835.1 of Chrysemys picta bellii. NCBI lineage: Eukaryota > Metazoa > Chordata > Testudines > Emydidae > Chrysemys > Chrysemys picta. Next base: position 11,420,943 of record NC_088805.1, on the reverse strand, counting down.
TACTCCCAACTAAATTTTGACACTAGCACTTAGAATTATAGAATATCAGGGTTGGAAGGGACCTCAGGAGGTCATCTAGTCCAACCCCCTGCTCAAAGCAGGACCAATCCCCAGATTTTTGCCCCAATCCCTAAATGGCCCCCTCAAGAATTTAACTCACAACCCTGGGTTTAACAGGCCAATGCTCAAACTACTGAGCTATCCCTTCCTCCCCTATTGGTGCAGTTTGGGGTTGAACTAGAGGGTGCACTCACTCAGCTTCCCAAAGTATCTGTACATGGACACATGCAGGACAGACTACTTTGTTGGTGAGGAAGATTTGGAACATGGCATAAGTGTCAGGCTGGTGGTCTATGGTCCGATCAGTTTATTAATCCATGCCAATGTAAAATTGCACTGTGATTTGGGCCACTATACAGCAGCTGAAACAAGGCTCCAGTGCCTCTGAGAAGGGCAGCTGCAAAAGGAAATTATGGTTGTATACCCTCAGTTTTTATACAACACTCACTGCCATCAATGGAAGTTGAACTGACGATCCATTGTAGTACATACCCCTGCTGTTGTAGTCCTGGCCCACAGTACCTCATAAAAAATATTATTCTGCTGTAATCACAGTCCCTTGGTAATGATAGGAGCTGGTAAAGGTGCTGTCTCTATTTTAAAGGGAGGTGATCACTCAGGCTGGGTCTACACTACCCGCCTGAATCGGCGGGTAGAAATTGACCTCTCGGGGATCGATTTATCGCGTCCCAAAATCGATCCCCGAATCGACGCTCTTACTCCACCAGCGGAGGTGGGAGTAAGCGCTGTCGACGGGAAGCCGCAGAGGTCGATTTTGCCGCCGTCCTCACAGCGGGGTAAGTCGGCTGCAAGATGTCGAATTCAGCTACGCTATTCACGTAGCTGAATTTGCGTTTCTTAAATCGACTCCCCCCTGTAGTGTAGATGTAGCCTCAGAGTCTGGTTGGATAGTGATAGTTGAGTAAAGTACCAGGATACAAGTACTACAGTGATGGGCACAGGAACATGAATCTAAATAGAGAAAATATGTTGAGGGGGAAAAAGTTACACTAGTCTGTCTCCATTCTGGTGATTGAAAGGGCGGTAGATCTCTAATCAATCGTACTAAAGAGATACTGTGGTCAAGGGACTGTGCAAAGGACTCCGTGAGGACTTCCTGGGTTCATGCTCCAGCTCTGCCCGAGACTGACTGTGTGGCCTTGGTAAAGTCACTTCACATCTGTGCCTCATTCCCTTATCTGTAAAATGGGGATAATGCTGCCCATGGATTGTGAGGAGTAAATGTAAGGTATCATTTAGTGCAGAGGTTCTCAATCAGGGGTCCGGTGCCCCCTGGGGGGAGGGAGGGCTACAAGCAGGTTTCAGAGGGTTCACCAAGCTAGGCCAGTATTACAATTGCTGGGGCCCAGGGTAGAAAGCCAAATCCCCACCCCATGGCACTGCAGCCTAGGGCCCTCAGCCTCCACACCTGAGACTGAAGCCAAAGTCTAAACAAATTAGCTTTGCAGGCCCCCCAATCGTGTAGGGCTCTGGGCAATTGCCCTGGCTTTTATATGCAGAAAAACAGTTGTTGTGACAGAGGCGGGCCATGGAGTTTTTAATTGCATCTTAGGGGAGAAGGGGGGGCCTCAGAAAAGAAAACATTGAGAACCCCTGCTTTAGTGAACACTTGTGGGATACTGTGGATATATAAGAGTCCCACAGAAGCAAGGAAGGTGTGTGTGTGTGTGTGTTGGGGGGGGGGGGTGTCAGCAGTCTTGTTTAAATAAGGTACATGCCACAACATGCAGGTTCTGCTTCAGGCTTTGTTTGTGTCATGTGTTACTGTATGCAGTGTTGGTCCCATGATATTAAAGAGACAAGGTAGGTGAGGGAATATCTTTTATTGGATCAACTTCTGAGCTTACAGAGGGCTCTTCTTCACGTCTGGGATCTCTCTTATTGTTGTCAATTTGATTTAACCCTCTCAGACCAAGCTTCTCCTCTGTGCCCTGGTGGATCAGGCTGGAGATGATGTCACAGGTGTGCAAGGCAGCACTGGAGAGGAGTATGGCTCACATTCCTGCCACACTCAGGCTCACTGGGGCATTTGGCCTCCGTTCAGGGTAAGTGAAAGAAGCGCAAAGGCAAGTTTTAGGCGGACTAACAAAGCTAAACCCACACACGGATCTGAGCCAGCCAGGCTCCAGCTGTAGGGCTCTCCACAGAAGCCTCTCGGGGGCTTTCACAGCCCGGTTTCCTTTTGTGCCGCCCGGTGCCATGGTTTCAAACGTGAGTGCCTAAAGTTAGGCCGCTCCAGCCCCGTTTTAAGCCCCCACGTTTGAACAGCCCCAACTGCAGCCAGCGCTTCGGGTCTTGTTACGCAGCTTTCTTAGCAGAAATAGCTCTGCTCCCCCGCTCTAGGACGCGCTGCCGGGTCCCCCAGAGCAGCGGAGACCCGCACGGTAGCACGCCAGAGCCAGGAGCGATTCAGCACAAGCTTCCCCAGGGCCAGCTCCAGGCCCCCTTTGTCTCTAGCTGCACGCACCGCGCTGCAGGAGCCCCAGCAGCCCCTCCATGGCGAGCCAGGTGAGATCCTCCGTACGCCGGCTACAGGCTGGCTCCCTCCCCCCGGGCTGGAGAAGGGGGCCAGGTGGGGAGCGCACACGGGGTCCCGTCCCTGCTCCTCTCCCGGGCTGTACCAGCCGCAGACGGGTCGACTCCGCTCTACTTGCCTGGCCGCGGCGTGGCTCTCCCCGAGCCCCGCTCGCTGCCGTCCCCCCGGTGCAGGCGGCTAGGCAGGCAGCAGCCGGCTGGGTTTTATGCGCACGCCGGCTGCCCGCCCGCCGGGGGTGGGAGGAGCCGGGCAGGTTGTCCCCGCCGGGCCCTCCTCCCTCCCTCCCCGCCTGGCTGAGAGGGGTCGGGGGAGGGGGCAGCATGGCCTGTCCGTCCGGCCCCTTTTCCAGCGCTCATCTGCCCCGGGAGTGCGGCTCTGCTCCTCGCAGGGAGAAGAGGTCCGAATGGAGACAGAAGCCAGCCAGCCCGGCCTCGCCTCCCCGGACTCCCCGCACGATCCCTGGTACCGCTCCGCCCGGCGCGGCGGGGGGCGGGAGCCGGGGCCGGCAGCGCGCCTCTCCCACCACCCCCGGCTCCAGCCAGCCCCCCGCTCCCCACGAGCTCGTGGCCCGGACAGGCTTGGCGGTGGTGGCGGCGGCCGCTGCCAACATGGCCGATGCCTGCGAGCTCACCCTGCCGCCGCCGGCTGCCGCCGGAGTCCGGACCCGAGCCCCCCTCCCCCGAGCCGAGCATAAGGCCACGCGCTGACCCCGGGACTGGGCAGCCCGCACCGCCCCCCCCCCCCCGGGGCCGCGCTGGGTCCCCCCCCGTGCCCGCTCCCGAGCCTGGGCAGCTCGTCCCGCATCCGCGGCGCGCCGGGTCCGGTTCCCTGCTGGAGCCGGGCAGCCCGCCCTGCCTGCTGCCCCCCTCCCGCCGCCGGCTAGCTCGGCCCGGACCCCCGGCTGCCCCCCGGCCGCCCCGCTCCATTCACGGCTCTTTTTGTGTCTCCCACAGCAAAATGTTCATCGGGGGACTGAGCTGGCAAACCACGCAAGGTGAGGCCCGCCGGGCAGGGGCCGCTCCCCGCGGGCCGCGGCCGAACTCCGGACCGGGCACCTGCCACCCAAACTTTCCCAACTCCCCGGGCGGAGCGGGGTCGGGGCTCTGCCCGGCTCGGCCCGGCCCGGGGCTGTTATTCCCGGGGGGACCCGCTCTGTAAGGCTCCCTCGATGCCTCTTCCTGGGGGGCGGACAGCCGCGGCCGCCCCCGAACTCGTGTGTGTGTGTGGGCGCGTCGCTGTTCGCCACCAGGGGTCGGCTCCGGATCTGGGGCGCTTTCTCCGTGGGCCGGGCGGCGCGGTGGGGAGGGAGCCCCGGGGGGCAGGCGCTGGGTAGGGGCCCATGGCCTTGTGTTCTGGTTGCAGAGGGCTTGAGAGAATACTTCAGCCAGTTCGGGGAGGTGAAGGAGTGTCTGGTGATGCGGGACCCGCTGACAAAGAGATCCAGGTGAGAAGACCGGCCCCTGCTCCTCCTTTGCTCCTCGCCAGAGCCGGGCCCGACTTTAACCAACTTTCTCTCTTTTTTTCCTTCTTCCCCCCCCATCTCCCGCCTGGGATTCGGGGTTCAGGGGGTTCGGGTTTGTCACATTCATGGACCAGGCCGGTGTGGACAAGGTTCTGGCCCAATCCAGACATGAACTGGACTCCAAGACGGTGAGGTTTCTTCTCCCATCTAAGGGGGTTCATTTGTCAACTGAGCCTCAGTGCTGAGAACACTGATTGATTGTGGTGTTTGATTCCCAATGAGGGGTTATAAACTATTGATTACTGATAAAGAATTATCCCACCCTTCTGCATCCTGGTGATGGTTTGTTAACTGGCGGCTCTTCTGAGCTATGGATGACCAAGTATGGATTGGTTTGTGAATGTTGGAGTGTTGATTATGAATCTCAGATTATGATTTTTCCATTCTGCCTACTGATTGCAAGATCCCTTTTGAGAAACTGATTGTGGCACTTTGTGAGTTGAAAAGACTGAATACATTCAGGACTGCACAAGAAAAAGTGTGTCCATGTGAAACTAACAGTGTCTATGGGGGCAACTGACCCCTAAGTGGAGAGGACATACAGAGCTTCACACTCTCATGTGATGCCCTCTCTTAGTCCCTTATGGAAATACAGCACCCCACAGCCTTTGGTAGGCTTTTCTTGTCTCTTGCGTGCACCAGTCACCTTCTATTTTGCCATAGGTGTAACCCCTCCATGATGGGCGGTTGACCCTTACAAAGAGCTAGGCCTGTTCTCTCTGGTGATGCTATAGACCAGTGGTTCTCAAATTTTTGTATTGGTGACCCCTGAGTGCGACCCCCTTTATAAATCAAAAATGCATTTTGTAAAAAATATTTAATACTATTATAAATGCTGTAGGTGAAGCAGGGTTTTGGGGTGGAGGCTGACAGCTTGCAACCTACCATGTAAAAACCTTGCAACTCCTTGAGGGGTCATGACCCCCAGTTTGAGAACCCCTGTTATAGACCCATATCCCTTTGTGTTGAGGAGTTGTTGCCTCATGCTCTCTTATGGCTTCCCCAGGATACAAATTTGCAATGGCCATGAATTCCTGAAGTTTATTGTCTCCTGGTGTGCTTAGAAGGTGCCTTTGTGGGCCATCTTCTGCTTTTTGAGATATCAGTGGTGCCTCCATCCCCCAGGGTGGTGCATCAGTTCTTGCAATTACAGGCTGTTCTAGCCACTTTGTGAACTTATAGATAGTTTTTTGTAGAGTCATTGGGTCTCTTAACATAGACTGTCAGTTCCTGCATTGCAAGCCCTTGGCATCAGGGAGATATGTAGGATCTGTGTTTTGGGACTGGGTTGTAGAGATCTTTTGTCTGAGTAGTTTTAGTGACTTTTGTGCTGTCAAATTCCTCTTTCTTAATACTGCCCCAGAGGTGGGGATACAAGTGGTGGGGGCACATGGAGGAAAAAAAGAAGTTCCCGTTCCAGCCATGAACTAATGAAAAGTCCACATGTGTAACTTGAAGTCTAGTGAGGCAGTTCAGGCATCAAATTCTTTATCTGAGTTGAATAGAGAGAGCGGGAGAGAGAGACCCCTTTCTTGAGGCTTACAGCATGAGCTGCGGTGAGATTTATGTCTGTTCCTGTTTAACTGCATGGATCGTTCCCTTTGATGTATACAGGACCTTCCTCCCCATGGGAGCTTCTGGTTAAACCTATTCCAGCCGCCTTTGCAGCGTGCAGATTGCCAGGAGTCTTAAAAACCTCGTCCTCTCGTGAGAGTGGTGCAAAGTTAGTTTTGCTTTGCGGAGAGAATTATGATGAAATGTTTTGGGGTGGGGGCAGGCTTGTTTTATTTTATAGTCCATGTAAATGTGGGGTCTGATGGTGAATCTGTGGGACTGGCCTAGCTCACTCTTGAAAAGGTGAGTGATGGATGTTGATGGTGGCAGCAATCCCAAGAGTATTTCTGGGACAGAAGTGAGATGCAATCTATGATCTCCATTCTTACCTGTCTAAACCAATGCTGCTTCTGGTCTTAAAGCAATTCTGCAATCCTCTGGCTGGGCCCAGGAAGGGGAGGGGATGGGGAATGGGTAAGTGTGCTAAAGGAGAAGAGAAGGGACTTGTGGTGTAAAGAACATGTGGGTCTGGCCAGCCATTGAAATTCTCTGATGCATCTGGCTTGCTGATTGTATGTTGTGGAAACAAGAAGAATGGTGGCAGTTTCTCTAGAGTCCTTTCTTTGTCAGGAACTTTGATTTTTTTTATTGTATTATTATTATTTATTTTTAAAGTTTAAATCTGGGCTGAATGTTTTGGGGTATGTTGCCTGGTAATTGCTGGATTAGGATCTAAGACTGATCTATATGTGCAGTTCAGTGGCTCTCAATTCCCTTAAAACATGCTGATTTTGTAGCCCTGTGTGGAGCCTTAGATGTGTGGATTTTTTTGTTTTTGTCCCCCCCCCCCCTTTAGTTGAAAGTCTCTGCTGTTAGTCATGGACTAAATGTCACCAACTCATCTGAATCCTAACTTAGGCTTTTATAAAACCTTGTAGGAAAAGGCCCAGTGTCCTGAAACTACACCCTGCTTGGTGTCTCCTGGTAAACAGCACTTGGTAGATAATGTCTGCCCAACTTGTTGCTTCATTGTTTTCTGATTCTTCCTATTGTAATTAATGTTGTTGGCCTGATTCTCTGGAGGAAACCTTGTGCCTTTCAGACGTCTCTTTGTTTGTAAGCTAGATAGCAGTCTACAGGGGTTATTTATGGAAATGCTTGATATGAGAGTTGGCTTTGCCGTCTCAAGGTAAAAGATTTGCGTGCCTTTGTAAAGCTGCAGCGGGCTGCTGCCTTCAGTTTCTGTATGTGCCCTAGAAACAGTGATGTGTTTGAGGTTTTCTTGCTTTTGCTGTTTTTATTTGTGTGTGTGTGAAAGGGGTGCTGTAGGCATTTTCAGATTCACTATTAACTGGCACTAGAGAGATGACCGTTGTGCTTTTTTGAATCACTTCAGATCCCAGCTAATGGATAATGATGTCAGCAAGTTAAATGTAGTTATATGAGCTTACATGGGAATTAAACAGTGTTACGTGGCCTGAAAAGTGGTAATGAAGGGCCCAGTTGTGTTTACACTTGTGAGGTCAGTGGGATTCCATGGATATAACCATGGGCACAATTTGTCCCTAAAGGTTAGTAACTTGAAATGAAATGACAAGTACTTAAATAACACCCCCAACCACTGTCTGATACTGGTTAAATTTTTTAGGACATTATCTGAGGAACTCTGAATTCCTTGTGTACAAATCTTTTTATCACATCCATAACTGACACAGAAGTAAAACTCTACCAGATTATTGGCTTTAATACCAGGGATACAGAAAGAGATCACCACCACTTCTCCTTTAATTATGAAAATTCCTGCACTTGAGGAATAGTCCCCTTTTAGTACCTTGAGTCTTGTATTGAACGCTCTCTCTTCTGTGCACCTTCAGTTGCGCGTCTGCAGTTGGTTGGTCAGGCCTCGGTTTACCAGCAACAATAGCTAGTTGTGCAGAAGAATTTGTGAAATTACTGCCTGCCCCTTCTAGCCAGGTGGATATGTTATCTCTACCCAGTTTATCACACTCAGGGTAATGAAAAAATGAGGCCTGGGCTTAACTTTGCTGTGTATGAAAGCATCTTCTTGGCAGGAGCTGAATGACACTGGCTGAGAACTAAAAGACAGTAGATTATTGTTTTTGCTTATTATCTGCCATCAGCCTCTTGGTCTCCTGCCGTCCTCTGTACTCAGAATTCACTGAGGATTTCTGCACTAGCCAGGAAGCCAGAGGATTGGAGTGGGAGGAAGGGGGAGGAGAAGGGAAAGGTGCTCAGATGTCCCTATGAGGCACCAAGAGGGTATGTTGCTCTCTGTGTTTGGCAGTCATAAGGGGAGGTTTATTTATGTTCTTCACTTTTGCCTCTGTTTACTTACACGCTGAGTTTATTTATGTTCTAGGTTGTGAATCAGGATGGAGGTGGGAAGGCAGAGGGGAGTGATCTGAAGAGGTACTGAGCTTTGGGTTCTGTATGATAAATGAAAGGATGAACGAAGGGAGAAAAGCCAGGCTGGAAAGTAGAACAATAGCAGTGAGAGGAGCTGGAGAGCTGCCGTTTCCTTGCGGGCTGTTTGAGCTGCTGGGCTAATGGGACAAACTTCTCAACTTCTCTCCCAGCTACAGCCTTTCCAACTGTGGGCTGAAAGACCCTCTTTTAGCACAGGGCTCTCTAAGCTGATTTGTAGATTTGGATCATTTCTAATGTAAAGGTGACATCACAAGAGTTGCTGTATCTGTGTGTATGAATCTGTGTGTGTGTGTGTATGTGTGTATATATATACACACACACACACACACACACTATATATATATTATAGTGGGTGTTTGGTTTTCAGTGCATTAGTATTTTCCTAGTTTAAGTTGTGGTGGTGTTAATAATAGTGCAGCCATGTGTTCATCCATTGCTGACCTCAGCAGAATGTGCACCACCTGGATATTGGTGCTGCGATACAGGCACTCCAGTGGACAGCAAGTTTATTAATAAACCAAACAGGCGCATCTAGCACAGTGGGATGATTGGAACTGATTGTTTTTATTGTAAAGCATATAACCTGCAGAAGGGGCAGTAGTATACTGTGTGATTTGATGACAAGAGTCTGTATCAGTCCGTATTGCAACTTTCTGTCCTTGGGACTCTTCTGTTTAATTCACATCTTCCCTTCTCATGTGAATCCATGCTTTTGGGGATGAAGTTCTTAGCTTTTTATGTGCTGACCGTTTCCTGATCCACTATTAACCAGGTGAGCTCTGCACTCTTAGCCAGAGTGAAGGGGAGAATAAAGAGCACTTTAATATGCCATTGCTGGTGCAGGATGGCCAAGGTAGAGTGTGAATGCAGAGGACTGGCTAACAGAGACTGCTAATCCCAGCCTGTGGTATTCCATCTTGTGCTGAACTGCTGCTGCTCACATTCAGATGGAACATTGCATGCTGGGAACTGTAGTCTCCAGGGATCACACTTCTATCAGAAGATAAAATTGTCTGCAGTCTACTTTATGCTCATTAGGTGTCTTTCTTGGGTCTGGCAAGCTATCAGTTGGGCAAAGTTTGTGGAGAGCTTATATTAATAAATGAAATGTAGGCAATTAAAGTGTGTTCACCTGCTTTCTCTCTCCCATGTCTCTTTCAGATCGACCCAAAAGTAGCATTCCCCCGCCGAGCACAGCCCAAGGTAGGTAGCATGTGCAGCTTTTACAAATTGAAAAGGTGCAACTCAATAAACTTAAATCCTCTTTGTGCTTTTGTCCAGAGGATGCTGGAAGGGCATCTTGGTGCACCTGCCAGCATTGGTCCTTAAGGCTTTGATGCTTGATACTCAGGCTTAGTTCCTACTTTAATGATGACCTTTGGTGCTCCACCTCTAGACTTGCATTCCATTGTGCCTGATCTAGCTCACTATGGAGCGTTGTGATGCTCTTGTGATTGCCAGTGTGGGGTTGGAACAGCCCACAGTCCACTCCACTCTGGTTAGAGCATGCTTCGTGAGTGGAGCTGATGAAATGCAGAACTCTGCTCAAGAAAGTAGCACCTTCTGCTCTTTGGTAGCCTGTATCTGGAACCTGAGGGCCTGCAAGAAACATGAAGTAGTTCCAATCCGTGGCAGGAGACATGTAGGATGACCTGGGGAGAGGTGTGGGAGAAAGAACTTCATTTTGTGGAATGGCAAGGTGCACACCAGCACTAGTAAGGCCAGAGAGAGAAGGACGTTAGGCTTGACGTGCACCAGGAAGGTGGGCGCTTGGTGGACGTGAGCAGCTGTGGGGGTTCTACCAGATGCTCAATGGGAAACTTTTAACTGCAGAGGGAAGAGCAAATTGGCAACTTGCCTTCAAAGTGCAATACAGATTTGGGGGTCTCGCTTAACTGGGCTGGGGGACGAGAGCCTACAATCTCACCCCAAGTACTGCAGCGGGAGAAAGGGTTGCTGAGGAGAGGAGAGAATTGCAGAGTGGAAGAAGAGACTGATGTGGGGGAGGAAAGCACAGGGGATCAGGAGCTGAGAACAATTAGTGAGCAGGTATCCTGAGTAACGAGCCAGGAAGCACATGGTAGGAATTGGGTTAATTCCATTAAGCAGTTTGGTGACAGAAGGTGCTTTAGTGTTAGAACAGGCTGCTCTCCAAGCCATGGAATTGCTGCGGATTAGCCCTGTGCTCCTTGGGGTTATTAGGACCATGTATTCCTGCTAGAGCAGGGGTGTGGCCAAGGGGCTGAGGGGAGGATGCAGCTGGAGCGTCAGTTCAAAGGACACCAGTGTGCATCATCCTAGCAGCCATCGCCCCCCTCGGTTATTCCTCCTCAGTCTCCTGTGGCTGGGGGGGGAGAGAAAGGGCAGGATTTCTTCTTGTGCATTTGGGAGGAGGCAAAGGAAGGCTTAACTGGGAGCTTCCTCAGGCTCCTTAAACTGGTGGCTTGGGAGTGGGAGTGGAGCGGCGCTTGTTCCCTGTAGGACTGGACACTGCACAATTTGCAGACCCGTGGGCCATGGAGATCTCCACCTCACATCACAGCCATGCTCTGCTTTCCCATTTCACTGCAGGGAGGGAGGGTGAGCTGGGGATTGGCCGGGTGACACCAGTGCCCTGTGTGAGTGACGGGAGGGTGGGGAAGGAGATGGCAGCACTCTGTGTGTCTGCGAGGAGGTTTGTGAAAGTGGGTGACTGAACGATTAGTGGGGGAAAGACTTTAACATGCTGGACCCGTCCCCAGGGGGTTAGATGAGAGATTAGTGGCAGTGCCCTGGCAAGTCCCACGGGCAGGTGGTGAGCTTGTGCATGCTGGGGGTTAGGGAGGGAAGGAGACAGCAATATAGGGTGACCAGATAGCAAATGTGAAAAATCGAGATGGAGGTGGGGGGGTAATAGGAGCCTATATAAGAAAAAGACCAAAAAATCGGGACTGTCCCTATAAAATCGGGACATCTGGTCACCCTACAGCAATACGGTGCATGTTTGAGCAGGTCTGAGATTGCACTTGAGTGATGGAGTTTCACAGTATGACATTTCTGAGGCCTGAAACGTCCTCCATTAGATACAGTGTTTCGTTGGGGGACTTTCTGCTCCTTTGCTGCGGGCAATCTCCCAGTGGAATACAGTGCACAGCATATTCTTCAGCTTATAAAAGAGGAGGTTTTGGAGACAGATCTTGTTCTCTGCTAACTCTGTTTCTCCCATGAATCCCTGTCCTCCCCTTTCCAGATGGTAACGCGGACGAAGAAGATATTTGTGGGGGGTCTCTCTGTGAACACTACCGTGGAGGATGTGAAACAGTATTTTGAGCAGTTTGGGAAGGTAAGTCTGATGGATGAAGTTGGATCAGGGCTCTCTCTCTGCTGGGCAGGAAGCGGTGCTTCCTGGTGATCAGCTAAACCACAGGTCAGCAAAAGGTTTGGGTGGCTGGAATTTTCATGCAGAGGGTTGTGGCCAGATGTGCCTGCCCTGTAATGATTTTGAACAGAAGTCCATTGCTTGCTCATGGAATAGATGGAACCTGAGAAAGGGGAAGCTGCATGCTCTGTCCCCTCCCCTGAATCTCTCCGGAGATGCTTCTGAGGCTTTGGAGTCCCATAGACTCATAGTTAAGGTGTTTGAAAACTGGCTTCCGTTTGAACCCTAGATCTGAACTAAGAAGATCATCTGATCCAGAACCAAACTGTGTAGCTTTGGCCAATTTCTGATTCTCAGCCTTATGGTTGACCCCTTTGTAACTTTCTGTTAAAAATAAATCCTTTGGGCTGAAACTTCTCTTGCTGAGTCTTGGGCCAGAAGTGACATTTTTAGGAAGCCGTAAGAAAATCTGGCAAGCAAGCTGCCCAAAGCGCCAGGTGGTTCTGCATTTTACTGTAGCTGTTTTATGTCAGCTGATCATTCAAAACCAGATGGGCTCCTCTAACTCCAATTCAGTCAGTCCTCAATGAGCACACGTGCCTGTCATATGCTGGAAAACAAGTGGGGTAGAATTTGAAGTGATAAAGATCTTCCATCTTAGCCTCTTATGCACTGAGAAGAGTGAGCATTTTGTGGTGTAAAAGGTGCTGTATAATGTTACCACTTTCACCTTGAAGGGTCCTTAAAGCACTTTATACACTTAAGAAATAATGCAAGTTATTACAGATAGGAATTGTTTTGCTCTACTGCTGATATGTCACTGCTTCTGGGGTGGAGCACAGTAACTGTTTAATTGTCAGTGCACAAAACCATTGCACAATTGTTTAGGACAGGAAGTGAAGGATACCATAGCCAATTAGAACTTCTCCTTGGGGATTTTAGGGAGGCAGAATGTAATTATCTATGTTGGAATCTTGCCAGGACACAGGGATTAGCACCCTAACTTTTGCAGAAAATGCCATGAAATGTTGAATGACCGTGACAGATGAGGACTTCAGTATCTGTGTCTCTTCTGAAAGAGGACACCAGCAGCAGCCCAGAGGAGGGCATAAGATGGTTTTATGGTGTGTGAATGCCTTAACGTTTGGAGAGAAGAAAATGGGTTGGACGAGAGTATCATCACCAATCGGCTGTGTCATATCAATGTAGCTTTCAGGAATTCTTTATCACCTATAAAGTTAGATTCTTCTACTTGGAGTGGTGCTGTCCGGTATCTTTGCTTTGTCTTGTAGAATGATTGATATGTGCATCCTGGGATGAACAAAATATACATCACAGTAACTTGCAGCAGCTTAATGCTTCCAATCAGTCTTGGGAGAAAGGGGAAGTGTTCAGTGCTTTGGGAATCAATATACACGTTAGTCACTTCTTTACATTTTTTCTGTATTCTAACATAGAAAGTAAATGTGCTGTATCCATATGTTCCGTGTTGATGTCTCCAGAGCACCATTGCAGGAGTCCTGAGTCTGCTCAATGGTCACAGAACCATTTTGATCAGTAGTTGAAAGTCAGGGGCACACTCCTTTCTTAGCCTTAAGTTCCATAGAGTACAAATACCCTGCATCTGGTAACCGTCCCTCTGCCTTCCAAACAGTGTCACAGAACCAACCTCTCCCTTCAGTCATGTAAGACACACAGCATTTGTACATAGCTTTAATGTACTTTTATAATTAGTTTTAGGAACGCACACTTCTCCTTTCTAATTTCTTGTTTTGTCAGGGTTTGCCCAAGAGAGAGAACGCTACCAAAAAGACTGGCTTTAAATAATGCTCCTCTTGTCCTATGTTTCCTACTCCATAAAAGCACGAAAAGTGCCTTTCATGCCTGGGGGAAATGCTGTGATGGCTCGTAAGGGCCCCTTCTAAAAGGGCCCAAAAAGAAAACAGCAGAACTTCTTGCTGCCATAGGCTTTGAAGGCGCAGTATTCTAGGAGACCTTCTGTGGAGGAGTGTCTAGGGCTGTGTAATGTGCCTTTGAAACCTTCCTTAGAGTGGAAGCCAAGAGAAAACACACACGCAGAAAGGGAATGTCCAAAATTAAGATGCCCCACAAGGAACTGCTCAGATTGGTTCCCCCAGCTAAGGCTCCAGGTTCCTTGGACAGGGCTGGAGGGAGAGCTTCATGCAGTTCAGTAACCCTCATGGGCAAAAAGGAGGAGTGCTCCAGAAAGCATCCTGCAGTTAGATCTAGACCTCTACCCCAATGTAATTGGCCTGCTCAGATCATAAGAGTTTCCCACAGGGAAGGGCCTCTTAGATCTGGGTTGATTGGATTGATCCTCTGTTTCCGAGCATCCTTCGGATTCATCTGGCCACTCCAACAGAAATACACACCCTCAGAGCTCTGGTGCGAGGGATGTCACCATTCTCAGTGCCAAGCCCCAGCTGCTTCTCCCAGTGGGATCGTTTCCGGAGAGGCTCTCTCCAAAATGCTCTTCCTCTGGCCATGTGTGGATGACTCCTAGGTGTTGTGGTTCTGAGGCAAGCCTGTGCCACCCTTTGGTCTTGGGGGCTCTCAGCTCCCTTGAGATCTGAGTTCAGGATAGTATGATATCCAGGTCTATGAAAAGAGTGTTCCGTACCAGTCAGCTGTGGTTCCTCCTCATGGGGAGCCTTATTTTAATACGATGACATCTTTGGAACCTTGTCATCTTGGGGAGCCCCGTTAAAGAGCTACCCAGGATCTCCTCCTTAGGGGTATTCTACCCCTTGTTGTGTTTGGCCCTGTGGTCCTCCTGCATCTGTGATATCTTTAGTGTAAGGAATTGAGGAGACCTAGATCTCCTCCTCTGCCAGGAAGTCTCCTCCAAAGAAGGCAGTCGCCTTAGGGACTACCTGACCTCTGTCTGACCCCACATCCAGTAGCACCACTGATCCACAGACATTGGTACTCTGAGAGGCAGGAACTGGTGAGGACTATCCTCTAAGGTGCCCCGGTACCTTAGCAACTGATGAGACTGCCATGACTACTCCTTCCCCTCGTCTGTGTGACACCAGAGCCTCCCAGGATTTGGCAGGCACCATCTGGCCTTGATCTGTTAGACTCCTAGATCTTTCTGCCCGTTCCCAGGGAAAGATTTGGATTGTTCTTCCAGAATCCTACCCCAAGCTCAGTTGTGATCTCTGCTGCAAGTGAAATATTTAAAGCTGGGAAGTTGTCATCTACTTCTGGGGACAAGTGGCTCAAACAACTGAATGTGTTAAGGTAGAAGGTTAACTGCTAGGCAAGCCTGATATAACAAGCCTAGGAATGTGGAAGATTCTCCGTCACTTTTAAATCTTCAAATCAAGATTGGGTGTCTATCTAAAAGATATGCTCTAACTCAGCCAGAAGGCATGGGCATGATGTAGGAATTACTAGGTGAAATCCTATGGCCTGTGTTCTGCAGGAAGTCAGGCTAGATTATCACAGTGGTTTCCCTGGTGTTAAAATGTATGAACTCTCCAGCTGTCCAGGCTGCCAAGGTAGCTATTGCTAGAAATAAGTTTTCTGCCTAATCGAAGGCAGGATCTTGAGCCCAGCACATTCATAAGCAGAAAAATGGAAAAACAATTTAATGAGCAAATTTGAAATTTGTGTTGCTGGGTTTGAAGTGGAACCACTTTCTATTTTGATCACAATTTAAAAAAAAAAATTCAAATCTTTGGGAAAAAAAATGTTTTGCCACTGAGAACAAGTAATATGAATGATTTTTTTTAAACGTCTCTGACCTTTGGCAAAAGAAAAAGTGCATGTAGGGAAAATACTAGCCATTGCTCAATAATTAAGGGGGGAAATGGAGGGAGAGGGTAAAAACAACTCCCCAAAACTTCAAATGTTTGGGTTGTTTGTTTTTACAAAAAAATCTGGAAAATTAAAAATAAATCAATATAAAAAAGCTTTTCCTTTCAAAGAAAGGCCACTTTTGTTTTTTATTTTTAAAATGCTGTGAATGAAAAATGTTGACCAGCTCCCTTTATGAGGAGAAGATACTGGGATGTGTGGAATTGTTTGAAGAAGGCCAGGTGTCTAAGCATACTCCCAAAGCTTCCACTGATGTCTCAGACAGCACTATACTAGGACTTTGAACATGCTTGGGTCCCTTAAGAAACACTCTTGGCTCCAAAACTCTCATCTCCACCAAGCCAAGGTCATGGACCTGCCTTTTAAAGAAATCAACCTTTTCCACTCTGGGACAGAGGTTCTGGAAAGGATTAAGGTCACAAAGTCCATGGAGAGGTGTCTGGACTTGAGTCAGCTTTTATTTGCAGGAAATAGTTTAGATTTCACAAGGGACAATTTCAACAGTCCTTCCTGGAATCAGGCTACCAGCAATAGGACTAGACAGTCCTTCTTTTTTTTTAAGTGAAATTTAAAAAAAGAAACCATCAGAGGAGGAAAATACCTTCCACCTCAGCCAGAACTGGTGCTGCATCTAGTTCAGCAAGGGAGAGTATGCCCCAGAGGACCTCAAAGCAATTTTGGAGGACCCAGATCCTCAACTTCTTCCTCACCCTTTGGGAACAACTCCCTTTTTTATTTTTAAAGGCATCTGAGTAATTTCTTTGGACTGCTAGGTCCTAGAGCTCACTGCATGGGGGTACTTCTTCCCATTCATGACAATGAGAAAGCTCAAGCCCCCTTCCCTTTTCAGGGAGCCTTCTCATGAGGAACTTCGTGAAGAGCTCTTGGCCTAGTTAAACTAGAATCGTAGAAGTGTTGTTTCCTTTTCTCAAGAAGGAATGGCGGTCTGCACCCAATTCTAGAAATTGAACTAGAAACAACTGAGCAATTACATAAGGAAAATCCAATTCTGCAAGGTTTTCTCTGGAGAGATTAATCCTGACTCCTAACCCTCCAGGCTGGTTTGAGGCTCTTGACCTTCACGATGATTACTTTCACATTTTGAAAAGGAAAAAGCACCGGACGTACCTCAGAGTGTTTGTGGTAGACAATTACCAATCAGTACAAGGTACTCAACCCTTCAGGCTAGTTACAGCCCCCAGAGTGTTCACCAGATCCATGGAGGTGGTTGTGACTTGTCTATGTTGCCTGGGTCTGCAGGGGTATCCATAGCTAGATGACTTGCTTATGAGAGCTCAGCCTTTCAGTGAGGTGGCCCATATCCTGTGCTCCTTCTATATATCTCCCAGTCTGAGGGTAAACAAGGAAAAATCTACATTTGTCCAGCCTGGGTTCTCACCTTTGTAGTGGCAACCTTAAATTCTACAAGGGTTCTAGCTTGCCCATCACAGGCCAGGTTTTGAGATCTCATCCAGGCAGTGAACCTAGCCAGGTCCAGGCTAGAAGGTCCTGTGAGATTTTATCTTTAGGTGTTGGGCCAGATAGCCACCTGCACCTTTGTGTTACATGCACACGCACATCCATTAGAAGGCCAGGGATGTGACCCTTGCAAGGGTAGTTGAATCATGTACAAACTAGTATTTCACAGCTGGGAAATGAGTGTTTCTCCACTCCCCTAATCAAAAACTCTTGTGGACACTGCTGGAGAATGTCTTAAAAATAATGTTCTTCTCCCCTGCTCATGATAGGCATGATTTCCTCTGCTCTAGGTTGGGAGAGCACAATTAGGATCCTTAATTGTCCACAGTCCACTTCAAGGATCAAAGCTCTACGTAAACTTGCTACAGCAGAGGCTTGTCAAACTTGCTTTCAAATCCTTTCTTCCACAGATCAAAGGGCAACTGATGCAAATTTTTATTCACAACATGGTCGCAATTTACATCCCGAACAGATGGGGGGAATTTGATCACCTCCATTGTGTCAGCAGGCAACTTGTCTTGTGGCAATTCTACATCTGGAACAAAGGGATTCCCTTTACTCTGCATCTGGCAGGCACGGAGCCAAAGATGCTGCAGCCAATGACCTGAGTCAGAGAAGCGCAGATCAGCATGAGTGGTCATTCAGACTCTTGGTGGTTCATCTGATATTTGCCCGGTGTCCAAGGATCTGCTCAAGAGCAAGCAGGCACAGGCATGCCTATCAGGCCCCTTTCATTTACACTGGGGGAAAGGGGCTCCTGTCCTCACTTTACTGTCATCCCCTGAGCAGTGAGAAAGTTTCAGCAGGACAGAGCCAGGGTGATGGTCTTAGCACTGGCATGGGCACAGCACATCTACTTTTTGGAGTTTCTGTCCCTGTGCATGGATCAAGTAACCATTTACTCCTCCCCTAAATCAAGCTGTGTTGTCCTAGTAGTTTGGTTAGTACACCAGGACCTCATGACATTTCACCTGATAGCATGGCTGTTAGTTTTCCAGTTCATCATGATTTACTATGTCCTGTTCCAGCCAGGGCTTTGGAGCTGGGCTCCGGCTCCGTTCCAGCTCCAGGCAAAAACCTGCAGCTCCACTGCTCCGGAGCTTCTCTGGGCTCCGCTCCAAAGCCCTGGTTCAGCCTCTTTCTGAAGGTCTCATTCTTTGCAGCCATCACTCCTTTTACAATTTCTAAAAAGATATGGTAGTATCTCTTCAAATGAACAGGGGTCAGCTGATCTGCTGTTCATGGGGAAGCCTTCTCCACTTCTGCCTTCAAAGTTCTTATTTGAATATTTGCAACTTTCACCAAGATATCCACCTGCAGAAGCTCACTCCAAAACTTTACTGGATTTTCATCTGAATCAGTCTCTGCCCATCCCTCCCCAAAGCCCCATGACTGTATTAGTAAGCTGAGTTAGCTGATAGCTGTTAGCTGATGGGACTAGGCCATTGAAAAGGTTAGACTGTTTGTGGCCTTTTGAGGAAAAACCCGGAGGCCAAGGCATGTCTGCTGAAAGGCTATCTAGGTGGATAATACTGTACGTTCAGTCTAATGAACTGGTTAACATCCTTCTGTCTAAACATCTCAGGGCCTGCTCACCTGGGGGAGGGCAGCTTCAATGCCATGTGCCCATCTGTGAAATCTGTAGGGCTGCTCTCAGCACTGCAGCAAGATCTAAGGCTGACTGTGGGAGGGAAGAACTTCAATTCCTGATCAGCTACCAGAGCTTCTTAGCCCATTTCCTCAGGGAGGACACTGCTAGCAAAGCTCCCTAAAGTGGGGCTCAGCAGAAGCAATGCCATGAAGGACTAAAAGGCGGCTCCTTACCAACAGTTAACATTTTCTCTGAACAGGGCCATCCTTAGGATTATTAAACGGGTGCCCCTATGCCGGCGCAACTGGTGCCCCTACGCCAGCGCATTTGGCTCTGTGAATATGGCCCCTGTCTTCTGCCTAGTAAGGAGACTGCAGCGCGTGCTGGATGTGTGGGAGCCGACCTGCTCTTACCTGCTGTCCTGGTCATAGGCATGGACTCCGGGGCTGGAAAACTTAGTGGGTGCAGAGCACCCACCGGCGCCAAGCTCCTCCCCTCTGCCCCCCCTTCTCCTGCGGGCCAGTGGCCCCATGCTTACCAACTCCTCCCCCTCCCTCCCAGTGCTCTCGGAGCGCTGTGAACAGCTGATTTGTGGCGTTCAAGCTCGGGGGGGGGGGGGGGGAGAGGAGATGGGGAAACAGGTGGGGGGTGTGGAGTGGGGTGGGGGTTTGGGAGAAGGGTTGGAGTTGGGGCGGGACCTGAAGCAGGGGGGGAGGGTCGAGCACCCCCCAGCAAGTTGAGAAGTCACACCTGTGGTCCCAGTGGTGCCCCAGATTTTTGGCTGCCCCATGCAGCCGCGTATCCTGCGTATCCCTAAGGATGACTCTGTCCCTGAATGTATTTCCTCCACAGAGCCACATTATTCCTCCCTCCTCCACATTGATTTGATGCCCAACTCCAGAGAAGGTTTCTGAAGGAGCTGGGGGGATCATTATACCCTCTGTCTATAGAATGTGGGACTCGGGGGACATGCATACACCCCCTAACTACCAAATAGTGCTCCAAAAGTCCCATTGCCGTGTGACTCCTGTGGCCGAGCTCTGTGGCGGCAGTACATTTGGAGTTGATATTTTAACCTTTTCCTTCCCCCGTCACGGCTGAGCCTAGTGGTTGAACAAGGAGAAAGACATTATCTAATAGCTATAGAAGAAACTTAAGCCTTGAACTTCTAACGTCAGACGCTGGATCACTACAGCCTTGACCACGAAGCTAAACACTCATCTGCTGTGTTTCAACAATTAAAACAAATATTTATTTAAGAGGGAGAAACAAGACAATTCACCCAGCAAAACTTTTGTTAGGGCCCAGTTACGGTTGTATGGTATGTCCACACTCCGTTGGAACTGTAAATGCTATTTTAAAAAAATCAGACCATTCTGAAGTTAATTTGAATCCTTTCCCAGTATCTCTGCCCACCTTCCCGACGTGGGCTGGAGATCACACCCTGCATTCCTGTTCCTACTGGGTAACCCCTCCCTTTCTCAGTACAAGCTCAAAATGTGTCTCTGCCTTCACACCTCTCAGCGCACAGACCAAAGAATCCCCACACACCCATTGCAAACCACTTTTAATTCTGGCCCTTTCTTCGTGGCCAGCGTATTTGGTGCCATCCCCCAGCACCAGCCTGTCCCCAGACCTCTCTCCACATCCCTACCCATCCTCAGCATACAGATACACACAAACACCCCCCTGTCCATCCCTTTCTTGTATCTCCTCAACAGGGAGTTGAGACCCCCTCCCAAGATGGGCCAGAATCTCCCCGCCCAACCATGTGGTCCCTGGGCAGGATTACAGAATGAAATAATTTATTCTAATGCATATGCACAAGAGGGCGGGCAGAGTTGATATGGCAATAGGATGGTGGGGGTGTGGTCTCTGGCCTGTGTATGGAGTGGGGGCAGGGACAGGCTTCAAGTTGGTGTTGGAGCCTTAACTGAGAATTTGCTGCCAGACTCGAAATTCTTAACTATAAGATTTTTATAATGGGTAGTTTTTGTGAAGGGTGTGTGTGTGTGTGTGTGTGTGTGTGTGTGAGCAGAATATATTCCCAACCTCATATGTGCACTGCAATGCCCTTTTGTTGGAGGTGTGGTTGAATTTCAACAGGATTTTGTTTTTCAGAGAATAAGGCTTGTTAGTTTTAGTTTTGCTGGTTGTGTGCATGAGCGAGGGAAATCTGGGGTAACTCTGCTCCTGTTTAGCCCAACGCTCTGTCTGTGAAATTGGAAGAAATCAGGGGGTGGCTCTGTCCTCTAGATGACCCCCTTGGAGGGAGCGAGCGAGCTCTGGGGAGGTTGGATGCTCCCCTTCCTCCTCCTCCACTTATTTTTGTGAGATTGGGGGAGATTTGTGCATCCCTCCCCTTTGATGAGAAGAGTGAGGGGTGGCTCATTGCTCTTTCCCTCTTTGGGCAAGCTTATGTTGGAATATGGGTGAGTGGAATCTGGGAGGAGATGGGGGATGTTTGGAGGCCGGGCGTGGGGTATGGGCATAGATCTGAGCTGCTGTGCTGGGTATGCCGTGGTATGAGGTGTAGCGTTGCTCCAGCGCGGTGTGCACAGGGGGAGCGAGGTGGCATTGAAAGGCCGTTTTGTGTGTGTCTGGGGCGGGGGGTGAGGCGGCCCTCTCTCACACAGGCCTGTGAGGCCGGCTCCTGGTGAGACTGGCCGCAGCAGGGTGTCTTTGTGTCTGTGCTGAGCGCTTTGCAGAAGAGCATTAGAGCTCGCACTAATCTGATCCAGCAGCTGGGATTGGAGGGGCCAGGGTTACCATGGTAATCAGGCCCCAAGAGAAGCTGTCCCCAGCAGCCTCTTTTGTTCAGGCCTAACTCGGCGTTGGCAAAGCTAGCGCGGCCCAGAGAAGAAAGGCTCAGGAGAATGGGCCTGGGAGTGGCAGGGATCCCAGCGGGGGCTCTGCCCAGAGAGGCACCCAACAGCCAGCCACAACAATAGCCGCCCGCCAAGGACTGCCACTCACATTTAGCGCTTGGCCACATGAACTTGGCTGCTGGGGCCAGCCGGCCCCGCTAATCCCGCCTCCCCTGCCCTGGGTTTCCATGGACACAGAAGCCTATTAAGGACACACATTAGCAGTTTGCGAGTTGAATGTGCACCCGGTGCGGTGCTCGGAAAGGCCTGTGCCGCCGGGAATGTGCTGAGGGCTGAAGGGGAGCCTGGCCTTCTGCTCTCCAGGAGCTGCAAGCTCAGCATCCCCTGGCTTCCATTCCTGGCACTGATCTTGGACAAGTCACTTTGCTGCTCTGTGCCTCAGTTTCACCATCTGTGAAATGGGACAAATAATCTTGACCCGCCTCACAGGGAGGCTGTGGGCTTTATTGGTTCATGTCTGTAAAGCACCCATGCTTGGCATTCCTAGGTGCATCTCCCTGGCAGAGTGTGAGCCTCCTGTCTGAACCCCCTGGCCTTGCCTACTGAGAGCAGGTGGCAGCAGCAGAGCACACAGTTAGGCACTTCCCAGGTTTCCAGGCACTTCTGCCATATTGTCCGGATTGCTTAGTTTTTTGCTCTTTCTGCTCTTCAACTGGAAGTTTCTTTGTTCTTGCTTATCTTCCATAATCTACCTTGCTCTCCACAGGGTGGTGCTGTTTGAGTCCTGTGTTGTGTAGTTTGAGAAACCCTGTCAGGGTGCTGTTTGAGATGCAAAGTCCCTCCCTGCTCTGAGCTGCTGGAGTGAAGGGTATCCTGCAATGAGCTCCACTTGCGTTTTGTTGTGTGGGTTTTGGAGTGTTTTAGTGTACGTTGTCCCCAGGACAGCGTGAGGTTCTTAGGATGAATCAGGGCCAGCCCAGCTTGTTGAAGTGTCCTGGGAGTTACCGTGGCAATGCTAGCCTGATAACTCCTCGTGGGACTGTTGTGTGACACAGCAGGGCGATTACAAGGGAGTTTGATGGGATGGGGAATTGCAAGTAGCCACCCCATGCTGGGACAGTCCTGGGCCACTCATGCTGCTCTGACAGTGCACCTCAATCCTGACGATTTGTAACCCTGGCTAAGCCAGTCCTGGGCCACTCATGCTGCTGATGCACCTTAATTCTAACCCGCTGGCGTTCAAGTTTGGGCCTCTCCTAAAAGAAATTCACCAGTTGTGCTGAACTGTGGGTCAATTTCCAAACTAGTCTGAGCCCATCAAACTTATTTAGCCTGTTAGGTTGGAAGGACGTGACTCGGGGTCTCTTGAGGGGAAAGTCTGAGGAATCCATTTTGCTGTGTTTTTGAACCGTTCTTTATCTGAGTTCACTTCTATCGATACTCTAAAAGTGCATTTGTGCTGGTGTATAAAACGGTCCTGGTCCTAATGGGATTTTGTCTGATCCTAGAGCTCCTGGATGGGAGGCTCAGGATATTGAGAGGGTGCGGGAGATGGCTGAGTTTTGTGGCACTGCTGTTGCATTCATGTAGGGGACAGTTGTTTTCAGACTGTCCATGTAAATAGGCTTTACATTGACAGCCTGGGTGGGGGGTTGTTTAGAGTGGACAATCTGACTTTGGAGGACTAGATTTCAGAGGGGATTGGCTGATTTTTAGGGGACTGCTGCTAGCTCCGTCAGGACATGAGGCTTAGTTTGGGATGGTAGCTGCTGTGATTGGGTTCAAGCACTGCAAAGGTGCAGCCGCTGATTTGAGGGTGTTGCTGAGAGGGGCATGGTATTGTGCTCCATCCCACTCAGGCCCACAGAACCTTAATTAACCCATGGGATCCACCAGTCATGAAAGCTCCCTCCCTTTCCAAACTCTGCAAGTAACAAAGACCGTTGTAAAAAGTGGGTATGGCTGACAAGATAGCGTAAGCGAGCAGCTGGAGCATATTTCCACCCATTGGGCAACTCCCCCCCGCACCTGCCTCAGCGGAGAGAAGCAGGTAGCACTGAGTGTCAGACAAAGCGTTGGTTGTCATATCTTCCATCTAAACTGTTAGGACCCCTTCTGCTCAGCTTGGATCACTAGTGAGTTTCTTGGGTCTTGGCCTCACTGACCTGATGGATCTGGGGCCTAGCTGGGAAAGTTCAAATCCCACTTCGCTGGCTGCAGTGTGGTGTGGGATGGTAGCCGAGTCCTCTGTGTGTCACTCTGCTCTTTGGAGCTGGCAGATGTGGGTGGTGACCCCTATTCTTGGGGGGACCCAAGTGACCACACGACCCTTTTCCATGTGACATTGTGGAGGGTATTTAGTAATGGCCTCCTTCCATCCTCCCATCTCACCTATGGGAGAAAGGTGCCCCTTTATCTCACTGGCAGCTGAGGCTGATGGAGCCCCCTTGTCAGGGGGATGTTGGTAAGCTCCCTCCCCCAGCTCATTCCAGCTGCAAGCTCTCTTTTGAATGAAGCCTGGGGCGTGGCCATCTGACAGTGCTGGTTGGTAGAGATGGGCTCAGCCCCTTGTGCTTCAGGCCACGGACTGCAGGGCCTTTCTGGGGAGGCAGCATCTCAGCCTCCTTCACTGACCAAGGCTGGGAAGGAGGAAAACGGGGAATTGTAAGTGGGGGTGGGAGAAATAGCTGATCCCAAGCAATGTAGGCTGCTTTGGTCCCTCCCGGCTGTCGTTGATTGAGGCAGAGGAAGGCCCTGGCTAGCTGCTGGATGGATACTGTTGTCCCTCCCTTGAGCACTTGCACATCCAGTTTCATAATCAGATTAAGGCAGTGGTATTAGTGAGGAGCATGGGTCAGTGGGACAGGTTTACATGGTGGTTTACGCAGAGGGGATTGGACTGCATTTTTAACTCTGCTTGGGCTGTCTTGTAGCTGCACAGATTTGCTTCTCTACAAGGAAATACCCAGCAGAGCACAGGCAGGGGAAAGAAAGTTGCACCAGGCACTGGTGGGGGCAGGGGGTGGAGAGGGAGAGTGGCCCCAGGGTGGGGGGAGGGGGATGGTTGGTGTCTGCTTCCGCTCCCCCCATTCAGTAGGCAGTACTAGCTCAGTCCTTGCAGTAAATTTGCTCTAATTACATCCTCCAGCAGTGAGAAACTTCACTTAGAGGAAAGCTCCTCTGGGGTGGAGGTGGCTTCCAGAGCCGGTGCAAGGAAGTTTCGCGCCCTAGGCGAAACTTCCACCTTGCAGCAGCCCCCCCCCACTAACCCCGCCCTCCCCCTGCAGCAGCTAACCCAACACCCCACCTGGGAAGCCCCCCGCCCCCCCTGCCCAGGGAGCCCCCCCACCCCCCCCTGCCCGGGGAGCCCCCCCCCCACAGCAGCTATCCCCCCCCACCGCAGCAACTAACCCCGCCCGGGGAGCCCCGCCCAGGGAGACACACACCCCCCTCCCACCCCGGAAGCTAACTCCACCCAGGGAGCCTGCCTCCACGGCAGCTAACCCCGCCTGGGGATCCCGCCCCAGCTCACCTTGGCTCCGCCTCCTCCGCTGAGCACGCCGGCGCCGCTCTAATTCTCCTCCCCTCGCAGGCTTGCGGCGCCAATTGGAGGAGACTTAGAGTGGGGGCTGTGTGCTCAGCGGAGGAGGCAGAGTGGAGGTGATCTGGGGCGGGGAGCAGTTCCCCTGTGTGCCCCCCCCCCCTGTTACTGTGGGCGGCCCTCCCCGTGTCCCCCCCGCCCCAGCTCACCTCCACTCCACCTCCTTGCCTGAGAGGGCTTTTAGGCACCCCCAACCACTAGGCGCCCTATGCGGCCGCCTAGTTTGCCTAAATGGTTGCACCAGCCCTGGTGGCTTCCCAGAGTCCCCAAGCAGAGTCTCTGTTGTGCCTGAGGCCTCCATTTTCCGTCTCTGTGAGGCCTCTTGTTCCTTCTCCCCTCTCAGGCTTTGGTTTGTGCACACGGACACCGAGACAGTCTCTCTGTCTGTCTGTGGAGCTGCAGGCAAATTGTCCAGGACTGCTTCCTG
Organism: Chrysemys picta bellii; assembly: GCF_011386835.1. Classification (NCBI taxonomy): domain Eukaryota; kingdom Metazoa; phylum Chordata; order Testudines; family Emydidae; genus Chrysemys; species Chrysemys picta. The sequence continues at coordinate 11,395,675 of NC_088805.1, read as the reverse complement.
GCTCAGTGGGAAGGAAAGTTCCTGCCCTCCCCAGGAGCATGGCTAGGTGGGAACCTGTTCCAGCACCCTAAAGTTTGGATGGAGATGGGCCCGTTGGTTCAGGCTGGGAGTCCCTGCCCTCAGTACAGTGGGGAAGCTTTAATGGGGGGCGGGGGGGAAATCCTGTCCCATTGTTGGGTCAGGGCCCTGGCACTTGGGGGCCTCCCAAGGGTAAGTGAATGGTTGATTTTTATTTTTTTTTAATGTCATGTTGCGCTTTGGGGGCAGGTGGGTGTCTCGTTTCTCTCTGGCATGGGGCCGGCCGGAAGGAGGGAGAGCGGGGGAGAGCTCTTTCTCAGTAATAACCTGATCTGAGCCTTTTCCTCCTTTGTGTCCCTGGCAGGTGGATGATGCTATGCTGATGTTTGACAAGACAACCAACCGACACCGAGGTGAGGGCAGCACCCTGGCAGCGTGTGTGTTTGTGTATGTGGAGAGCTGGCAGAGGATTGTGTAATGACAGGAGCAGCGTGTGTGTGTGTTTGTGGTGATGGGGGTGGAGGGGAAGCTAGTGTCCCGTGGCCAGCAGCAGGGCATGCAGGTCACAGCTGCTCTTTATCTCACCTCCCATCACCCCATCCCTTAGCATCCGCATCCTTTAGCAGAGTCCCTCGCAGCACAGAGAGCTTTTGTCCAGCCCGTTTCCTGTGCTGTAAACTTGCCGAGTGGCTGATATGTGAGAGGAGGCAGCCTCCTCCCCTCCCCAGCTACCTACGTGGCTCCAGTCGTCTGTGTGTGTCTTACCTTGTCCTGAGTAATCCGAACCTTGGGGAAGCTGACACAAGACCCAGAAGAGTGCCTGCCTCTGACCCCTTCCTCAGCCCGGGGCTCCCAAGTCACCTTTTCGTCAAATCCCATTTGTGGAGTCTGGTTACAGACTGGGAGCCTGGCTTTGGTATTCAGGCTCTTCGGATCAGACAGGAGACCACTGAGTTTGAGCCTTAGTTTTGGAGGTGCCTGATTCTCTTGTACATGTGCCCTCTAACTGACTACCACTCTTAGGAGGACACCACAATGGTGTGCACCATCCTGAGGACACAACTACACTGTGATGGTGGCAGGCCTTTGCTGGGCCACTGCCATGTTCACGTACATCACTAAACACTTACACAGTGTGTTTGTCTGCATCAGACTCACACAGGGGCACTTTCTGCATGTGGCTCTCTCTCCCAGCTATACTTACGTATTCACTCTTGCTGTCCAGGGTGCCCTTCAGTGCATCCCATTTTCTTACTGTTTAGGTGATTCTGGTTGCCTGATTTTATAGATGTACCCCTCCAGCCCCACTCTAATGGGGGTGGGGGAGAATGGCTAGCTCATAATAAATCATCAGATCCTGCACTTCTGCCCTCTACAGGACTTGTCTAGAGCAAAGTAAGCAGTCATGAGAAAAGAGGGAGGGTCCTCGCATGGACCAATAACTGATTAAAAGACAGGAAACAAAGGGTAGTAATAAATAGTCAGTTTTCACAATGGAGAGGGTTAAATAGCAGGGTCTCCCAAGGATCTGTACCAGGACCAGTGCTGTTCAACATATTCATAAATGATCTAGAAAAGAGGTAAACAGTGAAGTGCCAAAGTTTGCAGATGATACAGAATTACTCAATGTAGAGACCTCCAAAACTGACTACAAAGAGTTACAAAGGGTTCTCACAAAACTGGGTGACTGGGTAACAAAACGGCAGATGAAATTCAGTGCTGACAAATGCAAAGTAATGCACATTGGAAGCATAATCCCAACTACACATACAAAATGCTGGGGTCTAAATTAGCTGTTACCACTCAAGAAAGAGATCCTGGAGTCATTGTGGTTAGTTATCTCAAAACATCTCCGTGTGCAGCAGCAGTCAAAAAAGCAAACCAAATGTTAGGAACTATTAGGAAAGGGATAAATACTAAGACGAAAAAGTATCATAATGCCACTATATAAATCCATGGTATGCTCACACCTTGAGCACTGCGTGCCCTATCTTAAAAAGATGTATTAGAATTTAAAAAGATACAGTGAAGGGCAACAAAAACAGATAGGAGAGATTAAAAAGACGGGCTGTTCAGCCTAGAGAAGAGATGACTAAGGGGGTTATAATAGAGGTCTATAAAATCATGAATGGTTTGGAGAAAGTGAATAAGGAAGTGTTGTTTAACCCTTCACATAATGCAAGAAGCAGGGGTCACCCACTGAAATTAATAGGCAGCAGGTTTAAAATAAATGTAAGGAAATAATTCACAATATGCACAGTCAACCTGTGGAACTCATTACCAGGGGAAGTTGTGAAAGCCAAAAATATAACAGGGTTCAAAAAAGAATTAGATATGTTCATAAAGAATAGGTCCATCAATGGCTATTAGCCAATATGGTCAGGGACGCAACCCCATGTTCTGCATGTCCCTAAACCTCCAGTTGCCAGAAGCTGGGATCTAATGACTGGGGACAGATCACTCGGTAATTGCCCTGTGCTGTTCATTCCCTATGAAGCACTTGCCGCTGTTGGAAGACAGGATACTGGGCTAGATGGACCACTGGTCTGACTTAGTATGGCCATTCTTATGTAGAGCATTACAGAAGGGCTAGGGAGGACTGCCTTCCTCTGAGACATCAGGTATTGGTCCCTGCCCGAGGCAGATACTAGACTAGATGGACCAATCATCTGGTCTGGTGTTTGCAACTCCGTGGCTTCAGTGTAGGGTACTTTCTTTTGAGTTTCCAAGGCACCCAGATACCAAATCATGATTGGGGCAATATAAATGTCTACCTGGAGAGAAAGGAGAAGCTCATAGAAAGAGTCCAGTCCAGCTTGGAAAATACTGAAAAATAGAAAAGTGTGTGTGTGTTTAAATGATTTTTAGCACTGGTGAAGGTGACTCAGTTAGTAGCCCTGGAGGCTGAAAGTTCCATTTAGCCGCAGCTGCAATGCAAGCTCACTCAAAGTCCCTCGCAGCCATGCCTCCGCTCTACCCCAAAGGGGCCACCCCTGGCTGTGAAAAGGAGGTTTGGACTCCGGAGCTCAGTCAGTCCTTTGCCAAGACTGGCAGCAAAGGGGTCAGTTAGAGATGTGCTCTAAGCATAGGGCTGGGAGGCAAGAACTCCCAAATTCTATTCCCACCTCAGATACTGTTGGACGGTGTGAACTTGAGCAAATCACTTAACCTTTCCATGCCTTGGTTTTGCTCCAGAAATAGTGATTCTGATACTTGCCTGTCACACACAGGGCTGTAAGGACCAATTAATGTACAGGTAGGGCTTTGAAGGTGAAATGTGCTGAGTATCACTATTTGGGATGGTGATGTTTGTGATGTGGGTGCCTGTCTATTGGGGACTGGACTGGGACCCACCACACTCATTTCACATTGTGAACAGGCATTGGTAGGACACCGTTTTGTTTGTATGGACCGCTGCTGGATTGGAACCCTCTATTGTGGTATCCGTCATTAAGCCATCTAGTTTGTCTTGGAAAAATAGCAAAGTTTAATAGAATAAATCCATCAGCAATGAGTGTCATGGGCTTTAATGAAGTTGGGAGTTGCGAGGAGAGAGGGAAATCGGGGAGGGGACAGTGACTTCCCTGCTCCTCATATGAGTGCTGCATGCATGCAGGACTTACTGGAGACCAGAGGGGAGTGGAAGTATTGCCATGACCCAACTGGTCCACCCCAGGAACCTCTGGGTTGCCTTCTGTCCTGGGCATGTGGGACAGGCAAGTGGCAGGTACTGATCACACAGACTTCTGCCCTGACCAGGAAGTGTCGCCCTTTCTTCAGGGTTTGGATTTGTCACATTTGAGAGTGAAGATATTGTGGAGAAGGTGTGTGAGATCCACTTCCATGAGATCAATAATAAAATGGTGAGTGTGAAGAACAAAGCTGGCGGTGGAGGGATGGGGTAAAGCACTGGGGCTCTGGGACTGCAGGTCGGAAGCAGATGGGACCCCTGAAATCACTGCCCCAGATCTCGGGAGGAGATCCTCAACAAGGAGGGGAGTCACTGCTGGCATTTGGAGCCCAAAAGGCAACGCAGTCTAACCATAACTGGGAATTGTAACTGTGACCCCTGAGTGCTGTACAAGCGTTAGCTGAACTTCTCCCCACCCCTGTGAGGCAGGTATCCTCATGTAACAAACGAGGACACTAAGGCTCCAAGGCTGTCTTGCCGAAAGTCACAGAGGAAGTCAAGGACAGAACCACAGGTAGAACTTTTAGTCACCTGTTTTAACTACTCAACAACGCTGCTTCTCTAGCAGAGTAACAGGGCGGGGGACGCTGCAGGTTGGGAGGCAGGCTTGGGGAGTGGTGCGTGGGACGGAGAAAGCGCAGTGGTTCCAGTGTACTAAGGCAGCCCTCCTGGCCTGTGGCCCGCGGTAGTGTATGTGCTCTGAGCAAATGTGCTGTGCAAGTCAAGGCCAAGGTCTGACACTTTTTTTTTTTTTTTTTTTTTTTTTTCTCGTGGCAGGTGGAATGTAAAAAAGCTCAGCCAAAGGAAGTGATGTCCCCCACTGGCTCTGCGAGAGGGCGGTCCCGAGTGATGCCTTATGGGATGGATGCCTTCATGCTTGGGATTGGCATGCTGGGTAAGCGCTGCAAAAGAGAACCCTTCTCTCTAGCCCCCACGTCATACGTGGCAGTAGCAGTAGGACGCTCTGCTCAGGGGGCAGAAGGCTTTATTCTGGGACTACATTTCTAGGTCTAATACAATGGGGGAGGTGGCTCAGGCTGTTCAGGAAGAGATTGGATCTATGACATCAGACCCCATTTTGAAAAGGAGCAGTGAAGCTGGGAGGAGGAGGGCTGGGATCAATTTCTGATCACAAATCGCCCTCTGGTGGCAGCGTGGAAGAACTGTAGATGTACCTTGTATGCACAGTTCTAGAGGTGGAGTCACAAAAAGAACAGGAATGCAGTCGGGTTGGGAGAAATTTTAACGCATCATTGGAATTCCTGTCCAATATAATACCTATAGAACAGGATATACACTGTGACTCAACAAAAATAAAAGGCTGTATATGCCCTGGCAACACAATTGGGCCAAAAGCAGAGTTTTCCACGTCCAAGTATATTACTGCTGTATTAGGCCAGACTTTACAATGAATGTTTGGTTCAAGAGCCCCAAATAGTATTAATCACCCTTCTTCAGTTGGGTGAAGGGGAGAGTATAATCACCCCAAATACACAGGCAGAGCGTGTTCTCTGTGTATCATCCTAATAAACAGTCTCATTGTTTTCAAGGGGGATAAAAATGTCCTTGAGAATCCAGTGGAGCCTGTATACCACTGACTTCCCTCCTTTAGGGAACGTATTCTGGGTCACAAATCAAACCGGCCACTCTGACAAGGAAGTGTCTGTGTGGCATTGTGGGGAGCTTTTTTCTGTGTCTTCAGAGCAAATGTGTTCAGGTTACAAAGGAAAAGGTGTGAGTCTCCTCCCCTCCCCCCCCCCGACTTCCAGCCCAATTAGCTCCTTTTAGTGTCTGTGAGTCAAACTTGAGTCTTTCTTGCTTGATCATCACACCAGCAACGTGAGCCCATCCAACCTGTACTATAGGTGTGGTTAAGGTGAACAAACACACGTGTCCTTTGGGTCAGGGCCCCCGGAGGTGGGGCTGGAGGAGGAACACTCCAACCTGGCACTTGGATCCCAGCTAGGGCTGGCAGGCAGAGGAAAAACACCTCTTCTTTGCATTTGCACTCAGCACATTCTCACTGGAGTTGCTGAGATAAAATAGATCTGGAACCCCACAAAGCCATTTCAGATTTTAGTTTGGTTTTTTTTGAGTAGACGTGTATTTTAAACCAGCAGACTCAAATGAGTCACTGGGAAATCCATGTACGCTTGTCATGGGAGATCTCAAATCAAACATTCAGCTCTTAGTCAGCCGCTGTCTTTCTCATGGGACTGTTTAAAGTAGGTGATTAGCCATGACAGCTTCTCAAGAAATGGGAAGACTTGTAATCGTGATCTGTGCCAGGAACAGGCTATCTGCCTGCATGTTTTCAGCCACCTGCTCTTTCTGTAACTACTTCAGAATGTTAGCCAGCAGCTCTATTACTAAAGTAGATGATGGGTGATTTAATACCAGTCAGTCATCCATATGCTCCCACTGGCTCTCAGAGCCCCTTTTCACAAAACCTGCTAATGCTAGTTTGTGGGACCTTGAGCTTTCTGACAGGGAAATCTACATGTCTTTGCAGGGTAACAATGTTTGGAACCACGAAGGGGCAATGTATTAAAATTCCATTAAAATTCTTCCCCAAATTCCTGCACGGTACCACTGTGTGCACACGTGTGTGTTGTTCAACTGCTATGTTACTTGGTCCTTTCACAGTGTGTGCTCAGGCTATGGGGAGGCAGGCAGAGCTGGAACTCGAAAGTGGAATTGTGTGCGTTCGTATAACAATCCCCTCTTCTTTGCTGGCAGGTTATCCAGGTTTCCAAGCTGCCACTTATGCCAGTCGGAGTTACACGGGCCTTGCGCCTGGCTACACTTATCAGTTTCCCGGTAAGTGCCTCTTCCTGCCCATTCGTCCAGTTTGTCCTCACACTAAGGGAAGCCCGTGGCATGTCACCCAATCTCTGCCTGTTTTACTCTTGCCCTAGTTTGGACTTTCTTTAAATCTGTGAAGGTGGGAGGGGACAGAGGCCTGGAATAGGTGGGAACAGCCTACTGTCTAGTTAGGAAGGAGGCTGTAGCCATGTGAGCGTCTGCTGTTGCTATCCTCTCACTCCAGTGACAGGAAAAGTCCTAGGTTCATGCGCCCCCCTCTCTGCTAGGTTCCTCCGTGGGGGCTGCTATTACACAGAAGGGCCCTTGCAGCTCTGCCTGTCTTGCTGCCTCTGTGTGTGTCTGTCTCTCCACCAGAGTCGCCACCTTTCTGAAAACAGAGTGTAGGACTTAAACCCTGCTAGCTTTAAATGGGCCTGAAGTTCCCTAGGCTTCCTAAATGTGAGAGTCTAACATGCAGTGAGTTGTATCCTGGATCTCTTAAAGGCCCAGTAAACCCCTCTTCACAACACTGCATATTTGTACATTCCCTGACCTGCCCCATTCCTCGTCTTGAAGCCCATATGTGACCATCACTGCCTGGTCCCTGATGAATGCACTGCAGCCGCTCTGAGCTTTCTGCTGGCCTCCTTTCCCTCCCCTTCCGGCACAAGCAAAGAGCAGGCTGCAAGGCCACCCTATAAAAGACTGCCCTGCTGTTCTCAGGACGAGTGGCAACTCTGAGTGTCCCCTGCCCGCCTCTGCCCCCCACCCCCAATGGATTGTGTAGAAAGGCCTGACAGGTGATTGGCAACGGGCTCTGGCAGCTTTCACCTCTAAGCTGCTAGTCAGAACCCAGCCTATGTTGGCGGCGACTGAAAGTTGCTGTCTGGTAGTCTGTGTGAATCCAGTTGCTGGGTCTCAGTCCTAGCGAACCAGGTGTTCATGTCACAAAGCCACCTCCAGCTCAGCTGGCACTTGTTGGCAGTCCTAGCTGCGAGGCCAAGGATTGGCTGGGCCAAAGAGACTCAACTCCCCTTTCAACCCTAGAGATGGTCTCCCCAGAGCAGAGTTGAGGCACATGGTCTGGGCGGGGCAGTGTAAGGCAAGCTTCCACTGCCCTTGCCTGTGCTGTACCTGTTTTGGGGGTAAGCAGAGGCTTTCAGTCTCCAGTGCTGTCAATCCAACTCGAAATTCATTTAAAATAAAGAGTCGAAGGCCGGGTGCTGCAGTGACTTCATCCATCTCTGTCTGGCCTTGTGTTCTAGCCAGAAAGGCCCAATGCTGCTGTCTCTCTGCCAGATCCCCCTCGGGGGCGTTTTACAAGTTCCTAAGTTGTCTTACATTTCGTTTTTAGAATTCCGTGTAGAGCGGACCCCTCTCCCGAGTGCCCCCGTCCTCCCCGAGCTCACAGGTCAGTCCCACTGATTTCCTAAAACTCACAAGCTGGAAGGGGAGAAGGGGCTTTGGGTCATTCCAGTGATGTCGCTGCCCCATAGCTTGGCGCAGTGAGACTGGAAACGTTCCTCATTTCCTCTTCCATCTGCACTAGCTACATCAAGAACAGGGGCTGGGGGCGAGGGGTGGAGAGGGGAACAGAACCATGCATATCACATTGGAGGAGATGAGAGATGCAGTTCGTGCAGGATGAGGGCAAGTGGGCTTGAATCCCCAGATTCTCTAGCTTCTGAACTGCTGCTGTTTCCTGCCCTGTTTTCGCTTCTTATCCAGGGGTTAGCCTCTAAATCATTGATGAAAACTTGTTGCTAGCAATGTGAATTCTAAGAAATCCACTACTGTAGTCCCAGCCTGAGCTGGTGTTGTGCAGGGCACTGGCCCTGGGGGAGCTTACAGCTACTTTGATCCTGCCTGGGAGCTGGGAGTAGAGTAGGGAATGATATTTCAGCACTGGGTATGGTGAAGCTCACAGCTACCTAAGCCCCAGGCTCTCTAGGCAGGGATTGGTAGAGGAACATTGAGTGTGGTGGAGCTCCCAGCTGTACTCATCAGTAATGGTGGTTGAGCCTGGTGTAATAGAAGGGGGGATGATGAAGTTTTGCAAGGACTAGTCAGGAGTCTGAGTATTTCCCCAAATACCTGCTTCTTCCCCCAGCTCCTCAGGCCTCTGAGTTTGTGTAGCATGGATTCTTGGTGCTGCTCTTTCCATAGGATCTTCCTTCCATGGCCACATTTTCCCAAGCTCTGTAGCATGCCTGGTATTTGTCTTAGAAAAGCAGCTATGTCTAGCAGTGGGCTGGCCTCCTCCTCCCTATCCACCATCCCATCTTCCATAACATCCTTTCACTCTGCGTAACATCCTTTCACTCTGACACTTCCTTGACACCATCTGTTTCTTCAAGGACTGGATTTGTCTGTAGTGAGGATGCAGACTTCTGCAGGGAGCTTATTATTTGGAAGCTTTGCTAGCTGCAGGGGGTTTGGGGAGGATTGGAACGGGAGTTTTCCAATGGCGCAGAATAGTGCTGATCCTCATAGAGTGTGCACATCGAAGAACGCTGAGGTTGGTAAAACAAATTACTCAAAGGGAAGTGGGGTGTGTTAAGTTAATAAAGCCCTCTCCTGGAGCCACATATATAGCCTCTGAAATTCCACCTGTGGCTGTGATTCTGCCAGTTCTCAAACGGAGTAGGGTTGGACTGGGTCTGTATTTGAATAGGGGGCTTCCCAGAAAAAAACGGGTGTTGCAAGAGTAGTGTTGATAACTCAGTAAAAGGTGCTCTTCCCTCTAAGTCCACATGGGACTAGTGCCCCTGCAGCGTGCAAAGAGGCACCTCGCTGCTGGAGGAGCATAAAACAAAAGTCCTGCTCACTGGAGCTCATTAGAGACACACTGGTACTTTTGCCAGCAGTGAACTATTAATGCTGGTGTCCTGGCTAGCTGCCACGTTGAGTAATTACAACCTCTGTCCCTAGATTCCCCCCAGAATTTCAGCTGGAGATGGTGGCATTCCTCACTTCTCTGCTGGGGGCTGTTAAACAGTCACCGGGCAACTTGTTGTCAGTGGTGGGTGCTCGATTCATGTGCACGCCTTGGGCTTGCTCCCACAATGTATGTGCTCCCGCAGCTCCTGCTGGGACATCCCTGGGAACTGAGGGCATTCAGCACCTTGCAGGACCAGGCCAGTAGGTTGTGAAGTGCTTCAGGAACCTTCTGGCTGAACGTGGCTCTATAAATGTAAACCGTCAGCAGGGGGTGTATTGAGTAGCATTGAAACAGGAAGGGTGGTACTCTGAGAGTATCAGGTGCTGCTCCTGTGTGAAGCCGCTAATGAGATGGGAGCTTCTTAGGCAAGGCAGAAGACTGGTTTCTAACTAGATAAACTACGAGGCAAAAATCTTTTTCCTACAGAGGAAATTGGATTCTTTCTCAGCAAAACGGCCCTTTACTCACCACAACAGCATCTTTGGGAGAAAAATACTGGCAGCTCTGTGCTTATGATAAGCCACTAACCCAGATCTAAGCCCCCCATGTGATGTATGCCTGAAACCAGACAAAGCCTGCAATGAAACGTTCCCTCCCGAGCTAGTCTGGATTTCAGCCCTTTAACTTAATCGATTTGTTCTGACCTCTTTTTACATTGCTCTAAACAGAATCACAGTGGATTTCGCAGTAGAGCATGAAATGCTGACCCAGGCATGTTAGGGGCAATGAGAACAGTACTGGGTAGGTGCCTTGTGGCCTCAGGGCTGGGTGCCCATGGCAGTAGAAATATGGACGACATTTGCTACATATAAGTTAAGGCTTCCAGTGTTAATTGTGCCTCTTCTGGCTTCTGCAGCCCCAGACGCACACTCCACACTCTTCTAGCGTGGATAGCCGGGGGGTTGCAATTGGCAGGAGAGCTGGAAAAATAGGGAGGATTGCGTGTCTGCAGCAGTGGGAGAGCTGGGGTGGAGGAGGTTGCGTGAGTATTGAACCATTGCTGTTGAAAGGTGCTAGAGAAGGGTGCTGTGCCCCAGCATGGCTAATGGATGCTGAGCATTGAAGCTGTCTTCTGAATGAGATGTCAAACCAAGCTACTGACCCTCTGTGCCCACCAAAAATCCCCGGAGTTGGGGTGTTAGCCTTTAGGGTTGGAGCCAAATGCCAATAGCCATCCTAAGTTCCCCATGCCGGTTCACCTGGCTATGGGATTCTCAGTCCCCTCCTGCCCTGAACTGGCATGTGATATTGTGGTTTAACAGTGTCATCCCAGATGTTGCTGTGTTTCAGTCCTGAACGGAACATTTCCTGTGTCTGGAATTGGTCAGCTCAGTTGCTTGAGGGCTTTTCTAAATGAAAACTGTCCTGTAAATGCAGGACTGTGTGTTCCTCCTGCTTATCCATCCTGAGTGTAGTAGGTAACATGCCAAGCTAATGCACCTTTTTGGCAGCTGTTTCCTAGAGGGAAGTGAAGATGCCTGCTCGGGAGCTTCCTCTGGTGCCACTATGAGATGCCTATTCCTTCTCTTTCAGCAATTCCCCTTACTGCATATGGACCGATGGCGGCAGCAGCGGCGGCAGCAGCTGTAGTGCGAGGGACAGGTAACTGCCACTTTCCTACCCGGTGAAGCAACCTGGCTGAGGTTTGCACTGGGCTATGAGAGGGGGGTGGGACGGGGTTGCATTTTGGGATCTTCACCATGTAGTTTTGCTTCCTCCCTTAGGTTCTACTCCGAGCCGCACTGGTGGGTTTCTGGGCACTACCAGTCCTGGGCCAATGGCAGAGCTTTACGGAGCAGCCAATCAGGATTCAGGGGTCAGCAGTTACATCAGTGCTGCGAGTCCAGCTCCAAGTACTGGCTTTGGTCACAGCCTAGGGGTGAGTGTTTCGCACCCAGCTGTTGAGGTTGGGAGGTAGAAGGAGGTGGGGTGTGTATAAATCATGAAACCTTTTGGGAGGGTGATTTCTACAACTATGAATACCCAAATGATGACAGCTGCAGGCAACCTCAAGGCTTGGTTACTGCAATATACAGTTCCTAGGCATAAAAACACTCAGCTTAAGGCCCCAATTGGTTCCTAATGCAGCAACCTACTTAGCTTACAGAACAGGCTGCTGAGTGCATATCACCCCAGAGCTGCTCTCTACACTGGTTCCCCATTGAATACCAAGTCAAGTGCTAGGGCTTGGTCCTACTCTTCAAAGCCCTCCATGGAACTGGCCCAAGCTACCCAAGGGCCTATTACCTCACTTTGATCATAGCCTGCCATGACAGCTACGTTCCTCTGGGCCGATGGAACTGGCACCTCAAGGGTGAGACTCATGAGCAGTGGAAACCGCTTTCCCACCAGCTGGGCCATGACTGAACTCACCGCTGTAAGTGTTCAGAAAGACCACAACCATTCTTCACCGTCCGAATGAAACACAGAACTCCCTTCCAAGGGTAGAACGCACAGGGGTCCCCGGGAATAACAAAAGGCTGGACAGGGACGGGGAGAGTGCAGAGCAAATATCTGCTAGCTACATGTTTCCCTGTGGAATGTGGGGCTACGGCTGGGCGAGGACTGGGGATTCCATAGGATTCTGCTGGGGGATATTAAGTGGCTCTGAAGAGACGGTCTAGTGATGGCATGTTTCCTGAGTGGGACTGTATCACTCCATGTAAATCTCAGGGTGCCGAGAGGCCTCCTCATAGTGGATTGGGGGGCTAAATGATTCCAGTCAGATCTCTAAAGGGGGTAGGGCTGTCCTTAGGAATAGTACATTTAGGGAGCTGTGTCATTGACATCCCAGTAAATTCCTACGAGGGGGAGGGACAGATGGACAAATCACACTCATGGACTCAACCTCTTTCCTGTGGTTTGTCTAATCAGGGGATTTGAATTCTTCCTCTGTAGGGTCCCTTGATTGCAACGGCTTTTACCAATGGGTACCACTGAAGCTAGCGACCAAGGAGGCAGGAGGTAAGATGTTTGAACAGGAAGGGGCGGGAAGGGTGTGAGAGGAGTGAAGCTAGGCTCAGGAGGGGATTTTATTATTAAGTTACACTGAGAGTTTCCTATTGGTTGGGCCAACGTTCAGGGGCTTCATCTGAAGATGAGAGCAAGGAGGACAGGCGAGGGGCTGCATTTTTGTCCTGTCCACCCAGTGACCCAGGTTCTAATTCCTTGTCCCAGTCTCTGGTCCCCAAGCTTGAAGTGCTGCAGAGGGATTCCATTGAGTGTGGGCAGGAAGGGAAAGGAAATGGTGTTTTGCTTGAGTAACCTCTTTGGCCAGTTAGAGTGTCGCTGTTGGGCTCTAAAGGGAAGCTCTTCCAGGTTTCTGAGGCCAGAAGAATAATTGGCTGTGCCCCAGTGGTGGCAGGGAGAAGGGGGAGCGCTCAGTTGGAAGGGTGTGGAGTGAGGGAAACAGAGACCTGGTAGAAATAGGGGAGTTGATGGAGACAGACAGGCACAGTTGGCCAAAATCCTAAGGTAATGTGAACTCTCGCATCTGCACTCTGAAAGACAAGCCCCTCCCATCCTTTTACTTTGCACTACCCTGCATGCAGCTAACTCGGTAAATCTCACTGCATCTCTGGAGTGGTGTATCCTCTCCATGGAGGTGGTCAGTGGAGAGAAAAGAGGCTTCCACATCCAGATGGAGAGGGGAAAATCCTACGTGCAGTTCCAGCTGTGTCCCTTAGAAGGGGGTAAGGGGGAGCTGTTGGAGGGTCTCAGTGCACACCTCAAAAGTGGCAGAAGTTGGGTAGTTTAAAAAGAGAAATGTGACTGAAATGAGTAGGGCAGATGTTTCCAGGGAAAGGGAGTGACTGGGCTGCTTCTCTTCAACCAGGGATAACTTGAGTTCAGTTTGCAGCATATAACTAGCCTCATCTTTAATACAGAAGTTTGACCCAGGGAGCCTGCAGATCTTAGCATTTAGTACTCCTTGATCCAAGAAGTCAGGCTGCATTGCATGCTGGGGCTTGTCCCTTTGGCCCACACGTTCATGTTAAAGATGGGGACAGTTGCATTCTTCCCCACTTCTTTGCCAGTCAGGTGCGATCTTCATGCCACTGCCAAGGTGCCAGCACAATCCTGCATTAGGGGAAGTTTGGACACCTCCTGTTGCTGTGTTAGACAAGACAAAAAACTGAAAAGTTGTTAGGGTTTTTTTTTGTTTCTGTCTCCTCTACCCCCCCGTACTCTCCACCTCTGCTGGTCTCCTGCAGATTCCCCAGTGACCTAACCAAGGACAGCGGGCTGGAGGATCTGGTGAGCCTTGGAGGATGAGCCAAGGTTTCCTTTTTATTGAATAAAACTGCACACTGCCGGCTGGCTGCCAGGCTCCTGCTGACCTGCCCTGATCTCTCCCATTGAACAGACCACACTGGACTGAACCCAAGGAGATCATCTCGCTTTCTTACTAACCACCGATGGTTTACGCTTCTCCCTCCCCCAACCCACCGATTCTTCTTTATTTATTTTATTAGCTGGTAGTTTTATTTTTTATTTTATTTTTTTATCTTTATTTTTTGGGGGGGTGACCCTCTTTTTCGTTGTTTGCTCTTTCCTGAGCTAGTAGACATATTTTATGAATTGGCTTTGTGATCGTGTTAGGTAGTTTTTAATGAGTATTTTTATTTGGCTTTGAAATTGTTTTGAATCTTTTCAACTCTGTTGTTGTCAACATTTTTAAAGGACAGTATGTGATGTGAATGCAGTTCTGAAGGGAAGAGAGACACCGAGAGAGAGAGAACGCTGAGCAGAACTGACGCTTTTTTTTTTTTTTTTTTTTTTTAAGAAACTGTTTTTAATTGTTTCTGTTTTGTAAATGTGAGGTTTTGAAATGTGTGAAGCTCCAAGGATCTGAAAAGGTGGGACATCGCTACAGAACAAAACAAAATGTATATTTTGCTAAGTAAAAACACTACCCTTACAGCTGAAAGTATTTTTGTTTTCCTAGATTTAGTTTTACGTGGGGTTTTCTTTTTCCTAGTGTATAATATGTAAATATCGTGAGGTGAACCTGGCTGCAGCCTGACTCAAGGAGCAGCTCCAGGTTCCTGAACCTGGCACCTCAGTGTGAGCAATATTCTCCAGCAGAATCCTGACAGGACTCCTTTCTTTTTTTGTACACCTTTTACTGTAAGATTTTAAGACCTCTGAGATGAAGGGGGGAGAGAGGGGAATGAAACTTACCGGCCATCGGCTATTTTGCTGAGCGGGTTAAAGCTGCTTCCAGTCGCTTGATGTACAGACTCCAACCACTGGGCTCCCTAAGTGCCAGCATCTGGTTTGGCTAGGCAAAGGGCTTTACTGCCCCTGCTTGTCTTTGTTATTTTGAAAGGAATTGACTCTCCAAACAGTATCGCTTGTGTCAAGAAGGTCTGGGGAAGGGCATCATCTTCTAGGGGGCAGGATACTGGGAAGGGCTCGTTGTCGGGTGGGATGTGGGGATGGTCATTCTCTGAAGGGCAGGGCATTGGGTGGGGGAAGTCATTAACTAGGGAGGGAAAAGCACTGGGGGTGGTACTGTATGGGGGAAGGGTGAGTCAAGGGCTTCTCAGGGATCATATGAATTCTAGAATCACAGCTTCCCATTTGCTTTCCTCTGTGTCCTGAAATCTGTGGGAGTTCATCCTCTGTCCTGTAATTTGATTATATGGTCCCTTCTCCTGAGGCTGCTCAAGCCCTTGTTAACAAGTGGCCTCTGCTGGGGGGTCGCCTCAAGCAGGAATTTAAGGGGCAGGTTTGGGTCTGGATTTGTTTTAAGTGAACCAAAGACCTTGTTAAGGGGGGTGATTAAGCCTTTTATTAAGATGCAGCCCAACACTTTTCCCAGGGAAATAATGTAGCTTCATCTTAAGTTTTAAAAATCATTCCCTCTCTTCTCCCAAAATGAGCCCCAGTAAGTGAGAGGATTGGAGGGAGGCCACGGTGCCCAAATGGACCCCTTCTTCCCTTCCACTTCCCTAGCTGCATTGTGGCTAGTTTTGAGACCCAGCAGTGTGGGCCGTGCCTGACCAAGCAATACATTTGGAGAGCTCTGTTTAGTAAGAGGTACTTAATGGGTTAGTACTGAAAACACAAAGCAATAATTTTTGTTACTGAGACAAGAGTCTGTATGTCTGGGTTTTTTTAATATTTCCTAATTAAAGAAGAGCTGCATTGTATTGGGTTTATTTTTATTCTGTATACGTCAAATTTGGGTCTGCAGACAGCGCTTTCTTCCCTCTTGGTACATGCGCTGAGCTGCTTCTGTGCCCCCTTCCACACACCTCCCAGCCCCACTGTATTGCCACTGGGCTGTGATTCGCTCTCCAGCCAGTGCTGCTGCTGCCCAGAGGCTGGGGCTCCGGTTTGAGGGTGGGCATTTTTTAAAAAGAAATAAAGCTATGTTTTGAAGCCAGTAAGTTATTACACTCCAATGTTTGTTCTCTCCACACCTGTAACCCTTTTTCCAGATTTCAGTTTTAAATTCCTAATAAATTATTTGAAAATGGTCCTTCTCGGTTGTGGTATGTGTATGAGTGGCTCTGAATTGGGGAAAGCTTCACCCAGGTTTGGGGATGCTGGGAATCTTGCCCTGTGGTTAGCACACAAGCCTGGGAGACACAGACCTGGCATTCAACTCTCAGCTCTGGTAACATCCCTTAACTCTCTTTTGAGCATCTGTTTCCCATCTGTAAAACAGAGATGATAATTCTTCTCCACCTCACAGGGGTCATGCATGGATGTCTGTGATTCCGGAAAGGGAGAAACGCACCAGGAAATCAGAAAGCCTGGAAGTATTCTTTGGATTTGCTGAACACAGCAGAACAAGGGATTTAGATTGCAAGAAAGCAAATTGTGGAGAATAAAGAAATCTAGTGAATAAAGAGCACTGGGAGGAAACATTAAAATCTGCTAGTGTACAAGAAAGTTGGAGAATCCTAAAAAGCACTCTAATTAATACAGAACAGGTCACAATGCTGCTGAGAGAAGAATGCAAATAATAAGCAGCAACTAGAATAGTTTCATGAAACACTGTTCAAAGATCTGCTGGCGAAAGTAACCCCAAGAGTCCTGATGGAGTCAGCATTTAATAATGGAAATTCTGCTGTGTTGTCACAGCTATCAAGGTGGGAGGTTTTGGGATAGACTGATCCATGAAGACCAGAGCTTTCATCTAGTATCTTTCAGTGATAGAATGAAATGTATCCTGTTTCTCCTTGTGTGGTGTCTGGGTGGTGCTCACTAACTCGCTTTCCCACACTTTAGGATTGGTTGTCTGGAAATCACCAGACACAAATGCTCAGACTTTAATTGTACCTGCCACACTTGGGCCTTATGTACATGGGACACACAAAAATACACAACACACAACCATCAAGTTGTTCTTTGGGAGCACACACGCTAAAACTGGAGAGGAAAGGAACCCCAGAAAGTGAAGGTTTACAGGCAAAAGGAAAGGGCAATAAAAGGAATATGTTAAGAGTAGAGTAGCAGAGAACAAGAAGGCTTACAAGTATATAAAAGTGAAAATAGTAGCGGAAAAGGTGAAATTGTGATTCTAAAGCAACTGAGATACTGAATTGTTTTAAATCTGGTTTTAATAAGAAGTTTGGACAATTGATTCATGAGAATCTTGAACTATTTGGAAAATGAACACATACTTAAGCAAATGCTCTGAATAATCTGTATCTCAGTGTAAAGGGAATTAATTAATTCACTTTCTGAATCAATGAGTGGGAGTCTTAGAGAACTGGGGAGGAAACCAAGAGTTTAAAAAACAACAAACAGCACATGGGACACAAAAAAAGAGGGAAAAAGTAATCCTGGTAGTTGCAACCAGTAAAACTAGCTACAGGCCCTTAATACAATTATAGTGAGAATCTGAGCAGAGGCCTAGTCTACACTGAGAATTTAAAGCAGTTCTCCCACCCTTTCTCTATCCCTTGTGCAGCTCCACCAGAGTTTGAAATGGTAGGAGCACTAGTGTAGACTGGTCACCCAGTGGTTTTGGCACCATGTTAACTAGACCTACTCTGAGCAGGCTTAGAAGACAAGTTGGTAAGAATGTAAGTGGTCAGCCTCCCACTTTTGCTAGTTTTGGTGAGGTGGTACAGGTACTAGACATAGTGGGAGAATTGGCTAAAAGTCTTAGTGTAGTTGCATCCCTAGAGGATGATGGAACCATAATATGGAAAGTTTCTATTTATAAAAATAGTTCTGGAGAGACTTGATTACGCAAAGCACAAAATGAGCTAAATGAAACATAGTAGCTGGAATAGCTGGATATTAGTAAAGCACATGAATGAAACGGTCCATAAAAATTGAGACATTGAAAAGTGTCAGAAGGACCACAGATTAAGGGGAATGATTCATAGATTCTAGGACTAGAAGGTACCTCAAGAGGTCATCGAGTCCAGTCTCCTGCCCTCATGGCAGGACCAAATACTGTCTAGACCATCCCTGATAGACATTTATCTAACCTACTCTTAAATATCTCCAGAGATGGAGATTTCACAACCTCCCTAGGCAATTTATTCCAGTGTTTAACCACCCTGACAGGAACTTTTTCCTAATGTCCAACCTAAACCTCCCTTGCTGTAGTTTAAGCCCATTGCTTCTTGTTCTATCCTTAGAGGCTAAGGTGAACTAGTTTTCTCCCTCCTCCTTATGACACCCTTTTAGAAACCTGAAAACTGCTATCATGTCCCCTGTCTTCTCTTTTCCAAACTAAACAAACCCAATTCTTTCAGCCTTCCTTCATAGGTCAAGACCTTTAATCATTCTTGTTGCTCTTCTCTGGACCCTCTCCAGTTTCTCCACATCTTTCTTGAAATGTGGTGCCCAGAATTGGACACAATACTCCAGTTGAGGCCTAACCAGCGCAGAGTAGAGCGGAAGAATGACTTCTTGTGTCTTGCTTACAACACACCTGTTAATGCATCCCAGAATCATGTTTGCTTTTTTTTGCAACAGCATCACACTGTTGACTCATATTTAGCTTGTGGTCCACTATAACCCCTAGATCTCTTTCTGCCGTACTCCTTCCTAGACAGTCTCTTCCCATTCTGTATGTGTGAAACTGATTTTTCCTTCCTAAATGGCGCACTTTGCATTTGTCTTTGTTAAACTTCATCCTGTTTACCTCAGACCATTTCTCCAATTTGTCCAGATCATTTTGAATTATGACCCTGTCCTCCAAAGCAGTTGCAATCCCTCCCAGTTTGGTATCATCCGCAAACTTAATAAGCGTACTTTCTATGCCAATATCTAAGTCATTGAGGAAGATACTGAACAGAGTCGGTCCCAAAACAGACCCCTGCGGAACCCCACTTGTTATACCTTTCCAGCAGGATTGGGAACCATTAATAACTACTCTCTGAGTACGGTTATCCAACCAGTTATGCACCCACCTTATAATAGCCCCATCTAAATTGTATTTGCCTAGTTTATCGATAAGAATATCATGCGAGACCATATCTCATGCCTTACTAAAGTCTAGGTATACCGCTTCTCCCTTATCCACAAGGCTCGTTATCCTATCAAAGAAAGCTATCAGATTGGTTTGACACAATTTGTTCTTTACAAATCCATGCTGGCTATTCCCTATCACCTTACCACCTTCCAAGTGTTTGCAGATGATTTCCTTAATTACTTGCTCCATTATCTTCCCTGGCACTGAATTTAAACTAACTGGTCTGTAGTTTCCTGGGTTGTTTTTATTTCCCTTTTTATAGATGGGCACTATATTTGCCCTTTTCCAATTTTCTGGAATCTCTCCTGTCTCCCATGATTTTCCAAAAATAATAGCTAGAGGCTCAGATACCTCCTCTATTAGCTCCTTGAGTATTCTAGATGCATTTCATCAGGCCCTGGTGACTTGCAGGCATCTAACTTTTCTAACTGATTTTTAACTTATTTTTTTATTTTATCTTCTAAACCTACCTACCCCATTAGCATTCACTATGTTAGACATTCCTTCAGACTTCTCGGTGAAGACCGAAACAAAGAAGTCATTAAGCATCTCTGCCATTCCCAAGTTTCCTGTTACTGTTTCTCCCTCCTCACTGAGCAGTGGGCCTACCCTGTCCTTGGTCTTCCTCTTGCTCCTAATGTATTGATAAAAAGTCGTCTTGTTTCCCTTTATTCCCGTAGCTAGTTTGAGCTCATTTTGTGCCTTTGCCTTTCTAATCTTGCCCCTGTATTCCTGTGTTGTTTGCCTATATTCATCCTTTGTAATCTGTCCTAGTTTCCATTTTTTATATGACTCCTTTTTATTTTTTAAATCATGCAAGATCTTGTGGTTAAGCCAAGGTGGTCTTTTGCCACATTTTCTATCTTTCTTACCCAGCAGAATAGCTTGCTTTTGGGCCCTTAATAGTGTCCCTTTAAAAAAATGCCAACTCTCTTCAGTTGTGTTTCCCCTCAGTCTTGATTCCCATGGGACCTTACCTATCAACTCTCTGAGCGTACCAAAATCCGCCTTCCTGAAATCCATTGTCTCTATTTTGCTGTACTCCCTTCTACCCTTCCTTAGAATTGCAAACTCTATGATTTCATGATCACTTTCACCCAAACTGCCTTCTACTTTCAAATTCTCAATGAGTTCCTCCCTATTTGTTAAAGTCAAGTCTAGAACAGCTTCCCCCCAGTAGCTTTTTCAACCTTCTGAAATAAAAAGTTGTCTGCAATGCAGTCCAAGAACTTATTGGATAGTCTGTGCCCCGCTGTGTTATTTTCCCAACATATATCTGGATAGTTGAAGTCCCCCATCACCACCAAATCTTGGACTTTGGATGATTTTGTTAGTTGTTTTAAAAAAGCCTCATCCACCTCTTTCACCTGGTTAGGTGGCCTGTAGTAGACTCCTAGCATGACATCACCCTTGTTTTTTACCCCTTTTAGCCTAACCCAGAGACTCTCAACACTTCCGTCTCCTATGTCCATCTCCACCTCAGTCCAAATGTGTACATTTTTAATATATCAGGCAACACCTCCTCCCTTTTCCCCCTGTCTTTCCTTCCTGAGCAAGCTGTACCCATCCACACTAACATTCCAATCATGTGTATTATCCCACTAAGTTTCAGTGATGCCAACAATGTCATAGTTGTATTTATTTCTTAGCACTTCCAGTTCTTCCTGCTTATTACCCATACTTCTTGCATTTGTATATAGGCATCTAAGATACTGGTTTGATCTTGCCTCCCAGTTTTGCCCTTACCCTCTTTTCTCTCTGCCGTTATAGCCTACGCTCCCTCTTGTTTCCGACCCATCTCCCAGGTCTCCATGTTCCCCACTTACCTGTGGGCTTTGCTCACCTGTCCCCGTTGAACCTAGTTTAAAGCCTCCTCACTAGGTTAGCCAGTCTGTGTCCAAATAGGGTCTTTCCCCTCCTCGAAAGGTGAACACCATCTCTGCCTAGCAGTCCTTCCTCAGATAGCATCCCGTGGTCGAGGAAGCCAAAGCCCTCTTAGTGACACCATCTTCGCAGCCAGGCATTCACCTCCATGATGCATCTGTCTCTGCCCAGGCCCCTACCTTTGACAAGAAGAATCAAAGAGAATACCACCTGCGCTCCAAACTCCTTCACCCGTACTCCCAGAGCCCTGTAGTCACTCTTGATCTGCTCAGTGTCACACCTCGCAGTATCATTTGTGCCCACATGGATGAGTAGCATGGAGTAGTAGTCAGAGGGCTGGATAATCCTTGACAACGCCTCTGTAACATTTTGGATACGGGCCCCCGGCAGGCAGCATACCTCCCGAGATGAAAATGTCAGGGCAACAGCTGGCCGTATTGGGTGCTTGTACTTGTAGGGAGCTGCTTGTGTTTAAACCCACTTTTATTTAATATCATTTATGAGCTGGAAAGTAGCCAAAACTCCATGAGAGACGTGACTGGGTGCTCCCATCACAATTCAGAAGCCAGCACTGGAAAATCAGTATCTCTCAGACAAATTATAACCAGGTGGGTGAGTTAAAAATAGTGGGCCCAATTCACCCCTGGAGTAATTCTGCTGAAGTTGGAGTTACGTTAGAGATAAATTTGGCTCTCTCTAAGTTAGGTGGTTTTTCTTTCCAGGAGTGTGAGTACCATGCCACCTGCTTATTCCTGGAATCAATTCATCAACAGTTCTTTCCATTAGCAAATCTGTCATCAATCTGATGACATCTTACTGAAGAGAAGTGGATGCAGGTGTTCCCAAAGCAGTCATGGGTTAGCAGGATCATAACCAGGGAAAGATCTGGTGGTGCAGTGCTAATTAGAGCTGCACTTAGTTAAGTCTGTAGTGCTAGGATTGCTCTTAATGTGGATCATCATTCTTGGTATACACAGTGTATTCAAGTGAAATATTTGTGTTTCCAGGATGGTTTTGATGCATGGGAGAAGGGAAATTTTAAGGTGCTGGTAATTAATTCTCCAATGCCCTCTGGAAAGGGGTTTGCAAAGTGGGTTCCATTGGCCAAATACAGGCCAGGTATCTCTACAACACTGTCCCATGCATCTTTAGTTTTAATGCTGTCTGTGGAGATGGCAGGTCCCAAGACGCAAAGTACCATCTTGATCCCAGCAGCCTGGGGAGCACAGCATGCCATTAAAAATTAGGTTGGCTGCAATCTTTTCCATTTCATACAAACTAATTGTGGCTAATGTATTTATTTTGGCAAGATGCTAATGTAGCCACAATTTTGTCCAGTCAAGGGCTACCCCTGCACAAGAATGAGCTCAATTTTCTGTTGGTGCCCACTCAGTTTGCAGCTCCGTGAAAGCCCTGTTGGATCTTTTCTGAATTCTGTTCTGGAACTGCAGCCAATAATTCCTTTCTACATTTCTCTTCTCCTTTGTTTACATCCTACCACCAATATTTTCCATTTTATGGCTGTTCCCTGCTTCTGCACCCTAAGAAGCTGAGAGACATTCCAACTCCCCTGGTTCCTACCACTTGCCAAACATCCAGTGATCATAGAACTGGAAGGGACCTCGAGAGGTCATCTAGTCCAGTCCCCTGCACTAGTGGCAGGACTAAGTATTATCTAGACTATCTCTGACAGGTGTTTGTCTAACCTGCTCTTAAAAATTTCCAATGATGGAGACTCCACAACCTCCCTAGGCAATTTATTCCAGTGCTTAACCATCTTGACCGTTAGGAAGTTTTTCCTAATGTCCAACCTAACCCTCCCTTGCAGCAATTTAAATTAATTGCTTCTTGTCCTATCCACAGAGGTTAAGAAACAATTTTTCTTTCTCCTCCTTGTAACAACCTTTTACATACTTTAAAACTGTTATCATGTCCCCTCTCAGTCTTCTCTTTACCAGACTAAACAACCCCAATTTTTTCAATCTTCCCTCATAGGTCATGTTTTCTAGACCTTTAATCATTGTTGTTGCTCTTCTCTGGACTCTCTCCAATTTGTCCACATCCTTCCTGAAATATGGCACCCAGAACTGGACACAGTACTCCAGTTGAGGCCTAATCAGTGCGGTGTAGAGCGGAAGAATTACTTCTCATGTCTTGCTTACAACACTCCTGCTAATATACCCCAGAACGATGTTTGTTTGTTTTGCAACAGTGTTACACTGTTGACTCATATTTAGCTTGTGGGCCACTATGACCCCCAGATCCCATTCTGCAGTACTCCTTCCTAGGCAGTCATTTCCCATTTTGTATGTGTGCAACTGATTGTTCCTTCCTAAGTGGAGTACTTTGCATTTGTCCTTATTGAATTTCACCGTTTACTTCAGACCATTTCTCCAGTTTGTCCAGATCATTTTGAATTATAATCCTATCCTCCAAAGCACTTGCAACCCCTCCCAGCTTAGTATCGTCTGCAAACTTTATAAGTGTACTCTTTATATCATTATCTAAATCATTGATGAAGATATTGAACAGAACCAGACCCAGAACTGATCCCTGTGGGACTCCACTCATTATACCCTTCCAGCATGTATGTGATCCACTGATAACTACTCTCTGGGAACAATTTTCCAACCAATTTTGCACCCACCTTATAGTAGCTCCATCTAGGTTGCATTTCCCTAGTTTTTTTATGAGGTCATGCGAGACAGTATCAAAAGCTTTACTAAAGTCAAGATATACCATGTCTACTTCTTCCCCACATCCACAAGGCTTGTTACCCTGTCAAATAAAGCTATCAGTTTGGTTTGACACAATTTGTTTTTGACAAATCCATGCTGACTGTCACTTATCACCTTATTATCTTCTAGATGTTTGCAAACTGATTGCTTAATTATTTGTTCCATTATCTTTCTGAGTACAGAAGTTAAGCTGACTGGTCTGTAACTCCATGGGTTGTCCTTATTTCCCTTTTTATAGATTGGCACTATATTTGCCCTTTTTCAGACTTCTGGAATCTCTCCCATCTTCCATGACTTTTCAAAAATAATCACTAAATATCTCAGATATCTCCTCAGTCAGCTCCTTGAGTATTCTAGGATGGATTTCATCAGGCCCTGGTGACTTGAAAACATCTAATTTGTCCAAGTAATTTTTAACTTGTTCTTTCCCTATTTTAGCTTCTTCTGATCTTACCTCATTTTCACTGGCATTCACTATGTTAGACATCCAATCACCACCAACCTTCTTGGTGAAAACCAAAACAAAGAAGTCATTAAGCACCTCTGCCATTTCCACATTTTCTGTTATTATTCCCTCCCCCGCCCCCCATTGAGTAACGGGCCTACCCAGTCCTTGGTCTTCCTCTTGCTTCTAATGTATTTGTAGAATGTTTTCTTGTTACCCTTTGTCTCTAGATAGTTTGATCTCATTTTGTGCCTTGGCCTTTCTAGTTTTGTCCATACATACTTGTGTTATTTGTTTATATTCCTCCTTTGTAATTTGACCGAGTTTCCACTTTTTGTAGGACTCTTTTTTGATTTTTAGATCATTGAAGATCTCCATCCTCTCCCTTCTTCATGTTTTCAAAATAACAGCCTGCTTATCCCTTAGCATCACACAGCGCCTCCACCTGGCCACCCACCTGGCCACTCATGACAGAAGACCATTCAGAATGGGGTGAACTGCTTTCACCCTATTATCTGCACCAGGCCAGGAGAACACAGGTGCACTTTCTGGACTGGGGATAAAATAGGATGCCATGAAAATGTCAGGCTAGTTCCTAGGAGGATAAGTATTTGTGTAAGAAGAGTCACCAGCACAACTACCACCATTAGTGCTAGTCTCACCAGAGAGGCCTCACTGTCTGGGCTTGGAAACAGTTCTTCAAGGTTTGTGGTTGGGGGGCTTGCCCATGTTATACTGTATCTGTTTTATGGATGTAAAGAATTTATTTCCAGGACTTTAAATTTAGCTTGTTACACAAGTATTATCTTAATTTTAAAATAAAAGAAAAACCCTAAAGTATGCAGCTGGCCTGTTGGCTCCTGGAAAGGTAACTGCTGACCTTCAGCCAACCTTGCTATACTCTGTGATCCCACATCCACTGACAGAAGTCTGCATTCAACAATGTAAACACTGCCCTGTTATCACACCTGTGTCAAGGTAAGGCTGTAATATAAAGAGACCGACACAGACCACAAAGACACATATTTTTCATACCCTGCTGAAGAAATGAAATTCATCCTGCTCATTCTGCTGTTTTCAGGTATGGCTACATCATTTACTCACTCTCACACCCTAAGTCTGTCTATCTTGCACATGCATAACAGACTGGAGGTCTTGGTGGGTACGAACTCAACTTGCCACAAATATGGGAGCAGGCACAGGTAATCTATGGAAAGTGACAGTTGGACAATGAGATCATCCACCTTCAGAAGCTGTCTCTGCAGCACCCCGTTTTTGATAGGCAGAACCATTATCACTTTAATTTCAAAGACCCAAAGAAGAAAGCTATTTTCCCACCCTCCCCCATACCCCAGTCTTTAGGATCTGTGATTAACATCAGTTTGGTTGCAGCTACAAGGGAACCAGATTGGGCACGTCTGAGACATGAATATGTATTGTCTGCTAATGTCAGGTATAACTCCAACCTGAGCATCTGTGTTTCTTCTCAGTGGGTGCGGCCAATGCCGCTACCATCTCCCGGGCTCTGTGGCAGTTCCGCGCGATGATCAAATGCACTATCCCAAGCAGCAACCCACTACAGGATTACAATAACTACGGCTGCTACTGTGGCCTCGGCGGCAGTGGAACACCAGTGGATACCCTTGACAGGTTGGTGAGACTTTGCCTTCTCAAAACCCTTCCCTCTCCTTGCAGCTGTATCTGCCGTTCTTGCTGACAGCCCCTTCCCAGGTGCCCCTGCCTGTAGGTGTCTGGAGAACATTCCTGGCTCATATGACATTCAGAGCTAAGAAATGGAGTTGTATTGTATTTCACTGTGTGCCTTCTCAGGGCTACACATCATCCAAGCAGCTTCCCCTGTTTCACTCTTCTGCTGGTAGTTGCTATATTGAAGAGGTGAAGTGAATGTGTAGTAGCAACTCTTGTAGTGGTGCTACGTAGCAGCCAAGAGAGAAACAAATCGGGGTAATCTGATTTA
Organism: Chrysemys picta bellii; assembly: GCF_011386835.1. Taxonomy (NCBI): domain Eukaryota; kingdom Metazoa; phylum Chordata; order Testudines; family Emydidae; genus Chrysemys; species Chrysemys picta. Next base: position 11,369,724 of record NC_088805.1, on the reverse strand, counting down.
AGCATACATCACAGGGCTTTGTACCCAAGTGATGCCACTACAATGCTACTGATGTAAGTGCATGTGCAACAATAAGACTGAGAATTTGGCCCTTTATCTAGCAGATTACTTTCCCTTCAGAGATGCCCTATATTTGCTGTCTGGTCATTGTGCCCTTTTGTTCAGAGCACTGTCTAGACAATCCACCCTGGTTAGATAACTTAAAACAAACCAGCTGAGCTCAAGCCTGAGATGTGGAAAAAGCTAATGTACTCAATGATTTTTTTACCTCTGTCTTCACGAACAAGGTCAGCTCCCAGACTGCTGCACTGGGCGGCACAGTATGGGGAGAAGGTGACCAGCCCTCTGTGGAGAAAGAAGTGGTTCAGGATATTTAGAAAAACTGGACGTGCACAAGTCCATGGGGCCGGATGCGCTGCATCCGAGGGTGCTAAAGGAGTTGGCGGATGAGATTGCAGAGCCATTGGCCATTATTTTTGAAAACTCATGGCGATCGGGGGAGGTCCCGGATGACTGGAAAAAGGCTAATGTAGTGCCCATCTTTAAAAAAGGGAAGGAGGAGGATCTGGGGAACTACAGGCCAGTCAGCCTCACCTCAGTCCCTGGAAAAATCATGGAGCAGGTCCTCAAGGAATCAATTATGAAACACTTAGAGGAGAGGAAAGTGATCAGGAACAGTCAGCATGGATTCACCAAGGAGAAGTCATGCCTGACTAACCTAATTGCCTTCTATGATGAGATAACTGGCTCTGTGGATGAGGGGAAAGCAGTGGATGTGTTATTCCTTGACTTTAGCAAAGCTTTTGATACAGTCTCCCACAGTATTCCTGCCAGCAAGATAAAGAAGTATGGGCTGGATGAATGGACTGTAAGGTGGACAGAAAGCTGGCTAGATCGTCGGGCTCAACGGGTAGTGATCAACGGCTCCATGTCTAGTTGGCAGCCGGTTTCAAGCGGAGTGCCCCAAGGGTCGGTCCTGGGGCCGGTTTTGTTTAATATCTTTATTAATGATCTGGAAGATGGTGTGGACTGCACTCTCAGCAAGTTTGCAGATGACACTAAACTGGGAGGCGTGGTAGATAAACTGGAGGGTAGGGATTGGATATAGAGGGACCTAGACAAATTAGAGGACTGGGACAAAAAAAAACCTGATGAGGTTCAACAAGGACAAGTGCAGAGTCCTGCACTTAGGATGGAAGAATCCTATGCACTCCTACAGACTAGGGACCAAATGGCTAGGTAGCAGTTCTGCAGAAAAGGACCTAGGGGTCACAGTGGACGAGAAGCTGGATATGAGTCAACAGTGTGCTCTTGTTGCCAAGAAGGCTAACGGCATTTTGGGCTGTATAAATAGGGGCATTGCCAGCAGATCGAGGGACGTGATCGTTCCCCTTTATTTGATATTGGTGAGGCCTCATCTGGAGTACTGTGTCCAGTTTTGGGCCCCACACTACAAGAAGGATGTGGAAAAATTGGAAAGAGTCCAGCGGAGGGCAACAAAAATGATTAGGGGTCTGGAGCACATGACTTATGAGGAGAGGCTGAGAGAACTGGGATTGTGTTTAGTCTCCAGAAGAGAAGAAGGAGGGGGGATTTGATAGCTGCTTTCAACTACCTGAAGGGGGGTTCCAAAGAGGATGGAGCTCGGCTGTTCTCAGTGGTGGCACATGACAGAACAAGGAGCAATGGTCTCAAGTTGCAGTGGGGGAGGTTTAGGTTGGATATTAGGAAACACTATTTCACTAGGAGGGAGGTGAAGCACTGGAATGCGTTACCTAGGGAGGTGGTGGAATCTCCTTCCTTGGAGGTTTTTAAGGCCCGGCTTGACAAAGCCCTGGCTGGGATGATTTAGTTGGGAATTGGTCCTGCTTTGAGCAGGGGGTTGGACTAGATGACCTCCTGAGGTCCCTTCCAACCCTGATATTCTATGATTCTACATGGTTTTGAATGTATTCCCCATTATTTCACAGGTGCTGTCAGGTGCATGATAACTGCTATTCTGAGGCCAAGAAGCTTTCAGCGTGTAAAGGACTTCTGGACAACCCTTACACAGAGCTGTATACCTACAGCTGCTCGGGCACCACCATTACCTGTAGCAGTATGTCTAACTCTCTCTTATTTCACGTCAGCCACTAGTTTCTTTTTTATGGGGGTTTGATCTAAGCTGCATCTCCTTCAGCAGGAAGGTTCTTCCTTAAAGCAGGCTCCTCACCATGCCATCACCCACTTCAGCAGAGATGGTGTTTGTTAGGAGTGGGTATAACTCCCCGTAGCAGGGGTGGCCAACCTGAGCCTGAGAAGCAGCCAGAATTTACCAATGTACATTGCCAAAGAGCCACAGTAATACATTAGCAGCCCCCCATCAGCTCCCCCACCCCGCTCCCAATGCCTCCCGCCCACCAGCTGCCCTGCTGATCAGCACCTCCCGATCAGCTGTTTCTTGGCAGGCAGGAGGATGGGGGTGGGGGGAGCAGCAAAGGCACTGCAGGCTCAGGGGAGGGGAGGGGCCTGTGGAAGAGCCAGGGGTTGAGCAGTGAGCACCTCCCAGCACATTGGAAAGTTGGCACCTATAGCTCCAGCCCTGGAGTCAGTGCCTATACAAGGAGCCACAAGTTGGCCACCCCTGCTCTATAACAATCACATTCTACACAGCATAGCCCATAGCTCTGGTTTGAAAGGCCTTAACTCCCTGAGATCACAGGTTCATATCTGGGACACACACAGAAGGACAAAGCCTTTTATCCTGCTAAACTGAACAGTGTCTGCTGCAGAGCTCCCATCTCTTCTTGCTAGCTATTAATGTTCATGTTAATTCTTATGAGAGGGGGTTTGCCCAAGTATCTTGCCCATAGTTTCCTCTCCTCCCACGGTTGAGGGCTACTTGACTGTGGCTCTTTATTCCTGGGGTAGCTGCATTTCAGTAGTGGTGTGTTAGAAGTATTCTGTAAAGCACCTTGAGAGTGTTTCAAATTAAAGGGAGTAGGTATGTGAGTGAAGGGAAGAAGTATAACTATTTTAGTTTATCAGTTTCACTTGCCAGCAGAGAGAAGATTTAAACCTTGGCTACAAATTCTCCTGCCTGCCACCCAGGAAGATTTAAAGCTTCCCATTACTGTAGTTTGAAACTGCCTCTTTTAACACAGCTATTGTTCAAACATTTGAAAACTGAATGTAATGTTTCCATGATAGCCACAGGGATTCCCTCAGAGGCTAGTGACACCTAAAAGGGGATAGGCACAATTGACACACAAAGAATAAAATATCAGATTCAAAACAGCAAAGGTTCTGTCTTCCCCAAAGTGCTGCCATTGCTTGGAATAGAAGCTGTCACGGTATCAGGGACCTTCTGAGTTTTCACCTTCCTCTGCAGCATGGGCCATACACTTGTTAGGACTATCTTACTAAATCATTTCCCTGCCATTGCAAGGGCCTTGGTGCAGCAGGTCCCTCCTGTTCTCTGCCCGGGGCACATCATACTTTAGTCTTGCAAGGGCTGCACTAGGTTGATCTAATTCTGGTGGTGGCTTGGCAGGCCGACTGGGAGGCGGCTGGTGTCCTGTGATTGATGAAGGAGTTTGCAGTGCTGGGCCCAGGCCTGTGGACACGGGGGCGGGATGAGGCAACAGCTTTTACTGGCCCAGCTCCTGCTAGGGCAAGAGCCAAGCTTTGGAGCGGTGCAGCGTCTCCCTGGGGGCGCTCGGTCCTCGCCCTCCAAGGTGACGTGCCCAGCGCCCGCGAGAGAGGCGCGCGGCCTAGGGCCCGGCCCCCACAGCCCGGGGGTGCCCCACGTGCCCTGCTGCCCGCTCTGGCTCCCAAGCCCGTGCGGGGCGCCCCGCCTGGGCTCGCTGCACGGCGAAGGAGCCCGCCTAGCGAGCGGGCCCCGGGGCGGGCGCTCGCGGGCCGCTTTGCCCTCGCTGACGCCGCCTCCCTTCCCCCCGCAGCCAAGAACGACCCGTGCGAGATGTTCATCTGCGAGTGCGACCGCAACGCGGCCATCTGCTTCGCGGGGGCGCCCTACAACCCGGACTACAAGAACCTGGACTCCGCCCTGTGCGCCTGAGCGAGCGAGCGACGCGGCCGGCCCCGACTCCGACCCCGCGCAATAAAGCCTGACACCCGCGCCGCGCCTCCCGCCTCTTCCTTCCCGCAGCCGGCACCAACCGCCGCGCGGTCCCGCCCACGGCAGCTGGACTGGGGGAGGGGCCCGCGCCTCAGGGGAGGAGACCCGCCCGCTGGCCCCACCTACCGGCCGGTTCGGGGCAGAGGGCGGGGCGACGCGCGCTAGGTTCCCCGGAGTGACGTAGTAACCCCGCCCCCCAACTGTCACACTAGCGCATTGTCACGTGTGCGGCCCACGCGCCCACCTCCCCGATTGGGCCGCTAGGGGCACGTGTTCCGGGAGCCGCCGACTCTGCGAGAACAGCCGCCACACGGGGGACAGGGAGTTCGTGAGCCCCGCCCACTCCCTGGGTAGGGGACAAGGAGCCACGCCCACTTCCCCTCCCCTATAGGAGACCTAGCCCCTTCTCTCACTCCCCCGTCCCAGGGACAGGGAGCCCCGCCCACTGATCCCATCGAAGACTGAGCCACGCCCACTGCCATTCCCTCTCCCTCCCCCCACCCCCATAGGGTGCTTGGGGCTGCAGAAACGGATCCATTTCCTCTTCCCTTCAGTGGTATAAGGGGTGGGCAGGTTCACCTGCTCTGTCTTCCCCAGTGTAAGTATAATAGTGGGGCCAGGTCTTTGCTCGCGGTGTAATGGGGCAGGACTGTTCCCCTCTGTATTTTCCAAGTTGCTGGATGGCCCCTCCTTACCTGTTCGTGAATAGGGGATAGTGAGTGGGGTCATCATGGTCCAGTCCAGCTCCACCAGTGCCTGTGGGTCATGGTCCTGTTGCGCATGGCCTGTCACTCTGTGACACCCCCATGTCCCACGGGGGCACTGGCTGCATGGGGAGGTGGGGACGGAAGTGGAGGTTGTGGTACTGTTGTCACCCTCTGGGCAGGAGAGGCCGAGGGGGCCTGCTCTGCTGCTGCGTCTGTCTCTGGGGAGAGGGGATTTGGCTCTTCAGTGGCACTGAGCCAGCTCCTCTCCCCAGCTGGAAGTCACGTTCCTCAAATAGGATGCAGGTCATGGTCCCAGCACTGCCCTTGGGGAAAATGCTTCTGTGTGCAGAGGAGCCTAAGAGAAGCCATGCCCAAGAGGATCACTTATCACATTTTCCTGTGGGAGGATGTTCTGTCCTGAATCTTCCAGCAATTTCAGCAACTCTGTTAGTCCCTACGCAGATCCTTGCCAGGAGAGGTTGGCACTAGGGTAGCTATGAGCTTCTACTACAGCAGCAATCTACCCTCTGGTGTGTCAGTATCAGGCCTCAGAATGGGGAAGGAGGGAGGCCTCTACTTGCCAGTAGGAAGTAACTGCAGGCTCGCTTTCCCATTCAGGGTAGCTTTACTACCTGTTTTTCTTTAGCGAAGGGTAGGATGGAGACCTTGGATGAGTTTGACAACGAGTACCCCCTCAGTATGTCATTCTGCAAGCTGATTTCCCCAGAGGACTTTGAAGTACAGTCTTTATCCTACACTGAGCAGTGCCTGCAAGAACTGTATATAAACATGGAGCGGAGCCCAGGGATCTGTGAGAGGGTCATGCGAAAGCGGAAGCAGATGGACAAAGAGGCAGCTGGCCTGGCATCATTCTTAAAGGTACCTGCAGTGCCTTCCTGGCTAACAGCTCCCCATCCCCCCAAATATCTGAGATTATTGGGGGGGGAGATTTTATGAGGAATAACAGCGAGAGGGTGTCTCTCTCAGAGCCAGGAACTCTGACTACTCTAGTAATGAGCCAAATCACCTTGTAGTTTTGCACCACCACTCCTTCCCTGTTTCACCTTAGGCTGCTGGTATCTGTGCCACAAGAGGAGGAAAAAGTCTGTTTTCCAAACAGTACATGAGCTTTCCTGAAACCTGAAACCCTCTCAGGGTTCCCCCCTGTCTCCAGCATGGAAAAGCCTAGATGTAGCCTCATCACGTGACCTGGAGCAATCTCTTCTGGGACTGGGGAACGAAGTGCTAGCTTGAGACCACCACTAGTCTCCACCTGTGTGTTGACTCTGATTCTCAGATCGCTGTTTGCAGAGCGGTCCAAGCCTTAAGGGGAGTTAAATGTTACTGAAATCACAGGTTGTGGTGATATATGTTCAGCCTGATCAATATGAATCCAGTTATGTGATTTCAACTAGTGGGAAATTATGGGAGCAAATTCCCCTCACCCCATGGAAAAATTACTCTGTTTTTAAGAATCAGAGGGGTAGCCGTGTTAGTCTGAATCTGTAAAAAGCATCTGAAGAAGTGAGGTTCTTACCCACGAAAGCTTATGCTCCCAGTACTTCTGTTAGTCTCAAAGGTGCCACAGGACCCTCTGTTGCTTTCTGTTTTTAAGGAGTTTTTTTATGTTTGTTTGCTGGGGGAGTGTGCAGGGAATAGAGGCTGGAATTGACAGAGGAAGTGATACTGAAGCTATTGTTGTACTTCCTCCTTTTCCCTGTAGTAAGGGCTCCTTAGGTTGACTCTGATACACTCCCCAGCTCTCTATCTGCTCTGTGATATTAACTTTCCCCTGATTCCAACCCACATGAATTTAATGGAAGGCTGAAGGTATCTGACAATTCTGTACGTCACTGGAGCCTTGAAGTGAGTGTAAATGTCCCCCTGAGACTGCCCCTTGTGCAGGGAGCTGCCTGACCAGTATAAAAGCTCTACCCCATTCCTTCTCCTAGTCCATAGCATAGGGGTGCGTTGAGGAGATGGCCAGATTGCACGGCACTACAGCTGTTCTCGGCTTAACAGGGTTCACAGGGAGCTATGGGAAGCAGAATGTTAGAGCAGCCCAGAGGCACAGCCCTACTCACCATCAGAATTGGGGGGGGGGGGGGTTAAAAAGCTATCTTAAAGCTACCTTTGTGATTTCAGATCACTAATGCTCCCATTGCACACAGAGTCTGGTTTTCAGTTACTCTGTTCCTGTACTTGGGGCAGGGATGGAAGCTGTGGGAGGGACAAACAGAACATCAAAGCCATAACAGCTGGTATGTGCGATACTGGAGAGATGGTGAGGTAGTCTTGTGAACCAACAGTCCACTTTGGCTATTAGACAGCAGTTCCCACTGCAGAGGCGAATAGCAGTGCCTTACTCTCCCTTTCCCCTCCCCCCCTCCATGTTGTTTTCTAGGCCAAGTTTTTCTGGACACTTCAGGGAGAGATGAATTACTGTAACTATGTGGGGATTGCGGAGATGCAAGAGAAGGTGGTGCAGCTGAAACGAGACATGCAGAAAGTGAACAACTATGCTCGGGGTAATCCCTGTGCTTCAGTCTCCATTTAGGCCTGTGGCACAACTCTAGGTTGTGATGCAGAAGAGAAAATGCAGCAATGTTATAATAGTGCCTTTCCCTATTGGGAAGGGATAACTCAGGAGTCTAAGCACAAGCTTGAAATAACTAAGCTCCCTGAAACAGCAGGCTTGAATCCACCCTTCATGCTTCTGAGGCAGTTTCATTTAGCTAGCATCTCTCTAGTGATTTTTATCCATAGATCTGAATGTTTTACAAAGGGAGATAAGCAGTATTGTCTCTGTTACCTATGAAGAAATAGCCACAGGGAGGTGAAGTGATTTTGTGACAGTTATACAGTGAGTTGGTGGCAAGGCTGTGAATTGTACCAAGGTCTTCTGTCTCCAAGTCTAGTGCCTGGACAACACAGCCTTCCCAGTTTGCCTCATTGTCCTGGGCCAAAATTTCCCTTTCATTGTGCACCAGTTTTGTGCCTATTTGCCACTCTCCCACCCCTGAGATGGCTATGTTTTAGTGGTATTTATGTATAAAAGTTTGTGAACCACTTTGGGATGTCTGGGATGAAAGATGTTCTAGAAATATTAGATGTACTCTATGATATAGCTCTGATGTGTCCTTCTCACTCTCCTGGTTATATTAGCAACTGGTATAGAGAGGGAGGTGTGTGTGTGTGTGTGTGTGTCAACCTAAAGCACTCAGCGTGCCGCACACTAACTGTGTAGACCCTCCTGATGCACACTAAAAGTTCCCTAGTGTGTATTGACATACTATAGTTTGAAACAGAGAGATTGGGGACTGTCCCTTATCATTCTGATCTAATTGGCGGACAGCAGCTCTGAGGTCTGCCCAGAAGCCTATACAACTGCATAGTTTTGAACTACTTAGAAGAGCAGGGAAAGGACAGCCCTTGACAGGGAAGTGCTCTCTCTGTATCCCCACTCTGGGGTCTAATTCCATGCATTATTAGGTAGTCTGTGGTAGCTGCACATGCACCTCAGGCCAGGCTGGGGGTTACTGTTGTCCGACTAGAGGAGGCTGTAAGCTATACGTGTCAAGATGCTAGATATGAGTGAAGGATGGAGCTGTGTCTCATGGGCCTGTCCAGCTCTGAGGTCTGTATTTTGGGGCTCATCAGGGAAAACTTAACTCAACATAAGAACATAAAAACGGCCATACTGGGTCAGACCAAAGGTCCATCTAGCCCAGTATTCTGTCTTCCGACAGTGGCCTATGCCAGGTGCATCAGAGGGAATGAACAGAACAGGTAATCATCAAGTGATCTATCTCCTGTCACCCATTCCCAGCTTCTGGCAAACAGAGGTTAGAGACACCATCCCTACCCATCCTGTTTAATAGCCATTGATGGACCTATCGTCCATGAATTTATCTAGTTCTTTTTTGAACCCTGTTATAGTCTTGGCCTTCACAACATCCTCTGGCAAGAAGTTCCACAGGTTGATTGTGCGTTGTGTGAAAAAATACTTTTTTGTTTGTTTTAAACTTGCTGCCTCTTAATTTCATTTGGTGGCCCCTAGTTCTTGTGTTATGAGAAGGAGTAAACAACACTTCCTTATTTACTTTCTCCACATCGGTCATGATTTTATAGACATCTATCATATCCCCCCTTAGTTGTCTCTTTTTCAAGCTGAAAAGTACCAGTCTTATAAATGTCTCTTCTTACAGCAGCCGTTCCATGCTCCTAATCATTTTTGTTGCCCTTTTCTGAACCTTTTCCATTTCGAATATTTTTTTTTTTGAGATGGGGCAACCACATCTGCACGCAGTATTCAAGATGTGGGCGTACCATGGATTTATATAGCGGCAATATGATATTTTCTGTCTCATGATCTATCCCTTCCTTAATGATTCCCAACATTCGGTTCACTTTTTTCACTGCAGTTGCACATTGAGTGGATGTTTTCAGAGAACGATCCACAATGACTCCAAGATCCCTTTCTTGAGTGGTAATGGCTACTTTAGACCCCATCATTTTATATGTATAGTTGGGATTATGTTTTCCAATGTGCATTACTTTGCATTTATCAACATTGAATTTAATCTGCCATTTAGTTGCCCAGTCACCCAGTTTTGAGAGATCCTTTTGTAGCTCTTCGCAGTCTGCCTGGGACTTAACTATCTTAAGTTCTTTTGTATCATTTGCAAATTTTGCCACCTCACTGTTTACCCCTTTTTCCAGATCATTTATGAATATGTTAAATAGGACTGGGCCCAGTACAGACCCCTGGGGGACACCACCATTTACCCCTCTCCATTCTGAAAAATGACCATTTATTCCTACCCTTTGTTTCCTATCATTTAACCCATCTCTCTATGCATTTTGAAAAGATTGTGTCCAGCACAAACATGAGTCCAGCATCTCAGTTGCCCCCTCTGCTTGAGCAGGGTTTTCCTTTTATTGTGCTTCCATGTGAAACTGAACTGCCCTGAGGCTTAAAGGATATTTTCCAGGACGAAGAATTTGTCCAGCAGCCTTTCCATCAGGCCTGGCATCCATTCCTTTAGCAGCAGCAGAGGCTTTAGGCCCCAGTAAGGATATATGACCTCTCGATGTCGCAGCACACCAGCCCGCACCACTTCCCGGGCACACTCTTCTTTGGGATTTGCCTGCATGGTGATTTTATCACCGACGCTTTTCAAAGCATTGTCTGGGATAAAGAGAACAATTATCACACACGGTATCTTCTTCCCTCTCTCCTTCCAGATTAAACAGGGGGAGCATGAACTCTCTGAACTACAGGAGCCAACTCCCAAACCTTTTCTATACTTCTTAAGATCCTCATCATGTAATAAATCTCCTGACCTCCCCTTATTCCCCTGAGATTATCTCTCAACATCTGGATGATATTTATCCCCTTCTGCACTATGTGTTGCAGCCTAATGATTGGGTCTGCTCAGTAGAGAGTAGCTTTTTTGTTTTACCTGTGTCAATATATCCCAGCACAGCAACTGTGACTGAGAGACTGATCTCGCGAAGGCGCAGCTCCCTGCGTAGCGAGCTGTAGAATCCTTCCAGAGCAAACTTGGCTGCATTGTATGAGAGGGTGAATGGTGCTCCTATGCGACCTGAAGAGAATCAAAGCAATAGGAATAGCTGAGAAGTTCCGCTAAGGAAACGATTCGCTGAGGGAAATGGTTTTAGGCAAGTGGAGTTATCAGAGGACAAGCTGGAGTCTCTCACATAGATCCAAGTATAAATACTGTTCAGATCATTTTTCTGTTGCATAACTGCCAACCTCAGTAACCAGACATGGCTTCTATTAGATGGGGCAGCCCTACCAGCTCTTGCTGGGATCCCATCGAATCTCACAACCTAAACAGGGTCAGGGCATGTCAGTACTTGGGAGGAGACCTCCAGGGGCACTTGTAGTGTTGATGGTTTCGTAGGTGGCCCTCTTTACTCTGCTTTGAGTTACTACTCAGACTAAACCACCAGGTAGCTGCATTTCAGTGATGGATGAGTGATCCCAGTGAACAGTTTGTACAGAGCATTTTGAAAGACCGATTTGGAGGAGAGTTGTAATTACTCATCCTCTGCCACCAAAGAGTTAACAAAACTTCTCTGGAACTAAAAGCCTTTGTAACAGGCAAGAAGAGATTGACTGTGGTTGTAACTAATGGCTTTTCCTGTGGAGGAGGTGAGATGAGACAGTGATTCCACCAGTATTGTTAGCTGTGAGATTGGTTTGACTGAGTAGGGCAGCTTGGACGCGTTCACTGGTAACTGAAAGGAGCAGCCTTCCTTACCACTCAGGGACGATATGACAATGATGCTGCCCTGAGACTCCTGCAGCATGGTCATTGCAGAAACTGTCAGCTGGACGTAGCTCAAGAAGTTGACAGTCATGGAGCTGGTCACTGCTGCCATGTCTCCTTGGAATGGGCCAAACCGGCCACTTCCCCCAACGTGGTTCAAAACCAGGTAGTCAAGACCCCCTGAAAGAGAAGGGGAAACACAGATTCAGATGAAGCATGTGCATCTGTTCTTGGATCAGGATGGATGCGGTACACTATCTGCCCTCCCTGCTCCAAGATAGCAGCCGTTCTGAATCAGAGTCCTACCAGAATCGGGATCCGCACTGGGATGCACTCACATTTCATCACAAATATTTCTTAGGTGGAGCTGGACTAGGGTGACCAGACAGCAAGTGTGAAAAATCGGGACATTGGGTGGGGAGTAATAGGAGCCTATATAAGAAAAAGACCCAACAAACGGGACTGTCCCTATAAAATCGGGACATCTGGTCACCCTAAGCTGGACTTACGGCCACTGAAGTCAATATTTAAACTCCCACAGACTTAAAAGGGAATAGAACTGGACTCTGGTATTGTCGGCCTTGGTCCCAAGCTAATTCCCATTCTCTGTTCCCCAGAGTCAGGATGCACATCAACTATTCCCATATACCCTCCTGCTGATGCTCTTGATGGCTGATGGCTTTGGACTCAGGACCCTAGCCGAGAAACCACTCACAACTCCATCCTGCTCATATGCCAGTGGAGCCATCTCAGGCATATACAGTCAGTCTCTGCTTTTCCCTCCTCTGTGCAGACTGCTGGAGACCTACCCCACTCTCGCTGCAGCCTTCCCTCCTCCCCGATAAATCCGACCCAGCACCCACTGTATGTCTGAGTCTGACTTGCTGCAGCTACTCAGTGCACACTCGAGTGCTCCATTGTGAGAGATGGTGTTTATTCCATCTGACACTGAGCACAGGCAGCTTGGGATGAAGCAGTAGCTGTTGATTAAAGCAAGCACCCTTTTCCATGGAGGGCCCCAACATCTGTGATGGAATAACGTTAATGGCTGTTCAACTTCCCAGTGAAGCTGTCCTGCTACCACTGAGGTTTAGTGCAGGCATTTCCCAGCTGGGGCATGGGGAAGTCCCCGTTTGGAAGCCCACCTAAGCCCGTCATTCTGGAATTCTCTGCATCTCTGCTGCCAGTTGAAGTAATTAGTTATTAAAAAGAGAGCTCCACTAAGCCTACAGGGAATCAGTGTTTGGGAATCTGCGTGGCTGGGCCAGTCCCTAGGATGGTTAGGTTTTTTCCTGTTAGCAGAAAAATGGCATCCTGTTTCCGGGAAAGGCAGCATGGGTGATTGGAGTAGGTGACCCAGGAGGGGTCTGTGTCCTTCCCTGTTCCAGGAGGACGAGGAAAAGGAGGGAAGAGATGCAAGTTTTACCCAGTTTGTTTCTGGCTTCTTCAATGACATTCTGGGCTGAAGTCAAGTTGTTCATGTCGGACACCACGTGCCTGGCAGAACTCGCCCCCAGTTCCAGACACTTCTGTGCCACCTGAAGAGAAAAGAGCAGCTATCAGCAAAGAACTTGACACTGCAGCAGGCTGTGCAGCCTTCCACATCGCAGCTGTTTCATAGCGCAGAGTAGAGCATGCAGCCGCTGCTTCAGTTCGCCCCAGGTTAATGGATGGGGCAGGAGCTAGGTCTAGCATGAAATAGAAGGGACTGAATGCAGCTGAAGAATCACATTGGACAGGGGAGCAAGGAAGTGATGATTTGCAGCAGCATGCTCAAGGCCACATCCTGGCCTCGGGTGTGAACACAACTTCTGTTGAGAGAAGGGGGTTGTAATGTGGGTGAGTGGCCAATGTGTCCTGGTGTTTGGCCACCCCTGCACCCTGCTGTGTGGGATTGGAGAGTGGGGTATAATAGAAGCCCAAATGTTCCATTTCTCCACCCTCCTTGGGTTGCCTTCTTTTGGGGTCTTACCTCCTTGAGCTGCTTCTCCCTCCTGGCAGTGAGGAGCAGGTGCGCTCCCATTCGTGCAAACTCATAGGCTATTTGTTCCCCAATCCCAGTGCTCGAACCAGTGACCAGCACACGCTTCCCTCGCACCATTTCTGGAGGTTTAAAAGGCTGTTAGCAGGAATTTGCCCCACTGCTTCCCTAAGATCCTGGGCATCGGGGAGCCCCAGAACTCCAACAATGATTCTCTCAATCCCAACAATATGTGCCATCGAAAAGGGTCTATCTCTTCATCTGTGAAATGGCGGTAGTGATACTCCAGGAGTACTGAGAGTATTCGTTTGTAAAGTGCTGAGTACTGGCACTAAATTGTTTGTACAACTGGGGAGTCGTTACACCTTTGATCAGCCTGACCTGTTGGAGCAGAGATCACTTGTGATATGGGCTTATGTGTAATTGGACAAGTTAGGGAGGGAAAGGACCTATTAAGTCACCCCATCCCTCTCCCTGCCACTACAGGATATGGTACATTTACTAGGGTTTGTCCAAGCTTGCTTTAAATGTCCCAAGCAATGGGACTTCCACTATTTCCCTTGGAAGACTATTCCACAGGCTGGCTAATGCATCTCTCTGCAAATGTGGCCTTGCCTGCTATTACAGAAAGCATGTTCCCCAAATGCATCGCTCCTGTGATAGTTCCCAGTCCCCAGAAAGTTGGTTCTCTCAATGGCTCCTTTTAGAAAGAGGTATTTTCTCCCTTTCCTGATATTCAGGTTCCCCAGCCTCTGAAACAAGGTTATCCCAAGTCCTGGTCTGTCTTTGCTACTCAGAACAGGTATTCCTCCTTTGTTACCACCTGGAGGAAACCTGCTGCTGCAGCCACAACAGGCTTCCATTGTGATAACACGTCTGCAGTAAAGTATCTGGCTTCTCTTAGGGCATCGTTGGGGCTCATTTCCTGTCACCAGTTTGCATTTTCTAAACTCATTGGAGTGGTTCCGCTTACAGTGGAGACTGAGCCACACGCTCCCTGCTTCATTACCCCCTTTTACACTGGCCCTTCTCTCTGTTCACCTCTTGTTTTTCAGCTCCCACTTTCTATATGCCTCTTAAATAGATCATTGTCATAGATCTAGCTTAGTTTTAGAAAGTATTTTCAATTGCTTTGGATGCTGACAGTAGTCCCCAAATGGGGGTCATCTTTTCCCTTTACATTGAGCTGTGAGAGTGCCACAAAAGGGGACTAATCTCCGTCCTGATTTCAGCTCATTTTTTGGCAATCAGCGAAGGATCTGATCTGTAACAGGGAGTCAGCCCTAGCCCTCTTCTGTGCCTGGGGTGTGAATTCCCTGGGGACCTGTCCTGCTTTGCTTACCTGCAGATAGGGTTTCCTGGCTGTAGAAATAATAAGCACATAGGCCAACAAGGAGCGAGAGGAGAAGTCTGATTGCAGCCATTGTATCAGCTCTGTGATAGACACTGGAGTGAATCATTAAACCCAGCAGGCTCTTTCATGTCCAAGTGATTAAACCAGTGAGGGTCACAATCTGATTTCAGCCTATGTCACTATCTGATTTCTCTCACCAGCCTCACATTGGAGCATTGCGTCACTTTCCTCCTGCCAGCAGGTTGTACTAGACTAGATATGTGCTGAGGCAGCAATTTACTGTTTAACCCAGATCCACATTTGGTGCCATCTCTTCTGAGCTGCATCCAACTGTTCTGGCTTGAACTACATAGAAGACGTTAATTGGCTGCTGTTTAGGGAGACAGTTACTCGCTTTTGTTGTGGGAGAGCAGACTCTGGAAGCTGCTGCAGACCACTAGCAGCCATTTGAATGTCCTCTTACTGTCCCTTGTCAATATGAGCATTTTGAGGGATGGGGGGTTAGGGTGAGACCCAAAGAACATTGGGGACAGCTTCTCCATCCTGACTGGCTGGTAGGGAGTATCACTAAACAGTACTATATACGTTCTTATACCGTGCTCATCAGCATAGTATCTGAGTGCCCTCCAATAGTGCATTAAGCAACATGATTAACATCTGCCATATGTTGTTTGGTCTCTCATCCTCTCTCCACAGGGAGAAGTGTATGCATTGGTGTCTTGTTTTGGCAGGTTTTTTAATAACTATACATGTTGCTATACATTTGTTAGAGAAGGCAGGTGAAAGAAATGCACCTTGCAGTTGGAGTGGAAGGCGGTGTGACTTGTGATGGATCTTAGTTCCTGAGGGAGTTAATTTCATAGTCTTGGACCAGCTCCTGAGAAAGTTCTGTCTCCTGCACAGATAAGCTTTTACCCTTATGGTAGAGAGATCCATTGAGCTAGAGAAACATGGAGAACATTGTCAGTGGAAAGCCATTGGCTCCCTCAGAGACCAGGGTGGGTCTGAATCTTCCCTCGTGTATGGCACTTTGCAGGATTTTTCTCTCACTGGCTCCCCACCATAATGGAGTGATAGAAGGGTCCGGAAATGCTCTCCTGCTTGGCAGTGATCACTGGCTATAAGAAAGGGAGGCTGGAGAGTTTGGCTCCCAGTTCAGACAGAATTCACTGTGAATGCTAGTTATGTAACAGAGCCTTGATGCTAAAGTGATGGGCACATCAGAACTGCCTGGACTGCAGTTGCAGCCTTTCTGTTGTGGGTCTGCTGTAAAGGAGAGATTAAGAACTATGGCAAATGCTGGTCTAGTCCATCCTGAGATTAAACTGACTCAAGCACCCACAGCAAGGAGCTGGTTCAGTTGTGTAAGCAAGGAAAGCTGGCTGAGTTGTTTGGATTGCTATGCTTGAGAGAGATGCAGAGAAGCAAGTCTGAAGCCCGTACACCGCACCCTGCGCTTGCCGCTACAGAGGGATGCTCAAGCTTGTGGGACATAAATGCCAGCAGACAAGAACGGACCAATAGCCCATCTAGTCTGGTATCCTGTCTCTAACTATAGGAGGTGTAAAACCCTATTGGCCATAATGTACCTAACATCTGATACTGAATCATTGCAGGGGAGATTTCAGGTGCTCAGGTAATGCCTTGAAGCGTGACAACTGTTGGCCCTTATAAATATTCCCCTCACTGGTGCCTCTGCAGATGCCATTTCTACTCATAAAGTGTGACATTATTTTACAACGCAGTGGGTCTAATTTTCAAAGCTATTAGCAAAAATGCATAGGTAGTTATTGAGGTTTCACTTGGGCTTTGGGTATCTCCACATGCCAAGTGCTAGCTATGAGTCTTACTAGCTATCACATGCACAAATAGTAAATATGTACGTTTGCCTCTAGCTTTTTGAAAATCATGCTCTCTAGACTATACTAAGCTATAATGATGCACTAATAGATTGTGGCTGTGTTTCACTTTTTTATGTGTTGTAGCCATGTTGGTCCCAGGAGAGACAAGGTGTGTGAGGTAATATTTTTTATTGGATCAACTTATCTTGGTGAGAGGGAGACGCTTTTGAGTTTACACAGATCTCTTCGTCTTCGAATATCTTTGGACCAACACCGCTACAACAGCGCTTCTCTATACCAGTCATTATTTCCTATATTCAGACAAATTCAAGATACATAGGTTACAGAAAATGGGTGCATGTGTGTGCGTGCGTGTGTGTGCGTGTGTGTGCGTGTGTGTGCGTGTGTGTGCGTGTTTGTGTGTGTGTGTGTGTGTGTGTGTGTGTGTGTGTGTGTGTGTGCAGAGCTTGGGCTATTTGCCAAAGAAAAAGGACCCAGCCACAGCTGAGCTGCAGGCAGGATGGGTGGATGAACAAGATCAATGGGTCCCTTCTGGATTTTAATGACTAGGAGGAATGTCACTGCATTAGACTGAAACCCAACAAATCAAATCTGTTTTAACTATGGGCGTTCACTGGGCACGTCCAGCACACCAGGGTTTTGCTCCCTCTCAGGAGAGTGTCTTAAGCAGGGAGCAATCAGGTGCTTTAAGGGAAATGTCCTCTCTGAATTTATTACTGGTGAAAGGTGCTAGATTGACAGGCCTGGAGGGCAAAGTCCTCTGTCCAGACATTCACTGTCTCACCAGCATTTCTCCTCTCTATCCTGGAAGGACAAGTGCCCAGGGTGGGAGAGTTCAGTCTCCATGACCTCTCTGCTGAGACAGCCAATAGGTGGCCAGTTGTGCTGATGTGGACACTCACCCACTAGGAACCTGACTGAGCCCCTCCACATATATTTCCTGTAGGCCACAAGCAGCCACCAAGAGCTGGTAACTTTCTGTCACAACTGACCTGAGCTGCATTAGGACACCCTGATCTAGGCTCCATTGACTGTTACCAAACCCTGAGCCATCCAGTTCCCCTCTGGGCTTGATTTTTAAATACATAGTATCACAATAACTGAAGAACTACATTGCACCCTGCCTGCCTCTCTGGGCAGTGAAACACACCTGAAGGCCTTACAGTTGCTGGTTTGAAGTGCTTTGGGGGTGTGCTTTTGTCTTCTTTTCTCATAGCTGCAAAGGCTGTTAAAGTGCGACGTCCAAGGCAAGTGACTGGGAAGAAGCAAGCTCTGGAGGGAGGATTCTGTCCCTCCTGGGCCAGGACTTCTGGCTCCACTGCTCCTCCCAAGTTCACCATGCCCAGGGTCTTCGGACCTTTTCCTGAACTGATGAGCAAGCAGGTTTGTACTTGGATCTTCCACTAATATATTCCTAGGCACCCCAGTCCTGACATATTGTCAAGCCATGCAAGTCGTCCAGGCTGCCTGGGGTCTCTGTGCTACCCTCACTGTAGCAGAGTACACATGGCACCTGTCCCAGGCTGCAGGCCTCTCTAGTGTGAAGGTAACTCTGACTGTGGGCATTAATACAGGAGCAGGAAGCAAGGCTCTTCCAATAGGACGAAGCCCTCTCTCGGTAGCTACTCCAGCCCCAGGCTCTCCCCGCAGAGATTCTGTAGGAAAGGGGCAGGAGCACTGGCTGTGGGGGAGCTCACAGCTACTCCAAGTCTAGCCTCCTCAGCAGAGGTCCTGTAGAGAGTGGGGTAGGCATGCTACCAGCATCTCCATCCCAGCTTTAGCCTTTCCCAGCAGGAGCACTGACTGGTGGGTTAGCTAACTTGCTTGTGAAGAAATAGTGCTTGTGCCGTTGTCCAACGAGTATTTTTATTTCCAATAGATGGACAGAACAACAGCTTCGAACACTGACCTGAAGCACCACTGGGCTGGGGTGTCGACAATGAACCAAAAGAGGTTTGAGGCACTGGGGAGGGTCAGTATTGGCTAGGAGAGGGTGAGAAAGCAAGGAGGAGAGGAAGCACGTCCCCACTTCCTTATAAGTGACGGGGTGAGGGGGAAGTGAACGTGTGATGGAGTTGGAGGGAAGCAGGCACTTTTCGGTTGTGGGCCGAACACACATTTGATGCCCTTCAGCCCCTGTAACGCTGCTCCTCCTGCAGCCTGGTCAGTGTGACGCAGGGATGTCTTCCCTCTTGTCTGTTCCTATAGGACTACTACATCTCCCCCCTCAGGTGCCCCTGTCCTCCGGGAACCAGGGTGAACAACAGGGCACTGCACAGTTTGGCTGCGGTGAGTGTTAGCTCTCTTCCTGAATGCCTTGTCTTCCAACAGCATGATCGATCTGCATCCTGTAGTGCTGAACCCTGGTGGCTTCCAGGCCTCCCTCCAGGCTGGTAACCACCTCAATAAGCTGAGGTACACCAGTCTCTCCAGGTAGGTCTCATTAGTTACCCGCTATCTCAGGGCCAGATTCTGATCTTCTTGTTCTTTCTGAGTAGAACTGTACTGCACAAACAGTCCCAGTGAAGAAATGACAGAGGTGCTGCTTCATGTGAGAAAGGGATGAGAATATGGCCCTTGGGGAGGGGCCTTTTGGCTCACTGTGGGATCTCCTTTTTAGGGAAGGAAAGGGGAATTTGATTACACATGAAGGGCTCTGATCCTGTTCTCACTGAAGTCAGTGATGGCCAAGCTTCCGCTTCAGCAGAAAGAAGGAATCCCATCATCTCAGCCTTATGCTGGTCAAAAACCTCCATAGCGAAGAAAAGGTTAAAGTCCATTGCATAAGAGTGCTAACAAATGAAGCAATGCAGTTTAGAGGATTGACTCTGCAATGATCAGATCCTTGATTGGGAGTGGGAGAAGAGGCAGTGTAGTGGTAGTGAAGAGGCTGTAGTGCATTTGTATACCATAATACTCTGTGCAAGTAGGTTCTGACCACTGGGAATTCATTCCATACCATGCTGTTCCTGTGTATTTATATGTACCTCATGTAAACCATTAGAGGAATGTGGCTTAGCCTGATTGATCAGTAATGCCTGAAGGGTGCTGTGACTCCTTTCACCGGTGCTCAGCTGCTTGTACTGAACAAATAGGGATAGGTGAAAGAGGTTAGCTACCCATCACATTACTTCTCCCTGGCGAGCCTCACTGGAAATATTTTCTTGTTCTAGGCCTCCTGGGAACAGTCCCAACCCTTCTCCACAAAAGGCAGGCCCTTCTGACATGAAACCCACACCTTCTGTTTTCGACACTCCCATGCTGTCCAGGTTTCAAGGTGGCTCAGAAGATGACATGGATAATGAGAAACCTGGCCCCAGTTCCCCTCCAAAGGGGGCATAATTGTCTCTTCCTGTATGGAAAGTTGCTACATGAATAAAAGTTCCATGCACGCTCCTTGATTGTGGGTGAGAACTCTGCTAGGTGTAGGAGCAATGATGTTAGTACAAAGAGAATAGCTGATCGATTGCTTGGGAAGCTTTGGCAGGTGGGGCAATTCTAATAGGCCAGAGTTGACATGATACTTGTGAGCATGAGCAAACAGACCTATGATTCATTGCAAAGGTGTCCCCCTTTAGGTAGAGCTGGTGGTCTGTGGGCAGGGGGACATTAAGCTACCTCACTTCAGATGGCATGTGTAGCAGGCTCTCCTCTAGCTTATTAGTTACAGCTGTCCTGGTCTGGATTTCAACAACTGCATGAGCAGGGAAAAGCTCTGTGTCACATAAGCAGCGCTCCCCACTTTGCTACTTGAAGGGGCAGTGTCCTTTCAGCAAGTGACCACAGCAGTCCTGGCCCTGTGCATTTATTATTATTCTCTTTGGAAGGTTACTGTAGGAAACTGCCCTTGAAGATGGCACTGGAGCATTTTAATCTGCATCCTGAATGGAATCTTAAGGACTCACCACAACACTGACACCCACTTATAGCAAGCAGGTCAGCTCAAAGACCCAATGTTCACCCAGCGCACACTTCTGCCTCTCAATCTGTATACAGCGAAATACGTCTTAAGGGGCCAACAGAAATTGGTAGCTTAACAGAGGTGGATCTTCTCTTAGTGGTGGGTGGGGCAAAATGAGGGATGGGGATATTTTGGGCTGGTCTGTTTAGACAGACAGTTCCCTAATCAGGGTGGTCTCTTGTGCAGGTGTCGTCGTATTACTCTTTTGCTTCATCTAGTGCTAATAATTTCAGCTTGAATTTTTGAACTGGAAAAATTAATCTGACGCAGGCATGAATTTGACTGATTCATAGGAGGGGAAAAAATTCCAAAGCAGCAACATAAATCTTGTAAGCAATTTTTTAATTTAATTACACACTGAAAATCTACTCCCAACTGTGCATTCCCGAGAAGGTAATAGTTTAGTTAGAAGCAGCTCTGGTAAGACTGATTCAGTGAAACTCCAGCAATATCCCAGTAATTTTTTTTTTTTAAGGTTCAAATAGGAGCCAGGAGTAGCTGCAAAATTGTACAGCACCTCCCTCTGGCCCAGTAATGCTCAGCCTTCTCCCTGCTAGAAGAAGAGGATTTGTTCAACTGATAACCCACCCCTCAAAGAAGTCTCTCTCTGGAAAGCAGCTGCATTTAGCAGGTCCCCTTGTTCAACTTCTCTGCTGAAAACTTCTTTTGTAGTACAGGTTCCTCCCAGCTCTGGGAGAGCAGAGTTCCGGCTTCACGGGGCCTGTCTTATGCCATCCCCTCTCACCTGCTTGTGACATTAGATCCCCCAGCTGTTAAAACCCTCTTCAGCTCTGTGCTCTCCCTGCCCCCTATTCCAATTTGTCTAATCCCTCCTCTAAGCTCCCCTTCCCCAACCCTCCTCCTGGTGCCAATTGTAAGAGAAGTGTCTTGGTTTGGAGATGCAAAAGTCTGATCACGCTGTCCCAGCACCTTGCAGTGAAGGCAAAGCAGAGGCACAGTAGACTGTAGGGACAGGTAGGGCTGAGAGAATCTCATACCAGACGCTTCCCACCCCTCCTGCTTCCAGGTAAATGGAGACCATAGTTCAGTGCAGGAAGCTGATCTGATTGGAACGGATGATGGTTTGCTGCCCTCTGCTGGTCTCATCAAAAGATGCACCTTTAGATCTCACCTCTTTTTGCCTCCTGGGTTGAAATAGTCTCTCTTAAGAGATTGTGATGGGTCAATAAGCACCTGACAATATGAGGAAAAGAAATTGCTTTATGTTGATTATTATTTGTATTACCATAGCACCCAGATGGAACTTGATACTTTAAAAATCAGTGCCCAATTAGCTGTTTGCAATCCTACGAGACAGTGTTTTTGTATTACCACATCCGTAAACTTTGCACTAAAAATCACAGTGCACAATGGACCTTGGTGAGTCACTTTTTTTTTAATATCCTGACACCAAGTTTCAACGATGTGCTGATCAGCCACTTTGTGACCCTGTAGCTACTCCCTGGGGGCTTTCTGCTAACTGCCTTGTTAAAGTAACTATCTGATTGGAACCCAAAGACACCAGAAAACTAAAGAATCAAGTCTGAAAATTCCTCTCGCCCCATTCTCTGGGAGGATTAGCATCCTTGGAGCCATTCTCAAACCAAAAGAAGTCAATGGGAATTAAGGGTCCCCAGCACCTTTATTTAAGTTCATTAATTTGTAGGCAGTCAGCCTTCCCCATCAGGACTGCATCAGTCAGAGCTGAAACTACATGACCAAGTGTTGGCACCTGTTACTGGGATGGCTTTTTGGTCAGCTGATCTCAGTCCCTATCCTGCCAGAAGTGCTCAGCATTTGAAGGGTGTACAAGGACCTCCTGCTGCTCAGTGGGTGTGACTGACAATCCCACGTCAGCTTGTCACAGGTAAGGCCGGGGAGTTTACTCACCACGAACAGGGTACTTACCTTGAGTGGGTGCAGGTGCCTAGCTCACTAACACTAGAAGCTGGATCACCGCGGGACAATCAAAGGCAGTAACTCCCCACACCGGGAATTCAGTTTCATGGATGCAAAGTGATCTGACCTTGTGGGTCCAATATTAATGATCACAATTGGCAGCTTCTTCTCATGGGCAGCAAGTGCAAACCTGTAACCAGAGTACACCTGCAGGGACACAAAGGAACAAAGTGATGAGGAGCCTGGACAGAGGAAGAGCTATAGAAAGTACCAGTCCGCATAGGCCATTGCCCAGTGGTGGAACATGATTGTTCCCTCTGGTGTATTTGCAGATACAGACTACACAGAAGAATGCTACATAAACTACTCTTCATTCAAGCACTAGATCCTTTCTTCAAACCTGTACAGGATGGGAGCAGCTGCTATTTAACTCCTAACAGGGGAAAGATTTTCAATACTGTGGAAAATATTCCCCCTTCAATGGGTTTTTGTGACTTTCCTTGCCACCGTTAGGTAGTTATCATAGGGCCCTGCTTATATGCTTCCACCTTCGTGGCCTATCTCCTCTGCCCATTTGGTCCTGCTGGTGAAGTCCGGGGATAAACGTGAGACCTTGATCGCTTCCAGGGACAGGATTATGACTTCACTTGAGGCTCAAGAAGCAGTTTGGCCCCAAGTATCCTGAAGACGTAAGGATTGGAACTCAACAGCCTTGGCCTTACCCACTCACATCAGCCCTTGAGACTTGTGTGAGCATTTTACAGTGCAACTTCATTCTGTAAAGTAGCTTTCATGTAAGTTTTGTCCCAGACTCCTTCCCAGGTTAAGTGGGAGTCAGGATAAATAACAGCAAAGGCAAGAAGTAGCTAACGGAGAAAAAAAGATTTTTTATTTTATTTTATATTTTATTTTATAATGGAGATATCCATCTCCTAGAACTGGAAGGGACCTTGAAAGGTCATTGAGTCCAGCCCCCTGCCTTCACTAGCAGGACCAAGTACTGATTTTGCCCCAGATCCCTAAGTGGCCCCCTCAAGTACTGAACTCACAACCCTGGGTTTAGCAGACCAAATGCTAAGATGGCAAAGCAAAGAAGGGGAGCTGCCCAGCAGGGCTGTTCCAGAAAGCAGGTGAAGGCTCTCTGCTCCCTCATCTGCTTCAACTTTTTTCAGCAGTCTTATGAGGAATTCACTTGCAACTCTGTTCTCTCCTGGCAGAGAACGCTCTATGCCAGTCTGCTTCCTGCAGGTCTCCAGCCCGGTAATGTATAAGCCTTCCCACACTAGAGACAAAGTTATTTCAGGTTGCCATTCCCATAACGCTAGGGCGTGAGAGGAATATGTTAGAAAATTCAAAGGAAAACTTGAAGTGGGGGTGAAGAGGGATTTTGCAGCACTCAGGGGTCGGTCTTAATAGGGTGCTAAAGACAAAAGGTTTGGGCAAGAAAAGGTGGGACCGTGATCTTTGCAGGGTTAATCTGTATCTAAAGTCAGGGCTACCTGGGCAACCGTGGAGATTAAGAAAGTCTAGCTGGGATAGCAGTGGCAGATCAGAGCAGTATCAGGGAAATGGCTAAGTCAGACTGGCACTGAAGTGAAAAGCACATTATAGGTACCCCAAGGGATGGCTGTGAAGCCAGATTATAAAGAGAGTAGAACAAAATACTAGGAAACTCTGGAGACTGGATTGAGATAAAAGGGATGGTGGTCCCAGATTATGGGACCAGGGAAAATTGCAGAGACAGTAGCCCTGAAAAATAGGAATACAGAGAGGAGAGATGAGCAGTTACCTGCAAAGAGGATCCTGCCACCAGCATGGAATCTGATTCAGCCAGGCGCTTGTGCACAAAGTCCACTTTCTCCCGGCTAACTGTGTCCCCGAAGAACGTTACATCTGGCTTCAGGATCCCACCACATTTGCTGCAGGCCGGGACGCGGAAGTTATGCACCTGCTCCTCCGTGAGGAAGACATCCCCATCAGGGGCTATGCCATGTGCTTCAGCTCTCCAGGTGGGATTTAGCGCTTCAAAGCACTTCTGAAGCTCAGAGCGGGGAGTTTGCTCTCCACAGCCGAGGCAGAGAACCCTGAAACAAAGTTCATGGTCTTTCAAAGGGCCCCATCTCCACTGGGCTGCAGCGATTCACTGAGCCAAAGATTTTAAGGCCATCTAATCTAATGATCATCTGACCTCCTGCATAATACAGGCTCGAGAATGTTACCCAGTCATTCCTGGGTGAAGGCTGGAAGGCCCAATATGGCCCTCACAACTCTGTGTTTAACTATGACCCTGAAGGAAACTGCCCTATGGGAGCAGGTAGGTTCTAAAGAATATGTGATCTAAAGCAGTGCTTTTCAACCTGTGGTCCATGGACCCCTGGGGGTCCACACACTATATCTAAGATTTCCAAAGGGGTCTGCACCTCCATTCAAAATGTTTAAGGGTCCACAAATGAAAAAGGTTGAAAACCACTGCTCTAGAAAGTCAGAATGGCTCAAGAAGAGATCTAAGGGTACGTCTTCACTGGCAACGTTAAAGCGCTGCCGCGGCAACACTTTAACATGGCTGTGTAGTTGTGGCACTATTGCTGGGAGAGAGCTCCCCCAGTGCTCTAAAAAGAGCACCCCCACGAGGGGAGTAGCTACCAGCACTGGGAGCACAGCTACGAGCGCTGGTGCACTGTCTACACTAGCGCTGAAACTTGCATCACTTGGGGGGGGGAGTTTCTTCACGCCCCCGAATGAGAAAGTTTCAGCGCTGTAAAGTGGCAGTGTAGGCAAGGCCTAAGTCCTCTACTTACTTCCCACCTCCATCCTCACCAGCCGGGGGCTATTCATGGTTTTAGCATTGCTCTGAACTATCACCACAGGTTCAACTTCCAACAGTGTCAACTCAGCCCAGCATCCTTCCAAGGCAGATAAACTAGCTGCCATGTTGTTTACTGTATGTGCAGATCTTTCCTACAGGGCCTTCAAACATTATGGTCCCATCTGCTCTGTGTAGACATTAATGTACCTTGGGATCTTTTGGTAAGTGGTCTTGGCTAAAATTCCCCCTCCATTTCTGTGGTGCAGAGTGCTGCTCTCCCTCCCAAGAAGTGGCTGCACAGCAGTGGTGCTGTGTACATACAGTATGCAATGTCTGTGGCATGTACTATCCTTGCTGCACTTGTTGTCTCCAAACAGGTCCACCTTCTGTGCTTCCAGCACAACACACTGATTTCAGCCCCATTTAACTTTCCCTGCACACTCATGGTTCCTGTTCCCCTTCTTACCCTCACTGAGAGGACTCTACAAATGACAAAAAAGGAGAAGCTCCTAATTGTAACAGACTAAAGGGGAAACGAGTCAAACAGTTCTGCACAAAAGGTGTGTGAAACGTGGGAGCATCTGGGCATAAGATGTTCTGCCCCTTGAACAGCATCTGTGGATAAGCCACCCTCCCACCATAGCATGGCAACTCTGTGCTCACCTCCCCCGCAGTCAAGCAGCACCTTTATGTTGTCTCACCTGTGTAGTAACATGACATCTTTACATAATTCCTTGTGGCCCCCCCCCATAACACCACACCCATTTATAAGCTACCCTCCCACCCATAAGATGGTACCTGTGCATTAACCATCTTTTCCCTAACCCTGTAGAGTACCTGTGTGTGCAGCCATGCAATTCCATTACCCGCTGACTCCCTGCCTTGATATGCAGGGCATCCACATTCTGGGTCACCAGCCAGTGCAGCTTTCCTAGCTTCTCCCAGTTTCTTAAGGCCAGGTGCGCTGCGTTAGGCTGGTGAGAGGAGAACTGGGGCCAGCCCACAAAGTTCCTTGCCCAGTACCTCTGGCGGGCACTGGCACTGCGAACAAACTCAGCATGCTGGATGGGTCGCCTGTCCGTCCTGGCATAAAGACCCACCCCTTCTGAGCGGTAGTCTGGGATCCCTGATTCAGTGGAGATTCCAGCACCGGTCATTACCAACAGCCTCTGGGAATGAGAAACGAAGCGCTGCAGTGCCTCCACTTCCACGGCATCTGGAGGAGGGCTGGCTGGCACAAAGGCCAGGTTTGGAGCAGCCTTGGCCACGGAGTGAGATCTGTAATGCTGGAGCCCGAGGGCTCTGCAACCTTCCGGCACCTTCAAAGCACAGTATATGCTCATCTAGGATCCAAGGTGAATATATGGCAGTTAAATCTTAGAACACAGAGCTCTTCCTTAACTACAAGGTTACTTTTTCTTTGGCTACTGTGAGGAATTCATGATGCTGATAATGATACTTTGTCCTTCTCTTCTGCCTTCTAGTCAACAATCCCAAATCACTTTGGACACATTAATTAATTAAACAGCACCTGCGAGGAAAGCATTATTAGCCTCTTTTTCCAGCTAGAGAAACTGAGGCATAGAGAGGAGAAGTAACTTTCCCATGGTCATGCACTGAGTCAGTGGTAGAGCTGGGACTAGACACCAGAACTCCTGACTCCCAGCCCTGTTTCCTACTCGCAGATCTCACCCTTCCTCCTGGGTGGACAGGCAGCCTCCCCCCCCCCCCCCCCGCAAGTGGGCAAACTTGGAAGAGATGGGGCCAGTTCTTCACATTTTATGACTTTTTTTAAAGGGACACCAAGGCAGGGGAAAGCCAGAATCTACCTAACGCATGGTTTTACACTGGGTTGCAGTTGGACAGCGTCCCTTTCAGGCACATGTGATGGGCACCAAGACTGGCAGTGGAGAGATAGGGTAAGAGAAACGCAGGGATGTCAAGCCCATCTCCACTGGCCTTGCCTGGTTTGGGAGCCCAGTTTCTCCTCAGGTGGGACCTTTGCTCTGCTGCTCTCAGTGCAGAGTTTTCTCCAAATCCGGTGGGGAACAGCCCACACTGAATCAACATCACACGGAGCGAAGCCCTCACCACAGCAGCAACCCCTATCTTCAGAACCCCTCCCCACAGATGATGCCCCTCCACGCCACTGGCCTCTGATGAGGGGAAGGCAGAGATGACTTGCCTTGTTGTCTCCCCGCTCTCCAGGATAGAGGCCCTGCTGGTAGAGATTCCTTCAGCATCCCACCCTTTTGGGCAGGAGAGTATGGAGCCTCTGGCTGTTACAGAGCCTGGGCAAAACAGGCCTTGAATTGGTGGGTGAGTTTGTAACCTAAGCTGCCTACCAAGCCAGTCACCATTTTGGGCACCATCCCCCTCAGTATGAGCAAGAGGGGAGGCAGGAATGGGGCCTATCTCTGCTGCTTCTCTAACAGCAGGGAGGCCTGGGTTCAGTGTGTCTCTGAGCTGCTGCTCCCTTACAGGGGTCTGGAGGGAACCAGGAACAGAGGGGCCCAGTGTAGGAGGAGCAGCTGGGCAATGGAGACCGACAAAGGGGCCACAGAGTGGCCCACAAACAGTAGGGGACAAGATTAAATGACTCAGGGAGGGGAGAATGGATTTTGGAGAGCTAGCAATGTAAATTGGCTGCGGGGGGAGAATGGATTTTGGAGAGCTAGCAATATAAATTGGCTGGGGGAGGGGAATTGATCTGGGGACAGGAGAGGCATTGATTGACTTTGGCGATAGGTTGGGAAAGAGTCAAAGAGCATAGAGGAGGAATGGCACAAGGAGAGACATTTGTCCACCCTATTTTCAGGAGATTTTTGTCCACTCTATAATTTTCCTGTGTAAAAAGAGCATTTAAAAAAACCAAAATCAAACAATGGAGGGGATGAACTGCCTGGAGATCTCTGGAGACTGAGACAAGAGGATAGAAAACAGGGAGAGAATTTGTAATTCACGCCAAATAGATCAGCTTAGGCCAGCATGGGAGCCTAAAATGAAGAGCCTGATTTGCAAAGGTAGGTGCTGAGTGCCAATTACAGTCAATGGAGGTTGCAGCTGCTCAGCATCACTGAAAATGTGACCACTTTCTTAGGTACCTAAGTATGGATTTAGGTACCTAATTTTAGGCACCCACATCTGAAAAGTTTGACCTGGATTTTTTCAAGGTATTAGGCCTTGCCCCGCTCAGCATTGCAAGGCCTAAGGCCCAGACCCTCAAAGGTTTTGGGCGCCGAACTCCCATTGAGTTCACATCTACCCAACTGGGCCCCGCAAGCAAGATAGGTGAAGAAATAACTAATTTGTGAATCCTGAAGGGGCCTAGTTGTGAATTAGGTGCTAAGCTGCTGGACAGGGTCAGGACTGAGGCAGAGGCAGCCGAGCCCAAGCCCAGACACCAAAATGTAGGTGCATCAGAGACTTTAACAGCAGAAACGTAGATGCCTAGAAACATGAGGCACCCACAGGCTTACGCAGCAGCTGAGCAGGGATTTTGTGAGTGCTAGTGGCACCTAAATATTGGATGTAGGCACCTGAATTGGCAATTCGACACCTAATGTCTATGCTATAGCCACTACTGTGGCACAGCTGTGGCCCTGCTGCTGTGATGATGTAGCGTAGACACTTCTTACATCGACGGAAGGGGTTTTACTGATGATGTAGGTAATCCATCTCTCTGAGAGGAAGTAGCTCGGTCTACCTAGCCATGTCCACACTGGGTGTTAGGTCAACCTAACTACGGTGCTCAGGGCGCAAAAATTTTCACAACACAGCTAGGTCGGCCTACGTTTTAGGCGTAGACCAGGCCTCAGTCTGACTTGTAAATCCCTCCCCGAAATGTGTTTACAAATCTGGGACCTATAGCTGAATTTTTTAATGGGATTTAGCCAGCTAAACAGATAGGCACGTGGGCCCGGAGCCCCAAAGGTATTTAGGGATTTCAATGGGAGTTAGATGCCTGAATATCTCAGAGGACATTTTCAAAGATTCAGCCCAGGTGCCCCCTAACCCATCTAGGTGCAGAAGTTCCCACCAGCCGACATTTCCAAAGCAGCCTAGGGGCTGCTACCATTTTGCAGCTAAAGAGCTGCTCTGAGCCCTAGCACAAGCTGAAGCCCCAGAGGCTCTGTCCCAGAACTGGGATTTTTAAATTAATTGGAGGAATGTCTATCTTGCCCACAGGGCCTGATCCTGTAGGTGTGCTCTGAGCATGCCTAAGTCCTGTCAGACCCTGCAGCAGGAGGGTCCGGATGGTGGCCACCAATAGGTGGAGGGGTGGCCGGTACAGCACCTGCACAAAAGAGAGCAGGAGACCCAGGGAAATATAGGATGAGGCGAGGTAAGAGAGGGATGAAGTATGAATGGGGGTGGAAAGCAGGGGGTTAGTTGCTAGGGCACAAGCTCCCTAAGCAGATGACCTGGTTTAGATGCCTAACTCCAGGAAAAGGTTTGTGGCTGGGGATCTCAGGTGGATGGAGGCGCCTTTCTCTGGCCCGTCAGCTGATCAGACCAAGTCAGACCCTTAGATGCTTAAGCCCTTCTCCTCTGCCTGCCCCTCCCCCTGGCATTTTACTCCTGTATAGCTTAAGTGGTTCCTGCTCAGTTCTGAAAATTTTACTTCCTGGTCAGCTTCTAAAAATCCCTTTCTTAGGTGCTTAACTATCTCCATCCTCTAGTCTAGGGAGTGCAGGCAGCATAGCGCTGCCTAACTCAGGGCTGAAGTGTCCACTAGACAGTGGGGCACCTAGGGCGTTAGTCATTGCTCTGCTCAGCTGAGCAATGCAACCATCCCTTTAAAAAATCTGATCCTAACTAGAGAAGTCACTTTTGAAAATGGACGTAGCTGTTTAATGGCACGACTACACTTAAAACGCTGCATTGGCACAGCTGCGCTGCTGTAGTGCTTTACTGATGATGCTCTAAGCTGAAGGGAGAAAGCTCTTCCTTCAGCATAGTTAATCCACCTCCCCAAGAAGTGGTAGAAGCTCTCCTGCCAACATAATACTGTCTACACTAGGAGTTAGGTTGGTATAAGTGGATTTTTCACACCCCTGAATGATGTAGTTATACCAATATAGGTCTGTAGTGAAGACCAGACCTAAGTCACTTAGGTCCAGATTCTCAAAGATTTTAGGTGCCTAAAATGGATAGTGCTGAAGAGAAGCTAGTGACACAATCTTTAATAAGGGACTGACATGATAAGAGCAGTGGGAGCGGACACTTGTTTATGCATCAGCATATTGGTCAGACTGGAGGGGAGCAAGATGAGAGGTAGAGAGTCTGCAGTGGTGTAGGTGGGAGATGACAGTAAGTAGCAAAAAAAAAAAGAGAAGTGATGTACAGTATTGGAGAAATGCGGTGAAAGATGAAAGAGAAAGATTTTGTGACAAGCCATACTGGGGGGCGAGGGGAGGCTAAATGTAAAGAAAGAAATGTTTAATTAAGAGAAATACATTTAAAAACAGGACTTTTTACTTTTAAAATAAGTACTGGGAGCATAAGCTTTCGTGGGTAAGAACCTCACTTCTTCAGATGCAAGAAGTGAGCTTCTTACCCACGAAAGCTTATGCTCCCAGTACTTCTGTTAGTCTCAAAGGTGCCACAGGACCCTCTGTTGCTTTTTACAGATTCAGACTAACACGGCTACCCCTCCGATACTTTTAAAATATGATTCTTAATCTCAATGCTTTCTAGTCCACAAAATAATTAAAAATCATTTTCCATTTCACTCTCCTGCCAAGTCCCACATCTACAGTTCTTTGTTTCCCCTGTTACAGTTGCAAAAAATACTAACATTTCACACACCGACTATAAACCACTACGGAGACAGATCAGATCAGCATTACAGCAGGAAAGGGGCAGCATCAGAAGATAACCCCTAACTCCACAGATCTCTACAGCACCCAGCTTAGCCATACCTCCATTTCTATAAAACATGCATCTTAACAAGAGAAAAATAAAACAGAAAAAATAAAGCCCTTGTTGTTAAACCAGCAAGAAAATTTCTATAAGCATTTGCAATTTCACCTCTCATGGTAGTGCCTGACCTTCAGAGAACACAAAAAGGCTGCTGAAACAGAGAACTCTGGGAAATGTAGTTCATAAAAACAAAACTAAAAGGAAAACTACAAATCCCACAATTCAAAGAACATACATGTTGAAAAACTGAGCAAAAAAAAAAAGAACAAGATTTCAAAACACCAGGGAAACCAATCATACAATCCTTTCTCTCAAAGTCTAGGGGGAGAAATTCACATGAGTACTAGTACTAAGGGGTGGCATTTCGGCCAATCTTGGGGTGGCACATTCTGGCCACCCTGCCGTGTTTTTTTTTTTTTTTTTTGGCAGCCTGGTCAGCAGCTCCGGCTCCCGCGCTCCGCCAGTCTCAGCCCAGCCCTGCAGGGGCACAGACACTAGCTCGGGGGGACAGGAACTAGCGATCCCCGCTGCTCACCGTGCCGCCGGGCTCTCCGGGGACGCACCACTCCCCGCCGCCTGCACCGGCCTCCGCCTCCTGTGGCGCTCTGAGCCCAGCCTGGCCGAGCCGCCTTTAAAGGAGCGGCTGAGCCAGCACCTCCTGCAGCCCCCGGGAGAGGCACCCCACGGCCAGAGGGGGGAGCCCCTCTCGCCCGGCTGCGAGCGGGCTGCAGCGCCTGGTTGCCCATGGGCGGAGGGAGCGGGCGGGCGCTGCCCTTCACCCCCCTGCGAGCAGCCTTGACCGCCTTCCACGCGCTCCCTGCATCTGCCATTTTTTTTTGCTTCGGCAGTCCGGCCACCTTTTTTGTTGTTGTTGTTGCTTGAGGCGGCAAAAAAGCTAGAGCTGGCCCTGCTCAAAGCTGTGGTGGTTCAGTCTGTGTTCCTGAGGAGCTCTGCTGCCTTCTTTTTCTGATGCTTTGTGGGCTCTGGGGGGGCTTATTCTCCAGAGCGGGGAAGTGCAGAGTTCATGAATTCCTAAAGGGAATCCAGTGCTCACTCCCTTCAAAGAGCATGACTGACCCCTGAAGATGTAAGGGCAGCTTTATAATATTCCCTTCTTTCCAACAAGAAGGGGCCAGAGAAATGGGAGGTGAATCAGCGAACATAGCCAAAGCAGAGGCCCCAGTGTGACGTTGCCCTCTATATAATTTTTTGAAAATATGCTAATGAGCATGAATATAATGTAACTGGAAGATGCTTCATGCAAATGGTCTCTTGTAAGGTATCATTACAAAGCTTATCTACTGAGTGTGGTCATCCAATTTTGCAACAGAAAAGCTTCAAAAACAGACTCCAATGAGAAACTGATGAACTGGAATTAATTTGCAAACTAGATACCGTTAACTTGGGCTTGAACAGAGACTGGGAGTGGCTGGGTCATTACACAAATTGAATCTGTTTCCCCATGTTAAGTATCCTCACACCTTCTTGTCAACTGTCTGAAATGGGCCATCTTGATTATCACTACAAAAGTTTTTTTTCTCCTGCTGATAATAGCTCATCTTAATTAATTAGCCTCTCAGAGTTGGTTGGGCAACTTCCACCTTTTCATGTTCTCTGTATGTGTGTATATATCTTCCTACTATATGTTCCATTCTATTAATCTGATGAAGTGGGCTGAAAAAAGCCCATGAAAGCTTATGCTCAAATAAATTTGTTAGTCTCTAAGGTGACACAAGTACTCCTGTTCTTTTGGTATCATTCTTGTATCTGAAACTAGAAATAGTAAATATAACTCTGAGGGCCTATTATAATTATGCAAAGTGTGGGCCATTAATGGTGGCTTGGAATCTTGATGGCTCCCATTAAACAGAACAATTGGTTGTAAATGGCTCTGTTTACTTGTAAATCCTCCTGTATACCTGTGTGCTGGAAAGTGGGTGATCATGTCACCTGCACTGGAATCCATCTTTAACCTGTTGCTTTTCCATTTAGAAGGAGGGATGGGAACCCAGAGAGGTACAAAGGATTCCCGCCTTATGCAAAAGATATATAAGGGGATGGAACAGCACAAAGGGGGGTGCAGTCATGAGAAATCCCTTAGTTACCACCTGAGCTGGAACAAGGACTGTACTTGGGGAAAGGATTGGGCCCAGACTAGAAAGGAGTCTAGTTTGTGAAAGAAGCTTATTGGAACATCTCTGAGGGTAAGGTTTCATCTGTAATCTGTTTCTTACTGTATTAGGCTTAGATGTGTGTGTTTTTGTTTTATTTTGCTTGGTAATTTACTTTGTTCTGTCTGTTATTACTTGGAACCACTTAAATCCTACTTTTTATATTTAATAAAATCACTTTTTGCTTATTAATTAACCCAGAGACGTAATTAATACCTGGGGGAGCAAACAGCTGTGCATAGCTCTCTATCTGTGTTATAGAGGGCGAACCATTTATGAGTTTACCCTGTATAAACTTTATACAGAGTAAAACTGATTTATTTGGGGTTTGGATTCCATTGGGAACTGGGTATCTGGGTGCTAGATACAGGAGCACTTCTTAAGCTGTTTTCAGTTAAGCCTGCAGCTTTTGGGGGACGTGGTTCAGACCTGGATCTATGTTTGCAGCAGTCTAGCATGTCTGGCTCAAGAAGACAGGGTACTGAAGTCCTGAATTGGCAGGGAAAACGGGCCCAGCACATCAGGTGGCAGTCTCAAGGGGGTCTCTGTGACCCAAACTGTCACACCCAGCTACCCGAGTTGTGAAGGCCAAAAACTGGGTTAAAAAAATCATTAGCTAAGTTCCTGGAGTAGAGGTCCATCAATGGCTATTAGCTCAGATGATCAGGGAGGCACCCCATGCTGCGGGTGTCCCTAAACCTCTGACTGCCAAAAGCTGGGATTGGACGACAGGGGATGCATCACTCAGTAAATTGCCCTGTTCTGTTCATTCCCTCTGAAGCAACTGGCACTGGCGTCTGCGGGAAGACAGGATACCGAGCTAGATGGACCAGAGGTGCTGGAACTATGGGTG
Organism: Chrysemys picta bellii; assembly: GCF_011386835.1. Classification (NCBI taxonomy): domain Eukaryota; kingdom Metazoa; phylum Chordata; order Testudines; family Emydidae; genus Chrysemys; species Chrysemys picta. The sequence goes on along the minus strand of NC_088805.1, from coordinate 11,335,786 downwards.
CTGCTGCGTCCCATGGCTTGAAGTGGTTTCCATCATATACAGGGTTTACAGTTTGGTTCAATGGCTCTCAGCACCCCCACAACACAAATTGTTCCAGCACTGTTAAGATGGACATTCTTCTGACCCAGTATGACCATTCTTATGAGCTATTCCCTTTATCTGACAGCAAGTAGATGGTGGTAGCAGTCACTGGGACTAGCCAGGAGTGGCCAGGACTGAGCCAAAGTGCCATGTGGTTCTCCATCCCCTCGCCCCCACTTAGGGAAAACTGTTCCTGGATGCCTCAGCTGTATGGCAGTTGTGCTCCCCTCCGGCCTGCTGTCCCTTATTCTCAGTCTCTCCCCAGGTAGTCAGTGGCCTTACTGAGGCTGCAAAGAGCTTTGGGCTGCCTTCCTGTCCTCCAAGCTGTCTGGAAGAGTCTAAGGGAGTGTTTCTTGGCATTGGTCCTGTAAGAGAGCAGGACAGTTGCTGTGGTGCTGATGGTATTGGCAGTGGAGGAGAAATGGATGAGCTTCCCCCTGAAGATGCCTGAGCTCTGGGAGAGGCTGCTGCACATGTGGAATTTTTGGGAGACAGGAAGGGGACAGGAGGCTGGGGTTGCCAAGAGGGTGACAGGCTAATTAGTATAATTAGGCCCATGATGCCCTGTGACCAGACTGGGGAAAAAGACTGACATGGGGCAGCCTTGTGGGTTTTTTTCAGGGCGTTAGCTCTGTCAGCAAGAGAGGCTCCCAGTGGAATAGCTGCGCCGTCCAGTGTGAGCTAAGCAAGTGGTTCAGCTAGGGTGACCAGACGTCCCGATTTTATCGGGACTGTCCCGATATTTCCTTGTTTGTCCCGCGTCCCGACCGACGTGCGGTCGGGACACTGGACAAACAAGGAAATGCTCCAGAGCCTGGAGCCCGGAAGTGCTCGCGCCCCACCACCGGCCCCAACCCCGCCCCCTCCTCCCCCGATTGGCTCCCTCCCCGAATCCCCGCCTCTTCCCCGGGCTCACCATTCCTCCCCCCTCCACAAGCGCTGGAGGGAGGCCTGGGAGACTCAGGGGAAGCGCGGGGCCGGGGTGAGTAAGAGTCCGGCCTGGTCCCCAGCAGGCAGGACTCAGTCGGGCTGTAGGGAGAGGAGGGGAGCGGCCCGCGGCTGTTCTCCCCCCCAGGCAGCGGGACTCGGGAGCAGCCGCTGCTGCAGCTCCCACTGCTGCGGGGGGAGAAAGCGGCCATGGTGCTCGGCGGCTGCGGCTCTGGCGCCCCCAAACCCCCCGGGCCTGCTGCAGGGACCCAGCAGCGAGCACGCTGCGCCCAGCCCCTGGCCAGCGTCTGGGCTGCTGCCCAGCTGGTGCTATCGTGCGGCGGCCCCGGGGTGGAGGCATCGGCAGCCCAGCCCCGTTCGTTCCCCTGCGGGACGGGGGGGCTGGGGCCTGCTGCCCCCACTCCGGGGCCGCCGCGCGATAGCACTAGCTGGGCAGCAGCCCAGACTGCTGCCCCCAGCCGGGGCGTGCGCGCTACTGGGTCCCCGCAGCAGGCCCCGGCTCGGGGGGTTCGGGGGCGCCAGAGCCGCAGCTGCCAAGCGCCATGGCTGCTTCCTCCCCCCGCGGCAGTGGGAGCTGCAGCAGCGGCTGCTCCCGAGTCCCGCTGCCTGGGGGTGAGAACAGCCCCACCGCCTGGCCCCGCGGGCCGCCCCCCTCCTCTCCCTACCACCCAACTGAGTCCTGCCTGCTCGGGACCAGGCCGGACTCTTACTCACTCCGGCCCCGCGCTTCCCCTGAGTCTCCCGGGCCTCCCTCCAGCGCTTGCGGAGGAAGGTGTGTTGTTGGTTTTTTTGGCCACGCCCCCCACCACGCCCCCCCCGCGTCAAACACCCCCCCCCCCCCCCCCCGCGTCCCGATATTTGACTTGGGTGATCTGGTCACCCTAGGTTCAGCCCATGCTCTAAAGCAGGTGGCCAGCGAGTGAGCAAGGGTCACATGGTCTATAGTTTCAGCTTTGTGCAGTGGTAGTCTATCATCATATTATCCACTCATTATACTCCTCACCTGAACATAGCCACTCTATGAACTTCATACCCTCATATCTCAATGCCTGTACTTTGACCCATCAATCTTTTACCCCCAATCGGGGATATTGCAGATTATGTATTCCTTATGCCATCCGATCTTAAGCCAAACTTTGCACCCTCGATAATCTGTACGTTATTCCCTGATAACCAGAAACTTCTATGCTCAAACACTGTTCACTTTTTTTAACATCATCTTAATAAAATTTCTAATTGTAGCCTCTGAGGTTCAGCTGAGGCATGGTTATTGCTAATTGAAAACTTTTCCCAATATCCCACCTTGAGAGCTTGAATTACAGCTGTACTGGGTAATTTTTGGCAGCCTTTGTAGAAGCTGACTTCCTACCTGAGTAAAGTTTCAGAGTAGCAGCCGTGTTAGTCTGTATCCGCAAAAAGAAGAACAGGAGTACTTGTGGCACCTTATAGACTAACAAATTTATTAGAGCATAAGCTTTCGTGGACTACAGCCCACTTCTTCGGATGCATATAGAAGAAGTGGGCTGTAGTCCACGAAAGCTTATGCTCTAATAAATTTGTTAGTCTCTAAGGTGCCACAAGTACTCCTGTTCTTCTTTTTACCTGAGTAAAAAAAACAGATGAGATTAAGGTCCTTGGGAGGGTACCTTCTTTGTTTTATCTCCTTTTGTCTGAGCTCTCTACATTTCTTACTAGGGTTCTTTGTGGTGTTTCTGGTTTGTTGGGGCGGGAATAAACATTGGTCTTATCTTAAAGCTGTCGTGGTTTATTCTGTGTTCCTGATGTTGAGATGAGTTCCTGTCTGCATCCTGTAAAACTTGCCCATACCGGTATTGCCCTGGTCTCTTCTTTTGTCATTCAGTGTTGCACGCATTCTAAAACAATATGCATTTCCTCACCTTTTGGGGGCAAAGCCAGACTTTGAGGCACCTGCTCCCCTACTTGGTGTAAACTTTGCTTGTGCCAATCAGAAACGAACACAAACAGGTTTTGGGCCCCGTCCCCTATGACACTTCTATGATGTCATAGTTGGTACTTTATGGGCCTGCCTGCCATGTGCAGGCAGGGAGAGGAGAAAGAAAAACGAATCTTGTGTATCCTGTGTACACCCGTAATCGAGCCTGATCACCTCAAAGCCTCTCTCTCCGCTCACGTGTTTCAAACAGAGTGTCTACGTTTGCAGGATACACAGGATTCGTTTTTCTTTCTCCTCTCCCTGCCTGCACATGGCAGGCAGCCCCATAAAGTACCAACTATGACATCATAGAAGTGTCATAGGGGACGGGGCCCAAAACCTGTTTGTGTTCGTTTCTGATTGGCACAAGCAAAGTTTACACCAAGTAGGGGAGCAGATGCCTCAAAGTCTGGCTTTGCCCCCAAAAGGTGAGGAAATGCATATTGTTTTAGAATGCGTGCAACACTGAATGACAAAAGAAGAGACCAGGGCAATACCGGTATGGGCAAGTTTTACAGGATGCAGACAGAAACTCATCTCAACACCTGAGACAATTGTTTTCCTTGTTTGGTGCTCTTTCTAATGAAAGTTGTATGAGTTAGATCAAACTGTAAATGATCCAGTATGATGTTAATTTGATAATTTACATAGGGGTCCTTGTCTAATACAGTAGTCTATGCTTTTTTTCCTCAGCATTTTACAGGGTCAATACAATTAGCTAATTAGCATAAAATATCCCAGAATGCTTCAGTATCTCTTCTTGTCTTTACATTGGTAATAAAATGAGGGAAAGTCAAAGTCTGTGTAAAGATCTTATTGCTTAATTATAACAGAGGTAGGTTTACATTGACCTGATGGAGGAAAGTTTTCAGGATATTTTGAGTTCTAGTGAAAACTCCCTTTAACTTGCAAGAGTGATCAGATATTAGTGGCATGTAAGATTGCTAAAGTTTTCTTTAGCTTTGCGCAGTGGCAGTATCATAGCCAATGAGGTTAATCTGAGGCGTGATTATTGCTAGTTGAAAACTTTTCCCAATACCCTGCCATGAACACTTGAAATATAGTTGGCATTGGCAATTTTTGACAGTCTCACATGAGACTGATATGGTTGTTGTAAAATCAGATTTTGATTGTGGGTGTTCATTCTTGATTAACCTATTCATATTATTTTAAGTGTATGAGTTTTGAGTGGACCTAGGTGTGGGTGATACTACTGTTCATTGCTTTAACTGATAGGTTTTCTTCTCTTTTTTGTTTTGTTTTGTTCCTATTGGAATAAATTATTGCCTGTTACTAGTGAGTGCTGCTGAATAACTCCATGTAGGGAATGTTCTGTTTATTTAATCAGTAAATGTCTCTTGATAATTCAGGCTTTGGCCCCTCTCATAAGGAGCCCTGTAGTGAGTGGGATTAAGGTATAGCTTCCAAGTGCAGTACCCACTGGGCATTGTGGCAGGGGCAGTGAACTCTGGGTATGAATGTCTCCAGGCTGGGTGACCCTGAGTATTAACAGATATTTCTTCGAGTCCTCAGATCTTCTGCCGCGGGGATTAGTGTTTCAAAGCAATGGAGCAGAACTACAACTCCGTATTAATGTCTCCGAGCACTCGGTCGGCGCATGGGGCTCTTCACCCTTCAGACCCCCCTGCGCATACTCAGAGAAAGGCACCAGCCAAATCCCCCCAGCCTGGTATCTCAGGAATATACCATCCTGCACTGCTCAAGACCCTTTCTTGAGCAATGCAAGTTTATTAATTGCTTCTCCACTTTGTCAATGGAAAGTAGATCTACACCAGCCTTTGTAACGTAAGCAGATTTATCAAGCACTTCAGTCAAACTCATCGGTAAGGATAAACATTAAAATACATGTATTGATTACAAAAGATAGATGTTAACTGATTATAAGTGATAGGCAAAAATCAGAGTCGTTACCAAAGGAAAATAAAAGATAAGCACACAGTCTAAATTCTCAACCTTATTAGACTAGGCAATATCTGGACTAAGTTTTTCTCATCCCACTGGATATTGCAGGTTGGGTACAGTCTTTCATATGCAGGCTCTCCCTGTTAGCCTGGGGACCAGTCTCCTCAGCTCCAACATTCACATTGCCTTCAGTATAGGTGGAAGAAGAGACAGGACAAACCAAGTGGCCTCTGTCCCCTATTTTATATCCTCAGTCCATGTGCTTGGAGAACACAAGTCCAGGCATGTCTGGTGGAGATTGCTGAGTCACCAGCAAGGTTGAGCAACTCCCCTGGGGTGGCCTTGTGCATGTGAGTCCTTGCATTGTAGCTCCCTTGCTGGGCAATGGCTGTTGATGGTTGTTCAACACCCACCGGGGCATTGGTTACCTCCCTTGTCCTTGTCTCTGGGGATCTAATATCTGAGCAATTCCCCAACTCATGACATATTTTAGTGAAAACCATACTACACAACCTCATAACTTCATATGCCCTAAAGCAGGGGTTCTCAACCTTCATTGCACCGCGACCCCCTTCTGACAACAAAAATTACTACACGACCTCAGGAGGGGGGAACCAACCAAAGTCAAAGCCTGAGCCCTGCTACCCTGGGCAGGGGAGCAAAGCCAAAGCCCAAAGGCTTCAGCCCCAACTGGGGGCCTGTAACCTGCGCCCTGCCACCCAGGGCTGAAGCCCTTAGGCTTTGACTTCGGCCCCAGGCTGTAGGGCTTGAGCTTTGGCTTTGGCCCCAGCAAAACCTAACACCAGCCTTGGCGACCCCATTAAAATGGGTTCACGACCCACTTTGGGGTCCCAACCCACAGTTTGAGAACCACTGCACTAATTATATATATATATTTAGATAGAACAATGGCTTTCAGCAGATCATAGCCTTTCCCACGATACCTTACATGGCATGCTTTATATTAAATACAATTATATATAAATGATGAATATGGGGTTTACAGGGGCACTCCCCCCGAGGTGTAGAGTGTCAAACCAGGGTTGAGCAAAAGTGCCATGTGTTTTTTCCCCCTCCTCCCATGATAGGCAAGCTGCTCCTGGAGGCCTGAGGTACATGTAAGTTCTGCTCCCCTCTGGTGTACCGTGGCCTCTCTTCTCAGCCTCTCCACATGTGGTCACCGGCCTTACTGAGGCCACAAGGAGCTTTGGGCTCCTTTCCTCTTCTCCAAGCTGTCTGGAAGAGTCTAATGGGGTGTTTCTTGGCATTGGTCCTGTAAGAGAACAGGACAGTTGCTGTGGTGCTGATGATATGGGCAGGGGAGGAGAAATGGGTAAAATCTCCTCCTGAGGACGCCTGAGTCCTGGGAGAGGCTGCCACACATGTGGAACTTTTGGGAGACAGGAAGGGGACAAGAGGCTAGGGCTGCAAAGAGGGGGATTGGCTAATTAGCATAATAAGGCCCATGATGCCCTGCGACCAGACTGGGGAAAAAGGCTGACATGAGGCAGACTTGTGGGTTTTTTCTGCAGGATTAGGTCCTGCAGCAAGAGAGGCTCATGGTGGAATAGCTGCTGGCAGCTTCATCCAGAGTGAGCTAGGCAGGCAGTTAGTTCACCCCATGCTGTAAAACAGGTAGCTGTTGAGTAAACAAGGGTCACATGGTCTCTACCTTTAGCTTTGTGTAATTTATGTAAGTTTCGAGCTCTGGTCAAGTGTAGGTAGTCTCTTGGTCTATCCAAGGCTGTGATCAAGTGTCTTGATGTTTTTGGTCTTATGGCCTTGAGATGAAAACCTTGCCTTTGTTTCTGAGACCTTGAAGTGAAAAAATTCTCTAAGTTAGTCTGTGAGGGTCAACTGAGGTGTGATTATTGCTAATTGAAAACTTTTCCTAATGCCCTACCTTGATAGCTTGAAATATAGCTAGGGTGACCAGATAGCAAGTGTGAAAAATCAGGACAGGGGGTGGGGAGTAATAGGTGCCTATATAAGAAAAAGACCCAAAAATCAGGACTGTCCCTATAAAATCGGGACATCTGGTCACCCTAAATATAGCTGCTGTTGGCAATTTTTGGCAGTCTCTGTAGAGGCTGACTTTTTGCCTGAGTGAAAAACAGATAAGGTGAGGAAGGTTCTCTGGGAGGCTAGGTTCTTTTTTCTTTTCTTTTCTCTGGGATTCCTGAATTTTTCACCAGGCTTCTATGGGGTATTTCTGATATATTAGAGCAGGAATAAATACTGATCTTGTCTTAAAGCTGTGGTGGTTTAATCTGTGTTCCTGAGGAGCTCTGCTATTTTCCTTTTCTGATGGTTTGGGGGGGCTTGTTCTCCAGAGCTGAGAAGTACAGACTCCCTGAATTCTTAATGTGAGTCCTGTGCTCACTTGCTTCAAAAAGCATGACTGGACCCTAAAGGTGAAAGGGCAACCATATAAGGTGCCCCTCAAGAAGGCAGACTAGATCGTTCAGCAGCTGGTGAAGAAGTGGCTGTTTCTTCCCCAGGAAGCCAGTAACGATCTAGTCTTCATTGCCTATAGGCATGGCAGCGCCAACATCCCCCACATGGGAGACCTGTGCAATGTTGTGGTGATCACCCACGCCTTCTGCCTACTGACGTGTCCCGACGCCATGGTAAGGAACATCACAGCAAATACCCTGTGTGACGTGATAAAGAAGTGGATCAGCAGAGCCCCCTCCAACGAAGACATCGCCACCTTCCTGAGAGGCTCTCTGGATGGCGAATTCAGATGGGACGGGCGCGACATTGCTTCACTGTGGTCCTGTGCTCACAACGCCATGCAACACCTGGGGAAGTAAGTCGGCTGCCACTGGGTGTGGTGCGAGGAGCGCCAGGAGCTGGGAGTCCTGGTGCTGCAGATCAGGTCCCAAACAACACCATCATTACCCTGAGCACCAGGGCTGGAGGCCCTGTCCACTTGCTGTATGTGGAAACCCTGAAGCATAAACCGGACCAGGGTAAACCCTTCGAGTTGACCAGCAAGTGGGCGCCAGCAACCACTTCCTCGCCGGGGGCAGCTTCACCTGTTTCACTGACTGGCGGTTCATCCACCATGCCCGGCTCAACTGCATCCCGCTCAACGGAGCCATCCACCATGGAAACCGAGACAAGCGTTGCAGGAAGTGCGGCTACTCCAATGAGACCCCGTCCCATGTCCTGTGCAGCTGCAAGACCCACTCCAGAGCCTGGCAGCTGCACCACAACACCATCCAGAACCGCCTGGTGAAAGCCATCGCACCACGCCTGGGGGAGGTCACCGTGAACTGCACCATCCCTGGTACCGACAGCCAGCTGCGACCTGACATCAACCCCTGCAACGAGCATGTGCTGCGGACCTGCGGGATTGGTCGACGCTATGCACGGCTCATGCGGCGCCTCATGGTCTCAGACACCATCCAATGGTCCAGGGACATCTACACCGAACACATCACTGGAAGGCGTGAGCCGGAGCAACATCGTGCATCGACTACTAGAAAGGGACCGAGAGATTTTGTCCATTGGACCATATGAACTGGAACCATAAACTCACTGAATGTTAAATCTCACGAAATGAGGGTCAGTCCATCCTCATCATCGTATCCACTCATTATACTCCACACCTGAACATAGCCATTATATGAACAACATACCCTCATATCTCAATGTCTGTGCTTTGACCCATTAACCTTTTCCCCCAATCGGGGATATTACAGATTATGTATTCCTTATGCCATTTGATCTTAAACCAAACTTCGCACCCCTTGATAATCTGTATGTTATTCCCTGATAACCAGAAACTTCTATGCTTAAACTCTGTACTGTTCACTTTTTTTTGTTTAAACATCATCTTCATAACAAAATTTTCCCTTCTTTCCAGTGCGAGTGAGACAGAGGAATGGGAGGTGAATCAGGCCACACAGCTAAACCAGAAGCTCTGGTGACTGTAGTTGTGAAGACCAAAAGTTAACTGAGTTAAAAAAAGAATTAGATAAATACCTGGAGGAGAGGTCCATCAATGGCTATTAGCTGAGATGGTCAGGGATGCACCCCATTAGGTTGAGGGTTTAGACTTGGTGCTACTCATGGTGTCTGGATTTAGGTGGCTCATTGAACACACATTAGTAGATAATTTAGGATGGTTTTATCAGTGGAAACTGAGGCACCTTGGGACTTTAGATGCTTATAGGATTTGGCAGCAGCTGAGGATGGGGGCAGAGGATCTAAATATTTTACTTAGGTTGCTTAAAGTAGAAGTCAGAAGCCTAAGTCCCTTTGTGGATCTAGCCCTAAATGTATCCTTTGGGCACCTAAATATGAGGCTCCCATATCAATCCCCTATTTTTCATCCAGAGCATTATATTTGTGTATAATGTCTGGGAAATTAACCTGTAAATCACTTCCAAATTAAGAGTTATAAACGTTTCAGATAATAAATAAAATTATTTCTTGTTTCCAATTAACATTATCAAGATTAATTAATCAATAAAATTCTATTAAAATGTAATCTTTTGAAAGGGGTGGCTTGGAAATAGAATATGCCCAAGTGGTCACTAAACTTTAAAAATTAAAGTCCATTTACATGTTACATAACAATAATAAGTAATATTGTTGCTTTTATCACAGTAATATTAATATCAAAATGCAGCTTCTTAACATGAAATATAAAAATTCCCTACCCACGCAGTTTTAAGCAGATCCTGGAGGACTCACTCGCTGTGTTATATGTCTGTGTTGTGTGATATACTTGTTGCAGATGGTGCATATGAAACAAATCTGAACAAATGTGTAGCCAGCAATTACTGTTTTCTTCTGCTTCCACAACTTTTTAATGTTGAAGTTGGTACAATAACAATCCATATTGTTTGCATCTAAATGGGGCTATTCCCCAATAGAAGATTAACAATGAAAAAATAAAGTGTATGAGAAAGATCAAACAGCTGCATTGTAGCAAATTTAATGTTACACATTTACAGAGGTTGTTGGATACAATTGGTTATTGCTACTAGGTCTAGAGAGCATTTCTTATGGCTTTTTGCAGTTTCTTGAGCCAATTAGCATAAGATCCCAGGATCTTTTGTTATAAAGTTTAGAAAATTTAAAAGTCTCTATAAATGTTTCAGTACATCATTCTACCTGAATATAAGCAAGTTTTTCCTTCCTTCTCTGGCTATGTTAAAAACTCACTCTATCCACTTTCTGAGCGTGGTAAAGTTAAAATACTCAAAAGGTTATTTTTGTGTAGTGGTGCTATAGCCTGAGAGGTTAGGGGAAGATGTGATTATTGTTATTTGGAAACCTTTCCTGTATTGATTTGAAATAGAGTTTGTACTAGTAATTTTGGAAGGTCTTTTTTAGAGAGTGGGTGCAGTTTAGTGGTAGTTCTAGAACTGAAGCAATGTATTTTCTTTTAAAGTGCATGACTCTGAAGATGGAATTGTAAGAAAGTGTCTGAAGATTTGCATTAGAATGTTTATTAATATGTGAAGGTGTTAGTCTGGGTAACTAAGCTTTTTTCTGTTCTGATTGGTGGTTTATTAAATATTTAATAGGGCTTCACATGACTCACCTTGTAGTTTCTCCAGTGATGTTTTAATAATTTGTTTGCTAGCTGAGTCAATCCTGGGTTAATGATACCCTAATAGATGTCTGTTAATGTCTTCCCAACTCTTGGTTCTTAAAGAGATTTGATACCTTGGTACATATTCGTTTCCGTGAATAGGCTGCAATGGGGGGATTGGAACGAGTTGATATTCAGCGCAATTTTCCTTGTTCTCATCTCACTATTTCTATGAAGGTGGGAGTGGGCGTTAACTCTATGGGCATATCTACACTTACCTCCAGAGTGGTCGATCCAGTGGGGGTTGATTTATCTTGTCTAGTGAAGACGCAATAAATCGACTGCCAAGTGCTCTCCCGTGGACTTCATTACTCCACTGGAGCGAGAAGCGTAGGCGGAGTCGATGGGGGAGCGGCAGCAGTCAACCTACTTCAGTGAAGACACTGCGATAAGTAGCTCTAAGTACGTCCACTTCAGCTACGCTATATTCATAGCTGAAGTTGTGTAACTTAGACCAGCTTCGCTCGCCCTGCCCCCCCAGTGTAGACCAGGCCTAAGTTTCCTGGTTTGAGAAGTGGGAGTGGAGGAGATGGGAGTTAATGATATATTTTGTGAGCGAGGGAGTGGAAATCATTTGTATTTGTTTTAAAAGGGAGGCCGTAGCTTCCCATTATTTTAATTTTTCCTGGAAAGGAGAATGTAACCCTTGTTGTCATAGGTACTGAAAATAAAGGTACTTGAGGTGGGTTTTTTTGGTTAATCGATTGAGAATCTGAACCGAGATATGTGTGTGTTTTAAGCAGTTAATGAAGCAACTTTCAAGTATTTTTCATTTAAGAGTGATATCTCCCAGACTTCCTTGGAGTCTAAATTAAAATTTCTCCCAATAACAAATAGGCTATAACCTGAATGAGAAAAATATTTTCTAATGAAAGAGTGAAAAATTGTATGAGATAGATCAAACTGTAAATGATCCAGTATGATGTTAATACGATAAATTTATTTTGGAGTCTTTTTCTAATACAGTAATCTATTTTTTTTCCCTCACCTCGGCATTTTATAGGGTCAATACAATTAGCTAATTAGCATAAAATATCCCAGAATGCTTCAGTATCTCTTCTTGTCTTTACATTGGTAATAAAATTAGGGGAAGGCAAAGTCTGTGTAAATATCTTATTGCTTAATTATAACAGAGGTAGGTTTACAATGATCTGATGGAGAAAGTTTTCAGGGCATTTTGAGTGCTAGTGAAAACTCCCTTTAACTTGCAAGAGTGATCAGATTTTAGTGGCATGTAAGATTGGCAAGTTTTCTTTAGCTTTGCGCAGTGGCAGTATCATAGCCAATGAGGTTAATCTGAGGCGTGATTATTGCTAGTTGAAAACTTTTCCCAATACCCCGCCATGACAACTTGAAATATAGTTGGCATTGGCAATTTTTGATAGTCTCCTGTGAGACTGATATGGTTGTTGTAAAATCAGATTTTAATGGTGGGTGTTCATTATTGATTAATCTATTAATAGCCTTTTAAGTGTATGTGAGTTTTGAGCATACCTATCTGTGAGTGATGCTATTGTTCAGTGTTTTAACTGGTAGGTTTTCTTCTCTTATTTTTTTCTACTGTTCCTATTGAATAAATCATTACCTGATACTAGTGAGTGCAGCTGAATAACTGCATGTAGGGAATGTTCTGTTTATTTAACCAGTAAATGTCTCTTGATAATTCAGCTTTTGGCCCCTTTCACTGGTACACCAAGCTCCTAAAGAGCCCTATATTGAGAGGGCTTAAGGTATGGCTTCCCAGGGCATTATGGCAGGGGCAGTGAAGATAAGCACACAGTCTAAATTCTCAATCTTATTAGACTAGGCAATATCTGGACTAAGCATTTTTTTCTCATCCCCCTGGATATTGCAGGTTGGGTACAGTCTTTCATATGCAGGCTCTCCCTGTTAGCCTGGGGACCAGTCTCCTCAGCTCTAGCGTTCTCATTGCCTTCAGGGTAGGTGGGAGAAGAGACAGGACAACCCATGTGGCCTCTGTCCCCTATTTTATATCCTCAGTCCATGTGCTTGGAGAACACAAGTCCAGGCATGTTTGTTGGAGATTGCTGAATCACCAGCAAGGTTGAGCAATTCCCCAGGGTTAGCCTTGTGCAAGTGAGTCCTTGCATTGTAACTCCCTTTCTGGACAATGGCTGTTGATGATTGTTCAACGCCCGCCCGGGCGTTGGTTACTTCCCTTTCCTGGTCTCTGGGGATCTAATATCTGGGCGATTCCCTAACTCACAACATATTTTAGTGACAACCATACAATACAGCCTCATAACTTCATGTGCACTAATGATATATATATTTAGATACAACAGTGGCTTTCAGCAGATCATAGCCTTTCTCACGATACCTTACATGGCATGCTTTATATGAAATACCACAATGATACATTAAAGATGAATATGGGGTTTACAGGGCGCTCCCACGAGGTTTAGCATGTCAAACCAGGGTTGAGCAAAAGTGCTGTGTGGTAGAAGAGACAGTGGCAGTATGTGATGCTCTGTACCTTGGAGGGGACACCCTACACCCCCATGTTCATCTTTATAAAATGATTTTGTGGTATCCAATGCAAAATTTGTCATGTTGGGTGTCTTTGGAAGGCTCATGATGCACTGAGCATGGTTGTTACAGTGATGTTATAGTAATTGTTACAGTAATGTTATAGTAAGGGTATAGGTTATAATTTCATATACATAGTTATGAGGCTGAAAATGTATCCTCAAGGCTTAAAGCAAACCCATGCAAAAACTCTCCAAGAACAGAGAGGCAGTTCACACCTCGTCAGGGCATTGATGGGACAAGCCCAGCCCAACCCCACAGGAACATAAACCCTTGAGGGAATCACCCCCTTCCTTTAGGCAGTTTGGGACTGCAATGAGGTAATACTCACCTAACTCTGAAGGGGGGGCAAAGCCAGTAGGGAAGAAAGGACATGATAAAAGGGAGAGACATTTTGCCATGCTCTCTCTCCCACCTACATCTACAGATACCACCGTCACCAAGCGACTGAATCACTGATCAAAGGGGAGAGCCTGATTCTACCTGAAGCAGTCCATTTGGTTTGCAGTGTGTCAGAGACTCCGCTTGGGAAAACAAGCCTGGTACATATCAATTTATTTGTTAAATTGACAAACTTATATAAGCTTGCAGCGTCCAGTGGGCATAACTGGACACTGCAAGACGGAGGTTCCTAGAGTTGTTTCTAGGACTGGAGATATTGGCTAGTGTCATTCGCTTGCAAGTAGCTGAAAGCAGCTTACATTTCAGAGGCTGTGCGTGAACAGCCCAGGAGTAGAGGTTCTAACGCAAAGCAGGGTAAGGTTGGCTCACAGAGTCAAGGATTGGCATGGCCTAGCAGATCACTGGTCCAGACAACACCAGGGGGGAACGTCACACAGTATTATAGTCTGTGAGGTTCAACTGAGGCATAACTTTTCCGAAAGCCCTGCCTTGATAGCTTGAAATATAGCTGTTGTTGGCAATTTTTGGTAGTCTCTGTGGCAGCTGACTTTTTGCCTGAGTGAAAAACAGATAAGGTGAAGAAGGTTTTCTGGGAGGCTAGGTTCTTTCTTTCTTTTCTTTCTTTTCCTCTGGGCTTTCTGAATTTCTTACTGGGTTTCTATGGGGTATTTCTGATATATTGGAGCAGGAATAAACATTGGTCTTGTCTTAAAGCTGTGGTGGTTTAGTCTGTGTTCCTGAGGAGCTTGTTTTCCTTTTCTAGTGCTCTTCCTAATGAAAGAATGAAAGTTGTATGAGATGGGTCAAATTGTAAATGATCCAGTATGACGTTAATACGATAATTTACATTGGGGTCTTTTTCTAGTAGTCTCAGCTTTTTTCCTTGCCTTGGTATTTTATAGGGTCAATACAATTAGCTAATTAACATAAGATATCCCAGAATGTTTCAGTATCTCTTCTTGTCTTTAAATTGGTAATAAAATTAGGAAAAGTCAAAGTCTGTGTAAATATCTTATTGCTTAATTATAACAGAGGTAGGTTTACATTGACCTGATGGAGGAAAGTTTTCAGGGCATTTTGAGTTCTATGAAAACTCCCTTTAACTTGCAAGAGTGATCAGATTTTAGTAGCATGTAAGATTGGGGCATTTTCTTTAGCCTTGTGTTGGCAGTATCATAGCTAATGAGGTTAATCTGAGGTGTGATTATTGTTAGTTGAAAACTTTTCCCAGTATTCTGCTGTGTTGATTTGAAATATAGGGCGAGCGGGATGACCCCAGCAACTGGAGACCCATCTCCCTCTGCTCCACCATGTACAAACTGTACGCCAGCTGTCTGGCAGCCAGGATCACGGAGTGGGCGACGACCGGGGGAGCCATCATCCCTGCCCAGAAGGGCTTCATGCCGTCGGAGGGGTGCTACGAGCACAACTTCCTTCTCCAGACCGTCATCCAGACGACCAGGAGAACGCGGAGGCAGTGCTCGATAGCGTGGCTCGACCTGGCCAACGCCTTCGGGTCCATCCCCCACCATCACATCTTCGACACCCTACAGGAGTTTGGGATGCCAGAGACCTTTCTCCACCTGATCCGGGAGCTGTATGAGGGCTGCAGCACCACCATCCGCTCGGTAGAAGGGGAGACCGCAGAGATACCGATCCACAGCGGCGTGAAGCAGGGTTGCCCCCTCAGCCCCATCGTCTTTAACCTCGCCATGGAGCCGCTCCTGCGGGCGATCTCCGACGGCGGCGACGGCTTCGACCTGCACGGCGAGAGGGTGAGCGTCTTGGCCTACGCGGATGACCTGGTCCTGATCGCGGACGACCCCGAGAGGCTCCAGGGCATGCTCGACACCATCGGGAGAGCCGCGGACTGGACGGGACTCCGCTTCAACGCCAAGAAGTGTGCGTCCCTCCACGTTGACGGGAGCAAGAGGGACTCGGTACTGATGACGGAGTTCATCATCCAGGGCGAGTCCGTCGTTCCTCTGGCGGAGGGGCAGGCGTACCAACACCTCGGCACACCGACAGGCTTCCGCGTCCGGCAGACCCCCGAGGACACCATCGGGGGGATCCTGCAGGACGTCGCCAAAATCGACACATCCCTGCTGGCGCCGTGGCAGAAGATCAACGCCCTCAACACCTTCCTGATCCCCCGCATCGCCTTCGTCCTGAGGGGATCCGCCGTGGCAAAGGTGCCCCTCAACAAGGCGGACAACGCCATCCGGAAGCTGGTCAAAAACTGGATGTCCCTGCCCCGGAGAGCCAGCAACGAACTCGTATACATCAAGCACAGACACGGTGGTGCCGGCGTCCCCCGTATGGGAGACCTCTGTGACATCGCGGTCCTCACACACACCTTCCGCCTCCTGACTTGCCCGGACGCCACGGTGAAGAACGTTGCAACGACCGCCCTGCACGCCGCCACCGAGAAACGAATCGGCAGACCTCCCTCCGACCGAGATGTGGCCACCTTCTTGAGTGGCTCCCTGGACGGCGACTTCGCCCGGGACAGGGGTGATTTTGCCTCGCTGTGGACTCGCGCCCGCAATGCCACGCGCCGGCTGGGAAAGCGCCTGGGCTGCCGCTGGGAATGGAACGAGGAACGGCAGGAGCTGGGAGTCCTGATACCGTGGACCGGAACGGAGGACAACATCATCGTCACCCCTGGAGCCAGAGGCGTGCTGGAGAGATCACTGAAGGCCGCCGTCCACGCGCTCTACGTGGACGCCCTGAAGAAAAAGCCGGACCAGGGTAAAGTCTTCGAAGTAACCAGCAAGTGGGACTCCAGCAACCACTTCCTCCCCACAGGCAGCTTCACCCGGTTCGCCGACTGGCGGTTCATCCACCGCGCCCGGCTGAATTGCGTCCCGCTCAACGGTGCCATCCGCCACGGGAACCGGGACAAACGCTGCAGGAAGTGCGGGTACGTCAACGAAACCCTGCCCCACGTCCTATGCTGCTGCAAGCCCCACGCCAGAGCCTGGCAGCTACGCCACAACGCCGTCCAGGACCGTCTAGTGAAGGCCATCAACCCGCGTCTGGGAGAGATCACCGTCAACCGCGCCGTCCCCGGCACCGACAGCCCGCTGCGCCCGGACATCGTCGTCACGGACGAGGTGGGGAAAAAGATCATCCTGGTCGACGTAGCGATTCCGTTCGAGAACAGGACCCCGGCCTTCCGCGAAGCCCGAGCCCGCAAGCTCGAAAAATACGCCCCCCTGGCTGACACCCTGCGGACTAAGGGCTACGAGGTGCACGTCGACGCTCTGCTCGTTGGGGCCCTGGGTGCCTGGGACCCGTGTAACGAACGCGTGCTGAGGACCTGTGGGGTGGGCCGTCATTACGCGCGGCTCATGAGACGCCTAATGGTCTCGGACGCTATCCGTTGGTCCCGGGACATTTACATCGAGCACATCACTGGCCACCGCCAATACCAAGAGTGAGCCGGGGAGACCTCGTGCACCCACACACACCCCCTGCTGGACCCTATCCCCTGAGCCCTAAACCCACCAAACCTAGATGAATCCCGCCACGTGAGGGTCACCCCATCCCCATTACCCAGCCCGCTTACTTATACCCATGACTGTCTCTACCTCCCGTATGGGTGATAGACCCTCACCGTTTATCGACTGTCTCCTGATCCCGCCCACCGGTTACCCACCCCTCATTGGGGACATTGCAGTGTGTATATACTATGTGTGCTGCCCATCCCCAAAACACCAACATACCCCCATACTCTGTATGTTACCCCCAATGACCAATAACTAATGCTTCAAATTTTCTGTATCGTTTATTTCTTTTAAATATTCTCTAATAAAATTTAAAATTGTTAGTTGAAAACTTTTCCCAGTATTCTGCTGTGTTGATTTGAAATATAGTTGGTGTTGGCAATTTTTGATAGTCTCCTGTGAGACTGATATGGTTGTTATAAAATCAGAGTTTAATTTAGGTATTAATTATTGATGAATAAAGGTAGTCTCTTGGTCTATCCAAGGCCGTGATCAAGTGTCTTGATGTCTTTGGTCTTTTGCCCTCGAGATGAAAACCTTGTCTTTGCTTCTGGGACCTTGAAGTGAAAAAATATTCATAGCCTGCTAAGTGTATATCAGTTTTGAGTGGACCTAGCTGTGGATGATATTACTGTTTGTTTTATATAACAGATGTTTTTTCTTTTTTTCCCCTACCATTCCTATTGGGGGAAGTCTTTGCTTGTTACTAGTGAGTACTGCTGAATAACTGCGTGTTGGGAATGTTCTGTTTATTTAACCAGTAAATGTCTCTTGATAATTCAGGCTTTGGCCCCTCTCGTAAGGAGCCCTGTAGTGAGTGGGGTTAAGGTATAGCTTCCCAGTGCACTACCCACAGGGCATTGTGGTGGGGGCGGTGAACTCTGGGTATGAATGTCTCCAGGCTGGGTGACCATTAGTATTAACAGATACTCGCTGTGGAGTGGAGGATATTTCTCTGGGTCCTCAGGTCTTCTGTCACGGGGTTTAGTGTGTTTCATAGCAATGGAGCAGAGCTACAACTCCGTAGTAATGTCCCTAAGCACTCGGTCGGCACATGGGGCTCTCCACCCTTCAGACCCCCCCTGCACATACTCCAGGTGGTGGGGGCAGCCTTACCGCCCACCTCTTGGGTTTTCCTTGAGCAGGTCCTGCGAGAGGTGCTCCCCACCCACCCCTCACCCCAAGCCCTCCGGATCTTTTCATCTAGCCCCTGTCCCATGAGCCTCCCTGGTTCCCTCCCCTCCATAATCTGAGCCAGCTTTGCGCCCTGCAGTTTGTTTCCAAGCCCACCAAGGAACAACTTTACGTGCTTGTGCTCCACACGTTTCACTTCCTCACCCTCGTGTCCTGCTCCAATACCAAGTGATGGGAGTTTCTACCACCTATAGAGGGTGAGGAACCCCCGTGTGCCAGTCTCTATTTCACCCTGGTCCCACGCCCTCCCAGGGATATGGGTTGGTGGCTCCTTCACGGAGCGGTGAGCACGGGCCTGTACCTAGCACGATTCACCCCCATCCCCAACCCCTGCCCCTTTTGCGGCATGAGGGAGAAGCTGGCGCACGCCTGTCTAGAATGTGCCAGGTTGTAGCCCCTATTCTGTCTCCTCTGGAACCTCCTGTTGAAGTTATGGCTGCACTTTTCCCCACACCTTTTCATATTCGCACACCATTTCCATGTCGCCACAAAGTCGCGAGACCTCCTCATCAACTTCTTCCTGGCACTGGCCAAAGTGGCCATCTACAACACCAGGAGGACAATGCTGGACGAGGGGGTGATCTGTGACTGTGAGGCCTATTTCCGTTCCTTCCTTGTTTCATGCATCCGGGCAGAGTTCCTCTGGGCGGCATCCGCTGGCTCCCTAGACAGCTTTGAGGAGCAGTGGACTTTGTCAAGGATTCTGTGCTCAGTGTTCCCCTCTGGATCTCTGCTTCTGACCCCCTCCTGCACCCCAACACCCTGCCCCAACTCTGAGCCCCCCAGAACCCCTTCCTGAACCCCAAATCCCTCATCTCCAGCCACACCCCCAAGTCTGCACCTCCAGGCAAAAGTCCTGCCCCCCGCCCCAGCCCTGATCCCCAGACCACACCCCAAACCTGCTCTTTCTAATGAAAGCTGTATGAAACATTCCAGTGTGATGTTAATTTGATAATTTACATTGTGGTCTTTTTCTAAGTCTCAGCTTTTGTTCCACCTTGGCATTTTACAGGGTCAATACAATTAGCTAATTAGCATAAAATGTCCCACAATGCTTCAGTATCTCTTCTTGTCTTTAATTTGGTAATAAAATTAGTGACAGTCAAAGGCTGTGTAAATAATATCTTATTGCTTAATTATAACAGAGGTAGGTTTACATTCACTTGGTGAAGGAAAGTTTCCAGGACATATTGAGGGCTAATGAAAACTCCCTTTAACTTGAAGAGTGATCAGATTTTAGTGGCTTGTAAGATTGCTAAACTTTTCTTTAGCTTTGCGCAGTGGCAGTATTGTAGCCAATGAGGTTAATCCGAGGCGCGATTATTGCTAGTTGAAAACTTTTCCCAATACCCCGCCATGACGACTTGAAATATAGTCGGCATTGGCAATTTTTGACAGTCTCATGTGAGACTGATATGGTTGTTATAAGATCAGAGTTTAATTGTTTGGATAGTACGCTTTTAAGTGTATTTGGGTTTTGCGTGTCGCTAATGGTAGGTGATGTTATTTTCACCGACAAGCTGTGTGTTTTGATCTTTTTCTACTGTTCCCATTGGGGTAAATCATGACCTGGTACCACTGAGTAGACATGCGGGGAGGGATTGTGTTGTTTGTTTAGCCAATAAAGGTCTCTTTTTAGTCCCTTTCGCAGGTACGCCGGGCTCACAAGGAGCCCTGTAGCGAGCGGGGTTACGGGATGGCTTTACAGGGCAGTGTGACGGGGCGGTGAGCGCCGGGTAGGAAGGTCTTCGGGCCGGTGAGCCCGGTATGAACACACACTCGCCGCGGAGCGGAGGGTTTTACTCCGAGTACTCGGGTGTTCCGCCGCGCCGCGGGGATTCGTGTGTTATATTAACAGCTTGTGATGCTCCCCGCCCAGAAGGGCTGAGGGGCCTCGGGGAAGGGATAGGGGGGCCCTCAGCCGCCTGTCCCCCGCCCTGGGTAACGAATGGGGGTCCGGGGGCTCTCAGCCGCCTGTCCCCCGCCCCGGGTAACGAATGGGGGTCCGGGGGCTCTCAGCGGCTTGTCCCCCGCCCCGGGTAACGGATCGAGGGACGCCCCGCAGCGGCTTGTCTCCCGCTCTCGGACGGAAGCGAGGCTCGCACAGGCGCGCCGCCCTGGCCCCCGCTCCGCTGTCCCGCGGGCTGACAAGCCAGGAAGCGGCGGCTCCCTTTTCCCGGCCGCCGCCATTTTCCCCGCCCCATTCTCCGGTGCCTCCCTCACTCGTTTCCCGCCTTCCCCCTCCTCTGAAGCGAGAGTACAGCGGCTGAATCCGCCTCAGGCCGGCTCCAGCTTGGTGACGCAAATGTCTAATTTGCATAAAGACTCCCAGAGATCTCTGCGGCGATCTGGTGGTTTTGAGTGGCATGAAGGCGCTGAACCCCTCAACCCTGCTGGATTTGGCTGGCACTGCTGGGTGCCTGAGGCAGTGTTCCTCAGGGTGGCTCGTACCCGGCTCGCCGCCACCTTATCCTGGCCGTCCCCCTAACCGGACAGATTATGGCCCGTCGAGGGGCTGCGGCGCCGACGGAGTTATCGTTAGCTTTGCGCAGTGGCAGTATCGTAGCCAATGAGGTTAATCCGAGGCGCGATTATTGCTAATTGAAAACTTTTCCCAATACCCCGCCATGACGACTTGAAATATAGTCGGCATTGGCAATTTTTGACAGTCTCTACGGAGACTGAACATAGATGTTTAACAATAGATTGAAAAAAACTTTTGTTTGTTTTTGTGGTTGATTTTTATGCTTGTTTTATATAAGTCGTTTTATACTCTTGGGTTAGTTAAATATGGTTGTTTATATTTATGCTTTTTTTCTGCTTTCGTGGGTTTTATTCTTATTGAATGGCTTTCCTGGGTTGTTTTTATTGTCTTTTTTGTCTCTACTGTTTGTATGAAATTTTGTAATTTATCAGGTGTATAAGTTTGTTGCATCTATGTGTGGTAAATATTGATGCTTTTATTCTCTTTATTTTTTGACACTGTCTATTCCTATTAATACAATATTTTAATAAACTGAGAACAGCTCTAACCATTTTAAATAAATCTCATTTTGTATTTTCTTTTCCCTCCCCTACCATTGGAAGGGGAATATGGCCTGAAAATTAAAGTTAAGAAAGCAAAAAAAAAAAAAAAAAAAAAAAAACCCACAAAGTAAAAGGAATGGCATTATATATGAAATAACAAGGAGTCTAGTGGCACTTTAAAGACTAGCATATGCTGAAGGTCAATTTATTCAGGAAAAAGAACATGAGTATTTGTGGCACCTTAAAGACTAACAAATTTATTAGAGCATAAGCTTTCGTGGGTTACTGCCCACTTCTTCGGATGCATATAGAGTGGAACATATATTGAGGAGATATATATATACACACATACAGGGAGCATGAACAGGTGGGAGTTGTCTTACCAACTCTGAGAGGCCAATTAAGTAAGAGAAAAAAAAATTTTTTTTTAAGTGATAATCAAGCTAGCCCAGTACAGTGGATGTAAGTCCCACTCCCAATTATTGATAAAGAGGTGTCAATACCAAGAGAGTGAATATTGCTTTTGTAGTGAGACAGCCTAGGGGGGCGCTAGGGGATGAGAGCTGAGGAAACGTTGTTCTAAGTCAGCCATAAAAATGTTGGCATACTGTGGGGTCATGCGGGTACCCATAGCATTGCCACTGACTTGAAGGTATAGGTTGTCCCCAAATCTGAAATGGTTGTGCGTGAGGATAAAGTCACAAAGCTCAGGAATAAATCTACACAGACACACCCCTAGAGCCCCGAGCAGGGATATTCTATCTGCTACCCAAGATCCATAAACTTGGAAACCCTGGATACCCCATCATCTCAGGCATTAGCACTCTTACAGCAGGATTGTCTGGCTGTTTGGACTCTCTCCTCAGACCCTACGCTACCAGTACTCCTAGTGATCTTCGAGACACCACTGACTTCCTGAGGAAACTACAAATGCATTGGTGATCTTCCTGAAAACACCAGCCTGGTCACCATGGATGTAGAAGCTCTTTACACCAATATTCCACACAAGGATGGACTACAAGCTGTCAGGAACAGTATCTCTGATGTAGCCATGGCACACCTGGTGACAGAGCTTTGTGACTTGTCCTCACCCACAACCATTTCAGATTTCCCTCTCTTGATATTGACACCTCATCAATTATTGGGAGTGGACTACATCCATCCTGACTAAATTGGCCTTCAACATTGGTTCTCCACTTGTAAGGTAACTCCCTTCTCCTCATGTGCCAATATATATTTATGCCTGTATCTGTAATTTTCACTCCATGCATCTGAAGAAGTGTTTTTTTTTTTTTTACCTACAAAAGATTGTGCCCAAATAAATGTGTTAGTCTTTAAGGTGCCATTGGACTCCTCATTGTTTTTGTGGATACAGACTAACACAGCTACCCCTCAGATATATATATATGAAATAAAATCAGGCAGAGGCTAATACAGCCACCAGGGAGAAGGCTGGGATTTCTTTCTACAGAGGACTGAGAATGAACAGTTTGGTGTGACACACAAGACCCTTCTGGAGAGTTCACAGGTATTTCAATAGTTTCTAGAAACTGCTTTGAATATACCCATACTACATCACATGATATCAAGCAGTGTAATTCATTAGAGCTTATTAATTAGAATTTACTCACTTATAAAAGTGATCTTAGACTTTTACCATGAAAGAATGAAAATTCTATGATCGATCAAACTGTAAATGATCCAGTATGACATTAATTTGATAATTTACATTGGGGCCTTTTTCTAATACAGTAGTCTAAGCTTTTTTCCTTGGCATTTTATAGGGTCAATACAAGTAGTTAGTTTCTT
The DNA here is from genome assembly GCF_011386835.1 of Chrysemys picta bellii. Classification (NCBI taxonomy): domain Eukaryota; kingdom Metazoa; phylum Chordata; order Testudines; family Emydidae; genus Chrysemys; species Chrysemys picta. Next base: position 11,312,775 of record NC_088805.1, on the reverse strand, counting down.
TGATAGCTTATGGCATAATCTCTCGCATGCGTCTGACGAAGTGGGCATTCACCCAGGAAAGCTTATGCTCCAATACATCTGTTAGTCTTAAAGGTGCCACAGGACCCTCTGTTGCTTTTTACAGATTCAGACTAACACGGCTACCCCCTGATACAATTAGTTAATTAGCATAAAATATCCCAGAATGCTTCAGTATCTTTTCTTGTCTTTAAATTGGTAATAAAGTTAAGGAAAGTCAGAGTCTATGTAAATATCTTATTGCTTAATTATAACAGAGGTAGGTTTACATTGACCTGATGGAGGAAAGTTTTCAGGGTATTTTGAGTGCTGGTGAAAACTCCCTTTAATCTGAAAGAGTGATCACATTTTAGTGGCTTGTAAGATTGGTAATTTTTTTTTTTTTTTTTTTTTTTTAAAAGCTTTGTGTAGTGGCAGTATCATAACTAATGAGGTTAATCTGAGGTGTGATTATTGCTATTTGAAAACTTTTCCCAATACCCCTGCCATGACAACTTGAAATATAGTTGATATGGGTAATTTTTGATAGTCTCCTGTGAGACTGATATGGTTGTTATAAAATCAGAGTTTAATTTTGTGTGCTTGTATGGTAGGTTTTTAAGTGTGTTGGGGTTCTGAGTGCAGCTAGTGGTAGGTGATGCATTGGTTTAACCAAGAAGCTTTGAATGCTTTTATCTTAAATCATTCCTTGTTACTAGTAAGTACTGCTGAATAACTGCATGTATGGAATGTTTTTTTTTTTGTTTAACCAGTAAATGTCTCTTGCTTATAAAAATGATCTTAGACTTTTACCATGAATTAACCATATTCTTTTAACTTAGAAAAAGCAGTTGCTGAGAAGTGGTTAGTTGAAACATCCTAACGGGCTAAGTTCTGTGTTGTGGCTGCCACTGTAGTACCCATCTCACACCTTTCACATCATGATAGACTATCAGGTACTTACATCACATCACAGCCTTAGTTGCCATGGGTTGAATCCCTGTATTGAAGAGGGCATCTGCAATCCTTCATTTTGTGCAAATTTAGTGCAGCTTTTGAGCTGTTGACTCATTGCCTGACTCCCCTATCTCAAAACTCAATGAACAAATGTATTCCCTATTTGCATGGCTAGGGATCCAGCACATTTGAGAGAAACAAAGTGGTCTGAGTGGTTTGAGTAGAGAAGGGGGAGCCGGGAGCCTCTGACTGCCAGATATGGGGATTGAATGACAGGGGATGGATCACTTAATAAATTGCCCTGTTAGTAGGGCCAGGGTGGGGTAAGGAATCCTGCCTCTGTGCTGTACCTGCTCTAAGGAGAAACTGATGACTTTATTTTCCAGTGTTGTCCATCTGGCATCTTTCACCAGTAATGCAGTCATTTTCTTTGAGGGTATGGCTCCACTGCACAGTTAACTCAACTTACTCCTCTTGAGCTACAAAAACCTTCATGTCTGCCTCCAGCCAGATAGCAACACACTAGGAAGGTGTTCTCTGGCTTGCCATTCCAGTCAGAAGAAATTCTGTACCGGAGCTGGAGAACTGCATTTGTTAGCACTAGATACCACACATGAATGTGGGGATTGAATGCCAAACTAGCACATGTGAAATGGGAATTGATGTCTGTCCCTGAACCAAAGAAGAACTAGATGGCAAGAATATTCAGCTGAGGAGGCATTGTGAAAAGGCATTGGAAGGCTAATAGCACCTAAATTAAGCTAGCATGGGCCTACATTATTGATTGGTCATGCTAATAGCTGATATCTTGTCCTCACTCAAGTTTTAGCCTCTTCCAGTTAACTCTGGTTAAAAGCACCAAAGAACTCAAGTGAGGCAGTTTTGTGTATGGGTGGGACTTGAATTAAGGAGACCACTTGAGTCTATACCTTGAGCTAACTTGCCATGAAGACAAGTCTTTAGAGTTTCGATTTAAAACCATATCACCAGTGGTGATGGCCCTGCCATTTCTACTTCACCAAGCATTTCACACAGAGTTCAGTTCAGCAGCTAGAGCAAAGTCTATTTCCTAAGGGCCCAATTCTGAGAGGTATTGAGGCCCGTTCATTTCAATGGGAGTTGCAAGCAATCAATAACAACCAGGATTGGGCCAATTCTGCATTTGCCTTTCATGTCTTGACACATACTTGTTCAGAATCAATGAGGCCCTGGACTGTTGGTTTAATGTTGTGCTAATTTGCACTCTGAGATTTTAATAGGATGGCACTGGATGTAAATCAGCACAGAATTGGCCTTTAAAGCTAGTCCCTGGTGTTGCTTTCTTTTTGCCTATAACCTATCTGAATCTCTAAATCCATGCTGTAGTTTTTCCAGCACACATGGCCTAATTCTCCATTAGGTAGTTAGTGATACACCTCTACCCCGATATAACGCGACCCGATATAACACAAATTCAGATATAATGTGGTAAAGCAGCGCTCCAGGGGGGCAGGGCTGCGCTCCTGCAGATCAAAGCAAGTTTGATATAATGCGGTTTCACCTATAACGCAGTAAGATTTTTTGGCTCCCGAGGACAGCATTATATCAGGGTAGAGGTGTATAACCTTTATCAACAGCAGTCATTACTGTTGTACTCTCTCTATGAGCTAAGATCAAGTGTAGGTAGTCTCTTGGTCTATACAAGGCCGTGATCAAGTGTCTTGATGTTTTTGGTCTTTTGGCCTCGAGATGAAAACCTTGTCTTTGCTTCTGGGACCTTGAAGTGAAAAAATTCTCTAAGTTATTTTGTACATGGAATCAATGCTCATTGCTTCCAACCAAGAACGTAACAGGTTAGTGCAGCCTAGCCTACCTTAATGTGGATGATGCAGGAAAGATGCAGCTCGCTTTACCATAATATGGGTATTTTCACTAATCACTTGATTACTCTATGTCCCTGGATGACTTTAGAAATTAAAATATGCAGCCAAGGCATCAATACAAATGCACTGCAGTTTATTTTTTATTCACACTAAGATACAGAACACAGTATACACCAAGAAAGATGTCTGTCACTTGTTCCTGGGAAGCAAGATGTAGATTCCAAGGAATTTGGGTGGCGGTGCTGGGAAAGAAAGACATGATTCCTGTGAATTTAGGACTTCCAAATTAACAACCGCAACAATCCACGGTTGTGTGTATCTATGCCTGAGACCCACAGATCCCCAAGTCATCTCGCTATGTAATACTGCAATACACCAACGTTAACGACCTAGAGATGATAATAGCCAGGGAGTCAAACTTGAGATAATAGCAACATGGCCAGACTACATGCACATGGTGTTTAAAATGTCTGTTTTGTCACAGGTTGCTGGGAGTTTCTTAACTCATACCCATGAGACTTCATAGCAAAGCACACATGTATAAGTTTTATATATTAATTATATTGGCATCACAATGATAGCCATACAGCGCTCTCTAAGCTCCCTATGTCCTTTCCCAGCATATATGGGGTGCAGCATAAACCTGGGATGAATTTCTGGAGGCTGCTGATTATTCTAAAGTCTCAGTCAGGAACAGGGAGAGGATAGTGCAGTGTCCCTTGACCTAATGACGATACTTCTTAGTAGGGAAATAATGATGTCTACTGGACTGTGTTAGCCAGGAAACTGGGTGTGCCTGTGTTTGGAGAGTGAAAAAATAAAGCACGGGGGATTGTTAATAGTTGATCGCAAGGTCTCTGTGTTTTCTTTACAAAAAAATGCAATCTCGCATGTGCACACTACACTACAGGACATGCAGTGACGCTTTAAAAACATACCCTGACTCATTAGGTTTCATTTTTAGGAAAAGTGGTGCACAAGTGGTGTTGTCAGAGTTCCCTATCACTCTGGCCTTTTCTACACTGCCAATTTTCAGGAAATCTCTCACCAGCGCCAGTGACTGTTTTTAACCATCCTGTCATCTGGAGTACAATAAGATAAGAGGACAGAGTGGTAAAAAGACTCGCTGTGACAGAAGTGGGGCTGCTTTGTAATAATTTGTGATCACTGTATGGTTGATTTGGTTCAGATGTTTACTGTATGGATATACTAACTTAATTTAATAGGTGGTTGTGAGGAAAAGCAGTCAGGACGGAAACAATGTCTGAGAGTGAGCCACCCCACAGTAAATACTTGGCAGCCCTTATGGGACAATGGTAGAGCCATTGGTTCTGAGGCATCTGGCCCTATATCCAGCTGAGGCTACTGAACTGGTTTGGACAAGCAAGGCCAAGGCCTGGTAACCAACAAGAACAAAGGACCTTCTAACTGGATCATCAGGGACTCCCTCCCTCTCTCAAGAGGGTAGTAGTTGGGGAGCTGTTTGGGGAAACCAGACTGACACAGCTTCCTGCTAGGGTGTCTGAAGAAGCTAGGTAGGCTACGATAAGGGGATGGTACATCATTAGGTGGGCTAGACATACATGTGGATTGTTAAAACAATGAGGAGTCCTTGTGGCACCTTAGAGACTCACACACTTATTTGGGCATAAGCTTTCGTGGGCTACAGCCCACTTCATTTATAATCCCTTCAGGCTGGGAGCTGGAGTTCCCAGGCCCACCACCAGGTGGCAGTGCCTTAGTGGAGTCTCAGCTGCCTCAGTGGTCAGGTACCACTAACAAGCCATGGGCTGCCCAGCACTACAGAGGGGCATTGCATAATTCATGGGTCCACCTGGGGTCCAGCACCTTTGGACCTACCTCATGACGCAGCATGCCCGTGGCACCACCCCACTGTCGTGTCCACCTTGCTCCACACTGCAGCACAGCACCCCCCCCTTCACGCCCCTGGTATGTGATGCAACATCCAGTCACCATGCCTCATGCAGCATCCTGTGGCACAACCCCCATGGGACTGTCCCGTGGCACAGCCTACCCAGACACCAGCCTCTGGCACAGTTCCCCTGGGACCGTCTGTGGCACAGCCCCCGTGGGATTGTCCTGTGGCAAAGACTCCCTGACACCATCTTGTGGCACGGCCCCCTGTGGCACCATCCTGTGGCACAGCCTCCCTAACACCAGCCTATGGCAGAGCCTCCCATGGCACCATCCTGTGGCACAGCCTCCCTAACACCAGCCTATGGCAGAGCCTCCCATAGCACCAGTCTGTGGCACAGCCCCACGTGGCACCAGTCTGTGGCACAGCCCCCCCGTGGCACCATCCTGTGGCACAGCCTCCCATGGCACCATCCTGTGGCACAGCCTCCCTAACACCAGCCTATGGCAGAGCCTCTCATGGCACCATCCTGTGGCACAGCCCCCCCGTGGCACCAGTCTGTGGCACAGCCCCCCTCCACGGTACCGTCCTGTGGCACAGTCCGCTTTCCCACCGCCCATGGTACCGTCCTGTGGCACAGCCCCCCCGTGTCACGCTGCCTCCTAACCCCACCGCCCCCCGGCGCCAGGCTGGGGCTCAGCGCCTAGAATTGGCTCAGGACGGGAGCTGAAGTTCTCAGACCCACCACGAGGTGGCAGCGTCCCACTGGAACCACCGCGGCGCGCCGTGCGCCCGGCCGCTCGGGGAGCGCGCACGCCGTAGAGGTGGTGCGGGAGCGCGCCCGCGGGGCTGGCAGAAAAAGTTGCTGCGAGCGGAGAGCGGCGGCTGCGGGCCCGGCCGGACCATGGACGACCTGGGTGAGTGCGGGACCCGGGCAGGGCCCCCCGGGCAGCGACTACCGGCGATAACCGCCGCCCCCCAGCCCCAACCCCCCCCCCCCGGCCGGCACCCCCAACCCCCCCTCCGCCCCCAGCCCGCACCCCCCTTCCCCGGCCTCACCCTGCGCCCCCTCCGCCCCCAGCCTCCACCCCAACCCCCCCGCCTGAACCTCCCCTCCCGGGGCGCTCCCTACACCCCCCCAGCCTGCACCCCCACGTCCCCCTCCGCCCCCAGCCCGCACCCCCCTTCCCCGGCCTCACCCTGCGCCCCCTCCGCCCCCAGTCTCCACCCCCAGTCTCCACCCCCAACCCCCCCGCCTGAACCTCCCCTCCCGGGGCTCTCCCTCACCCCCCCAGCTTGAACCCCCACGTCCCCCTCCGCCCCCAGCCCGCACCCCCCTTCCCCGGCCTCACCCTGCATCCCCCCAGCCTCCACCCCCAACCCCCCCCCCGCCTGAACCTCCCCTCCCAGGGCTCTCCCTACACCCCCTCCAGCTTGAACCCCCACGTTCCCCTCCGCCCCCAGCCTCCACCCCAACCCCCCGCCTGAACCCCCTCTCCCGGGGCGCTCCCTACACCCCCTCCAGCTTGAACCCCCACGTTCCCCTCCGCCCCCAACCTGCACCCTTCCCCGGCTGCACCCCCTCCGCCCCCAACTCCCCCGCCTGAACCTCCCCTCCCGGTGCTCTCCCTACACCCCCCCCAGCTTGAACCCCCACGTCCCCCCCAGCCCGCACCCCTACCCGGCCTCACCTTGCACCCCCTCCGCCCCCAGCCTCCACCCCCAACCCCCCCGCCTGAACCTCCCCTCCCGGGGCTCTCCCTCACCCCCCCCTAGCTTGAACCCCCACGTTCCCCTCCGCCCCCAGCCCGCACCACTCCCCGGCCTCACTCTGCACCCCCTCCTCCCCCAGCCTCCATCCCCAACCCCCCCGCCTGAACCCCTCCCCCCGGGGCTCTCCCTACACCCCTTCCAGCCTGCACCCCCACGTCCCCCCCAGCCTGCACCCCCACGTTCCCCTCCCCCTCAGCCTGCAACCCCCATGTCCCCCTCTGCCCCCAGGCTGCACCCCCAACCCCCCCAGCCTGAACCCCCATGTCCCCCTCCATCCCCAGCCTGCACCCCAACCCCTCCCTGATTTCTCCCTACACCCCCCAGCCTGCACCCCCAACCTGCCCGGGCTCTCCCTGCACCCCCCAGCCCCTCCCCCCACCTGCATCCCCCAGCCTGAACCCCCACGTCCCCCCCTGCCCCCAGCCCACACCCCTCCACGGACTCACTCTGCACCCCCTTCGCCCCCAGCCTCCATCCCCAACCCCCCCTGGGCTCTCCCAGCACCCCCCCGCCTGAACCCCCCCTCCCGGGGTCTCCCTACACCCCCCCAGCCTGAACCTCCACATCCCCCTCCCCCCCCAGCCTGCACCCCCAACCTCCCTAGCCTGCACTCCCACATCCTCCTCCACCCCTAGCCTGAACCCTCACATCCCCCTCCAGCCCGCACCCCCAATCCCTCCCTGGCCTCTCCCTGCATCCCCCCAGCCTGAACCCCCACGTCTCCCTCCGCCCCTAGCCCCCCCCCCGAGGCTTCCTCGGCCTCTCCCTGCTCCCTCCACCTGCACCCCCCTCCGCCTGCACCCCTACCCTCCGAGCTCTCCCTGCACTCCCCAAGCCCGCACCCCCACCTCCCCATCCACCCCCAACCCCTTCCCGGCCACTCTCTGCACCCCCCTAGCCTGAACTCCCACATCCCCGTCCGCCCGCACCTCACTTCCCCGGCCTCTCCCTACACCCTCTCAGCCCCCCCAGCCTGAAACCCCAAGTCCCCTTCTGGCCCCAGCCCACACCCTTCCCCGACCTCTTCCTGCATCCCCTTAGCCCCTCCTCTTGCCCGAACCCCCTCAACCCCTTCCTCCTCCCCGCCTGCATCCCCACACTCTCCTTCCAGCATGGAGCCCTCAGCCCCTCCTACAAGCCCTTCCAGCCCGCACCCCTAACCTCTCTCCGGCCTCTGTCTGCATCCTTCTCAGCCCTTCCCTCCCAGCCCGCACCCCTCCACCCCGTCCCCCTCCAGCCCGCACCCCTAACCCCTCACCGGCCACTGCCTGCATTCCGTTCAGCCCCTCCCTATAGCCCTGTCAGCCCTCACTCCCAAATCTGCACCCCCCCCTGGTTGTACCCCCACCCCCTCTTCCTCAGATTGCACCCCCCATTGCACATCCACACACCCCTGAGCCCCTTCCCCTCCAGTCTGCACCCCCAGTCCCTTCACAACACACCTGTAACCTCTCATCCGCCTCTGATTGCATCCCTCAGAGCCCAATCCACAGCCCCCCTTAGCCCACACCCTTTCCTTTCCAGGCTGCAACCCCAGTCCCTTCAGCCCACACCCCACCCTGTCACCTGCCTCTGCTTGTACCTCCCTCAGCCTGCATCCCCCGCACTCCATCCCTCAGCCTGCAACCCCAAGCCTGCACCACCTCTGCCTATACCCCCTGCATCCTCAAGTCTGCCCTCCTACGCAGCCCCTGATCTTGCATCCCCAAGATCCCCTTCAGCCTGCACCCCTCCCCCACATCCCTCAACCTGCACCTCCTTCATCTCTCGTACACGTGCTTATCCCTTAGCCTGTGCCCCCAGATCGCCCCAAGCCTGCAACCCCTCACGGGCCTCTGCCTGCATCCTCCTCAGTCGCTCCCCCCCCCCCGAACACACCTCCCTGAGCTTGCAGCCCCCCCATCTCCCACTTTCCTACACCCCAAATTGGTTTATAAACCTGCCGGTGCTTCCACCTCCTCTCCCCCCCCCCAGTGTGTATCCCACTCCACTCTTTCTTAGCTTTTACCTCATCACTGGCCTGTACCCTGCTTGTGCTCTTCCATTATCGTGCACCCTGTCTTCGATTGATCTGCCATAGACCTCCCCGCCTTTCCCTTGTGCACATTTTAGACCACTCACCCTTTCCTCTGCTTGTATCCTCACTAGGAGAATTGCACCTTTTACTGCTCTCTCAATCAGCAGTAATTCTTTCCCCGGCCATTGCTATAGTGTCTGGCTTCTGTTTTTAGGCCTGGCTTGCATGTGTAAAGTGATCTCCTAGGAACCTTTGAGATGAAACTGACCGGCAGACTTTGCAATCACATTGCAACCATGATACAATCATGTTCAGAATTCATTCCGGCACCATGTCCTTTCTCTGCTGCTCCCTCAGGTGCAGAGCAACCTTATGAACCATCCACAACTCCTCAGCAGAGGAGTATGTCAAACAACTGGCTTCATGCGAAAGCTCCATAGAATCTCTGTTTACCTCCCACCCCTATCAGGGAAGGAAGATGGATCCCCAAAAATTCCCTAGAGTTCTGGGAGATGTTAGGGTGACCAAGTTCTGCTTATGAAACTGATTAAATCAAACACTGGGGTAGGGCTGCAATCCATTACTTCCATCATACCTTTAATAGAAACCAGACATTCTCTTAAGAGCTGCTCCAAGAAAATCACAGTTTTATTACTGGACTCAGAAGCTCGAATTACAGTGCTAGCTTCAAGCCGGCAGTAACACCTTCAGAAAAGACAGTCTAAACTGGCTTGGGATAAAACTGTTGAGAAACAGTCAGTTGGCCTTTGGGAGGCATGCTGCAGCCCTAACATTCATGGGGAGCAGCAGTTCCCTTCTTAGTGAGCAACCCCCCTCCCAGATTGGAGTGGTCAACAGTCTAGTTCAGGGGTAGGCAACCTATGGCAAGCGTGCCGAAGGTTTCACACGAGCTGATTTTCAGTGGCACTCACACTGCCCGGGTCCTGGCCACTGGTCCGGGGGACTCTGCATTTTAATTTAATTTTAAATGAAGCTTCTTAAACATTTTAAAAACATTATTTACTTTACATACAACAATAGTTTAGTATATATTATAGACTTATAGAAAGAGTCCTTCTAAAAACGTTAAAATGTATGACTGGCACACAAAACCTTAAATTAGAGTGAATAAATGAAGACTCGGCACTCCACTTCTGAAAGGTTGCCGACCCCTGGTCTAGTTAGATGTTGGAGAAGAACCTCCAATAGCAACAAACTGATAGTTGTATTGTAGGAGGAGGCAGTCTTGTTTTTTTCCCCCTCATAACCCACAGCTTAGGCACTTTTCAGAGATGTGGTTTTGGCTGAGTGGCATTTGGCTTCTAGTGCCAGGTTTTCAGTGTGTTCTTACTAGTAATGTATCCCCGGTGGTTTATTGGCTTGCTGAAGAGCATCTTCATGGGCCGCACACAGATAAAGTTTGTAGGACCATCTTAGAGTCTTCCCTACATGCTTCTAAAGCCATAGGAGTTGAGCTGTGCCAGCTACAACTGTTACAGTCCTTAAATTCAAAGTGCTCTGCCATCTGGTCGGATAGCTTATTGCTTGCATCGATAATGGCTTTTTCTCTCCATCTAATATTTTCAGACAGTGGGAAGATTAAAGGTGAATTGCAGAAATCTGAAAAATGGGGTTTGTGCCGTTTTTGTGGTGCTTTACAATGTATAAAGAAGACCCGAAAGCTAAATTTTTGTTTTGCTTTTGTTTTTTATGTTAGAAATATCTGAAATTTCAAGTCGAGTCTTCTCTGGTTTTGCAGGAGGTGTTGGGTGAAACATTGGGAATTTTTTCATACTTTGATTTAATTGATGGAAGCATTTGAATCTTTAAGATGTCCTTCCTCTCAAGAGCTCATTAGATTTTAGGAGTTAAATATGCTGGCATGAGCAGACACAAAACACATTTAAAAAAAAAAAGTGAATTAAAAATCCATTCCTCTTTCAGCAGTTCAAGTTCTGCTCTTCTGCCATGTCCGTGTTTGTAACAGTTCTCCATTTGTCCATAGAGTCTTTCAGGATAGACAAGGTCTGAATAAAAAAAACAGGAGTACTTGTGGCACCTTAGAGACTAACAAATTTATTAGAGCATAAGCTTTCGTGGACTACAGCCCACTTCTTCGGATGCATCCGAAGAAGTGGGCTGTAGTCCACGAAAACTTATGCTCTAATAAATTTGTTAGTCTCTAAGGTGCCACAAGTACTCCTGTTTTTTTTGCGGATACAGACTAACACGGCTGCTACTCTGAAAGGTCTGAATAGCTAAAGTTAAAAAGTGGAATCCTCTCTCCCCCTTAACAGCTTTTCATATGTATAGTATCCTCCATAAAGAAGCAAACCTGCTACAAGCCCAATTACTTTTCCTGTTGCAGATCTTGTCAACATGAAAGCTGCCTGCTCTTTATAATTGTGTTAGTCTTTGGGAACGTAGAGGAGAAAGGATAGTGTATCGGACGGTGTGGGACAAATTAATGCTTGGTGTAACTCTACTGAAGTGAAGTTACATCATGGGTGAATTTGACTATATTGCTGAAACTTTTGAACCTATTGAAAAAAATAGTGTGGAGAGACTTTTATGCATTGAAGGGGAGGATCAAGAAGAATCCTACTTCCTTTCATGCTTCTTGTGAGTGGAGGTCAGGGAAGGAGGATATCATGAAAGGTCTGTGTGAATGGATCTTTGTTGTTTTAGGGGTTTGTTTAGAGCAGGTAAATGTTGCTATTGCTTTTTCTCCAGTGTTGGAGAAATTTATCTTCAGGCCATGCCAGAAACTGTTTAAAATTTCTACAGATGAAACTTGTACATCACAGTGAATGAGCAGTCTGTTGTGCAATGCACTCTTTGTGTGAGCACTGTTATACACTAGAGCAGCACATGGGGACAAAAGGGGAGTTTGCACAGGTGAGAGATCTATTTAGATCTGTGTCCCTTGCTCTTTCGAAGAGATCGGTGCATATCATAGGCGGGTTCTTGGAAGTTGATTAGGAAGGTTGGTGACTGGGTTTCTCTTTCTGAAGTGTCATAAACCAGTGTGGAAAATGAAATTACTGTCTTAAAAAGAGGGAAATGTCTGCATTATTTTTGGGTCTGTTGCCCGTAGAATACCAGAGAACAATGCAGTGTGATGTAAGGCAGGAAGGGATGGTCTGGGGATTCCCAGCATGATAACTGCCAAAGGCATGTGTTTTGATTAACTCTTTTAGATGACAAATTAGGATATTGAATCATCAATGGTACTACAGCGCCTACCCTGTCCAAACAGGTATCCCTGAGGCCTGCTCATTGAGATCTACCAAACCCACAATGAGGGGATGGGAAGAACGGAATCTGACTTATCTTCTTGTTTTATTTTGATACCATGTTAGGCCTGCCACCTGAGGAGGGTAGCTTTAAATTTGCTTCTTGTTTTGTAGATTTCAGATGCAGCTTGATTGTGTGGCTTCCTCTGTTTCTTATGGCCTGAGGGACGTGATCTGTGTGGTGATGGTCTTTCCCTCTTTAAAAGTATTAAATTTGCTATCAAGTTAAAAATCATGCTTTATTAAACAAAATTTCTTATGTGTGGTACTGTTTTAAATTAATTGACTTTTAACTATGGTGTGTATTTTGCATTTCACTCAGTTTGGACAATAAAAAAAGGCCAGTTTCACTTCTGTTAATTCTTAGGCTTGGTCTACGCTAGCCACTCATGTTGATATAACTACGTCGCTCAGGAGTGTGGAAAATCCACATAACTGTGCAAGGCACTAACTCCTGGTGTAGACAACCCTCCACCAACATAGCGCTTTCTCCTGTCAACTAGCTACTGCCTCTCACGAGATGGAGTATCTATGCTGATGGGCGAAGCCCACCTTACAGTGTTGCAGCTGTGGTGCTGCAGCACTGTAAATGTAGGCGAGCCCTTAGTCACTTTCTCTGTCTTCGTCATGGACTAGTACAAAATTGCAATATGAGTTTCAAGCACTGAGGTGGCTATTTAAATCTTCATCTGTTTTCTTTGAAATGACAGAAGCATGGAAACACTTCTGCAAAACCTCCGCTAAGCTTGGTTTAAAAAAAGCACAGTCTTGGTAACTTACACCAAAATGGTTCTGCTTTTAGAATAATCTCTTTTGAGGTGTTAAAAATTCTTGGTACTGTGCTGCTTCATTTTGATTGCAAAATCCAGCTAAAACAATTGTGGCTTCATTTAAAAAATGATTGGGGATTGTTCACCAGAGCTCGTAAAAGAGGGTTTCATAAATACAGATTATGCTTTTGGTGTTTAATAAGTAATGAATTAATGGCAATATTCTGGCTGTGCATAAATATTAGACCTTTAACTGTTCAAATGGGTTCTGATTTTAGACATACTTGCTGGTGGCAGGTTGCTTATTTTGTCTGATGGTTAAGGTAAAGTGCTAGATTAAAAGATTCAGCTACATGAACTACAGTTTTTATTTTAAACTTTGTTTTTCTCTGTGGTGGCACATCTCTCCCCATCCTCTTTTTAAAGGTTTATCCCTGCTCCATTGAAGTTAGAGGGAGCTTTGCCTTTGATTTTTCATGGAAGCGGTATTTAATCTTAAGTGTGGAACAGGGTGCATATGTTTACATCTGTTTGTTGTCTCTATGGGGAAGATAGCTGTGCTCTGCAGAGACATGTTATCTTCTTTGTCTCCCTTGGTGGGTAATGGGTCTGTCTGACTGACTCACTTCCCTCAGCTTAGATGCCTTGCAGTTTGTAGAGCTGACTTGGTACTGGGCTGCTCTGACTGAACGTTTAGTGTGAAATTGCTTCATTATGGCCTACACCCAGTAAATGGTCTTGGTGGGAAACATTAATGCAATAATTCAGCCTCTTGGCTCTCAGCTGGGTCAGGTTTCTGAGGGCTTGTCTACACTGGCAATTTACAGCGCTGCAACTTTCTTGCACAGGGGTGTGAAAAAACACCCCCCCCCCCCCCGAGCAATGAAGTTTCAGCTCTGTAAAGCGCCAGTGTAGGCAGTGCTGGGAGCTGTGCCCCTTGCGGAGGTGGTTTTTTTAGAGCTCTGGGAGAGCTGTCTCCCAGCACTGCACCGCGACCACACAAGGCACGTTAAAGCGCTGCCCGTCTAGACTAGCCCTGACTCTTTGCTGCTGCTGGGCAAGAAGACTCAAAACAGGACTGAGGCCAAGTCTACGCTACCACCTATGTCGGCAAAACTTATGTTGCTCAGGGGTGTGAAAAAACACACCCCTGAGCAACATAAGTTTTGCTGGCATAAGTGGTACTGTGCACAGCGCTACGTCACGGGAGAGCTTCTCCCGTCAACATAGCCACTGCTGCTTATTGGGGGTGGATTTATTATGTAGACGGGAGAGATCTCTCCCATTAGCATAGAGCGGCTATACGAGAGGTGCTGCTGTATTGGTACTGTAAGGTCTCTAGTGTCGACATAGCTTAGTATCCATCACGGTAGGAATCTGACTTGTTTCAGCTTCTTAGCTGTACTGACCCTGGTAAAACAGGGGCTTTATTGTCTTGGGGGACTCAGACAGGGAATCCTCTGCCTCGAGCAGTGTGTAATGCAGTAAAAGGCTCATTTTCTTGCTGGTATATTTCCATTGAAAGTCTGGACTCTGTGCTGTCTTTAGCCCCTTTGTCTCCAACTGGGAGAGGTCAACATAGCCAAATGTCCAGCTGCCCTCTTGGCTGAAATGGATCCTCCGACCCAGTCTCCACCGGCTGTTAGAGAAACTAATGGGTAACCTCCCTTACACCTTATTATCCACTGGCTTCTGTCTCCCTCTCTTTCCCTACTTATTGATTCCTGTTTTTCCGTTTTCCTGGGGAATCATAATACTTTCCACCTCTCCAGGCCCTCTTTTCCTCATCCCTCTTTTATATTTACAATAAATAAAACTCATAGGAAAAAGACCGTTTTATTGCTGGAGAACATGAACTCTAGTTCAATACTTTATCTGGGTCTCTTGGCATTTCACAAAGACTAATATAATGAGCCTCACACTCCCTTTGAGATAGGTCAATATTATCCCCATTCCTTATATAAGGAAATTTGCATTAGTGTAATTACATCGCGGTAGTTTTTCTCTAGAGTTAGCATGGTATAGGCACTGCCTGAGCACAAATGGGTCTTACACTGATGCAGCTTAATCTGGCTCTTTATCTTTATGCAGGTGCTGTGTGGGTGCATTAAGAGTTTATACTTGTGCAAATGGCCTTCATGTAGGCAGAGATGGAGAAACCGAGGTACAGGGATGGTCGCTGACTTGACCAAGGTCAGACAACAAATCTCTGGCAGAACCAGGAATAAAATACACGAGTCGACTCCCCGCGCCTGTTTCTCCTTTTGCTAATACAGTGGTTTTCAAACTGTGGGTCGGAACCCCAAAGTGGGTCATGACCCATTTTAATGGGGTTGCCAGGGCTGGCGTTAGACTTGCTGGGGGCTGAGCCCCACCTCCTGGGGCCCAAGTCCAAGGGCTTCAGTCGTGGGTGGCAGGGCTCAGGTTACAGGCCCCTCCACCAGGGGCTGAAGCCCAGGAGCTTTGGCTTTGACTCCTCCCGGCCCAGGGCAGTGAGGTTTTGGCTTTGGCCCCCTCTCCTGGGGTCGTGTAGTAATTTTTGTTGTCAGAAGAGGATTGCAGTGCAATGAAGTTTGAGAACCCCTGCGCTAATACTGATTAATATCAGGAATAACTCAGTTGAAGTCAATGAAGTTTCACTGGCATAAAAACCTGAATGAGAGGAGAATCAGGTCCACAGTTCCCTGTTCTAGGCCTTAGACCACATACCCTCCCTTGTATTCTGGAGTTCATTTTGTGTCTATTTTTGCTTGCTCCCTTTTGATGCTAGAGAGTTTGCATTATACATTTCTACACTGGAATGTCAACTGTGGGAAGCCCTTCTAATGTATGAACAGGGCTGTCATCTGCTCCCTGCTCACCATAGCCTGTCCTGAATAACACTTCTATTTTTGGGGTACAGACTGTCATAGCTAAGCTCGTATCGGGGGTAGCCATGTTAGTCGGTATCCATAAAAACAACAAGGAGTCTGGTGGCACCTTAAAGACTAACAGATTTATTTGGGCATAAGCTTTTGTGGGTAAAAAACCACTTCTTCAGATGCAAGTGTGGCCTAGTGATTAAAGCACAGGACAGGAAATCAGCAGACCCTTGGTTTTGTTGATTTTTTTGTTGGTTTTGTTGCCGGGCACCTGTGAAGTCTACTTAACATTTACTAAACACTTTGCATTTCTAAAACTCATTCCATCTGAAAATGTCAAAATATAATCTATCTCCCTCAGCCTCCTCTGTCACCTTTACTAGCAAATCCATGTTGAGCCCACCCTCATCTTTTACATTTTTCTTTGTACTTCTATCCTCACTACCTTTCTTCTAACTTACTCTCCTCACTCACCTACCCTTGCTCTCTTCTCTGTGTCCTCTACTATGACAGGCCACGAAGTTTTCTGCTTTGTTGTCCCATCCTTCTGGAGCTTTCCCCTTCCCAGTTCCTCGCATAAGTTTCTTTCTCTAATTTTCCTCTTTAGTCTGGCATATGTCTGAGGCTGTGTCTACATTACAGAGTTTACAGCGGCACAGCTGTACTGATGCAGCTGCGCCACTGTAAGATTGCTCATATAGCTGCTTTGTGCCGATGGGAGAGCGCTCTCCCGTCGACGACATAAAACCACCTCAACAAGTGGCGGTAGCTGTGTTGTGGGAGAAGCTCTGCCACTGATTTAGCTCTGTGAACACTACCACTTATGTCGCTCAGGGGTGACATACGTTTTGGCGACATAAGTGGTAGAGTAGACGTGGCCTGAGTCTGTGAATGATTTTGTGATGCTCTGCATTAAAGATGCTCTAAAAATAAAGTGTGGTGGTGTCACCATATTAAATAATGGCAACCTTCAACTTGACTAGTATAGCACATGTTCAAATCTCCGCTAGCTTGTCTGTGTTTTAGAGTTTTAGAACACTTTTGCTAACACTGTCATGTCCCTGGTCAAGACATACCAAAGCAGAATTGTTACTGGAGCCAGTGACTTGGGGCTAAAAACATTTCTGATGTTTCAGCCACAGTTCCAGGTTCATTCTGATTAGGAGCCTGGTACATTCTCTCTCCGGGTGGAGTTTCTCTTCTATAAAGGAGGAGTAATTCATGTCTGGTACAGGAAGTATCCCTTCCTTGCTCGAGACTTGGTTGTTTGTGGAAGACAAGCTTTAAGGACTGAAAAGATCCTGTGACCAGCTACATAAGGAGACTGTTTATTTTGCTCATCTCATATGGCAGTTTCTTGTCTGTGTTGGACCTTCCCCACATGCAAAATGGGCGTAGATTGTTATTTAAACATTTTTAAGGTAGTTTGGGGACTTCAAACCAATTTGCTATACTGCTTTTCCCACAGTTCATGTTCCATATCCCTGTAGGTCATGTGAATCCTGGGAGTTAAGGGCATTGCTAGGCAAGCTAGTGAGTTTGTTTAGCTGACGGTGTGTTGGAGGCCACCTTGATCTCTTGAACTACGCTGACTATAGCCCTGGTGAACTGCGTCGCAGTCTAAACAACTGTTTGGGAAATAAGAAAGTCCAAGTCAGTTAATGCCACTCCGGGGAATCGGCTTTACAGAGTGGCACTTCATATGGGGAGCTAGGGCTTTAAGTAGCTCACTCGTAAATCAAACAGCGTGAGATCTCCAGGACTAATCCAGCCCCATAGTTGGGTCACAGAACCGAGCTGGTAGACAGATTGAATCCTTTGCTTGTCTAGCTCTCTGATACTATCTCACTTTTCTTCCCTCTCTGGAGAGCAAGATGAGAAGAGGGTTTGATCTCGTGTGATGGGGCGCTTATGGTCGTCTATGGACTAAATTGGTATGGTGCTTTTCATGAGCACGCTGTAAAAATGGCGAGAATAGATGAGCCTTTGGGTAGGTGGATTGTAAATGAGTTGCAGTGGATTAAGAAATCCATCCTTCTTTCATTATTATAAATAAAGCTAAAGGCTTTTCTCTAAGAAGTAGGTTCCTTTTACCACTAGTGACACTGAGTTGGGCCAGTTTAATACGTGTTGTTAAAGCCTCCTGTGGGGTAGGGAAGTATTATCCCAAAAACTGTATGAAGAAAGAGGCAAACGAGCCTGAGAATAAGTGGGGTCAGTCCTACGGTTTGTGGGGCCCAAAGCTGCTGTGAGAGGTGGGTCGGATCTAGTGGCCTTCTCTCTCTCCACTCCCTTTTTATTGTAAGTTATGTTTTTTCCTCCCCAATCCTGTCTGCTGGCAGGTGACCTGTGACTTGTTTTGTCCCTGTGAGTTGTCCCTTGCACCCAAGACTAGCCAATGGAGTGAACCTGCTTGGAAATAGTGGTTCTGAGCTGGGTAACCTTATTTCCCTCCTCCCTCTCCCCATGGTTTTATGCAGTGAGGCTCTCCCTGAGCTGTCGAAGTATGATAGCAGTGTGATATAGGGCTGGAGCTGTTTTGACTGGCTGTGAGCAGCTCCAGCAGTTAGATAGGATCCTTGCAGAGAGCTGGAGCCCTAGGGGAGGGGGAGAAATGCCATTTCATTCACGTCATAACATCTCTCATCAGTGGCCAACTTAGTGTTCTAGGTGGGTGAGAGACATGGCCCAGGAAAAGCCTGCCCTTTATTCCTGCTGTGAAATATGAGGAGCTCTGACTTGTCAGTCAAGCTGGGAGCTGTAGTGTTTGGAATGAATCATCCGACAGATTCTATAGCCCCAAGCTTGTAGTTTTCAGTCCCTTTTGTTGGAGTTTAATCTGAGGTTTGCTGTTTGGCTCTTCCAGGCAGTTCCTCTTATGCATAGCCACTCTAGCATGTTGCTACTGTACTTCAGGAAAGGATTGCTTTCATCTGGCACCTCCAAGACCCTCTGCTTCTTGAGCTTGTTTAGAGGCAGAGATCATAGATGTTAGAGAGGAAAGACTGGTTAGATCATAGTTAATCCTCTTGCAAGGGCCAGTTGTAGTCTTGCCCCATAGAGAGCCTATCAGTTAGTAAAGTAAATGCCACCAAGCTTTATTTTGGCCAAAAAGCAAAGGGCTGTGTAGACTAGGTGTATGTGCCACTTTAGTACACCATTTTGGTGGCTGCGGAGAGCATTTTGGGCATTCAGATGTGCTGGAGGTTTGGTCTCTTTTCATCTTGCATATGTTTTGGAATGGGGGGATGGAGTAGCTAGTGACACTTGAGGTATTTTGCATTGCTTCCTCTGGCATGATCTCACTATGGTGTGATGTGGAATGGACTTGCTGTGTGTGGAGCTGGGAGGCTGCATGGTGTGCAAGATTGGGTGTGGGGGATGGAGGGAAGGGTCTGGGGGTGGTGCAGAGAGGAAGCTTTATGTAATTCTTGGCTAGCTCTTTAGTAATTGTTTTAATGAAATGGAATGCAGCATATTCAGTGCTCTCTTGGCAGAAACAGCTTTTTTTTTTTTTTTTTTTTTTTTTTTGGCTTTGGGAGGTTGAATTCGGTCTAGTTTCCGGCTGCTCTGAGCAGTGAAACTTGGATCAGTCAGAGATGGAAGAGCAGGGGAGTCTGCGCTAGTGGGGAAGGAGTTTATCTTCATAGGTTGCTCGGCCCACTGATCCAAGACTTAGCATCTCTGTGCATTTCCCTGTAGACACTTTGAATTCAGATATCCTACCAAGTTAATTTTGGAGTCTTGGCCAGTAGTGGAATGCTAAGGTGTTGTGGGTACATGAATGTGTTTGTGAGCCTACAAGATGTGGCTTTTTAGGTATTGGTATAATAAAGGTGTGGATCTGATTTTTCCCCAGGTCCTAGCTCAGGAGTTTGGGGGGTCTGATGAGCTGGGACACTGAAGTCAGTCTGGATTTGTGCTGCATTGACTGTTGCTGGCTGGGCTCCCTGACTTCAGTGCATTAAGATAAATTACTCTGTTTCTTATTATCCAGGATTGTTGTCATCCTGTGTCCAGGGAGCAGGGGGGGACAACCAAGGCTGAAGCTAATTGGGGACTTTAATTTCTTTCAGGATGAAAACCCTTTTTCCTTAGGACGTGGTTTGAGATTTAAAAAGGGATCCTGTGTGTGTAATCGTGAGGGGCTGTATTTCTTGTGCTGCTTCCATTTCAATAATGCAGACCTCTCAATTTTGACTGGTACTTAAAGGTGTTATTTTTTTTCAGTGTGCTTTACTTTTACCTTTATGAGACTTATTTCCTTCTTGGGGTTCATCTTCTGGTCTCCACTATAGTGTGGCCACAGGTTGTGATTCTCTGGATGTGGCAGCCTTCGGAATGGGGTCAAAAGCAGGAGATATTTCTCAGGTAGGAGTGGGGCACAAACCCCAGCAGAGGAGGCTGAAGGTAAGAGCAGGAAGGCTGATCTGATTCTATGGTAAACTGTAGAGGGAAAACAAAGTGAACAAAGAATAAATTTTATTTGAAAATTAAGGGATTGATTGAGGGTTGTTGTTGTTGTTTTTTTTTTTTTTTACAGGGTGAGACTGTTAGATTTCCCTTTTGCCATGCTCTGCGCTTGTAGGTGGAAGCCAATGTGATGAGCAGGAACATGGCTCCATGTAGCAGATCTTTCTCAATACACTTCCTCAGCATGACAATAATTTTAGCTAGGCTCATAGGAGTTGGCATGCCACATAGAATCATAGACTTTAAGCTCAGAAGGGACCATTATGATCGTCTAGTCTGACCTCCTGCACAGTGCAGGCCACAGAATCTTACCCACCCATTCCTGTATCAAACCCCTAACCTATGTCTGAGCTATTGAAGTCCTCAAATCGTGGTTTAAAGACTTCAAGGTGCAGAGAATCCTCTAGTAAGAGACCTTTGTCTTAATTAAGTCCTTAACCAGCACTGCCTTTTATTGCTTCTAAATGTACTGCCATTCAGTTTCTTCAGGTGCTTTGTTTTGTTCCGCTAAGGGTAAAGAGAGGCTCCCTTGATCCAGCCCACATCTCCCAATCCTTTTTAGCCCACAGAAGATTATATCAGTTTGTTCATGAAGTGCTTTATGCTGTCTTTGGCCAATGCTGCATGCTGAAAGGTGGGAGGGGTGAAAGCCATCATGTGTCTGACCATTTGTGCAATGGTGTTCTCAATAGGGGATGCTCCTGCCCGACTCTTGCAGAAGATCGGGTTGCACCCTAAAGTCTGTGATCTGATTACACCTCTCATTGTCTTATTTTGTATAGGTACATGTGTTCATGGTCATAAAATTATTTGATCACAGCAATTGTCTTGACCCCTTGTGGTATAAAAGGCAGTGCATTTAGAACAAATGCCCCCTTTCTTCTCATGCTGTGGGAGAAGGTAAGAGAATTTCAGTCAGGTGCCTTCTAACTCTTCTCCTTTTACAGGGTAAACTACTCCTAGATTTTGCTAACTTTCACCTTCTGCATCTCCTGCCCAAATCTCCAACTGTTTATCTTGCTTTTCTCTGGACCGCAGTGTTTACATGACACATTGGCAAAACTCTTGAGCTCTGTGGTTACACCATTGCTTGGGAAAAGGTACAAAAGATTCTAGAGTAGACTAACTTTAGTGCCATGCATTGGCTTCACCAGTTCACTGCCCATTTCTCGTGCCAAATTATTAAATAATATGCTGTTCCTTGTATTAATCCTTGGGGCAGCCTCTGTTATCATGCTGAGAAACTGCTGATCACTAAGATTGGTCCTTAACGCTTAACTAATTTTTAATCCATGCAATGACTTTGCCTCCTACCCCATTGTTGTTTTCCATAATCTTTTGAAGGACTGTGTCAAAAACACCAAGTAAATTATGGCCACTGGGTCACTATTCTGTTTTTATGAAGGATGCACGGTCAACTTCGAAAAATATACTTTTGTCTGAATCTATTTTTACCTGCTGTAGCAGAGATGACAACTCTCCCTCATTTTCAGTAATCCTCCTGATATTTTACCTGTAATTACGAAATTGCTAATTCTGTCTTAAAATCTAATTTTGCAGGCGCGCACACGTGTACCACTCGCTATCACTCGGGTCTGATGAACATAGCAAATAGCGTTGCACCTACGGGGGCATTCATCTCCACTGCCCCTGTGGCACATGCACAGACTGTGCAGTGAGGGTCTGGTAGGAGGCAAGCCGTGGTGATTTTGAATGGGTTGGGGCACTGCTGAGTTTCACCGCCCAAGCAACAGGCTGCGTGTTGCAGTCTCACTGCCCTGTGGCCCCTGTTGGACTAAGTCAATGTGCTTTAGGTACCTAGAGTATGCCAGCAGGGTCCAGACAGGGCAGTTAGAGTGCCACATGCAGCCAGTGGCTTGGGCAGTGACTCCAGTGCCCAAGCCCCACTGACAATCGATGCAGCTTTTGTCAGACCCTCACTGCGCACTCTGCGTGGGAGAAGAAGCCAGAGGGGCAAGAGGAGACAGTGAAGGAGGAGAGATGGAATGTGACAGAGGAGGGAGAAAAGGAGGAAGGTCATCCCAGGAAGGAGGTGCAGACCTGTGACTGGCCAATGTAATTAATGGCCCTAGGTGGCACCAGAGGACAGCTTTTCTAGGACCAATCCTCTTCCTCCTCTTTAGGGGTGGGATCAAAGGTGCAATGAGAGAGGTACACAGGGGGCCCAGCTCTCCTGGCAATAGACAGGAAGGGGAAGAGGTCCCAGGGCCTCCTAGGGAACATAAGAATGGTGTCCTTAGCCTCTGTTTGCCAGAAGCTGGGAATGAGTGATGGGATGGATCACTTGATGATTACCTGTTCTGTTCATGCCTTCTGGGGCACCTGGCATTGGCCACTGTTGGAAGACAGGATACTGGGCTAGATGGACCTTTGGTGTGACCCAGTAGGGCCATTCTTATGTTCTAAGAGAAAAGTCATTGAAAAGTAGGTTAAACTTGTGGTCAGTGTTGCTGTTATGTTGATGATTGTTTGCACTTCTTGTCTCATAAAGGAAGCTAACAATTTGGTGTTGCTCTCAGGTCATCTCACTCTCTCTTGCTGGAAACACTCTGTAAACATCAGCAGGGAAGGCAGAAAACCCCTTTCATATTTTTAAAAAGAATTAAAAGACAACCCAGCCACGCTGTTTAGAAGGTGCTTTATTTGGTAGCTAGAATTAGAGACAAAAATAGTTTAAGCAAATTCCACGTGCGAACATCCCTTTAACTTTTTTTTTTTAAACCCTCAAGCGGGTTTGTGAGGCTTGTTGGTTTGACCTATCAGGTTCTTTTTACTCATGTTCTAATCGCCTAACCTCTCGAAGTGATGCTCATCCATCTGTGATTCCCCAGACCTTCCTTGCCACTACCACCACTGGCTTTTTAATCTGCAGGGGCAGTTGTGTTTCTAAGGATATATATTTTTCTGTCCTCAGTATCTTCACACTTACTCACTTTAGAGCCCCTGGGATGAATGCCTTCCCATACCAATAATTGACTGCACTTGAGTTTCTCAGGTTGCTCCATAACGTCTTCCATAAAGACTAAAATGTATCAAGCCTGCATTCTGTGTTCCTATTTTAAAAGAATCTTCAGAATCGGAATGTTCCTATAGTTTTCAGTACTAAAGACTGATACGGATTTAATTTCTTTTCTGCTTCCTCATTCTGTTGCTGGCCCCTCTCCCCTTGGTGGTCTGGAGGGCTCCCCAGTCTTCATGGCAGCATTTGTGCTTCTAATGTATTGAATGGATTTGTGATTTATCTTCGTATTTCTGTCCTTCATATACTGCAATTGTCTTTGTGTGTGTCTTCTACATTTATAACTGCCATCCTGCCTGGCAGTTTATATTCAAATCTGTTTATGTTGTTTGGCCGGTACTTGAACTGTTTAAAACATTCTATTTCCCCCTGAACCTCATGTAACTTCTCTGCATAGCCTGTGACTTACTCTTCCCTTTTTCCTTTTTTTTTTGATCAAAGTCCTGCGGGCGTTCTTGTCTCTGAAAGATTTCTGAAGAAGACAGATAATTCACTTGGGGGGCTGTGTGGTGCAAGGTTTTTTACCTCTTTCTTTGCATGTGCTTGCAGCCATTCTTATTTGATTGTATTACTATAGCACTTAGGAGCGCTAGTCATAGCGCCCAGCACAATGGGCTCCTAGTCTGTATAAACATGAATGAAAAGACAGTCCCAGCCCTGAAGACCTTACAATTCATAGATTGATAGTCAACCCTTGTCTGCAGTGGCATCAATGGGACCTAAGGGTGATTGGCACCATGGATGGTCAGACCCTTAAAGTTGATCACTGTTACCCCTAAGGGACTTGTCCTCTGCTGTGAAGTCTAACCTAGCTGTGCCATGATGACTGTAGAGCTCCTGCACTTTCTTCATGGGGGAATTCAGATCTAGCATCCTTTCCTTCCATGAAGGTGCTCAAACTGCTCTAACCTGCAGTTGTATATGGCATCAAGTTGCTTCTTCAAACTGTTCCAGATGTGCATTAACTAGTTAAATATTGGGATAGTGAAAATGATCCACTGTTACTATTGACCCAGCCGATGTTGCAGCTTTAAGAGATTATTGTTCTGGTATGGATGCCTGCAATATATTCCTATTGTTGTTTGAGTATTTCTGTTACTTGGGTTTTGTAACCAAATAAAGTCCACCCAGGGCTCAAAAAATGTACTCGCCCACTACCCATTGGCAAGATGTGCTGGTGAGTGGGCAATTGGAGCACAGCCCAACGGTGGCTGTATGCTGCTTCTCCACAGCTGGATCTTGCAGGTTGGAGCTGTCCTCCGAGTTTTTTCTGGTCTTCAGCAGTGTGGGGAGTAGAGCACCAGCCCCATTCTCCAAGCTGCCTGGTACACCTCTAGCTAGTGCTACTGTGGTTGGTGCTCTGCTCCATGCCTTGTCTGTTTTTCAGGCAGATGTGGGAGGGAATTGCCCACAGTAAAGAACAGAGGTCCAGGCAATAAAGCTTGCTAGGAAAGGAGAGTAAGGGGACGGAAGAGCTTGGCTCCCCATCTTAGTAGACAGGATAGTGGGATCCCTTTTCTTTGCAGCAGCTATGAGGGCAGACACCAATTAGTTCAGGCTGATGCCAATATTTGGGGTGGAGAGAGCAGCTTGGAATGTGGGGAGCATGCTGAGATCTCAAGCATCTCGCAGCCCTGTTTTTGACATGCAAAATGTCCTATTTCAGTGCTTTTCCTGTAGCTGCTAACACCCCTTCCACCTTCTTTTATTTAGCTTGCATCTAGTCCTCTGGCTGGAAAGTCCTCAGTTCCACTTAACAATCCTTGCACTCAGGAATGGTCTTTCAGTGATATTTATGATCCTGTAAATAGATGCTTCTGTGATTCTTGGAAACAGCTTAGAACTGCCTGTTTCTTTTGAGACAATCTTAATGTGTGGCGGCGAACAGGCTCCGGCTTATGTCCTGGTCTTGTGTGCCATGGAATGGGCATTTCTGGCTGCCAGAACTGGCACTTTGGAATCCTGGGAGTCTCCTACGCCTCGAGGGTATGATGCTGGCCTGGTGCTCATTGCTCCCTGGGAGAAGCTGCGCTTGAATGGTGATGTGTCCTTCCGACGGTATTTCAATGAGAGTCTGGGGATAGTAATATATTCTGTGTGCTTGACCTGGCACTTGTGGAGGAGCTGCATGCTGATGTAGCAGGAAGGGTCTGGTTCCTCAGATAACTGGCTTGGCTGAGCCCCTTTTCCTGTAGGAATATGAGGGAACCAGTGTTTTGATCAGTGACCTTGGCCCTGGGAAGCTGTTTATGGAGGGGCCAAGTCAGCGGCTGCCTGTTTGAGTTTCATAAAGGTTTTCCTGGCAGTGTTTTGTCAGGCTAGAGCAAATCTTGATTTCTGAATTAAGGTGTTGATCCCAGTTCTAGAAACTTTCTGGGAGTAAGCCTGCATCTGATTGAAATTCCACCCAACCACAATTGGCAGTCCTAGCAGAGAGGCCAATTTACTCCCATCTGGGATCTTCTCCATCCTGCTAGAAACTGGCTGTGTTCTAGGGCTGTAAAATGTTAACCGGTTAACCAGTAAGCATAGTCTTACCGGTTAACCGGCTTAACTGTTAACCCCTGGGCCCCGTGCTGGGCGCCCGCTGGCCCCATGCTGGGGGCCGGCCCAGCGGCCCCGCACCAGTCAGAACAGCGCCACCTAGCCAGAGCGGGCCCAGCTGCGGCACATGGCCGGAGCAGCACCGCCCGGTCGGAGTGGCCCCAGCTGCTTAACAGTTAACCGTTTAAACGATTAAACATATTTAGTTTAAACTGTTAACTTTTTAAACGGTATTTAAATCCCTACTGTGTTCTAGCAACTGAGAGCAACTCTGGCAGCTGGTTTGCTCGTGTGCTGTGACTTTTTGAACTCTTTCCTAACTCTGTTTTAGAGGTTGTTTGTGAAGCTGCAGATAAGGGAGTTTCCGTCAGTTTACACATCTTTGGCAATCGCTTCCTTTCATTCAGGACCTGGGCTAGAGGTCCAATAGCCCTTGATCTCTGCAGTGAGTCTGGGTGGAAAGGTACCACATGGGTGTGGAGAACTAATACATCTACCACACCCTATTCGAGCTTCACACAACTGGGTTTCATGTCTGCGAACCTTTATCCCAGGGGCATCTAAACTCTGCCCAACTGAGGGTCGTGTATTACCAGGCGCCAGATGGCCACATGTAGCTGTTGTAAAACAGAGTACATTGTATTTTTTGTCATTACTTAATACAAAGGAGCAACGCATAGAAGCCACAGGACCCAGTATGTGATAATCCTTTTTGACCCGAGGTGAGTTTGCTAGGATGAGGATTAAACTTAAAAACAAGGGGGAACAAATCTAAGGTGTCTTTCTTTTTCTTAAGTGGGGAAAGTTGCTGTTGGTTAAAGAGCAGAAGTACAGACTTTAAAAAAACAAAACCCTACCTCAAAAAAAAAAAAGGAAAGAAGTTAGTAGCAGGATATTTAGTAAGGGAAGTAAATGGTCCCTGAGCCCAGGGAAGAACTTGCACTGTTCCCATTAAGTTCAAATGCTCAATTCTGGAAGCAAAGTATAAACTACACAACAACGAGTTGAAATTGATAGAGATTTAAAGGGACAAAATACAGTGAGCAAAGTGGCCAATGATTTTCATCAGGATATGCACATCCAGAGAAGTAGGGATTACTGCTCCCAGGGTTCCACTTGGTAGCTTCATGGTGTGTATTATCCTAGTCAGTGTGATGGAGTGGGTGGCATGGATGGTAGGTTAAGATGTAAGACATTGGCGTGGCTGCATCTGGTTTTGTAGCCTTCTAATCCAAGCACAACCTTCCAACCCAATCGCATATAAGAACAAACGAGTTGTGGTATCTGATCAGACAGTTGCTCCTTCAAGTTTAGCATTCTGTGTGTCAGTGGCCAACACCTAATACTTCAGAAAAAGTGACACCTCCACCGCAGATAATTCACTTGGGTAGTTGTGCAATACCACATATAGCAGAGGCTAGGGGACGTTGCTTCCTGACCCCTGTAAACAATCGTCTAACGCCCGAGAGATTTGATTAGCATTATCTTGGCATTTATAAATACAAGTCCTATCCAGCCACTTCTAAGTGTCAGCTTTGTACTTTCAAGAGTTTCAGAAATCTGGAGGGCAACTAGTCCAGTTTAGTCTGTTTGGTAGAAGGATGCTTACACAGCACTGTGAAACACCTCCATGATCTGACCAAGAGCATACTTGGTGGAGGGGAGCCGCAGGCTGTCTTAGTGAATACAAGAGGGAAATGCATAATCTGATTTTAATTCTTTTTGAACACACTCTTTTGCTGACACCTCTCAGCTTGTTTGAATTTAGGTCCAGTTTAGCTTCTGAAGTTTGAATGAAGTGGAAATTTTTTTGATGTGCTAGGAAAATCTTTTTCTTTTTCTTTTGTGGTTTCCTTGTACTGTTTGGATTTTGGATTTTAACTAAGTGCTGTGGATTTGAGCTGATCTTTCAGGAAACTGCCAGCTGATCTTTGAGGCAGTTGCAATTTCTCTCAGCCTGTGCACTGTCTGTGTGAATCTATGCCATCATACCTTGCGGGTCTGGTTAAGATTGGGCTAGGTTACCTGTCCAAGTATTGATATGAATGGAATCAACATTTCCAAAAATACCTAGTCCGTTGCCTCATTGGCAGGAGGAGGGGGAATGGAGGAGCTGACTCAAGGAAAGGGGTTGTGGTTTACAGGGACTTCTGGAACACAGCCACAGTATGGCCAACTGGTCTCCTATAGAGTCCATGTGTATGTATACTCTTAGGAGGCTTCTCACTGTGGGAAACTGCTAGCAAAAAGCTTGACCCCTGGACGTGCTGACAGCCTGGAGCACCTTCAGCATGTTAATGCTGCCAAGTGCACCATTGCTGAGCTGCTGTGTGGTCATGGGTTTCAGCAAATTACTTGTGTAAACTTGCAAGGAAGTGATGGGGCTAGTTGGTCTGAGCCAGTTACAGGAACACTTTTGAAATGTCCTTCCCTTAAGAGAAATCAGCTCAGCAACACCAGGCCTCCTGTGTGTGGTTGAGCTCACCTGCTGGGATTTTCGAGGGTTTCCCCAGCTTGTACAGTTGGCTTCTATTCAGACGATTGAGGCAAGGAGAGGTCTGTGTCAAAAGCTAGTGCAGTCCTTGTGCAGTGTTCAGATTCCACTTCCAAGGGGATGTGAGGTGAGGGGCTTCCGGCACTCCTACTGGAGTGCCCAGTTTTTAGTTATTACAAAGTCAGCAACCCTAATTGCAGTCCCAGTTATTTGAATCTATGGAAGCAATAAACAGGACCCCCACAAACCTCACCACTTTTTCTTCCAAATACAAGGGACAATTGTTCAACCTTGCCTCTACTAATACCAATACATAGCACAGTGTACATTATAATAAAGTTTTAAAAAACATACCATTTCCTCCTGGGGAGAGGGAGGGAGAAAGAGAGCCACATGTGACAAATGTTAGTCTCATCACTTAATACATGACTGGAAGGTGTTTGAGTACTAAAGTAATGAGGGCTGCACAAGAACCTGGATAGAATAGAGAAGACCAGGAACCAGGTGAGTATCCTTCTTTCCATATAATGATTGTCTCTGCAGTAGTTTCCTCACATAGCGTAGATGTATCTTGGAGGCTCAGAAGATACAGAACCTAAGGCAGTGTAAATGTAATTGTGTTTACAACTCTGCTTAGACTTGGTGTGGTTCCATTCATGCTGGCTGGTCAACCCATGTTGTTAAGTTAGCCTGAACCGTGTTAAAACAATTGTAAAATGCTTCTGATAAAAAGTTAGTGTGGTGCTGCCCTGTCACGGAGTGTGGGGGAACTCAGGGCCCTGCACCCCCGGCTTCCTGCGATTCACCATGACTCTCAGCCAGCCAGTAAAGCAGAAGGTTTATTTGGATGACAGGAATACAGTCCAAGACAGGTCTTGCAGGCACAGACAACAGGACCTCCCTCAGTTAGGTCCATCTTGGGGTCCCAGGGCATCCCAGCCCCCCTTGGGAGGTCAGAGCCATCTCTGCCTCCCAGCCATCTCACCAGCCAGCTTCCAACACTCTCCCTTCAGCGACCCCTTCCACAGCCTTTGTTCAGTTTCCCAGGCCAAGGTGTCACCTGGCCTCCAACCCCTTCCTGGGTTCTCATGTTACATGCTCAGGTATTCTCCTTCGGGCAGTCTCCCATCCCCCAATGCAGACTATCCTAGCCACACTCCTCTGTCAGCATTCACAGACCACAGTAAGAACAGTCCCAGTTCGTCACATGCCCATAGATCTCTCTCTGTTGCTTTGCTATGGTGATTGATGTCTGAAGCCTTGCGTACATTGTCCATTTCCTGAAAATCTCCGACCCTTGCTGTAGCACCCATGCAACTGTAGAGGTTAGTGCTGTAGACACATTACCTCATTTTTTCATCCAAAAGGCCAACAATGATGCCGGAGGATAGAGGGATCCCAAGAATTTCTCTGTGAATGTGCACTTAATCTCCCATCAGAGTGGAGGCTAGGTCAGTGTAAGGCAAGCAGACAGAAAGAACTGGGTCTGTGCCAGGGTTTCTGTAGCATGCGCAGATATGACTGTGATGGGCAAAGTATAAGAACCTGAATAGAATAGCATTTGCTAGAGCACTATTACGAATCAGTTGCTGAGGCCTTTACCATGTCATCTAACCCTAATAAGAGCAGGTCAAGCCAACCTGACTTGCCCAAGATCTGGGCAGAGCAGGGAAAAATACCAGCGTCTGGTCTGTACTACCGTTGCTAGTATTCGCTGGGTCTTGGGCAAATCACTTCTATCTGTGGGTATGTCTACACTGCAATTAAAAACCCGTGGCTGGCCCATACTAACTGACTCAGGCTGACAAGGCTCGAGCTGAGGGTCTGTTTAACTACGGTGTAGACGTTCGGGCTTTGGCTGGAGCCCAGGCTCTAGTACCCTGCAAGGTGGGGTCCCAGAGCTTGGGCTCCATTGCAATTAAACAGCCCCTGAGCCTGAGTCAGATGGCATAGGCCAGCCGCGGGTGTCTAATTGCAGTGTAGCCATATCCTGTATCTTTAGTTTTTCCCTATCTGGAAAAATGGGTATAATGGTCATTTCCTACCTCATAAGAGGGTTGTGAGACTTAATTCATTAATGTCTGGGAAGTACTTTGGATTTCAAGTGCCTTCTATGTAAGGAACTCAAAGTATTATTCAATTATGGAAACATTTTAAATGGCCTCTTCAAAATAACTACATGTTACCAGAATGAAGGTAAGATAAACCATTTTTACGCCTTTTCTGCCATACATGAATTGATGGGCTATTCTAGGGGGTTAGTCTTTATGCCTATAAAAATCTTGCTAGCCGTTAGGCTGCTAGTGTTTAGAGACCACTGTCTATCATGCTGATCAATATTGTCTTTTTAGTTACTTTTGTGCTCCCCTGCCTGTCTGGTGTGTCTTGTCTTATACTTGCATTGTAAGCCCCTTATGGCAGGGACCATCTTTTTGGTCTTTGTTTGTACAGCACCTAGCACAAAGGGCTGCTGGTCTGTGACTAGGGCTTCTAGGCACTATGGTAATTCACATAAATAAATATAATAATCTAGTTTATGCTTCCTTGCTATTGTTCTGGTTGTAGTCCTTGGGTTGAGTTGTTTTTAGAGAGTCCCTTTTGTAGTTTGTAATTAGATGCATTTATTAGAATATTGTGCCTAGGCTTACTTACACCAGGAGCTAGCCTACACACCTTCCTGCCCCTGTTTTCCTCTTTCTGATCATTCTCTCCCCTTTTCCCTATAAAGGCTAAAATTGCACTTCTGAAGGGACTGCCCTTGTTGATGTTCCAGGTCAGGAGCGCCCCCCTTCCCTCTCCGTGGGGGCCTGATTCTGCTGGGGTGTGGGTAGGTCTGTCCCCTACAGGCATTTTGCGGAGGGAGGCTCCAGCACATCTTTGTTGGATCAGCTCTTTTACTGGGCTGCAAGTGCTCCTTCTGAAAGGCTGCTTAATGGGATAAATATACCCAGGCTCCCCATTCCTCTGCAGTTACTCACCATGTAAAACTGTCCTGCAGGGGATCGTGTTACCACCCTGAGCTGTCTCCCTGTAAATGAGAGTGCAAGTCATGTACTTGTGGAGCTGGGGGGAGGCAAGATTCATTTGCAACTCAGGAGAGAAAGGAGGGTTGCTGTTTTAAAGTTTGGCTCTTGGGCTTTTGTTGGAGAGGAAGTCTGTCGAGAGGAGTCTCTCTCAACCCTGAAGTCCTAGGTTTTGGAGAGTTAGCAGGACTGTCTCTCACAGGAGGATAGTGAAAGTGTAAGGGTCTGAATCCAGGCCATGTCTTTCAGGTACAAAGGTAAACTGGCTGGAGAATGGTGTGGCACTTAGAGGGCTGAAAGCTAAATTGGATTGGGTTTCCAGAGAGTGGGGGTGGCCACACTTACAGACCCTCTGAGCCAGGACAATCTTCAGAAGTTTGAGAGCAGGGAGGCGCCTGCTGGGGCTTGGGGTTTCAGCCCTGCTCCTGCTGGAGCCCCAAGCCATGGGGGGTAGCCCTGCGGTGCTGAAGCCCCAAGACTACCTGCTGTGCAGAAGCCCCTATTCCACCACCCCACTGCAAGGCAGAGGTCCTGCGCTGTCCCCCCCCCCCCCCCCCCCCCGCTCCACTCTTGGGAGGTGGAGAATGGGAGGAAGACCTGGGGAGCGCCACGAGCTGCACTTTAACTGTAAAAGAGCTGTAATGCGGCTCGCGAGCAACAGTTTGTTTGGCCACCCTGGCGTAGAGTGGCCATTCCTACAGTGTCGTGTCCTTTTTGTTTAAACTTGACTTAGCAGTTACTGCTCCTTGCTCCCAGTTACCAGGCCCCTGGAGATGTCCACTGCCCAGATCCGACAGTTCCAAACAATTCTTGGGTGCTCGGGACAGTCGTGGTGCATTCAGATATGAAGATCGGGTGTGAGTTCTAACAAACCTGGCTGCAGTAAGGATAGTGTAGCACATATGACCACCACATCCTTGGTTCTGGGACATGAGGGAGCTGTGGCAGTAGAGGTGATGAGAATCTCCTATGGCATTGCAAGGAGGAGACTGGCTCTGTGGCTGAACATTGGCATCATTAGCTATGCACTGTGGCTAGTTGAAAAGTCCTGGATCCATCCTTATTGGTCACTGTCCAGATGTTCCGAGCAAGGAGTAGCGTTCTAACCTGATGGATCAGAATTCACAGAAGTGGCCTTTAGCTGTGGAAAATTAAAGGCTGCTAGTTATGAAGAGTTTGGGGTGTCTTGTATTCACTACGTTACCTTTCCTTTCCGACCAATAGGCTGGGTGTAGGGCAGAGATTGTGCTACAAACTAGCTCCTTTTTGGTGTTCTGTCCACTTATCTTAATAATGACCCCATCTCAGTTGTGAAGGAAGATGAGCTGCCTGTGGAAATTCTAGGGATTCCTCTCCCGTCTGCACCAATTCTGTCATCCTTGCTATGATTAATAATGTATCTGTACCACTGACTCGTAGACTTCAGTTAGTGCAGGAGGCTGTTGGAAACAAGGGAGTGATCGCTATGGGTAGAAGAGAGAGTACATGCTTTCCTCTGACTATCTCCTTGGGGTGTAGTCTCCCATCTTATGGCTTGGTAGTCTGAGAAGCCTCTGTAATGTAGCTAGCAAGTACCTTTCTGCTGAGAGCTAGATATGACATCATTAAAATTGGATTGCAGACATCTTCTCCGGTAATTCTTTGTGCGAATATCTTGTAGTGGGGCATGAGGGTGGGTTGGCAGGAGGAATAGAATGTATTAGTTTGTGGAAATCTCATGGATTCCTCATGAGTCGTGGAGGGCAACCTGTGTTCTAGGCAGCCAGGGTGGATAGGAGGCCAGCAGTTATGCCTGCTCTAGCTTTGCCAGTGTGCTGTGCTGTGGGCTTTACCATAACTCTTTCACGGCTGTCTCCTGCTTCATGTTCTCTCCTCTATCAAGGGACATTCCTGGGATGCATAGGAGGCTTTCAGGAGGGGGCTAAACAAAGAGGAAGCCTTGATGCCATAGGGAAAATGCCAGTGAAAATGTTCTCTGCACTTCTTTTGGAAGGCTTTGCTAAATAGTGTCTACTGAAGGAGCCAAAGCGCAGCTGCTAGCTTTATTGAAAAGGAGACTGAGGTGTACTGTACATGTGTAAAGGGGGCTCTGTGATAACTGTTCCAGTGCTCCTTCCTGGTGCTGGGTTGTGATCCTCAGGCTGGCTTTACTGCTTTTGTCAGACAAACCTGGGATGTAGGAAGCTTTGGCGTTTGCCTGTGTGGCTTCTTGTAGAGGTGCTTCTGCCTGAGGATACTGCATTCTCCCGATAGCAGCAAGTGCCGACATGCAAGGGAATGAATGGCAAGGGAAACTGCAGCAGAGTCCTTGGAATGTATGAGCTATTCTCCATCTGATAGGGCTGTGCATGGTGTCTAGTGCAGGAGAGATAGGGCAGGAATGTACAGTGTACGGCTTAGCCTTGCTTATGGAGATGATTAACTCTGTCAGTGCTGTTTGAACTGGTAAAAGTAGTCTATCCTAAGAAGTTTTCCAGCGTTTTCATTTTGTGGACCTTCTCATAAAAAAGGGATCCTCAAATGGACCCAACTCCTTTCCCACCCCCAAGCGCCCTTTCTTGCACTGCTTGATCTGCTACATATCTCATTCTGCAGACCATCACGTGGGGCTACATGCACCACCATTTGAGAACCACTGTCCCAAGCTGTCTAAATCAGTGACAGAACATTGGCAATTGCTGGGAACTACCTTGAGGCATCCTAGTCAGGATTAATTGCCACTGGT
This sequence comes from Chrysemys picta bellii, assembly GCF_011386835.1. NCBI lineage: Eukaryota > Metazoa > Chordata > Testudines > Emydidae > Chrysemys > Chrysemys picta. The sequence continues at coordinate 11,279,067 of NC_088805.1, read as the reverse complement.
TCATATCAAATGGCGTTGGCAGAGCTGTGGGATTCAAAGACCAGAATAGCAGGGACATCGCCGTTCATAATTGTTTCATTGTCAAAGCTTCCTGGGGGAGGTGCAAGCTATGGACCTGGTGTTCAGATGCCACTGTGTGCCTTAGAAATACCTAGGTATTATATGCCTCCGTTTTTTAAAAAGAACAGGAGTACTTGTGGCACCTTAGAGACTCACAAATTTATTAGAGCATAAGCTTTCGTGAGAGCCACTCTATATGCATCCGAAGAAGTGGGCTGTAGCCCACGAAAGCTTATGCTCTAATAAATTTGTAAGCTTTCGTGGGCTACAGCCCACTTCTTCGGATGCATATAGAGTGGCTCTCACGAAAGCTTATGCTCTAATAAATTTGTGAGTCTCTAAGGTGCCACAAGTACTCCTGTTCTTTTTGCGGATACAGACTAACACGGCTGCTACTCTGAAATCTGTTTTTTAAGAATCCCCAACGCACAGGAAAGCTGGTATAGAATAGCCGCTTGAATGTAAACCGTGTCCTCAGTCTGTGAAGGGTACAGTTTGAGCTACACCCTGAGCTGAAGTCAGATTCCACTTTAGAGCGGTCTTACCAAGAGAGGAGTCTCCTCTCCACAGTCTGACTTACCATAGCAAACCCTGTTGCTCCTTGTCTCATGAGCTGCTTCCGCAGGTCCTGTTGGCCTAGCAATCTGGTGAAATTGGAGCACCAGCCATGCAAAGAGGTCAGGTATTGCTTGCTAAAGAATCTCATGACGTAAGCATTGCAACGGCTGTGTGTCTGTCTCATCTCTGCATTATTGATTCAGCGTTTTACAAGTGGAATGAAGTGATAACGGAGGGTAGGAATGGCATTGAGTAATATTGCTGTAGTAGACACTCCCCATCCTGCAATATTCTGCTCATGCTAGAAGGTCTGACAGTAACAGAGTGGAAAATGGGAGCCCCAGTGTTGGAGATTAGCAGCTATGGCCCTATATGCAGTTTCTATGTCACCAAGGGAAGACTGAGCCTTATTTAGTAACCAATAAGTGGAATATTTTCCACTGCTATGCCCCCAGGTCTGTGTGCTGTGAATCTTTGGGAGTCCAGGTTGCGACACATTAAATACAGTCCCTTTGCTTCATTCCTGGCAAGTTTGCTCCAGGGGGAAACAGTGGACCTGATGTTCTATTGTCAGATTGTGCTGTACCTGTCTCATTGCTACAAGAGGACTAAATCCATTCCCTGGAATGAAGCCTCTGACCTCTCTTTGACCTTGGAAGTTTCTAGACTACAAGAGGAGCTCTAGCAGGTAGAAAGTCTCAATCGGAGACTGTAGTAAAACAGTAGAGTTACTGCAGCGTGTGTGGCTGTTACTGGGGTGTTGTGTCAGGTTGTGATCCCAGAGATGCTGCAGTGTGTTCTGGGGGCCGGGGAATTGCAGTGTAAGTGGGACTGGCAGAAGGTTGGTATGCAAATCTAAAATAAGGGCAGCCCTTTGGAGCTGAACATGCAGAGTGATGGGGTTGCTGCCAAGTTAGCGAATTGCTCTGAAAGCTTCCCTGGAGCTGTGTGTAGAGCTGTCATGGTGCCCTCTATTGGCCAGCAGCAATACAAAAACTATTGGTCCCCAGTGAGTTCAGATTTTTCAGTGAACATGTTTCATGTTGGTTGGGAAAGAGAAACCTTTTTATTTGCTTCTCCGATATCACACAGCACTGCCTGTCTTGGAGGAGGGAAGAGGAGAGGAATATTCAAGAAGGAACATTTCCTTAACCAAGAAATCAATCAAGACTGTAACATTTGTATGTTAGGAGGAGCCTGCAATGTGGGCTAGTCCAGTGTTGTTTCAAACTTTTTTTTTTTTTCTGGCAACCCAGTTGAAGAAAATTGTTGATGCCCGTGACCCAACAGAACTGGGGATGAGGGGTTTGGGTTGTGGGAGGAGCTCAGGGCTGGAGCAGAGGTTTGGGTATGAGAGTGAGGTCTGCGGGGTGGGCCGGGAATGAGGGGTTCGGTATGTGGGAGGGGGCTCTGGGATGGGGCAGGGTGTGGGAGGGGGTCAGGGCTCTGGGGTGGGGGTGCAGGCTCTGGGGTGGGGCTGGAGATGAGAGGTTTGGGGTGCAGGAGGGGGGCTCTGGATTTGGGGGGTTGGAGCTCAGGGCTGGGGCAGGGGACTGGGGCATGAGGTTGGAGGGCGGGCTTACTTCGGGCGGCTCTTGGTCAGTGGCCATGCTAAGGCAGGCTTCCTGCCTGTCCTGGTGCTGCAGATTGTGCTGCGCCTCGGAAGCGGCCAGCAGCAGGTCCGGCTCCTAGGCGGAGGCGCGCGGCTCTCGCCCGCAGGCACCGCCAATGGGAGTGCCGAGCTGGTGCTCGGGGCAGAGGCAGCGCGTGGAGCCCCATGGCCCCCCCGCCTAGGAGCCGGACCTGCTGCTGGCCACTTCTGGGACGCAGCCCGGTGTCTGAACAGGTAGGGACTAGCCTGCCTTAGCTGGACAGCACCGCCAACGGAACTTTTAACAGCCTGGTTGGCGGTGCTGACCAGAGCCACCGTGACCCAGTGCCTTACATTCCACAACCCAGTACTGGGTCGCGACCCACAGTTTGAAAACCCCTGGGCTAGTCTATAAAGGCCTTGGCGGACCAATCCTTAGGGGGCACTTTTCCACTTGATGAAAGTGTCACAGACTGGTACAATTCAGCAGGGTCTGACCACCTGGGCCTCAGTGTCCCTTTTGGGAGTGAGGGTTAGTGTAGTGAACTGAACTTTACTCTACTCTTATGTTGACCTCAAAATGAGTTTCTCAGCTCTTCAGGTGGTTGCTCCCTATCTTATTTCCCTTCCTGCCTCTCTCCACCCAATGTGCACAGGCCTTGGGGGATCTTGCCCTGGTGTATGTAACTGAACTGCTCTGGAAGCAGTCTAAAACCGAAGCACAGTTCGTCACCAGCCTCCCTGATCATATGGCTCAGCCGCTCTGGCTGAGTAACTGTGAGTGATCCCCCTCCAGCCTTTTTTTCTCCCCTCCTCCTTCAGCTTCCTGTTCCTCAGCTGTATAGTGTTTGCTCAAGTCAGGAAGGGGGAGGATGTGGGGGGAAGTTAATCATTAAACTGTACTGTCTGCCACGTAACCGTTCACAAGCAGGGAGTAGAGGGGTTGTGTCCATATTTCCTTTCTATACACCGTGGCTCTCTTTTTGTCAGTGGGCAGCTGGGAAGGTTGTGTTTCTTCTTTACGTCACCTGCGCTTGCTCTCCACTCTCTCCCTTCCCCTCCTTGTCCACCCTGTCACATGCACAGACACACGGGACCAAGCAGGTGCATCTAGCTAGTTTCGCTTAGTTTTGTGCTGTGTAGCAAGAGGAAATGGAGTACCTTCTGCTCAGCCTCTCCTTTGAGAGGCAAGTGAGCTGAGAAAGCATTTTTTTGCGAGGAGCTGAAAGTTACGTGTCTGCCCCTTAGAGGGAGAAGAGCAGTAGAATGGGAGGGATAGGAAGGTGTGTCCAGAATGCCTTGCACAGGACTCAATGCTTTTATTTGCTATGGGTGTGGAGACTCTGAAGGCTTGAGTTTGTGTGGTTTTCTTGCTTCCTGGTGGAGTCTGATTTGCTTTTAGTCATTGGTCCGGAGAAGTGCATGGAGGCAAGAACCACACCTTCCCTGATAGATTGTGCAGGAAACTGTACACAAAACCACAGAGTCCTTGGACCTGCACAGTCAGAGTGGCGGCAGTACTTTCTTGGCTCCTCTGAGGTATGTGTCTGTATAGCTCTGGAATCCACCCGCTGTTCTGTTGCTTAAAAAAGGTTGGACTGACTTTTCCCCAGCTGTGAAAAGCCCTTGGGGAATCTGTTCCTGGGATATTTTGGCCACCATAAGATGACGACTGTGGTTTAAATGACTTGGAGTATCTTTTGGTGAGACTAAAGTCATGGCATTAATTTAACATACCTCCTCTGCTGGGGCCCTCTATTCTGCCCTGCCATAGGGATGGGCTCTGATTTAAGAGGTCTTTCTCCATGGTAACACCTTGGCCCATGGAGGAAGATGCCCTTGGGAGAACAGGAAAGCCTCTCCTTCCTTCCTTTGTGTAGTGTAACAACTTCTGTCGCCCATTTGACCTTTGAATACAGTTTGGGTTATTGAATATGTTGGTCTTGTATGAGCTGCTCAGCTTGCGAAGGGGTTTTGAGGAGACAGCCAGTAGGCTGCCATCAGAGACTGTGTGATGCCAGCTGGGGTTTGGGAACTGTGCTTTGCTTTGGAAAGCCCAGATGTCTGTGATGCCTAGCAATGGGAGAGATTTTCCCTCTGGGTTCTGAAGGAGCTGCAGTTGTGGTGGAGGGGATGGAGATCCAGAGCAGTTAAAGGGGCTTCTGGAGAAGCAGCTTAATCTCCTAGTCCTACGTAAGCTGCATTACTTTACTGGACTCTAGCAGCGTTCTGTGTCTCTGAACTGTCCTGCCTGGTACATCTTGATGCTCTGGTAATGGAGAATGCCTGTGTCCCTTGTGGACCAGCTCCTCTCTTCTCTACTAGCCTTAAGTAGGTGTGCGTTGGAGTCCATTGCTCCTCTGTAAGGCTGGGCACCCAGCCAGTGAGGCTTTCTTTAGAAAGCAAGTACAGTATAGACCTGCAATGCTTCACTGGAGTTTCCGCCATTGGGGATTGCAGAAGGTGCCTTGGGGTGGGATCACAGGCCCAGCAAGCTGGGATTTGGCTGTGAGTCACTGCAAAGGGTGCTTGCTGTGCTTGGACTGGGCAAGGAGCAAAGTTTGCGGGAAGAAAGCCAAAATGGTGGGTACCCTTTTTCTTGCCCCATCTCAGAGGTTGAAGTGACTCTTCTGATTGCAGAGAGAGTCTTACCCATTATGTGTTTCCCTCTGCCTGACCTGCTAGTGTGTACGTTTTTAGCTTTATGGAGGTTTTTTCTTCCCTTCAAAAATGTGTAAGCAGCCTCCACCCAGCAAGTTAAGAACTGTTTCCAGGCGATGAAATTGCATTTACCTGGCAGGCGCCATCCAGTTAACCGTTGGTGTGGCTTGCTGTGTGCTGAGGAGGAATCTTGTTCCTCTGGGAGGCAAGTGCTAGCTTGCTGCACTGATAGACCGATTGAAACTTTTTGAAAACTGATTGAAAAGGTCTCTTTTGTGCCGGTTCAGGCTCGTTTGATTCCAGAGAAAATCCTTTCCGGGGAACTCGTTTCCTGGAGAAAGTGGCATTCACGGCCATGTTTTAATGATATGGGGCTTGTAATTAGTCTGTGTCAATATCTGACGTAGATCTGTCCGAGTTCTTCTACTGCAAAGCACAATGAGACCAAAAGCTCCTTGCTGCTGGGCTGTTCCCCAGTTTAGCACAAAATCCCAGATTGGGATTTCTTCCGGCTACTTTGGTGCCTCTTGAAGTTTCCTTTTATAACAGAGGTTTTACTGACCCACTTGCCCTGTCCAGTACAGTTTTGCAGGATGTGCAGTAGATCATCCATAGGGGCTGTAAATGTGACACCATCTGAATGAGGGGAAGAGGAATTAACTGGTGGTCTGCCTAGCCAAGACAAAAAGACCCTTTGTGTTTTTTCTCTGCAGATGCTTTACTAGCGGACCTGGAGTCTACCACCTCTCACATCTCCAAACGGCCTGTGTTCTTGTCGGAGGAAACACCCTATTCCTATCCAACTGGAAACCATACATACCAGGAGATCCCAGTGCCCCCACCTGTGCCACCCCCTCCTTCCAGCGAAGCCCTGAATGGGACTGTGATTGACCCTTTAGACCAGTGGCAACCCAGTGTCTCTCGATACATCCACCAGCAAGTAAGTGTGCGATGCTAGGGGGAAGCGAAGAGGTCTGTGCATGTCTTCTGATCTGATGTAGAGCGTATCTAGGGTGCAGGAGATGAGGTGAGGGAGGGAGAGGATTGTGGGAAGTAAGGAGGCGTTTGGGTAATCAGCAGGCTGGCATGTGGTGAGGAAATGGGGGAAGTTTCCCAACAAGATGGAGTGATTGGGGGAAGGGAGAGTCTAGGCACCCACTTCTGTCTGGTTTAGTGATAAAATACCAGTTGAAGACCCATCATCAATGTTCCAGTGAAAACCACAGTACAAAAGACTAGTATTAATCATCCACCTTGCAGCCTATGGAAAGGAGACTGGGAAGTTTCCAACTCAGAGGCAAAATTCCTAGGTGAGCTAGAGGGAGCGTGAGACATGTTGCTGGGCTAGCTTGTGCAATAGGGGTTGAGGCTGATCTGCAGCTGTTTGTTGTCAAGATTTGACCTGTTAACTTCACTGAAGTGTGCGCATGTGTTCAATGTTCTCAGTCTCCAATACAAATCTCATTTCCTCAGTCCCAGTCTCCTGTCTACAGCTCCAGTGCCAAAAGTGCCAGTGCCTCCGTTCCCCGAGAGAGTGTCTGCTCTTCTTCCTCACGTGCCAGTGAAGAGGAGCACGTCTACAGGTATCCTGCCCCTCCTAGGGAGATGAGAAGCCTGAATTGTGGTGGGGGTGCTGTGGGCAGTAAGCGCTGTGACTCTGCTTCCAGTTATAGGAGGCGGGACAGATACTGACCCCCCCCCCCCCCCCCCCCCCAAAATCCTGTTTCGGTTTTACTGCTCAGGGCTCTCTAGAGTTCTGAGAACTCCTTTTCCATGGAGGTCATTGTTAATTTAGCCTTGTGGAAATGACTTTGAGATGGGAAAGCTGGTTTAATCCCTCCATAGGCAGGGTAGGAGGCCACATGAGCCAGTGAATAGGGCACCAGAGAATCAGAAAAAAATGGCTTTTGTTTCCAACTCTGCCCGTGACTTTCTGTCTGATCTTGGATAAGTCACTTAACCTTCTGTGTTTGTTTTCCCAATTGTACAGTAACTCCTCACTTAATGTTGTAGTTTTGTTCCTGAAAAATGCGACTTTATGCGAAACGATGTTAAGTGAATCCAATTTCCCCATAAGAATTAATGTAAATGTGGGGAGGGGGCGGGATTTTTTTGGCCAGACAAAAGACATTAATTATATACCTATGCAGTATAAGTTTTAAACAGTTTAATATTGTACCCAACAATGGATGAGTGTGAAGCTTGGTTGAGGTGGTGGAGTAAGAGGGTGGGATATTTCCCAGGGAATGTCTTGCTGCTAAATGAGCAACGAGCACTTGGCTGAGCCCTCAAGGGTTAACAAGCTGTTATTAATATAGCCTCACACTCTACAAGGCAGCGTGGACTGAGGCAGGACGGAGGAAACACAATAGATGCAGGGCAGTGGCTGCAAACACTTCCCTGTAAAAATTGAACACGATGATGAACCCACGCTATCCAGCTAGAGCGCACCACTCCCTCCTCCTGACAGCACAGCCACGGCTGCACAGGTGCTGACTTTCACAAGTGCTTGGGGGGAGGGGGGGATGTGCATGAGTGATAGAGATGTGTGTTGCCCCTTTAAGTACGCTGGCCCCACTTCAAGTATGCTGCCCTTTTAAGAAGTTCAGACAGGAAGCATTGGTTTCCAGCAAGCTCCCCCCTTTCTGTCCCTGAGCCCTGGCCCCCTCCTCTGCTTTGTGGAGAGGGGGTATGGAGCGGGGGGGGTGTGGCAGGAGCAGGGGGACATCCTGACATCAGCACCCTCTTCTCTTCCCCTCCCACCCCCCGCAAGCAGGAAGCTCCCGAGAGCAGCTCCAAGGCAGAGGGAAGGTCAGGAGCAGCGGGGGAGCACCTGAACTGCTGCTGGGCAGCTGCTGAGTCTCGTACCTTACAGGGAATTTAGGGGAGCTGATGGGGAGATGCCAGCCCCTCCAGTTCTAATCCCCAAGAGGAGGAGCTGCTCTTCCAGGGAATCCTGCAAGCGGTGGCCAAAGCAGGCGGCTGCCAAACAACGTGATAAGGGAGCATTGCGCAACTTGAAATGAGCCTGTTCCCTAATAGATCAGCAACGTAACAACGAACATCGTTAACCGGGACAACATTAAGTGAGGAGTTACTGTACGGGAAACCTGAGCCTGCTCTGACTCTATGGAGGAACAGCTCCATAAAAATGCAAAGGATAGTCTCCTGTATCCCATGTTAAGCGTCCTAGATGCAGTTTGTTAGAGGGGAGATAGACGCTGCGTCCAGGGAACGACCAACAGAAATGATTCAGTTACTTGTGAACTGGCTGGATGTGAAGTGATTTGACTTATAAAATGACCTTGAATGAAGGAACAATCTGACTGCTCATGGCAAATTTATAAAGATTGCACTAACCCAAGGTCCCAGGGCCCTACAGGGCTGAAAGGTCCAAACCTGAGTCAAGTTGGGACCCAGGGTTCAAGCCCTGTTGGTTTGCTGTGTTGATGCAGCCCCACTGGACTCATGCTCTGGCAGTCTGCCAAAAGTATCCCACAATCCTATGGCTGATATTTTTGGTGGATAGTCCAGTTTTCCCACAGTGCATCATGAACAAAGGGCTAGAGCGGCCACATTTTGGGAGGGCGCTAGGAAGTCTGGGATTTGCGTGGCTGGACTCAGTCCTGTGTAATGCAGTGTAGACAGTGGAGCCCCAGGTTGGCACCCAGGGTTCAGCAATTCCTAACCTGAGGTTACAAATGCTGAAGCCCTAGATTAACAAACCCAGGATCTGTTAACCCGAGTTCTACTCATCCTGGTCTACATTGCAGTGTAGACACACCCAAACATGGATGCCCAAACCTTTCCCAGTCAATCAGTAATGGCAGATGCCAGGGGCATGAGAACTGCATGTAAATGCCACAAAATGGAGCAGTTTGCAGCTTCCCTTGTTTGTTAATCTCGGGGCATGGCTGGCGGGTCCCAGCAAGAGGTGCAGCCTGGCTGCATTGATCAAGATGACACATTGCATACTGGAGCTACAACATCGGTGGACTTCACCTTCAGATTCAAGATGGGGGTAGCCACTGGTCGTATTCTGGAACTTCAGGGTTGTCATTTGTACTGTAGGCTTTGTGGAGTCCTAAAGCCTAACAATACCATTCTGATATGGCAGGGAGATAGATAGTGGGTGTGATTGTCGGTCACAGGACTGGCAGCCAGGAAGTGTTGATTTCTAATCCAGATTGGAAACTAACTTGTTTTGTGACATTAAAGAAATCACTTCTCTCTGTGCCTCAGTTTTTCCTATCTGATAAACTGTGGTAAACTTATTTCCTTCCCAGAGTGGTTGCAAAGATTAATGTCTACAGCACTCTGAAGATGGAAAGCACTACAAGTGCTAGTATTGGTATGAAAATGGGGAGTGGGGGTGCAGAATATCCCTAAGGGATAAGTAGTATCTAAAACAAACATCACACACAGTTCTATATTAAAATAACATTAAATGTCCATATTTAATGTGGTGTTATGATGGTCATTAAAAATTGTTTAAGTGGAGTAGCACCCTGGAAGGTGAAGGGTTGTGTAGCAGTTTATTGGGGCTTAAAGAGAGACCTTATGCCTTGCTGGTGGGTTTTTGTCACCATGTACCCAGCTGTATGCTGTTTTATCACTTAGTAGTTAAGGAGGCTAGACCAGGGGTGGGCAAACTACGGCCTGCAGGCTGGATCCAGCCCCTCAGGGCTTTGGATCCAGCCTGCAGGACTGCCTCCAGTGGCCCCACGGGCCCCGCGCCATTCTCAGAAGCGGCCGGCACCACTTCCCTGCGGCCCCCGGACCGGGGAGGCAGAGGGCTCTGTGCATTGCCCTTGCCTCCAGGCAGCGCCCCCTACAGCTCCCATTGGCCGGGAATGGGGAACCGCAGCCAATGGGAGCTTCAGGGCAGGTACCTGGAGGGGCAGCAAGGGCAGCACACGCGGAGCCCTCCGTCCCCGCTCCCTGCAGCACTTCCTGGAGTGGCGTGGGGCTGGGGACAGGACAGGCAGGCAGGGAGCCTGCCGTGGCCCCAGTGTGCACCGCTGCCACCCTGGAGCTGCTTTAGGTAAGCGGCGCTGGGCCGGAGCCCGAACCCTGCCTGCACCCTGCCCCCCAACTCCCTGCCCTAAGCTCCCTGCCTGCACCTCACACCCTGCCTGCACCCCAACTCCCTGCCCTGAGCCTCCTTGTACATCCTGCACCCCAACCCCTGCCTTGAGCCCCCTTTGCACTCCGCACCCCTCCTGCACCCCAACCCCCTTCCCAGAACTCCCCCATACACCCCGCACCCCTCCTCTGCCGCAATCTCTTGCCCTGAGCCCCTTCCTGCACATCGCACCCCCTCCCACACACCGCACTCCCTCCCGCACCCTAACCCTCTGCCCCAGCCCTGCATACAATTTCCCCACCCAGATGTGGCCCTCGGCCCAAAAAGTTTGCCCATCCCTGGGCTAGACAGCAGAATGCTGGGTGGGGTATGTACTTCAGTTGCCTTCCCGTCCTCTAAACCAGCCATGCTTCACCTCTTCCTCAAGGAGGGAATTTCTTTCTTGCTTTTGTGATGTCAGTGGAAACAAATGACTTTCTTCTATGCTAGCTAATGGTTCTGCTTCTCTTCTGCATATCCTTGATCTGCAGTTTAACCCTGTGCTACGTGCAGCCATAGAAATCGTTGTTCATTGCTGCTATTGCGGAGTGAGGACACAGCTGATCAGCTGCTTTGTTGCTAATGTGCTCCAACAATGAGCACCAGCCGATACTATGCTGAGTGCATTTATTGATTGTATTTTTAGTGTGTACGTTAAATGTCTTGGGTTCCTGACAAGATGCCTGTGGGGCTCTTGTTATAAAGCTTTCCCCAGACCCCACCATGCTTCATCTTTCACCCTAAAGGGGGGTGACTCCAGTTTTACACTCCTCTTTTCCCTCTCAACCCAGTTTTCCCAACAAGCAGAAGTCTGCAGAACCATCTCCCACCATGATGAGCTCTTCATTGGGCAGCAACCTGTCAGAACTGGACCGACTGCTCCTAGAACTGAACGCTGTTCAGCACAATCCCCCTAGTGGCTTCCCAACAGGTAGGAAGTGATGACCCATGTGTCAGTGCTAGGTATGTTGATGCCTGAATCTCACACCTCCCTCCATGTATAAATCTCCCTGTAACTCTTTCTTTCTCCCCTGCCCAGTTCAGCCTCCTTTTTGTCCTCCCCATATTGTACCTGCCTCTCTTTCCACTGTAAGTGAGGGTCTATTGACTCTGTTTCTTTTCCTGTAAGATGAAGCCAGCAGGAGCCCCTCCCTGCCCAGTGGGACTGGACCTCACTATGTTGTCCCAGAGAGCACTAGCTCTTTGGGGGTGAAGGCAGCACCCCCTACAAAAGAGAAGCCAAAGCGGAACGGAGGGCGTGGGATTGAGGATGTGCGTCCCAGTGTGGAGAGCCTTTTGGATGAACTGGAGAGCTCTGTGCCAAGTCCAGTGTGAGTACTGACCCAGCTACTGTTCCCTTGGGTGCCGGGGGCGTTGGGGCAGAGAGGGGTTAGTGACTCCACACAGTTTAATGACAGTACTTAGGAGAGTGCAGTACTGGCTGGGCAGATGGCCTCCTGTTTCCTTGGTAATGAGGGGATTTGCTCTCTCCAAACTGGGGAAGGTCAAGGAGGAAGTTGAAGATTGTGGCCATGTCTGCTTCTTTTTTGGGCTCAGATTTACTGCAACTGCCATTGAGTCAGAAGCTGCTAACGTTGGAAAAACAGATAAGCGTATAATGGGTCACTTTACCATTTGCGGATACATGTTCAAATCCAGATGGACCTGTCCTCCATGAACTTATCTCATTCTGTTTTGAACCCAGTTATGCTGACTGAAAATTGTCACCATCTGACCAAATAAATTGGGTGGGTCTCAGTCTAGTGCCTACTGGATGGTTGCTCATATCACAAACTATCACAACTGCACTAATTGGCATCTTTGGCAGTCTCCTAGCGAGAGCAAAGGGTTGGAAGTGCCACAAAAGCGGATTTCCTGGAAGGCCTGTTGAGGCGTATTTGGGGTCCAAGCGTGGGGAATCTGGCTGTGCTGTTTTCCTTGCTGTACCTGTCCTGGGAATAAACAGAATCCCAAGAGCTGAGGCTGTCAGCCTGGGGTTTTTCACCACCACCATGTTCAAATGTAACGTGTGTGGTTTGGTTTTGTTTTTTTATCAGCCCTGCCATCACTGTGAACCAGAGTGAGGTGAGCAGCCCACAGCGGGTCACCTCCAGCCAGCAGCAGACTCGCATATCTGCTTCTTCAGCCACAAGAGAACTGGATGAGCTGATGGCATCTCTCTCGGACTTCAAGGTGCCCAACCGTAATAACTTCTGATCTTGTGTTCTCCACTCACTTGTCTGTCGTCCATTTCTACTGACAGCCTCCTCTCCTCAGATCACCCACTGCAACCGTTACTCCTTGTACCAGTCAATTCTCGGTGGCGTATTAGTGCTGTCAAAGTGCTGCTGCAGGTGTGATTGGTGTGATGAAGTCTTATATCTGGTGTGGATAATGCAGAGACTTGTAAACTAAGATCTGTCAGGGTTTGCCCTAGTGTAGCATTCAAAGGGACTAGGCTAATCTTCTGAAGTGGTGAGCAATAGATAGGATATGCTGATGCCAAGTGCAGATCTCATAATGTCCAGAAGTCTCTTAGAAGCAGGGAGGATTTTCTGATGTAACTGCTGCTGTGTCGTCCCAAATGCTTAGCTAGCATTCAGGGGTGTTTCTCCCCATGCCAAGCACTGGATCAAGGCAATGCTTATCTCTGTCAACATCATGAGGGGAAATCCCAGCTGGTGTAGTGCCCACTTTTTTGTTCTGATTCAGGAAAAACACTTCATTGAAATGATGATTAACTGCACCTATGTTGCCCAGCAACACCAATTTGTACGGTGGGGATATCTTTTGTGGGGGATAGGGAGGAGTGTGACAGTGTGTGATTCACACTGAAGTGAAATGCTTTGTTGGCAACAGATAGGAGCTGAGTTCTTCTAAGTGTAGAGTCCATTGTTTTGGTGGGTTGTAATTTAATAAGAGGAACCCATCTATTTACTGGCAAAGACCAGCCTCTGCTGCTCTGGAGGATATCTCCTTTGTTGCCCTTGATTTTTCCCAATCAGGAAGATGGGAGATGATTTTTGAGACTTCCAGGCAGATGATTTGGGCAGTAAAGATTTCATCTCAAAGGGCAAGAAATGTCCAGAGTTGGGTTCAGGTAAAAATGGGGTTGACGTCTAAGCCTTTTGGGGCAGGAGGATGGGAAGTGCTGCATCAACACATCTGCTGGAACATACGAATTTTCATACTGGATCAGACCAATGATCCAGCTATTTCACTGGCTAGTACCAGCTGGTTGAGAGGAAGGTTGAAGGGAAAAAAAAAAAGGAATAACCTGCCCATGAGGGAAGTTGCTTCCTCAGTTAGTGGTTACCTTATGAGCTGGAGTGAGAGGGTTTGTATCCCTTACATAAGATTTTTATATAGATAAATATAGATATTACACATGCTCACACAAACATTGGATGGTCTCATCCTTTCAGATGTATAATACTTTTTCTTATCATGCATAGCTAACCTGTGGAACTCATTGCCACATGATATCATTTATGCTACAATCTTAGCAAGATTACTAAAAGATTCCATTTTATGATTTTTAATATTTTGAATTTTACTTGAATTGAATCTCTCTTCTATTATGAGTGAGGGTAAAGTAGGAGTGCCTGACTTACCCTCTTTATAACACTCATTATTTTGTGTATTTCTACCATATCCCCCCTTAAGTCTTTTTTCCCCCTAATCCAGTAAAGTCCCAATCTTTTCAATCTGTCTTCATATGAAAGTTTCTCCAGGCCTCTGACCATTTTTGTCACCTGAATGCCCTCTGTTCCCACTGTATTTATTTATTTTTTTTTAGATGAGCAACCAGAGCTCAAGAAATATTCCAGAATGGGGGAGAGGGTACCATGGATTTATGACATTAGATTTTCAGTGTTTTCATTCCTTGTGCACCCTAACATCATTTGCTTTTTTGACTGCTGCTATGGGGGGGGGGGGACGGATAGCTCAGTGGTTTGAGCACTGGCCTGCTAAACCCAGGGTTGTGAGTTCAATCCTTGAGGGGGCCATTTAGGGATCTGGGGTAAAAATCTGTCTGGGGATTGGTCCTGCTTTGAGCAGGGGGTTGGACTAAATGACCTCTTGAGGTCCCTTCCAACCCTGATATTCTGTCATTCTATGTATGGAGCAAAGGCTTTCATTGAGCTGCCTGTTTCTCTTAAGTGTTTACAGTTAATTTAGAAACCAGAAATGGGTGTGAGGACTTTAAATTTGGAAGGAATAATTTACATTATTTTGCATTTGTTGCAATGAATTTAATCGGCTATCATGTGGCCCAATCACCTAGTTTTGTTAGGATCTTATGAAGTTCCTCAGAGTCTTCTCTAGTCTTGACTAACTTAATCTTGCATCACCTGCAGATTTTGTCACTTGGCTGTTCACCTTTTGTTCTCACATCGATAATATATTAAACGATAACATCTCTAGTCCAGAGCATATTAACCTTCTGTATGTTGAAAATTGACAGTTTATTCAACTGTGCAGTTAGGGTAGAAAAGAATTCCCTCTTTGATAGCCCCAAGTCTATTATTCAAGCCAGAGACAGGTGACTTAGAAGCTGCAGGATAACCTGTTCAGCAGCCATATGTTCATGACATTGTCAATGTTTAGCAAATAAAATCTCATTGTGGCTACTGGCACTAAGCACAGGTATGCACAAGCGGACTCTTGATGACTGAGAAACGTCCTCCTGCAGCCTAAGGACTTCAGCTTTCCAGCCTTTTGTGTCTCTTCTCCAGAAGAGGCACTTGGGGTCGGGAGTCTGTAAGCCTGGGGGCTCGACTGTCTTACAGTCATTGGAAAGGCTGGGAGACTAAAGATCAGAGCACTAGTAAAAGCTGACTGGCAGGATGGGTGGTGTTTGGCTGGGCCGTTAGTCTCCGAATACTCTTGTCCCCCTTGCTTGTTTCCTAGCTGTGTTGGTGGCTGAGCCCAGGGAGCAAACCAGAAAATTTGGACCGTGCATTTGGGTTTCCGAAGTTACCCTCGACAGCAAGGGTTAGGGACTGTTCGGTTTTGTTTTTTAAATAATTTTGGTTTCATAAATACAGTAACTCCTTGCTTAAAGTTGCAGTTGTGTTCCTGAAAAATGTTACTTTAAGCGAAATGATGTTAAACGAATCCAATTTCCCCATAAGAATTAATGTAAATGGGGAGGGGTTAGGTTCCAGGGAATTTTTTTCGCCAGACAAAAGACTGTGTGTGTGTGTGTGTGTGTGTGTGTGTGTGTGTGTGTGTGTGTGAGACACACACACACACATTGTGAGTTTGTGAGAGAGAGAGAGAGAGAGACAGACACACAAACACCATGTGTGTGAGAGAGACGCACATTGCCCTTTTAAGTACGCTGACCCCATTCTAAGTATACTGCCTTTTTAAGCAGATCAGCAAGTTGAGACAGGTGATGGGGTACAGGAGCCGGGGGGAGGGGGACACCCTGACATCAGCTCCCACCCCCCTGCACAGCAAGCAGGAGGCTCCAGGGAGCAGCTCCAAGGCAGAGGGCAGGAGCAACACATGGCAGTGGGGGGAGGGACAGCTGAACTGCTGGCAATTGATAACCTGCTCGTCGGCTGCTGCACAGGGAACTTAGGGGAATGGGAAGCTGATAGGGGGGCTGCTGGCCCACCCTGGTTCCAAGCCCCCACCAACTAGCTCCTTCCTGCAAGCAGTGGACAAAGCAGGCGGCTGCCAAACGTTATAAAGGAGCTTTGTGCAACTTTAAATGAGCATGTTCTCTAAGTGATCTGCAACGTAACAACGTTAACCGGGACAGGAGTTACTGTATGAAGTTACATTTCTGTGAGATGCTGACGTGCCTAACTGTGTAACTGAAACTTACAGCTACTCCAGTGGTGTCGAGACTGCATAAACATCTCTATATCTATTTCTCTTTATTTCCATTATGAGAATGGCCATTCTGGGTTAGATCCATGGTTCGTCTAGTCTGGTATCCTGTCTTCCTACAGTGGCTGGTGCCAAATGCTTCAGAGGGAGTGAACAGAACATGGCAATTTATTGAGTGATCCATCCACTGTCATCCAGTCCCAACTCCTAGCAGTCAAAAGTTTAGAGACATCCAGAGCATGGGGTTGCATCCCTGACCATTTTGGCTAATAGCCATTGATGGACCTATCCTCCATGAAGTTATCTAACTCTGTTTTGAACCCAGTTATGCTTTTGGCCCTCACAACATTCCCTGGCAACAAGTTCCACAGGTTGACTGTGTGTTGTGCGAAGAAGTACTTCCTTATGTGTGTGTTAAACCTGCTGACTTAATTTCATTAAGGGGTACCTGGTTCGTGTGCTATGTAAAAGGGTAAAAGAACACGGCTTTATTTGCTTTTTCAACACCATTTGTGATTTTATAGACCTCTATCATATCTGATAGTTTTCTTTTCCAAACTGACCAGTCCCAGTCTTTTTAATCTCTCCTCATATGGAAGCTGTTCCATACCCCTAGTCATTTTTGTTGCCCTTCTCTGTATTTTTTCCAATTCTAATCTCTGTTTTTGAGATGAGGTAACCAGAACTGCATGCGGTATTCAAGGTGTGGGCATACTATGGCTTTATGATATTTTCTGTCTTATCTATCCCCTTTTTTGATTTCCTCTGCATATTGAGCAGATGTTTTCAGAAAACTATCCATGATGACTCCAGGATCTTTCTTGAATGGTAACAGCTCATTTAAACCCCATCATTTTGTCTGTATAGTTGGGATCGTTTTCCAGTGTGCTTTACTTTGCATTTATCTACATTGAATTTCATCTGCCATTTTGTTGCCCAGTCATTCAGTTTTGTGAGATCCCTTTGTAACTCTTTGCAGTTTGCTTTGGATTTAACTACCTTTAGTAATTCTTGTGTCATCTGCAAACTTTGCCACCTCACTGTTTATCCCTTTTTCCATATACATTTATGAATATATTGAACAACACTGGTCCCGGTACAGATCCTTGAGAGACCCTGATGTTTACTTCTCTCCAATGTGAAAACTGACCATTTATTCCGACCCTTTGTTTCCTGTCTTTTAACCTGTGACTGATCCATGAGAAGACCTTCCCTCTTATCCTATGACTGCTTATTTTACTTAAGAGCATTTGGTGAGGAACCTTGTCAAAGGCTTTCAGGAAGTCCAAGTGCACTGTATCCGCTCGATCACCCTTTTCCACATGTTTGTTGACCCCCTCAAAGAAGTCTAATAGATTGGTGAGACATGATTTCCCTTTACAAAAGCTGTTGACTCTTCCCCGACATATTGTGTTCATCTGTGTCTGATGATTTGAGTTTTTTTTACCGTAGTTTCAACCAATTTGCCTGGTACTGAAGTTAGGCTTCTCAGCCAGTTAATGGGCAGGATCACCCCAGAGTCTTTTTTTAAAATTGGTGTCACATTAGCTATCCACCAGTCATGTGGTACAGAGTCTGATTTAAGCAGTAGGTTATATACCACAGTTAATAGTTCTGCCATTTCATATTTGAGTTCCTTCAGAGCTTTCAGGTGAATAGTATCTGGTCCTGGGGACTTTATTGTTTAATTGATAAATTATGTTCCAAAACCTCCGCTCTTGGCCACTTGTCTGTTTCTTGTCAACCTCCTCTGTTGACATCACCACCTGCTCCCAGCAGTTACTTTCCCTTTTCTCTCACCTCCCAGTTGTTTCACTCTTCCCCTCTTCCTTTTTGTTTTTCACCCCTCAGTTCTGCTCTCATGTGCTAGCTCAGTTGCACAGTTGAATTGACAAGGTGTCTGGCCTATTTTGCTTTGGTGGGACCATGAATAGAGGCAGGGAGCAGCAGGTCTTTGCATGTCAAATGTTGATGCCCTGCTCTGCAGTGTACTCTGTAACTGTGAGAGATGAAAGGCTGTCCTTACTTCTGAGCTCCAGTCCTGTGCGTGTCTGAGAGAGGCAGAGAGGAATAAGGCAAACATGATAAGAAAGATGATTGATTAAAGCCAGGAGGACAAAGTCCAGACAGAAATGACAGCGTGTGGGTGGGTGATGTGGGCTTTTTGTTTGCTTTTAGTTCAGTTTTCTGCAAGCCATAGAGTAAAAGGTGCTGTTGCAGGCTGATGCATTAACCTTAATGAGTTGCTCATTCTGTTCGCTTACAGAATCCATTTGATTGTGTTGTTCGGCTTATCAGTCAGCTGGGCACTGAGGTTACTGAATGCACGAGTTTTGCACCTTTCGCATCTCTGTGACATGTGATTCCTCCTTACTATGTGACTTGGTGTCTGCATTAACCAGCCTCCTATTGTAGTGCAGCTCTTTATACATTAACTGCTGCATTCATTTTAATATTTTTAACATGTTGGAAAAATGATTTTTAGAGCAAAATAAGCAACCTTACTTTGAAAATGACTGGATTTTAGAAAGCTTGAAAATTTTGTCCCAAACTCAGGTAAAAATAGGAACGCCTTAACCATGGCATCTATGCTTCAGAGGGCAGTTGGTCTGTAAGGGAGAACAAATAGTGTAAACACACAGGAGTTTTCTAATAATTAATACACTTCAATATAGCACCTTTACTGCCAGAGTCTCTCTGTGCTTACAAACTATAGCTCGGAGGGAAGAGTGCCCTGTAATGAATCACTAGCATCGCTTTCTGCTGCCCTTTGGGTTTTCCTAGAGAGGTCTCCCATTCAGATGCGTACCAATCCCAGTCCTGCTTAGCTTGGCAGTCTGACATCACAGACAAGTTCTGTGATTGCATAGACCAGGGGTAGGCAACCTATGGCACGGGTGCTGATTTTCAGTGGCACTCACACTGGCCACCGATCCGGGGAGCTCTGCATTTTAATTTAATTTCAAATGAAGTTTCTTAAACATTTTAAAAACCTTATTTACTTTCCATACAACAATAGTTTAGTTATATATTATAGACTTCTAGAAGGAGACCTTCTAAAAACGTTAAAATGTATTACTGGCACACGAAACCTTAAATCAGAGTGAATACATGAAGACTCGGCACACCACATCTGAAAGGTTGCCGACCCCTGGCATAGACACTCCAGTCCCCTAAGCTGGAAGGGCCTGTGGCTTCCATCTGCTGGAGGGTTTTGCCTGCATCCAAATGAATTCTAGCACTTTAATCATGACAACACCCAATGAGGTAAGTAAATTGTGTTGGCTGGGATTTTCAAAGGAGCCCATGAGAGTTAGACACCCAATTCCCATGGGGGTTAAACACCCAACTCCCTTAGGCACCTTTGAAAATTCCAGCCATTATCCCTAATACTAAAAAAGGGAAATTAAACCCCGGAATGAGTTGGTGTCGGAGCTAGGATTAGAACACAGAGGCTCTTGCTGCCACTGTCATGCTAAGTGCTCTACTGAGCTGTCCCTCTTGTGGTAAGAGGCCTCACTGGCTGCCCAAATGTAGCTGTAAGAGGGAGAATGAGAAATCCTTTTATCAGTGGCAGACCAAGTGATCTCAGCTGTGATACTCTTCTCCCTCCCCCCCACCCCCCAAAAAAGTGACTATAGGCTAACTCTGTAAGGAAATGGGCTATAAACTTGATTTAAAAATGATCCTTTTACGTGGGTAAATTCCCCAAATCAGGAGTCATTGGGTGCAGTGGCAGACTTAGTAGGCCACAGTGGCTGGTTTGGGAGTGCACACAACAAGCCACGCTAATTTCTACTCCCGTAAGGAACTGGAAAGAATTCCTGTTTGTCACGTAGGAGCTGACATAGTGGACAGGATCAGAGCCATGATCTATCAGCTTTAAAATATAAGCAATGGAGAACTAAAACCAGAGTACCTGCCCCTGACCATTTCAGAGCATGTTTTGGAACAAAATGTATACTTCTCTCACCCAAATATAAAAGGGGCAAGAAAAGTGGGATGGGTGAGGAAGAAGAGAGTTAATGCAGGGCTCCCGAAGGACAGCCTCTGAAGTCCTAGAATGCTTCCCTCTGATTCATCATGTATTCGACCCAGAGAAGAGCCTTGTGATTTGAGCAGGCCAGAGCCTGAGTCATGTGCTCCTCTTGCCGTGAGTGCCCCGAGGCTACTGTATCAGGGAGGCAAATATTATTGCTTACATGCTTCATTGTTTTCTTCGAAAAGTATGTAAATTTCTATGCAAATTAATGCAAGTGTCTGATTCAGAGAAAGTTGCTAATGTGACTATCAGTCTTGGTCTAATGGGCTGGACCCTTGGGGCAGATGCACCAGCCCCATTTACAGGAGAAAGAATTAACTGCGGCTTTGAAGAGCCTCAGAAAAAGTACTCAATGAATGGCTGCATGATCTTTCCTCATTCCCAGCACCCTCCTTTGACAAGGGGCACAGCTGTGTGTTCACATTCCACACTCTGAGGTCCCACTTGTCCATCCCAGCTACCTTCATGGCTTCATGTCAGGAGGGCTCTGTGGTTTGCAGGCTTTGATTGTTCTGCCATGTTGTGCCTTGTTCTTTTCCTTTCCTCACCTCTGTCTCTATCTTCCCCCCCCTCTGTTCCTCTTTTTTTTGTCTCGTTTTTACAGGCTGTTTCCACTCTGTCACTGATTTCTGAACCCTCCCTGGAGCTGCTTTCCAGCCCAACAAATCCAGACTCAATCGACTCTCCTCCCGGTACAGTTCTGCTGCCCCAGTCAAAACCCCATGGGACAGGCCACAGCAGGGACCTACCAGCCCTGCTGCCACCTGCCACCTTGGAAGTCCTTCATATTGAAGAAGAAGGCAGCAGCGCTGCAGTTGCAGCTATTCCAGGACGTTCTGCCACCACTCCACAGCTCCGCTCTGTGGCTCGGATGGGTCAGTCACTTCCAGAGGACTTTGCTATTTCTGCTCCTTTTGGGGATCATGTGCTTTCTTTGAGCTCAGTCAGGCTGAGCCAAAAGTCAAATCCTCCTAGAGAGGTGTCGCAGGCCATGATATCCTCCAAGACGGAATCTCTGTCTGTTCCTTCTAGTGCAGAGGCCCACAGTCAGGGGCTTGATGAGGCAAAAGCCACTGAAAAGAAAGAGCACAGAACTGAGACCAAGCTCACAACTGTTCCTGTTTCTAGCCCTAGCATAACCAGCCAAGTGAAGGGGCAGACACCCAAGGAATCAGCAGAGCAGGCCATTTTCAGGGATAATTCAGCCTTTCCTTCCCAGAAGGATGGAAAAATGGAAGCAGCTTTAGATCAGCTGTGGGCTCTGGAGCTATCTGAGCTTATACCAGAGCTATATTCTGAGAATGACCATGTCTTGCAGTCAGCGTGTGAGCCTCCTATTGTGGCTGTGGACCGGTGGGATGTCTTCCCAGATACTAAAGGCCAGTTGGGTCTTGGAGCAGAACAAGGACAGAAGCAGGATGCTGAAATTGAGCATGAAAGCAGGACAGAGGACTCTCCTGATATGGTTAAAAAGAGGCAGAGCAGAGAGAGAACTCCTAGGAAAGGTGGCCCTACTAAGAGCAAGCCAGGAGAAGACTGGGAAAGAGAGCAAGTCAGAAGCTCAACAGTCACTCCAGAAAGGGCTGAAAATGTTTGGAAGGATGAATTGGATCTGCTGTCTGTCTCCAAGCCACCTATTGAGAGGATTTCTGCATCAGGCCAGGCAGGCATTGAGTGAATGCAGGAGTGGGCAGGTTCTAGCTAGCCGCCTGTGCATGGTGTGAGTGCATATTTGGGCTCTTCCGGAGCAGTCTGATAGCTTACTCCAGACTAACCGCATGCTGGTCTGGGGTGCTTGGAGTCACTGTAATGACAGCTGCATGGCGCAGAGGTCTGAGACCCTCCAATCTAGCAGCAGCTTTGTGGTACCTGTTGCATGTGGATCAGTGATTGGCTGCTTGTGCAGCATAGGAATAGCATCCATAATCTGCAGGCTGTCTCCTAGCTAGAATGGGGCAAGTGCATGATCTATAGAGGTCTCTGAAGAGCAAAGTGCTGTTCCCCAGTGATGGAGGGATTTGCTAAGGACTGTCCAGACTTGGGATGGCAACTCCTCTTCCCTGCTGGCTTAGCTCTGAGCCTGTTCAAGTAGTGACACTGGAGCTCCTAGGGTCCTTCCAGCACTAGAAATGCTGTGTGCATCTCCGAATCCTCTGTGCTGGGGAATTTTATTTCCCCCACAACTGCGGAGGGGAGGGATGAAAAGAAGCTGACCTGGATCACTGTGGTGTTAGGGAAACCATAACACCCAATGGGGTGATCTTGTTGAACTGTGACCTTGTACCTCCAATCATGGCTTCGTGCTGGATAATCTCTCTTCATTGTGTAGCCGGAGTTCTTTTTAGCTGCTATGACTGGCCTGGCTGGGATTTTCCTTGCACTGAGTCACTGCTCTGGGCTGTGCCAAGAGGAGCTTTGGCATTGTGCAATAAATACCATCACTCTTTATGCTCACAGTTGTCACTAATAGTTTAAGTTTGTGCTGCTGCATCTTGGGGCTTGCTCTTGCATTGCTCTTTTCATGCTGAACCTGTCACCTTGTCATTCAGATAAAATCTGTAATTGAGAGGACAAAAGAGACCTTAAACGTGCACCCAATGTATCGTGAGCGCTCACCGAGGCGGAAAGTAGGGCCAGTCATATTTCATAAGACTGTGTCCCAGGATCGCTTGATTGAAGAGCTGCAAGACAGATTGGGAATCAGCAAACAGGAAGAGGAGGAATGGAAAAGCCAGGAAGACTGGCTGACTGAGGGGGTCATTGTCACCGCCAGGCCACAAAGGAAGCAGCAGGATGGTGGACAGCAAGTACAGAAGGTAGAGAGCAAACTCTGTACTAGGGTTTCCCCCGTGTCGCTCTGCTCAGAAGGTCTCTAACGGAGACGTAGAGTAGGAGGTGGGAGTGACAGGTCTCTGGAGAGTCCTAGGATAGCTTTGGAATCTGACTCCTCTGTCCTAGCACTGTTCCCTTTACAGATCAGCTAGGAAATCCAAATCCCAGCTATGTAGGAATTGGAGTAAGCAATCTCTTGGGAGGGCAGTGTTATCTGATAGGAAGTCTAATGTTGTCTAAGGTCAGGCATTGAAGTGAGGTTTATTTTCATTCCACAGTGGGGAGGTCAGTCAATAAGCAGACAGTATTTCTTTCTTTACTTGGCAACATGATATGTTTAGATGTAAGATAAGGAACCTGCCCTGAAGTGCTTATAGCTAGGCAGGTGTTGCTAGGTGCCTTCTCCTTGAGACTCAGGCACTTCCTCAAAGAAGGTCTATTGAAAATGGCACCATGGCCTCTATTTCTGGTTGGCTACAGCAGTGAGGTTGGCCTGCTTGCACTCTGTGGTCTGATGTGAAAGGAAAGTAGAGAAGTGCTAGGTAGTGAGTGCCATGTTACCGTCTGTTTCATGCTGCCTGTCCTTCTGTTGCATGAAGTGCTTCTCCGTTCATCTCCAGATTTGTTCACCTTTCTCCCTCCTTTCTTTCTAGATTATAATTCCTCCAGAATCCCCCCTGCCCATGAGAAGAACAGTCTCTGTGCCAGCTTCTCCCCCACTCCAGCGTCCCAAAGAAGCTGCCAAGATTTTCCCTGCTAAAGCTTCTTCCTCTTCTCACCCTATTCCCTCTCCGCTTCCTCCACCCCCTCCTCCATACCCGCCACAACCTTCCTATGTACCCTCTGCTGCTGCTCCTAGTCCAGTCTCCTGCTCCTTCAGCTTGCCTCCCCAGCCTCTGTTCCAGTGGGAGACTTCTTCTGATGACTACCAGGAACTCTCTGGGGTGGGCACTCCTCCCTCTGAAGATCATAGATTCCTCCATTCTCCCCAAGCCCTGACTGAGCCAGTGGTAGCGTCTTCTCCTGCCAAGACACTATCTTCTGTTGGCTGTCAGACTGATGAAGATCCATTCTTCCCACCGATGCAGGCATGCTTTTCCTTGTGCTCTTCATTGAACAGAGCAATTACAAGTCTGAATCCAGCACTTCCTGGCCTGTTGGCTCTCTAGGTAGAGCGTTTGGGTAAAGGCTGGTACTGGGCTGCTCTACAGAAGATGAGTTTAGTGCTGCCAGTGGCTGATTTTTCTATCAGATTTGTCCCTTTATAGCAGTGTGAGGTGCACATGCATGGAACGATCCAGATCCTGTGTCCGTTTGCTGGCCACATCCATGTGGCATTGGGAATGGACCATGATCTTTGTTTCTCGCCATTGAACTGAAGGAATCAAGTCCATTAGTTTAGGGCCCAATACTCCCCTCCACAGTGTGGCACTGAGGGGAGGGGAGAAAAATGTGGAAAAGCCTGAGAACCAGAAGAAGAGGCTGAACAGTGATTCCACATGCCCCTGAACCCCACCCATGTGGACACGGCTCAGCTGGGATTCTGTGGGGTTTGGGGTGTAGTGCAGAGGCAATAAATTGCTGCTCTTTATGTCCTGCTCTCTAAGCCCAGGGAGAATCCTGCTAGAAAAGCGTAGGAAGACCCAGTACCTGAGCAGGCCTGATTCCATCCGTTATAGGTAGTGACCCTCATACGCAAGCCAGTGCAGTATAGCGTCAATCTCCACAAGCACCAATCCATCAAGGAGGCTCCTCTGCATCATGAATTGTTGTCATACTTTGCAGGTGATCCCTACTCCGCCGCTGGTCCGACGTACCAATCCACTTGCTGCTCGGCCACCCCTCGCGCCGCCCACCCATGAGAAGGCAGGATACCCTTTCTGTTCCCCTCTCAGCATGGTGTGTGTGCTGTTAAGGCAAGAGGGATGTGATTCTGGCACAGTCCTCTGAGCTGTTCCTAAAGGTCCTGTTGCTATGAATGCCGGATGGTTGTTTTTCTATGCATGGTCTGCTGTTTACAGGTGCGTTGTTGAACCTGACAGCAGTGGCAGACCTTTTAAACTAGGGCAGGAATTTGGAAGGCCTTTGCATGAGCATTTCTAGCACGCGAGTGTGGTGTGCATTGGTAGTGTTCCTAAAGGGGCTGTGCTCTACAAAGTGCAGGCATTGGGGGTGCACCCCTGCAGGGGTGTGGAATATTTCCAAAAGGAACCGCACCCCTTGACTGGTAAGAATGCAGTACCACCAGTAAAGGTCAAGTCCATGTTGTCCTGCACTGAGATGTCAGTGGCTGCACTAAAGTTAGCTGAGGCTGGCTGGTTCCTGGGGCAGGGAGGGACGTGTCACTGTGCATTTCATTCATTGCCATCCTCTCTGCAAGTGACACTTCACGTCTCATTTGTCTGTTTCTAGTCGGTTTCTGCACCCCCTGTCCAATGGCCACAGGCCCCTGGCCAGGATGAGGAAGCATGTGGCTCCCTGGGCCCCTCTGTTGCATGATACAGGCACCCACACATGTGTATTGTTACCTTTTGTGTGTGTTGGCTCTGAAGTGCTACAGGGATCAAACTAGGAAAGGTGCTGACGCTAGAGAAAAATCCGCTCCAGAGAAACGTGGGTGTAAGGGCTAGGAGATGATCGATACTAGATACATAAACATGTCTACCGACTCCCATTGCCTATACTCTTGAGTTATGATCAGTTTGGATTCACTGGTCTAATTTTTAGAAGTGCCGAAGGTCCCCAATTCACTGTACTCTGCACCTCTCAGGATCAGGCCTCTGACTGCCCTGCAGTTTAGAGAGGGAGAATCCTAAACTCTGTGTCCAGCAAGATGTTTCCTCCCCATAACACTGTCTTGGGGAATCTGCACTGTAGGTATAAGTGACAAATGCTTGTGTGCCTGTGTGTCAGATCCACAGGGTCTGGTCTATGCCTCAGCCTGTAACCAGTCCTTTTGAGGTGACCTCTTTAATGTGCCAGGCCCCAAGGACCCACCCATTTCCACAGGGGTAAGACTCCACATACTCCGAAACTGGGCTTTTGGGTGCCAACAATCCCTGTTTCCCTCCATGGCTCCCTGCAGCAAATCTGGCAGAGCCAGACTCCTGTGGGAGGTGTCCTTCGCTCCTTCAGAGTGCAGTGCTCCCAATACGAGTGACAGTAGGGAGCCTTTTCAAAACAACGTATCGGTCAGCTGGGGGTACAGAATCTGAAAGTCCTTAGGGGTGAGCACAGAGAAGCAAAGATTAAGACACAGTTCAGTGTGGCCAGCGTCAGAGCTCTACCCAGCCAAGCTGCTGTAGAATTCATTTTGGCTCGGTCTCTGTCCTGTTGTCTGGTTTCAGGTGGGGTGTGTGTTCTGTGTATCTCTCTGAGCATAGCTTGTAAAACACCACCTGCTACCTTTCCTCTTTGTCTGCATGCAGGACAGCTGAAGAGCTATGGGCAGAGACTGCAGAAATTCCCTGAGGACTGTACAGTGCTTGCCTAACGACCTCGGGGCCTTTGCTCTGCTTCCCTGTAGAGAAGTGGGGGGGGGGGGGGGGGAATCTCCTTCCTCTTGACTGTTGGTCATTGGGTGTGAATGGACCAGGGATTGGAGGTTCCATTGTCTCTTCCGATCCTCCACTCACATGTGTAGCCTTCATTCAGCTTGTTTTGACTCTGGTTTCCAGGAAGGCTGCTGAGTCAACACCTCATCCCTTCCCTTTACACTCAGTGCAAAGCGCGGTGGGAAACTGAGGCACACATAGGAATCATGGAAATATTACAAAACTGCCCTCGTTCATCACAGCATAGAATAAGAGTTTTGAAGGTGGACGGACTAGAGAGAGACCTTGATGTTCAGTCTGCGCTTCATGGTGCCGGACTGCTAGAGCCAGGTGTTCGAGGAGGGGGGTCAGAAAGAGTAGGAAGGAGGTGCATTATGTTCCATTAGGAGCAGAGTCCTGCTGATCTCTTGGTTGCTGGTTAGGCATGATGGGGTAAAGTGTGCATGTGGTATGCGGCTTCTGACGAACAAATGGAAATCAGCGCTAGTACTTGACTAGCTTATATGGACAATGTCTAATGCCAGTAGCCACAGGATGGTGGGTGGCACTCCCTGTCCGTGCAGGGGAAGGGGCCCTTCAGTAAAACCAGGGCTCTAGGGCACTTCAGCATGTGTCCGTTCCCTTGGGCACTCCATGGTAGTCTAGCAGTACAAGTGCTGGGGTGTTGGGTTGTTTCTGTCCTTCCACCCTGCACCTTTTTTACGAATGTTGTTAGTGTTTTGTGGCTGTGTAGTTTCACTTTTAACAGAAATGCAACATAATGTCCATAATCCACCTGAAAGGTCCCTTTAGGAAATGGCTCGGTGGAGTTCTCTAAACCTGACAGCCACCATTGTGCTGCAGGATTAAGTAAAATAACCTACACTTCACAGTGTAACAGGACGTGAACTCTGAGTTTGCCCCAAGTCACATGGAGATGAGTATCCAAAGAGACCAGAAAGAGCAAAGTCCTGCACACTTCCTCTCTTTTCTCCCCAATTCCTCTTGAGGTTCTATTAATTACTAAAGACAATGTATCTGTTCCCCCCTCCCAGTGGAAAACAGGGTTCAAAGTTAAGTATTCATTAAGGTGATTCCCAAAGTGGGCTTCCAAAGATCTTTCTTATCCCCTCTCCACACTCCCCCGGTTAATCTCTCACGTGTATTGTGCAGTGTTTGCTGGCCTGCCACCTCCTCCCCATGCAGGCGCACACACTACTGCTGAGCTGCCACATCTGCAGGTAAAGCAAGAGGTGATTCCTTGAATGCTCCCCACCTTCCCTCGCTGCTCCCATTGCAGCCTTTGGTGAAGCTGGGGAGTGGGGTCAGAGCTACCCAAGAGGGCACAGAAGAGAGAGAAAAACGATGCAGAAGGAAAAGGGGGGAAAATACCCTGAAAAGAAGAGACAAGAAGGTGTGGGAGGGTGAGAAGGAGACTGTGAAGGAAAGGAGAGAAGAGACTGGAGAGACAGCAACAAATGTGTGAGACAGGGAAGGGGAGACAGTTTGGGAACCACTCAGAGAGCATGTCTCTGCCTCTGTAAGCTAGCCAGGAACCTATGAGGTAAAGGGAAGATCTCCGTGGAGGCTCTACCAGCAGCCCACAAGCATTTTTCCGATCTGCTTTATTGGGAGGGTGAGGAGAGCCAAATCTCCACCCCTCAACACTCTGCTGTTCTAGCTCCTGGGGTCTCTGGGTAAGCCACACTTTTGTGTCAGCCTCATTGTAACAAGGGTGCATCTCTGCACCTGCTCCTGTTCTCACTGGCTTCTGCAGACACATTAGCCTCTCCAGAGCAAGTCCTGGTCTGTCCATATACAGGACAGCTGGAGAGCTGTGGGCAGAGGGTTGGATCTTTTGATGACTACCTGTTCAGTTTATTCCCTCTGAAGCACCTGGCATTGGCCACTGTTGAAAGACAGGATACTGGACTAGATGGACCTTTGGTCTGACCCAGTATGGCTGTTCTTACGTTCAGAGACTGCAGAAATCCCTGAGGAGCTGAACAGGGCTTGCCTTACAGTCTCTGGGTTTTTTCTTTGCAGTTCATGGCCCAGGGGAAAGCTGGGGGCAGCTCCCCTCCGTCTGCACCCCCAAAACCTGGCAGCCAGTTGGACAGTATGTTGGGAAGCCTCCAGTCTGACCTGAACAAACTGGGAGTAGCTACCGTTGCCAAAGGTGTTTGTGGAGCCTGCAAGAAACCAATTGCTGGACAGGTGAGTCTAAGGCAGCATCTTGTTGCTAAGCCTTGGCTACAGCAAGGAGTAACTGGGAGGGCTGTATCATGAGGCTGAAGGGACTGGCGATGCTGAAGAAACTGAAGTACTCTATTTATCCACTGGCCAGGTACGCTGTAAGCTCCTCCAGTGACCTCTACCCTGCCCTTGAGGGACTGCCCTCTCCTGAGATAATAGGTAATTCAGTTTTCATGCTACCCCAGTCCAGGGCTCACTTGAGTAGTAGAACGTGTAGTTAGTGCCAAACTCTACCTGGTGTGTTGTCACGTGAGTTGCCACAGCAAAGAAGTAGAGTCGTCCCCCATAACTGCTCCATCTTCCCTACAGGTCGTCACAGCCATGGGGAAAACCTGGCACCCAGAGCACTTTGTTTGCACCCACTGCCAGGAGGAAATTGGGTCACGCAACTTTTTTGAACGTGATGGTCAGCCCTACTGTGAGAAG
Source organism: Chrysemys picta bellii (assembly GCF_011386835.1). Lineage (NCBI taxonomy): Eukaryota > Metazoa > Chordata > Testudines > Emydidae > Chrysemys > Chrysemys picta. The sequence goes on along the minus strand of NC_088805.1, from coordinate 11,250,136 downwards.
GACTATCATAATCTCTTCTCCCCTCGCTGCTACTACTGCAACGGGCCCATCCTCGATGTGAGTCCCTGAGCCAGCGCGTGTCAGTAGGAGTCTCTCTCTTGGCCATGCATGGGGGAGTCTGGTGCTGTACTGTCGAGTAGAAAAGCGCACATCCATCTACCCCAATAACTCTTCTCTTGTAGTTTTGGGACCCCTATTCGTCCTTCACCCTAGTGCTGTAGGGGAAATAATTGGACCCAGTGCAGCTATCTCCCTCCATCTGCTGTAGGGTCCTGCAATGAGAGGGCAGGTTCTACTGAACTAAATTTGCCCCATTGCAACTCTACTGAACTGAATATTAGGATCTAGCTATCTTCACTGCAGTAAGGATCTCCTGATTTTCCCCAGTGGGATACCATGGTAGGAGGCATTCCTGCTGAGTTTCAGAGTACTGCATGGGACTGTGTCCCCTTCTCCCCCAGGTCTAGAGAAAAGGAGTGGTGTGTCTGACCTTGTTAGGGTAAAGGGGAGTGGGGGGGATTGAATCCCCAAGGAGGGGGCTTGGCTCAGCTCTTTAAGCACAGTTGATGTTTGCTGCGCTCACTGTTTGTGGTTTCTCCCAAACAGAAAGTGGTGACAGCCCTGGACAGGACATGGCACCCAGAACACTTCTTTTGTGCGCAGTGTGGCGCTTTCTTTGGACCCGAAGGTACTATTGGTTTGCATAGAGAAGCCACTCTCTGGTGAAGCAAGTAAGGGGTGGGGGTAGAGGCAACATAAGGGGCTGTGATGGGTCCTTTCCATAGAGCAGTGGTCCCCAAACTGTGGGGCATGTTCGGGGGGAGCATCAGGGCCCAGTCTAGCCCCCATAGGGGGTGGAGAGGAAGTGCCACTCAGCCCCGCTCTGCTCCCAGCTGTGGCCCTGTCCTCTGGCGCTTGGCCTGGCTGCGGCTCTGAACCTGACAGCAGCTCCGGCTGCAACTCCATTCCCGACCCGGGCTCCAGCCCCATCCTCGCCCACCTTAGCCTGTCCGCGCCTCCCGCCAGGAGTCATGGCCCCGCTCCCGACTGCAGCTTCGGGGAGTGGGGCGCGGACAGGGTTAAGGGGGGGCACGACATGAAAAGTGTGGGGACTACTGTCCTAGAGCAAGTGATGTAGAAAACGAGGGGTGTGCGGTTGAGAGGGACTGTGGTGTTACTTAGTGGATGGGAAGCTAACAGTGATTCCTATTTCCACATGGAGACTACAGGAGGTGTAGCATGTGCTCCTCCTATAGCAGAATAAGGGATACCTCTGGTCTGTGACTTTGGGATCCCAGCCACCCTGTTAGCCCCATGGAGTCTGGCTGGGTATTCCCATGAAGGAAGGTCACAAGCTGATGCTGTCTGGCTCTGTTTTTTCCCTTGTGTCCTTGGCAGGGTTTCATGAGAAGGATGGCAAAGCCTATTGCCGCAAGGATTACTTCGACATGTTCGCTCCGAAGTGTGGGGGCTGCGCCCGGGCCATCCTGGAAAATTACATCTCTGCCTTGAATACCCTGTGGCACCCTGAGTGCTTTGTCTGTCGGGTAAGAGAGCCTGTGCTGCCCACTGGCACCTGACCCCTCTCCCAAGTCCCCCTAGGTGGGTGTCTGGTGGTTCCCTCGATCAGAACAAGGGGTCTGTGCCAGCACAGGACAGCCAGCCCCACAAAATACATAGTGTGATAGTGACCACGCACCCTCTTGCTTCTCTGCCTGTTTCCATTCAGTTCTCTAGGGGCTTAATTCCCTCCCCCTGCCCCATAGCCACAGTTATGGGCTTCTGCAGCAGTTCACTGATAAGCACAGAATTTTTCCAGTGGTTTCTTAGTAATAGTGAGCTAAGCTTTCGAAGCACTCCGCCTCAGCACCCTGATTTGAAGAGCTTCCTCGTGTGCTCACTCTGGAAATGTCAACTTAATGAGACTGACCTATTTGGATCAACTTGGAAACTAATGAAATAGCTGTAAACTGAATATGCAGCTGCATAATGAACTGTAATGCTGCAGAATAAATACTTAGCACCTCTTCAAAGAGCCTTGCAAATATTTACCCATCTCCCAGGAGCAGTGTAAAGATTAATATCAGCCACGTGTTACCGAGACAGAGGCAGAAGGCGGAGTTCAAAATGGGGGTCAGAACCCATAAGTTCCTGTTTCAAATCCTGTGCTCAGACCACTAGTCTGCTTTCCTCTGCTGCACAGCAGCCCGCGTGAAAGGAGTTGGCTGAAGCTGTCTGTTTGAAACTCTCCATCACTCAGAAGGCCCCTGTGAATAGAAATTCTGGCAGTCTCTTGTGAGCAGCTGACCAGCTCCGTCCCTGCCTGGACCTGGCTTCAGGCTCTTCTGCTCAGGAGATGTTGCTGGGCATCCTTCACGCTGCTGCCTGTTAGTGGGGGCAGCAACTTTTGGGCAGATTCTGTCTTTCTGTTGTTAGTCAGGCCAATTTCCAGTGTTTGTTTTCGAATGGAGGTGGATGGCTTAGTAGTCTCAGCGTCAGGCTCCCAGGAGCCTGCTGCCTTTCAATGCTGCAGGCAACTGGAGTTCCTTGCAGTTCACTGTGTGAGAACATGCCTGGATATGCACTTACTGTGGCTGCACCCTGCTGGATGCCTGCACGCAGGGCTCAGTTTGCATCTGCCTGTGACTAAGTAGATGTCCAACCATGCGTGCACTTGTGGTAGTGTGCGTGTCCCTAGGGAGGAAGGATGGGCTGGACATTCAAGTACAAAACTAGGACTCAGGACATCTGGCTTCTGTTCTTGACTTTGCTGCTGACCCGTGTGACCCTGGGCAAGTCCCTTAATGGCTCTATACCTCAGTTTCCCCACCTGTAAAATGGGGGGGGGGGAATTCCTCCTAACTTCCCATGACTGTAGTGAAGGTATAGCCATTAATACCTGCGTGGGGCTTAGACCGTGATAACCAATATAGAGAGATGGGTGCCTCTTAAAAAACTGGTCTCTAACAGCTTCTCTTCCTAGACATTAAAGACCCAGTATCGCTTTAGTAAGGGTATGGACTTGTCCCCCAGGGTCCTTGCCCAAAATTTCTTCCCCTCCACATTTCTCCAGTGGCTGTCACCTTCTGCCTGCCACTGTATTTCAGTGGTGAAGTGACTCTTGTATGTGTATAGTTTGGGATGAGTCAAGGAGAGTGCTGTCCCAGGGAATATGCATAATACCTGGCATTCTAAATGGGTAACTTAAAAAAACCCCTGCTGGCTGTCACCTTCTTTTTCACTGATATGAGCGTAAGCAGGGCAGATACAGCTAAAGAAATGAAAACCAGCCCATTGTGACAAGGTAAAAGGTGCTCGTGATGCCCTGGAGCATAAGGAATTCTTCCCTGCCTATCACCTGGGTGAGCTGGGGTGGGTGGGCTATAAAAGCTGTTGTGGTGGCAGCTGTCTCTGTGGACGGGGGTGTTCTCTTCCCTCCCAGCTTACTGGAAGCAGGAGAGGCTCTGGTGTTGCTTACCAAGTGTTCTCAGTAGTTTTGCTCTTGGGTTTGGATTTTCTTTGTGTTAATAAAGCCAGCCTGGAGTAAAGGAACATGAAGTATAGTTGAGGGCTTTATTTTCCCTCCCAGTTGCTGCATCTGCCTGCTTACGCTCAGTAACCCTGTGTCTGCTGGGCACCCATCATCTTTGCAGCAGTACTTCTGCAGCCCCTTTCTGCTGGATGAAGATGATTCACCCTGCCCACTTCCTGCAGGAGGCAGCTAGGGGCATGGCAGGCGAAGGCATGGATTGTGGAGTTGCCTGTGTCCCCAGCTTGCCATATCAATCTGTTCCCTTTTGCTTCCACCTCCTGCAGGAATGTTTCACGCCGTTCATCAACGGCAGCTTCTTTGAGCACGATGGGCAGCCCTACTGTGAGGTGCATTATCACGAACGCCGCGGCTCGCTGTGTTCCGGCTGCCAGAAGCCCATCACGGGACGCTGCATCACCGCCATGGCCAAGAAATTTCACCCAGAACACTTTGTCTGTGCCTTCTGCCTCAAGCAGCTCAACAAAGGAACCTTCAAGGAACAGAATGACAAGCCCTACTGTCAGAACTGCTTCCTCAAACTCTTCTGCTAGACGCATCCTAGCTGGGAACGGAGCATCTTTCTGCCACCTCACTAGGCAGCTGAGTCTCTCTGAGCATTACTGTGATTTAGAAACCTTGCCGGGGGAGGGAGGAGACGGGGAAGGGGGGTGCTAAGTGCTGCTCCAGAAAGACGAGATGGACCATTAAACTGGAAATGCCCATGCTGTGTTTCAGTGGGGAGATGCTGAGCCCCATCATTAAAGTGTTGTATGATTGTTGACAGCCGAGAGGAGTCTAAAGTGCTAGCGAGGAGATGCCTTTCTCAAGGAGAGGGCTGGATAAAGCCTTGAGTCAGCTCTCCCTGAGCCAACATGTGACACTTCCAAGCCAAACGTCCTTGGCTTTGGTGACACTTCTCTCGCTGGGGCAGTTAAGTGCTGTGTGACCCAAGCAGTAGCTCTGCTGATGCACAGCAAGGGCCATGCTCTGACCTCTGCATTGCCCGGGCTGTGCACGGTCGAGTCCTGGGGCACACGGGATTTACTACGATTACAGCAGCAGCCCCAGAAGCTGTAAAGACCCTGCAGTGGAGTCTTTCCAGTTCAGTAACACTGCAGGGAATTGATGCCACTTATTTTTTAGAAAGGGGAAGTAGGGGGCTACTCTGTTTTTCTAGCTTATGATTCTCTCCCCCTCCTGAATGGAGTGTCCCATTTTGTGCTGGATTCCCCCAACTCCCCAGGAGTGGGTAGGGCAAATGCTCCTAATTCTGCTGCTCCTCGGAGAGGAGGAAGAGACTGGCACCAATTAATTTTAAAAGAAAATGCAGAGAAATTTGAGGGCCCAGCCCTCCCCTCTGAGCGAATGTGGCTTATGCTGTGTGTCTGGCCTGCATTTTACTAAGGGAAGGGCCTGAAAAGCCTCTCTAGGTTTTTTTAAAAAGCAAGGACAAAGTAAAGCTATAGACTTCGTATTCCTTGTTCATCTTCCTCTCTGCTCTTTGCTAATCAGGCCGGCAGTCCCTCTTCTTTGATACTGTCTGTTCCTTGCTCTTGATAAACATGTTCTACTGAGACTCTCTAGAGCAATAACCTTTGATATTGACTGTTACTGGTCTAACAAGTCCCCGAGGTCTGGTGTATCTGACCCTTGGAGTTTTGCTATGGAACTGAATACTGTATGCTTTGATAAAAACTGTGGATTTCTACACTGAGGTTTGAGTTCAGAACTAAGGCCTGGTCCCCACTTAGTCCGGACTTCGGACTAAGGTACGCAAATTCAGCTACGTTAATAACGTAGCTGAATTCGAAGTACCTTAGTCCGAACTTATCGCGGTCCAGACGCGGCCGGAAGTCTCCCCCCGTCGACGCCGCGTACTCCTCTCGGTGAGCCTGAGTACCGGTGCCGACTGTGAGCACTTCCGGGATCGATTTATCGCGTCTTAACCAGACGCGATAAATCGATCCCAGAACATCGATGGCGTGCCGCCGGACCAGCCGGTAAGTGAAGACTAGGCCTAATTTACTTTTAATCCTCTTCTATAGAAATTGGTTTTGAAGTGATTTTAAGAAAGCTACTTTTATATCTCACACTGTGTTGTTCTAGGCAGGGTACCAGTTGTGCTGGTTACTGCATCTGTAACCTCAATGCTTGGGTCTAACAAACTATTAACATGAAGTATTTTCTTTTTACTGGGGGTTGGGAGGGCTCTGGGTTTTGCAGGGGAAGGGAATGTGACTTGTATTGTTTTCTAGCACAAGCAGGTGAGCTGTGAATAGCTCTTTTAATTATCTCAGATCACCTGGGAAGTTTTTGTAACCTGTAAACTGCTGTATTTGACTTACCTGCCTTTCTCCAAAGCCCGACTTCCAGGGTAACAAAGTGAGTCTTAATTCAGTGCCACATGCTGCAGAGATGGAGAACCCAAAGTCCACCCTCATAGTTTTATTCCTCTTCAACCATCAGAAATGAGAGCAGAGGGTTAACTCGGGAAGGGGAGTTCTCCCCTTAGGTGGGAAGGATGGCCCTGGGGCTGAAAAAAAGGGCTGGGAGTCAGGAGATCTGGAATCGGTTCTTGATTCTGCCACAGACTTGCTGTGTAACCTTAGGCCAGTCACTTAGCCATTCTGTGCCTCAGTTTCCCCATCTGCAAAATGGGGCAATATTCCCGCCTTGTAGGATTTTGAGGTTTAGTTCATATTTGTCAAAGGCACTTTCAGATCTTCAGAAGGAGCGTGCTGTAGAAGGGCAAAGGATTGTGTTAGAAACAACCCTACAGTGTTCTACACTAATGGTGAAAGTGGTGCAGTGAGAAGAGGGTTTTAAAATATGACTCTAGAAGATTCTAGATCTTTGGTTATTAAGGCATGGCACATTGGGGTGGCTACAAAATGTTCAAAATGGAAAAGGCATAGGGAGTTCTGGGATTAACTGTGTAAGAAACAAACCCTCACTTTAACAGAGGGATCCTAGCTTACTATTTTAAATAACCTTAGCTCGATGCTTCACTACCCCCCTTGAATAAGTGGAACTGTTTTTCACTGGTTTCCCATACAAATGAGCCTCAGTCTGTGGTTGTGAAAACAGGGTTTTGGGGAACAAGTGGTAAAACAAAAAGCTACTCCAGCTGGGCAGAGCACAGCTTTTGGGAAGTTCCCAAGGCAAGAAACTGTCTAAATGGTCATTTTGGAGTTGAAATTAGTTTTACTTAAAATTGGGATTTCTGAGCTTCCTGCTGAAACTGACACTTGTTCTGACCCCGCTGGTTGGGAGAACGGTCCTGTGTCCAGTGCACAGGACTGGGAGTGTCTCTGCCACTGCATTTCTGTGTGATACTGAGCGAGTTTATAACCTTCTGTGCCTCAGTTTCCTTATCTGTAAAATGGGGATAATACTTAACCTACCTCACTGGGGTGTTGAGGCTTAATTCACGGATATTTCTGAAGGGCTTTGAGACCCTTGGAAGGAAGGTGCTGTAAAAGGGGAAAATCTTGTTACAGTATCCCAGTGTCAGAGCAAAACCGTTTCATCCCCTTTTAATAATGGTTTAATAGTCTCCATGACCATTACTGCCTTAGCAAAATGTTGAGAGTTTTCCTGATCAATTGGGATTTAAACTGGTTTGGGGATGGGTCCTATGCTCATTGCTGCCTCCAAATGTTACTTTCCCTCAAGATGGCTGCTGCCAGTAGGAGGGTCAGAAATACCCATTTTAAATTTCCTAAGTTCAAGTACAGTTTAGACTGGAACATTTGAAATGCTGTACAGAGCAAACTGGGGAAAGGGATGTGTTAAGATTGCCCTGGGTGATTAGCAAGCATACTTCACAGATACTGATGGTGCTAAAGTGCAGACCAGCAAGTTGTACTACTGCACTGTTGCAGGTAGTGGGACATGTCCCAAGGAGTGGTTGGGGAGAGGGGTTAGGCGAGAATGTGCTTTTGGAAGGCTGAGATGGGTTATTTAGGCTTAAACTGGACACAGGAGGCAGGTGTGTACAGTACACAACCTCTGAGGAGCTACAAGACTGCATGCAGAGGCCTGGCAGCTGCCCATTCAGAGGCAAGTTAAGCTCTAGCTACACCCCTGTTTCTTTGAAAGGTTTTGTGTTAGGGTTACTATAATGTTGTCTTGAAAGGCCTCAGTGCTCTGTTTACAATGATCTCCTAATCTGATGAACTCTGGCAGTGCAATCAAAGAGCTATCAGACAAGGTGGGTCTCAATCAAATCACGCCCCGAATAGCTTGGGGGGATTTCCCTCTGGGTCGACAGTTACTTCATTTGTTTTTCCTTGTAAACTTCTAACTCTGCTTTTTCCATTTAAAATCCCTGTGATTATGCTAATAAAATTTTACCATTATTTTCACTTGACTTGGTTCCAGTCATTTCTAGGCTTGTGGAAATGGTTCAAAGCATCAATCGTCTGTAGTTCCTCTGGTTTCTCCATTGTGGAAGGCAAAAGGCCACACTGGCAAGAGCTGAGATGTAAAACTGAAACTGTCACTTGTGCAATAAGCAGACGTGAATCCTGACACACTCACTTCATCCTTCTCAGCACAATACGCTGGCGTTGCCACACCCTAGGGCCATGCAATAACTGCTTGGACACTGGGTCATGAAGAGTGCTAATACCCTCCGGTTGTTCTCAACCTCTGCATGGTGACCTTACTGACAGCATCTGGAAATCACAACCTACATTTAAACCCCCTGGACTGCATAGTAACCTTCCTGATGCACCTCTGTGCTAAGCACTTGTAATCATGCCACTGATTATTCCGCATAACACCACAGATGTATAGGCTGTTTGCAGTAATAACAATTAAAAAAAAAAAACCCACATGCCTGAACAGAAAATGCCATCCCTGCCCTAAAGAGCTCACAGTCTAAAGGGACTTATACAGGCCAATGGCAGTAGCACAAGAAGAAAATAGGGCTTAGCTCTGGGACTTTGACCTTCACAAGGAATGATCCCCAAGAAGCAAATGAAAACAAGGCTTTGGGCAGGAACCTGGTCCTGTGCACAGTAATGCAGTAAACCTGAGGTCAATAGAAAGCTGCTGTTAAGAAAAAATCTGTAGCCTTCCTGCAGACGAGTTAACTCCCAGTTTGCACTTGGAAAGTTGGAGGAACTGGTCTGATTTCAGATATCTGAGCATGGGTAGGTGAAGAAAATGAAGTGGCCTTTATAGAGCTGAGACCTAAACTGATTTATTCAAATCCCCCAGATCCAGCACCAGAGCATACAAGCAGCGTCGGGATTGGCAGGCGGCAGTACAACAGCAGGAATTTCTAATTAAAATTCTCCCAAGGTGGCTAATCGTAAACTCTTGACGCTATCTGTGTGCTGTGCTCATGTATGAAATCCAAACGTTGACAGGAATGCAGTGTTAAGGTCCCCGACTTAGAACTTTAATTCACAACTTAACAAGAAGTTAAAGCTGCTCCCAGCACCATTAACCGGGCCCTGTTATGAGCACAAAATATATATATATTTTTTCATGTTAAACATGTAGCTGAATGTATTGCTGTTTTGGTGTAGCACATACACAAGGCCAGAAATCACCCACCTCTGGTGTTTGCCTGGTTCTGGGCCACGGAATATGTTCCTTCAAAAATATCTAGTTTGGGGGAAAGACTAAAATGTCACCTTCCCCCGTTCTTGTTTTTGCACCTGCCATTTTCCCTTGCTCCCAAAAATGCAGTGGGACGGAGAGAGGATTTGGCTGTTGTTTCATAGCGCTGGTTGCAAAATCCTTCATGCTAACAGTCCCAGCAACAGCCTGTTTGGACAGAAATAATTCGCATTGTTCAGTCTCCACATTCCATTCAGTTCTCGGCCTCCCAGCTCCGGTCCCAGTCCCCTTCTCTCTTCCCAGGCTGGGCTGGTTCATAGTGCCAGTTGGAATATGGTGACCTGTGATGTTGACAGCTGGGGACCTACCACCTCAGAGACTTTCAGTGGTTAATGACAGTAAGTAGTTTTCACTCACGCTTTCTCCTTTTTTGACTTGCTGCGTCCCAGTTTCCAGCATAATTCTCCCTTCCCATTAACACAGGACCTAGGAGTGCAGCGCCCTGCCGTGGTGGTGGTGGTGTCATTGACTATTTACAAAAAGAACAGGAGTACTTTTGGCACCTTAGAGACTAACACATTTATTAGAGCATAAGCTCTAATACAGCCCATTTCTTCGGATGCATATATGACTATTTACAGAATCTCCCAAGCTGGAGAACCAGACCTTGTGTGCCTCCCGCTCTGTTGCTGGCTGAGTGGGGTAAGTGGCGTGGAGCAATCGGCCTTTGAGGTTAGGTGGGGCCTTCCAGAGAGGAGGGAGGCTACTAGCTGTGTCTCCTGCTATTTGTGCTGAAGGCTGGGGCTACTAGCTAATGGGGCTGGGAGTGATTCGACCTGCACGCTTTGCCAGTCCCTGCCTTGAGCTGGGTTACATAAAGAATCTGAACTGCGGCAAGGCATGTCCAGTACAATAGGTATTGTAGGATAAGTCCAGGGGTGTTTCTTCTGGAATATGAGCTGTAACTTTCTCTACACACTGCACACTAAACACACAAATGGAGTTCAGTATATAATGCCCCTACTGAACACTGCCTTGACTGAGATTTCTAATGCGAAGTCTGGCAAACATTCTCTCACCCCCATCTAATCCCAGTAACAACCGGCTCCAGGCACGTCAAGACACCACATGCACAGGTGCAGCATGTACAAGATCAGTTTGAAGCTGAGGATTAAGACGAACAGGCCCCAAGCTCTGAATGTTTTACCTCATGATATCCAGGGATTGAGCCCAGATGCCGCACAGGCTTCAGGAAGAACCAGAGGCTTGTGTTTGCCACGGATGAGAATTTGGTAACCAACCTATTACGAATGGTACCAAACACATTTTTAAACCCAGACGGGCTGATCTGTTGGATTGAGCTTCAGGCTTGACAAATACTGCAGGGGTGATGAGTGGAATACCACAGAGTTTGCTCTGTGTCTTCAGCATGAGCCAGGAAGGAGGGAGATGCTCATAGATTCATAGGCTTTAAGGTCAGAAGAGACCATTATGATCATCTAGTCTGACCTCCCGCATTATGCAGGCCACAAAGCCGTCCCAACCCCTTTCCCTTGCCATCCTTCTCTGAATCCCCTTTAATTCTTCAATATCCTTTTAGAAATGGGCTTACTAGTACTACGTACAGTATTCTGGATGAGGCTGTACCATAGATGCTACATCCCCTGTGCAGCTGGGAAAGACCCCTTGCTTTTTTGGTAAGATTAGAAACGTGTCCCTGTTTCTTTGGGCAAAAGGTCTCTTCCTTCTGCAGGGCACTGGCTGTTATAGTGGTGTCATGTCTCAAACAGTGAAACCCTTCGTTCGGAAATGGGCTTTAGTCCTTGTCTACATGAGAAAGTTGCATCAATTTTATCTTTAAAAAAATTTTTTTAACCACACTCACCCTGTGTGGAGACTTAAACCAAAATAAGATGTTCTTATCTTAAACCTCTTCCTAATCGACTGAAGGGCAACAACCACTCCCGCTTTTGCAGAGGTTTATAAATCACACCTTTAAACGGAGTCGCTCTTCTGGTGTAGATGAGCCCATCTAAACATACAATAGCGTTAATAAAAGAGCTCCTCCCAAAACAAGCCCTCCTGTCACCTCATGGACTCTTAGCCCAGCACTGAGGTGTTGGGGTGGCTGACCAGAATTTCCAGCTGCATAACTAGATCCCAAGGCTGTTCTAAATGAAAACAGCACCCCAAACCCTCTACTCTCCTGCCCAAACTGCTCCCTGCTTGGCTGACTTCAAATCAAGCCAAAATGCAACAAACCAGTATGCGTACGGAGAGCAGCTGCTCCTCTATTGCACCGGCATCCATCTGACACTAGTTTTAGCAGAAGTGATTATAATGAATGACTGAGCCAGGATCAACTCCGCCCTCCCCTGCTTTGCGCAAAAAAAATAAAAAAAATCTGCCTCTTGCCAACCACTTCCTATAAATCATAAATGTCTGCTTTGCCTCAACATGGATGTAGCAGCAGGAGCCCCTTTGGCCGTGGGTGAGTCTAGTGCCCTGACATTTTAAAAATATTGGGTTTCAGTGTAGGAATCTGGACTGCAGCGACTCAGAAATGACTACAATTACCAGCCTGCCATGGAGCTAAGACCCATGGATATGTTAGTTCTATTCCAGGCTCTGCCACTGACTAGCTGTTTGGCCTTGAACAAGTCACTTATGTCTCTGTGCCTCTGTCTCCCACTGTAAAGTGAAAGCGTCTCAGCGCGGGGGCTGTGGTTCCGATGCTGCTCTCACACTAACTAGGTTTACGCGTCACTGGAGTCACTCCTCATTTACACTGGTGTCACAGGAATCCGAATCAGGCTCCAGCTCTTTAGAAAGAGAAAATACACTCTGGACAATGCCAGCACAATATACAACTAGTAATAAAACGGGGATAATACCTGCAGGCGTGTTGTGAGAGATCATTAGGGCCTAAGGTGCTTTGAAAATGTAAAGCATTTATAGTTGTGCTAAGCCTTATTATTGGAAGAACAGCCCCCGGTCTTAGATGAACTAGTCAGAGCCAGCAAATAGTTTTTCCTAGAGGGAAAAAACCATCACCAACTACTTGAAAGGCAAATTTCCACTGGGAGGGACCCTTTCACCCATGTCGCATTCATTTCTCACCAGCTTCTTTCCTGCCTGTGTAACAAATGACCTATTTGTCTCCACACAAGCAGTGCTCCCTCCCATAGTTATGGTTTCTCCTTGAGCTATAAGTGGAGTCATAAGGCCAGATTGTGACATCATAATCCCTCCTATGCCAAAAGACTATGAGGCCACAGTGACAAGAGCAGTGAACATGGGTTTTGTATCCTCAGGGGAGAACGGTGCCATTTAGTGCTGTTAGTGTGGAGTCTGGGGGCTGAGGGGGCAAGGTCTTATTCCAACTTAGTTATCTGTGATATTGGCTGGGGAAATAAACTGTGTGCGCGTGAGAAAGTGAGTATTGTGTGTGCCAGAGCAATTGCTTAGGCCTCTTGACCCCATTTGGTTCCTTACAGACTCACCCAGTAGAGGAGCCTCAAGGGTTACAGAGCTGTTGTCATGGTTCCTACAGTCTCACCAACCTCAAAACTCGCCAAGAGTTCAAAAATCATGCGAATCTCCCAAATTGGGGTTAATACATTTCATAGTACAATTTAAATATCAGGATTCAAAGATTCAGATCCATCCCTCACAGGAAGTTCTACTAGGGGCAACTTGCAGAGAATAAATACGTTGTCCCTCAGTAACTGGGAATTGAAAGTAGGTTGTCTGTGAGTAAATATGATCCACTAGAGAAGAATTTCAGTCCTATGGGCACTGTAGCTCATTTCTCCTGGTATTTCATGAGGTGGTCAAGGGACATTTATTTAGAACGCATCACCAGACATGGGCAATACCAGGAGAAATGAGCTACAGTTTCAATGAGAAGCCAAGACAGGTAAGTAGCCAAAATACTTCTTTAATTGACCGTATTTATTCAGGGACTAAATTCCTGATTACTGAGGGGTAATTTACACTCATGACATTTACTTTTCACAAGCTACTCCTAGTATAACTTTTCATAAGACCAGCAGACTGGCCATACTGGGTAAGACATAACTGTTCGGTTTTATGCAAGTAGAAAGTTGGGTACCCTAGGGTGGGGCTACACAGGGAGAACAAGGCTTTAAAAAGCCTGCTCCTAAGGCCTGGTCCCCACTAAGCCCCCACTTCGGACTAAGGTACGCAAATTCAGCTACGTTAATAACGTAGCTGAATTCGAAGTACCTTAGTCCGAACTTACCGCGGGTCCAGACGCGGCAGGGAGGCTCCCCCGTCGATGCCGCGTACTCCTCTCGCCGAGCTGGAGTACCGGCGTCGACGGCGAGCACTTCCGGGATCGATCCCAGAACATCGATTGCCTGCCGCCAGACCCTCCGGTAAGTGAAGACGTACCCTTTGAGACCAGAGGAGCTAGAGAACAGGAGAGTTTTATGAGGGAATTCTCCAGGTGAAGGAGAAACAACTAGGTGACCTTTAGGGTGAGCCTATTGTCTGTAGTGTGTTTGTGGTGTGCTTACTACTTGATTGAAGTATATAGTGTGGTCTGTTTGAGGGACCTTGTGCTGAGGCTAGCAGCCTGCTATGCAAGTGGAGAGCTGCATAAGGAGGCTTTCATCCCCAAGCCCTTTACCACCCATCAACCCCTAACCAGGGGGTGAGGCTACTCAGGGAGAACAAGGCTTTAAAAAGCCCCCTCCTAAGGGATGAGAGAAGCTAAGGAACAGGAGTGGTTAATGTGAGTTTTACGAGGCAGTTAACCAGGTGAAGGAGCAACTCCGTGACCCTTGGGATGAGTTTGTTGTGTGTGGTGTAGTGTGGTTGCTGCTTGACTGAATTATACAGTGTGGTCTGATCCTTGGAGGGAACTTGTGCTGAGCCTAGTGGCCTGCCAGGCAAGCTGAGAGCTTTTTAATGAGGCTTTGGTGGCCAAGCCCTTTTAGCACCAACAAGCCTTACCAGGTGGTGGGGCTCCTCAATATGCTTTGCCTGCACAGCTTACCTCTTAATTCTTGTTTGCCTGAGTTGAGCACTGGAGTAGGGAATCAGGTCTGGGTAGGGTGTTTGTGCAGCGGTAACACAAGGAACTGGACTGGTATTGCAAGAAACTGTAAGTACCTTATGTGTGACTGACTATGTTTGAGATAGTTATGTGAGAGCAGAAAAGAGCATTGGGGCTACCGTATAGCGCAGGGGTGAGGGTTGGATTAAGGTGGGGGCTTTCAAACCGGGGGTTGCGAGGTAATTACATGGGGGTCATGTGCTGTCAGCCTCCACCCCAAACCCCACTTTGCCTCCAGCATTGATAATGGTGTTAAATATATTGAAAAAGTGTTTTTAATTTATAAGGGGGTGGGGGCCACACTCAGAGGCTTGCTATGTGAAAGGGGTCACCAGTACAGAAGTTTGAGAATCATTGGATTAAGGCATATACTAACTAAGCTACAGGTTGGGGCCTAGCACTACGAGGAGTCTCTGAAAAAACAAACAAACAAAAAAACTGACTCCATTTCAAATATTATCAAAAGCGGTTGATAAATAAAGGAGATACAGGAAAAAGAAGATTCTCTCTAAATATAGACATTTTTATTCAAATATGACAAATATATACATCTGCCTACACAAATACCCATACCCATACCCTACCTCTACCCTTCACTAATTGTTCATTATTGACAGGCAGGAGGCCAGGGCTGAGAAAAATCAAGATAATTGCACTTGTAAAATGAGTATTTCTACGCATGAGTGTGCTATCAGTCTCCTAAGGCAGCATTTTGTGGGCTAGCTGCTGCTGGTAAAATTCTGACCTTGCCTTCAAAACTTATTCATAACTCCTCAAGAGTGCATAGGCTGTCAGAATGGAGTAGGACCATTCAACTGTGTCCCAGAAAGTCTCATCAATGTACCTCTGTCTCCCTTAGCTCCTCCAGTTCAGCCACTCTGGTCTCCGAAGCCCGTACGTGGTCTCTGAGCGCCAGGAGCTCCTTGTACTGAATTCATACATATGCCACCTGCCCATAGGCCAGCTAATCATGCATAGTGCAATAAACTGGATAGCCCCCACTCTGGTGCTGGACTTCTGCCTGCAGTCTCTTTACTTCTGCAGCTCTTTCCTTTCTTGTGGTTTTATTTTTATCAGGGTTTTTTTTATTGCCTTAAGTTTAAGGAACATCAAGGAAGTTTATCTGTCTCCCCCCCACACTCCCACCTATAATCTCCCTCAAAACTCTCCTGTTCCCTAGGTCCCCTGGTGGCTTATTAGCCGGGTTTTAAAAACTGGTTCTCCCTGAGTAGCCCCCACCCCTTGGTTAAGTGCTAAAGGACTTGGCCATCAAAGCCTCCTTAAGAAGCTCTCAGCCATGCCTAGCAGGCCCCAAGCTGAGCACAAGGTCCATCAGACAGACAGACCACACTCTAGACTTTAGTCGAGCAGTAAGCAAACCACAAACACCCACTACAGAAACCAAACTGACCCCAGTTGCTCCTCCTTCACCTGGAGGAAACCCTTGTAAAACTTGGAGCTAGAGAACAGCTAATGCTCCAGAGAGTCAGCACCTATGGTCTGTAGCTGGTGTCTGGTGTGTGCTTGCTATTAACTGAAGTATACAATAAAAAAACAGGAGTACTTGTGGCACCTTAGAGACTAAGGTGCCACAAGTACTCCTGTTCTTTTTGCGGATACAGACTAACACGGCTGCTACTCTGAAACCAGAAGTATACAATGTTGTCTGTTACTTTAAGGGACACTGTGCTAAGCCTAGAGGCCTGCTAGGAACCTTGAGAGCTGCTTAATGAGGCTTTAATGCCCAGCCCTTTAGCACCTATCAACCCCTAGCCAGGGGGTGGGGCTCCTCAGGGAGAACAAGGCTTTAAAAAGCCTGTTCCTAAGCAGCCAGAGGAGCTAGAGAACAGGAGCAGCTCACCTGAGTTCTTTGAGGGGGTTCTCCAGGTGAAGCAGGAGCAAGGACATGACCCCTGGGGTGAGTGTGTCTGTAGTGTGTGTTTGTGGTGCAATGTAAGCCTACGTAAGGCTGATGTGAAGTAGTGTTTATGGGACAAAGATGTCAAGACTGGGGATGTAAGAGCTTTTTTTAGCTGATGCCTTCAAACAGAATCAGGCACCTATTGAGGGCAGGCCACAGAAAGAGGGGTTTAAAACTGGGGGGAAGGGAAGGTCCCTGGGAAAGAGAGAAGGGGGCTGGGACCCTAGCACCCAGACGGTGCCATCAGTGTAATTCCACTGATCACCTGAGGAATAAATGCCCTGTGCTAGGAGGAAGCAGGCAAACAATAGTTCCTTAGTTCTGCTGTCCTCAACACAGGACCCCCCCCCCCCCCAAGCAATTGAAACCTATCACATTGGTTCTGTGAGGTTAGCCTCTGTAGAATCGGCTATGGAGCATGTTAAGGCTGTCTAAATTGATGGTGGGTAATATCTGGGCCCCTGTATCTCTCTGCCCCAAGTCTCTCTGGTTAAGCAGACTGTGGTCCCAAAGGCCAATATGTTGCCTGGCCAAATGGCAGTGGTTGTGGGGGTGGGTGAAAGCAGATTCCTCATACCACTAGCTAAAATCCATGTGGTTTGTAAAGTGTTTTGACTGGGGGAGGTAATGGAACACCTCCTATTTGATCTGCTCCTGGGTAATGATTTTTTCCGTCTAGCTCAGGTTAAAGCATTTGCCTGCAGCAGGAGGGAATTTTAGGCTGGGACACCCTGAGGGAAAGGGTAAGGTCTTAGGAACTGCTGAGAGAATGGGAGAGAGTCTCCTTGATTCTTCTGCAGCTGGGGGAAAGCCACATGCTTCCAGGTGGGAGGGTGGTTGAGACCAGCTCCTACACTGCAGCTGGAGGCAACAGCACATCAGGAAGGGATGGGGGTGTAATGCTTGCCAGGGAGAGAACTGTTCAGATTGCAGCTGAACCAGAGACAAACCTGGCTCTAGGGAACAGAGTGAAATGTCCCAGAGGAGAGCCCAGAGAAGGGGCAGGGAATCTCAGAAACCACTGAGGTGGGTTAGGATTCCTGTGACTCCTAGCACAGAGAAGCAGGGTGCTTCCAAGTATGGGAGGGGCTGAGACTAGCTCCTTTCCAGCAGAAGGCAACATGCCCTCAGGGCCAGGAGGGGTGTTGTCTA
This sequence comes from Chrysemys picta bellii, assembly GCF_011386835.1. Lineage (NCBI taxonomy): Eukaryota > Metazoa > Chordata > Testudines > Emydidae > Chrysemys > Chrysemys picta. The sequence continues at coordinate 11,232,874 of NC_088805.1, read as the reverse complement.
TTGATTAAGGAAACTGTCCCAGTTGTTAGCTGGTAGAGTTCTGCAGCTGAAGGAGGGGGCCCAGAGGAGGAAACTGGGGAAGGAATAGTCAGGGTACAGGAATGTCTCCTCACTAGTCACTTGGGGCAGGATGCCCAGGACACTAGGAGGATGGCTGGGTCAGCATCTGTTTACCCAGGCACTCAGCCTGTGACCCAGGTTTTGAGAAGGAACCGTGCAACTCTCCTCCTGGAGGGGAGCAGTCACACAGCTGACTTCTCAGGGACAGAGAAAGGGGTGGCAGAGGGTACCCCAATCCAGGTCCCAATTTTTCAGGATGCTATTTCTGAGAAGTTTTTGGAAAGTAACTCTTTCTTTACATCAAGATGGAGTTGAGACCAGGAAATTGCCAGGTGGTAGTCTGCCTGAATAGAAATGACCCAACTGACCAAGAAGGGGGGTGTTTTCCCCCCATGCTCGTGGAAGGCAGGGAGCAGTTCTGGGAAAGCTGCTGGGAAGAAGTGCAGGGTAAACACATCTTCAAAGGGTAAACACATCTAGCCCAGATCACAGCCCTCTAGGGGGCAGGGAAGGACTCAGTGCAGGCAGGGGGAAACACAGGGTAACCCCGAAAGGGGAGTAGGATTTCCTACATATGTACAGTTCTGGGGTTGGGAGACGGCTCCCCAAAGAGCCAGCCAATGTGCAGGATCCCCCTAGACCCTTATCTTGCCAGACCCTATCAAAATGCCAGAAATTGGATGAAATTAAGAGCCCACACAAAGTGACTGATTACATGGGAGAGAGTCAAAGGACACCATGGGTAATGAACAAACTAACCTCAAACTACACTAATTGAACACAGGGCATGGTATCAACGATACTTGTAAACACCCATATTTGGTTAAAAAAAATTGGTATTAATGTTAAGATTTGGGGATAAGAATCTTGATACAGAAGTTAAACCTTATGAAAATGCTACTTTTCAGTTAACACCTGTAAACAGGTTTAAACCTTATCACAGCAGAGAAACCATTAGAAAAAAAACCCTGGATTGCTGTGTGTGAATGGGGAAACTGAGGCACGCAGTCTCATGGCCTTAATGGCTGGATGCCAAGAGAACTATAACAACAAACTGCCTTCGAAATAGTTTACTGCAAGAGGGTTAGTCACTGACTAAGAGGGGAAGTGTGACGCTCTGTACCTCAGGGGAACACCCTACACACCATGTTCGGCTTCGAAAATGATTGTGTGGTATCCAATGCCAAGTTTGTCATGTTGGGTGTCTCTGGAAGGCTCGTAATGCACTGAGCATGGCTGTTATGGTGATGTTACTGTAATTGTTAGAGTAGTGTTATAGGTTATAATTTCATGTCTATATTTATGAGGCTGAAAATGTATCCTCATGGCTTAAAGCAAGCCCATGCAAAATCTCTCCAAGAACAGAGAGGCAGTTCACACCTCGTCAGGGCATGGATGGGGCCTGCTATGCAAGTGAAGAGCTGCATAAGGAGGCTTTCATCCCCAAGCCCTTTACCACCCATCAACCCCTAACCAGGGGGTGGGGCTATTCAGGGAGAACAAGGCTTTACAAAGCCCCCTCCTAAGGCAGTGGTCTTCCGCAGTTTGGGTGGGGGTCCGAGTGCCTTCTTTATTTTATTTTTTTCCTTTGGCTTGGGGTGGCAAAAATGGTAGAGCCAGCTCTGCGGCGGGGCAGCGGGGTGCATGCTCAAAAATTGTGTACTGATAGGGGTGCGTGATCAAAAAAGTTTGGAGACCACTGTCCTAAGGGATGAGAGAAGCTAGGGAACAGGAGTGGCTAATGTGAGTTTTGCGAGGCAGTTAACCAGGTGCAGGAGCAACTCCTTGACCCTTGGGGTGAGTTTGTTGTGTGTGTGGTGTAGTGTGTTTGCTGCTTGACTGAATTATACAGTGTGATCTGTTCGTTTGAGGGGACTTGTGCTGAGCCTAGTGGCCTGCCAGGCAAGTTGAGAGCTTTTTAATGAGGCTTTGGAGGCCAAGCCCTTTAGCACCCATCAACCCGTAGTAGGGTTTGGGGCTACTCAGGGAGAACAAGGCTTTAAAAAGCGCGCTGCTAAGGGATGAGAGATGCTAGGGTACAGGAGCTGCTAACGTGAGTTTTGTGAGGGAGTGCTCCAGGTGAAGGAAGAGCAACTATGTGACCCGTGAGCAGTGTTTCCTCTACTTTCTCACCCATGTGTGGAATGAATTTTATGTGCACTGATATGGAGGTGATATGACACATGTCATATCACTGCACATAACAAAATTCATGTGGTGGGGGTAGGGCCAAGGGGTTTGGAGTGGGGGACGGGGCTCAGGGCTGGGGCAGAGGGTTTGGGGGGTGGGAGGAGAGCTCTGGGGTGGGGCTGGGGATGAGGGGTTGGGAGTGCAGGGGGGGCTACAGCAGGGAGAGAGGACTCCCCCTGCTGTCTGCCTGCAGCAGTACCTGGGCAGCAGGGGGGGAAGCACCTCTCCCCATCACAGCAGCTCTGGGGCTGAGGCTGCAGGATATGCGCCTAGCCCCCGCAGGTCCAGGCCATGGCCTGGGCAGCGCTGTGGCCCGTGTTCCCTGAGTGCCTGTGCGGCCCTAAATGGGCTGCTCCGTGGCCATGCAGCTGTGCAGTTTACAGGAAACTTAGCCCGTGGGTGGTGTGTGTGTTTGTGGTGTGCTTACTCCTTGACTGAGGTATATAGTGTGCTCCGTTTGTTTGAGGGACCGTGAGCTGAGCCTAGCGGCCTGCTATGCAAGGCTGAGAGCATGTTGAGGAGGCTTTCATCCTCAAGCCCTTTAGGACCTGCCAAGCCTTAACCAGGGGTTGGACCTAATCATGGAGAACAAGGCTTTAAAAAGCCCACTCTTAAGTGACCAGAGGAGCTAGCAAACAGGAGAGTTTTGCAAGGGAGTTCTCCAGGTGAAGGAGGAGCGACTACGGCACCCTTTGGGTGAGTGAGTTGTCTTTAGCATAGGTGCTGACTTTTTTTTTTTTTTTTTTTGGCCGGTGGTTGCTTTTGAAGAGGGGTGTGTGTGTGTGTGTGCGTGTGTTTTGGGGATGGGTGGGGGGGCTGAAGGGGCACTCTGCCAGTTTTGGGGGGAGCAGGGGCGGCTCTATGCAATTTGCCGCCCCCAAGAACGGCAGGGAGGCCGCTTTCGGCGGCATGCCTACGGGAGGTCCGCCGGTCCTGCGGCTCTGGCGTACCGACTGCCACAACTGCAGGACTGGCAGACCTCCCGCAGACTTGCCGCCCCAGGCACGCGCTTGGTGTGGCTCTGACTGGGAGCCTGTGCAGAGCAGTAGGGCGTGCTGGGGCAGTGGTCAGTGTCTTGGGGCAGTGCTGCGTTTTAGGGGCAGCAGGATGCATCTCGGGGCATCATTAGCTCTTGTAGAGTAGTAGATACAGTGTATTGGTATAGCAGCTCATCAAATAAAAAAGATTAAACTGATAAGAACACATACTATGCATGATCTTAGCCATGAGGTTAGCCTCTGCAGACTCAGATATGGAGCATGTTAAGGCTGTCTAAACTGATGGCGGGTAATACTTGGGGCAGAGGGATTCAGGGGCCCAGATCTCTCTGGTTAAGCAGAGTGTGGTCCCAAAGGCCAGTATGTTGCCTGGCCAAATGGCAGTGGTTGTGGGGGTGGGCGAAAGCAGATTCCTCATACCACTAGCTAAAATCTATGTGGTTTGGAAAGTGTTTTGACTGGGGGCGGGGGGGAGGTAATGGAACACCTCCTATTTGACCTGCTCCTGGGTCAATGATTTTTTCCGTCTAGCTTAGGTTAAAGCATTTGCCTGCAGCAGGAGGCAATTTTATGCTGGGACCCCCTGAGGGAAAGGGTAAGGTCTCAGGAACTGCTGAGAGAATGGGAGAGAGTCTCCTTGATTCTTCTGCAGCTGGGGGAAAGCCACATGCTTCCAGGTGGGAGGGTGGTTGAGACCAACTCCTACACTGCAGCTGGAGGCAACACCACATCAGGAAGGGATGGGGGGTGTAATGCCTGCCAGGGAGAGAACTGTTCAGGTTGCAGGTGAACCAGAGACAAACCCAGCTCTAGGGAACAGAGTGAAATGTCCCAGAGGAGAGCCCAGAGAAGGGGCAGGGAATCTCAGAAACCACTGAGGTGGGTTAGGATTCCTGTGACTCCTAGCACAGAGAAGCAGGGTGCTTCCAAGTATGGGAGGGGCTGAGACTAGCTCCTTTCCAGCAGAAGGCAACATGCCCTCAGGGCCAGGAGAGGGGTTGTCCATTGATTAAGGAAGCTGTCCCAGTTGTTAGCTGGCAGAGTTCTGTAGCTGAAGGAGGGGGCCCAGAGGAGGAAACTGGGGAAGAAATGGAGGGGGTGGGGCTCCTCAGGAAGAACAAGGCTTTGAAAAGCCTGCTCCTAAGAGACCAGAGGAGCTAGAGAACAGGTGAGTTTTACGAGGGAATTCTCCAGGTGAAGGAGAAACAACTAGGTGACCTTTGGGGTGAGCCAATTGTCTGTAGTGTGTTTGTGGTGTGCTTACTACTTAATTGAAGTATATAGTGTGGTCTGTTTGAGGGACCTTGTGCTGAGGCTAGCAGCCTGCTATGCAAGTGGAGAGCTGCATAAGGAGGCTTTCATTCCCAAGCCCTTTACCACCCATCAACCCCAACCAGGGGGTGAGGCTACTCAGGGAGAACAAGGCTTTAAAAAGCCCTCTCCTAAGGGATGAGAGAAGCTAGGGAACAGGAGTGGATAATGTGAGTTTTGCGAGGCCGTTAACCAGGTGAAGGAGCAACTCCGTGACCCTTGGGGTGAGTTTGTTGCTGCTTGACTGAATTATACAGTGTGGTCTTATCCTTGGAGGGAACTTGTGCTGAGCCTAGTGGCCTGCCAGGCAAGCTGAGAGCTTTTTAATGAGGCTTTGGTGGCCAAGCCCTTTAGCACCCAATGACCCTTAGCAGGTGGTGGGGCTCCTCAATATGATTTGCCTGCACAGCTTACCTCTTAATTCTTGTTTGCTTGAGTTGAGCACTGGAGTAGGGAGTCAGGTCTGGGTAGGGTGTTTGTGCAGCAGTAATGCAAGGAACTGGGCTGGTATTGCAAGAAACTGTAAGTATGTGTGACTGACTATATTTGAGATAGTTATGTGAGAGCAGAAAAGAGCATTGGGGCTACCGTATAGCGCGGGGGTGAGGGTTGGATTAAGGTGGGGGCTCTCAAACTGGGGGTTGTGAGGTAATTACATGGGGGTCATGCGCTGTCAGCCTCCACCCCAAACTCTGCTTTGCTTCCAGCATTTATAAGGGTGTTAAATATATTGAAAACATGTTTTTAATTTATAAGGGGGGGTGTCGCACTCAGAGGCTTGCTATGTGAAAGGGGTCACCAGTACATAGATTTTAGAATCATTGGATTAAGGCATATACTAACTAAGCTACAGGTTGGGGCCTTGCACTATGAGGAGTCTCTTAAAAAACAAACAAAAAAACGGACTCCATTTCAAATATTATCAAAAGCGGTTGATAAATAAAGGAGATACAGGAGAAAGAAGATTCTCTCTAAATATAGACATTTTTATTCAAATATGACAAAAATATATACATCTGGCTACAGAAATACCCATACACATGCCCTACCTCTACCCTTCACTAATTGTTCATTATCAAGAGGTGGGAGGCCAGGGCTGAGGAAAAAAAAGATAATTGCACTTGTAAAATGAGTATTTCTACGCATGAGTGTGCTATCAGTCTCCTAAGGCATCATTTTGTTGGCCAGTTGCTGCTGGTAAAATTCTGACCTTGCCTTCAGAACTTATTCATAACTCCTCAAGAGTGCCTAGGCTGTCAGAATGGGAGTAGGACCATTCAACTGTGTCCTAGAAAGTCGCGTCAATGTGCCTCTGTCTCCCTTAGCTCCTCCAGTTCAGCCACTCTGGTCTCCGAAGCCCGTACATGGTCTCTGAGAGCCAGGAGCTCCTTGTACTGAATTCATACATATGACAACTGCCCATAGGCCAGCTAATCCTGCATGCTGCATTCAGTGCAATAAACTGGATAGCCCCCACTCTGGTGCTGGACTGCCTGCAGTCTCTTTACTTCTGCAGCTCTTTCCTTTCTTGTGGTTTTATTTTTATCACAGAGTCAGCACCTATGGTCTGTAGCTTGTGTCTGGTGTGTGCTTGTTACTTAACTGAAGTATACAGTGTTGTCTGTTCCTTTGAGGGACTCTGTGCTAAGTCTAGAGGCCTGCTAGGAACCTTGAGAGCTTCTTAATGAGGCTTTGATGGCCAAGCCCTTTAGCACCTATCAACCCCTAGCCAGGGGGTGGGGCTCCTCAGGGAGAACAAGGCTTTAAAAAGCCTGTTCCTAAGCAGCCAGAGGAGCTAGAGAACAGGAGCAGCTTACCTGAGTTCTGTGAGGGGGTTCTCCAGGTGAAGCAGGAGCAAGGACATGACCCCTGGGGTGAGTGTGTCTGTAGTGTGTGTTTGGTGCAATGTAAGGCTGATGTGAAGCAGTGTCTATGGGACAAAGATGTCAAGTCTGTGGATGAGATGGCTTGTTTTAGCTGATGCCTTCAAACAGAATCAGGCACCTATTGAGGGCAGGCCACAGAAAGAGGGGCTTAAAACTGGGGGGAAGGGAAGGTCCCTGGGAAGACAGAAGGGGGCTGGGACCCTAGAGCCCAGAAGGTGCTATCAGTGTAATTCCACTGATCACCTGAGGAATAAATGCCCTGTACTAGGAGGAAGCAGGCAAACAATAGCTCCTTAGTTCTGCTGCCCTCAACACAGAACCCCCTCCCCCCCCCCCCCAAGCAATTGAAACCTATCACATTGGTTCTGTGAGGTTAGCCTCTGCAGAATCAGATATGGAGCATGTTAAGGCTGTCTAAATTGCTGGTGGGTAATATCTGGGCCCCTGCATCTCTCTGCCCCAAGTCTCTCTGGTTAAGCAGAGTGTGGTCCCAAAGGCCAATATGTTGCCTGGCCAAATGGCAGTGGTTGTGGGGGTGGGTGAAAGCAGATTCTTCATACCGCTTGCTAAAATCCATGTGGTTTGGAAAGTGTTTTGACTCGGGGGGGGGGGGGGGGGTAACTTGACCTGCTCTTGGGTAATGATTTTTTCCGTCTAGCTCAGGTTAAAGCCTTTGCCTGCAGCAGGAGGCAATTTTATGCTGGGACCCCCTGAGGGAAAGGGTAAGGTCTCAGGAACTGCTGAGAGAATGGGAGAGAGTCTCCTTGATTCTTCTGCAGCTGGGGGAAAGCCACATGCTTCCAGCCGGGAGGGTGGTTGAGACCAACTCCTACACTGCAGCTGGAGGCAACACCACATCAGGAAGGGATGAGGGTGTAATGCCTGCCAGGGAGAGAACTGTTCAGGTCGTAGCTGAACCAGAGACAAACCCGGCTCTAGGGAACAGAGTGAAATGTCCCACAGAAACCACTGAGGTGGGTTAGGATTCCTGTGACTCCTAGCACAGAGAAGCAGGGTGCTTCCAAGTATGGGAGGGGCTGAGACTAGCTCCTTTCCAGCAGAAGGCAACATGCCCTCAGGGCCAGGAGGGGTGTTGTTCATTGATTAAGGAAACTGTCCCAGTTGTTAGCTGGCAGAGTTCTGGAGCAGAAGGAGGGGGCCCAGAGGAGGAAACTGGGGAAGGAATAGTCAGGGTACAGGAATGTCTCCTCACTAGTCACTTGGGGCAGGATGCCCAGGACACTAGGAGGATGGCTGGGTCAGCATCTGTTTACCCAGGCACTCAGCCTGTGACCCAGGTTTTGAGAAGGAACCGTGCAACTCTCCTCCTGGAGGGGAGCAGTGACACAGCTGACTTCTCAGGGACAGAGAAAGGGGTGGCAGAGGGTACCCCAATCCAGGTCCCAATTTTTCAGGATGCTATTTCTGAGAAGTTTTTGGAAAGTAACTCTGTCTCTTTACATCAAGATGCAGTTCCAACCCCTGTAACAGCAGGGGAGTTGAGACCAGGAAATTGCCAGGTGGTAGTCTGTCCGAATAGAAATGACCCAACTGACAGAGAAGGGGGGTGTTTTCCCCCAGGGTGGTGAGAGACAGGGAGCAGTTCTGGGAAAGCTGCTGGGAAGAGGTGCAGCTGATCAAAGGGTGGGCACACCTAGCCCAGAGAGCACAGCTCACAGCCCTCTAGGGGACAGGGAAGGACTCAGTGCAGGGAGGGGGAAACACAGGGTAACCCCAAAAGGGGAGTTGGATTTCCTATCCATGTACAGTCCTGGAGTTGGGAGACGGCTCCCCAAAGGGCCAGCCAATGTGCAGGATCCCCCTAGACCCTTATCTTGCCAGACCCTATCAAAATGCCAGAAATAGGATGAAATTAAGAGCCCACAAATGTGAATGATTACATGGGAGAGAGTCAAAGGACACCATGGGTAATGAACAAACTAACCTCAAACTACACTAATTGAACACAGGGCATGGTATCAACGATACTTGTAAACACCCATGTTTGATAAAAAAAAAATTGGTATTAATGTTAAGATTTGGGGATAAGAATTTCGACACAGAAGTTAAATCTTATGCTAATGCTACTTTTCAGTTAATACCTGTAAACAGGTTTAAACCTTATCACAGCAGAGGAACCATAAAAAACCCCTGGATTGTGTGTGTGAATGGGGAAACTGAGGCACGCAGCCTCATGGCCTTAATGGCTGGATGCTAAGAGAACTATAACAACAAACTGCGTTCGATATAGTCAGTGACTAACCATCTTGCAGTAAACTAAGAGGGGAGGTGTGACGCTCTGTACCTCAGGGGAACACCCTACACGCCATGTTCGGCTTTATAAAATGATTGTGTGGTATCCAATGCAAAGTTTGTCATGTTGGGTGTCTCTGGAAGGCTGGTAATGCACTGAGCATGGCTGTTATGGTGATGTTACTGTAATGGTTAGTATCCTCATGGCTTAAAGCAGGCCATGCAAAAACTCTCCAAGAACAGAAAGGCAGTTCACACCTCGTCAGGGCATGGATGGGGCCTGCTATGCAAGTGGAGAGCTGCATAAGGAGGTTTTCATCCCCAAGCCCTTTACCAACCATCAACCCCTAACCAGGGGATGGGGCTATTCAGGGAGAACAAGGCTTTAAAAAGGCCCCTGCTAAGGCACTGGTCTTCACCAGTTTGGGTGGGGGTCCGAGTTTTTTTTTTTTGGGGGGGGGGAGGGGCTGGGGCGGCAAAAATGGCAGGGAGAGAGGACTCCCCCAGCTCTCTGCCTGCAGCAGTACCTGGGCAGCAGGGGGAGAAGCACCTCTCCCCATCACAGCAGCTCTGGGGCTGAGGCTGCAGGATATGCGCCCGGCCCGCGCAGGTCCAGGCCATGGCCTGGGCAGCGCTGTGGCCCGCGTTCCCTGAGTGCCTGTGCGGCCCTAAATGGGCTGCTCCGTGGCCATGCAGCTGCGCAGTTTACAGGAAATTTAGCCCGTGGGTGGTGTGTGTTTGTGGTGTGCTTACTCCTTGACTGAAGTATATACTGTGCTCCGTTTGTTTGAGGGACCGTGTGCTGAGCCTGGCGGCCTGCTATGCAAGGCTGAGAGCATGTTGAGGAGGCTTTCATCCCCAAGCCTTAACCAGGGGTTGGAGCTAATCATGGAGAACAAGGCTTTAAAAAGCCGGCTCTTAAGTGACCAGAGGAGCTAGCAAACAGGAGAGTTTTGCGAGGGAGTTCTCCAGGTGAAGTAGGAGCGAATACGGCACCCTTTGGGTGAGTTTATTGTCTTTAGCATAGATGCTGACTTTTTTTTTTTGCTGGTGGGTGCTTTCGAAGAGGGGTGTGTTTGGGGATGGGGGTGGATGAAGGGGGCACTGCCTTTGCCAGGTTTGGGGGGAGTAGGGGCGGCTCTATGCATTTTGCCACCCCGAAGCACGGAGGGCAGGCTGCTTTCGGCGGCAGGGCTGAGGGAGGTCCACGGTCCTGTGGCTCCGGCGTACCTGCCACCGGCAGACCTCCCACAGGCAAGCCGCGGAAGGCAGCCTGCCTGCTGCCCTTGCGGTGACCAGCAGGCCGCCCCCGTCCGCGGCTTGCTGCCCTAGGCATGTGCTTTGTGTGCTGGTTCCTGGAGCCGCCCCTGGGAGGAAGGCAATTGTCAGCATTTATAGGGCACCCTTCTTTCATATTCTAATTACTGAATGTGTTGATCATTTTTATCTTTGCTATTTTAAGAGTTAAATTGTTTTGAACGACAATTACATTATTATGAATGGCAGTATAATAAAATCATTGTAATTATTTAAAAGCTGTCTTCACTAACATCCCAGTTTAGAGAGATTCTATATCACTAGCTTTCTGGATGAAACTGTCCGCAATCTTCTTTACATCCAGGGCCCTTGGTATTGTTTTGATGCATGTTAAGGTCAGCTACGTTATTCCGTTGTCTGTCCAATTGATGACGGGAAATAATTTTTAAGTCTTCGGAAGCTGAAGAATGAATTCAGGATGATACAGGCATAGCGAGAAGGCTTCTTACACATTTGCAGTAGGCTGGAAACATAGTGCTTTTCGAGTACTGCAAATGACTCCAAGATCTTTCTTGATGGGTAACAGCTAAATTTAGGCATCATCGTTTTGTGTGTGTGTGTGTGTATATGTATGTGTGTGTATATATATATATATATATTATGGTTGGGATTATATTTTGCCATGTGCATTACAGTGGAGTCACATTTTATGCGGGGGTTAGGTTCTAAAGTCAGCGCGTAAGGCGAAAATCGTGTATAGTCAAAATTACCCTTAAATCCCCCATAAAGTACAGTATACTGTACAGGGTTGTGTGTACACCCCAGTACAGTAATATGTATACAGTAATGTACAGTATATGAGTACATCTGCAAAATAAGTTTACAGTACTGTCTTTTTAATTACAGGGGGTCATCAGGGCTAGATGCCGATCCAGGAAACGGAGGTGACTGAGAACTTGGGTGACGGAGAGCGAGTCGTAGACGAAGTGGTTGGCTCTGGTTCAGCTCGAGAAGTTGATTGCGTAGGCTCATCTGCTGCTGGCTGTTTTTCCTTGAAAAACATGGTGATCGGTAACGGTCGCTGTTGTCTCTTGAGCTACTCAAACATTTCTTGATACGGTCTCAAATGGTCCATAATACGTGATTTTTGAAGCTTCGTTCCATAGAGGGATCGTATTCAGAAATTAAATCATTCAAGGGTTTTGCTGCTTGGAACTCTTCAGGAAATTTGTGAAGATTCCAACTTGATGGCTCTTCCTGTTAGTCGTCGTCATAGTCTTCTGTAGACGATTTTATCAGTTCCTCTGACTAACAGACAGTCAATAAAAACAACAAGGAGTCTGGTGGCACCTTACGGACTAACAGATTTATTTGGGCATAAGCTTTCCTGGGTAAAAACCTCACTTCTTCAGAAGAGTTAATGCTTCTCTATGGCTCTCAATTAATTCTTCAATTTCTTCCTCAAGGATGTCAACGAAGCCATCAGCACCCACTTGCCTGGTCACCTGAACAATGCGTTTCACTTCTTTGTCAATGGTCGAGAAACCCTTAAAATCATTCACACATTCTTTCCATAGGTTTCGCCAACATGCTTTGACTGTTTCAGGCTTGATTGCATCCATTGCCTGTTTAATATAAGTGTTGCAATCAGCAATATTGAAGGACTTCCAACACTCCATCACATTAAGATTGGGATCAGCATCCATAGTGCTATGTATCCATGATAACGTGCCTCCTGTAGGTTGCCTTGAAACAGGGAATCACGCCTTGGTTGAGAGGTTGGAGGATGGAGGTGGTATTGGCCTGGGGGGGAGGAAGACGACTTCAACGTCATTACGTGCAAACCGGAGTGCCGCAGGGTGGCCAGGAGCATTGTCTACAATCAGTAACACTTTAAAGTCAAGTCCTTTCTCTTCGAGGTACCGTTTGACTTCTGGAATGAAACACTTGTGGAACCAATCCAGAAATAATACTGCCGTCACCCAAGCCTTTTTATTTGATTGCCAGAACACAAGCAGGAGATTTTTGTTCTTGCCTTTTAGGGCACGGGGATTTGCACCCGTGTAGAGCAAGCCCGGCTTTATTAAATGCCCAGCCGCATTGCCACAAAACAACACAGTCGCATGGTCTTTAGCTGCTTTGAAGCCAGGGGCTTGTCTTTCTGATTTCGAAATGTAAGTGCGGTTGGGCATTTTTTTCCAGAAGAGCCCAGTCTCGTCAGCATTAAAAACTTGTTCCGGAAGACAGCCCTTTTCTTCTTCTATCATTTTCTTTAATCGTTCGGGGTAGGCTTTTGCTGCCTCTTCATTGGCAGATGCAGTTTCACCAGTAGTCTGCACATTTTTGAGGTTGAAGCGGTTCCTAAAACTGTTAAGCCAACCTTGGCTGGCTTTGAATTCCTTCTCATCAGAAGGCTGTCCCTCTCTGGCAGGAGGTTTGAACAGCACGTAGAAGCTAAGAGCCTTTTCTCGCAACGTGTTGCCATCAATAGGCACACGTTTAAGATTCAGGTCTTCCAGTCATAAGTTTTATACCTGTTCAGTCTTCACTAAAGTCTTATCACGCACCTGGCTCGTCACCTTAGCCGTTATTGGAGCACTTGATGCCACTGCTTGACGAATTTCTCTCTCGAATCTTGATGACACGGATGCTAGATTCGTTGCGGCCATATTTACACGCCGCGTTGGAGACCGACATACCGTCTCTCAAGAAGTCCAACACAGCCAGTTTTGCCTTCAGCGTTGAAACAGATCGCGGTTTCTTCGGTTGAGCACCAGATGAAATAGTTGGCTTGCATTTAGGGGCCATATTGTACAAAAAATAAGTATCTTTAAACACTGGACTCGCACTCTGTGCAGCGAGCCGCTCACCCTATGAGAGGCACGCGGGAACTGAGACCGATTGAGGAACAGCAGATTCACGTCTCCCACCTCACGCTCACTCCGGGGCATAAAAGCTCATTGGGTGGAATCGCCCGCACTATTTACAGGTATCTTGTTCGTTTTTTTGCCGAGCGCGTATAGTTGAATTCACTTAAGTTAAATGCTCATATGATGTAACTCGCCTGTACTTGGCATTTAACATTGAATTTCATCTGCCATTTTGTTGCCAGGTCACCCAGTTTTGTGAGATCCTTTTGTAGCTCTTTGCAGTTTGCTTGGGACTTACAAAACTACTTACGATAGTTCTCATCTGCAAATTTTGCCACCTCACTGTTTACCCCTTTTTGCAGATCACTTATGAATAGGTTGGCTAGGACTGGTCCCAGTACAAGCCCCTCAGGGACACCACTATTTACTTCTCTCCATTCTGAAAATGGACCATTTATTCCTATCTTTTACTTGAGTGCCTGGTAATGCTTTCATGATCTAGTGATCATTAATTTAATAACAAGCCTTTTTGTTATCTTAATCCCCCTGTCTCTGTTTACAAACAAACTCCCTGCCCAAAGGGCAGAAGTTGTTAGCAGCACAGAATTCATAGAATAGAATAATTGACTATCTGGGTTGGAAGGGACCTCAGGAGGTCATCTAGTCCAACCCCCTGCTCAAACTCATCACATTCCACATTCAAGCTCTGGCTCCTGGGTCCTGAGCACCCAGGGAGTCAGCACCTATGGGCTGTAGCTTGTGTCTGGTGTGTGCTTGCTGCTTGACTGAAGTATACAGTGTGGTCTGTTCCTTTGAGGGACCCTGTGCTGCGCCTAAAGGCCTGCTAGAAAAGCTGAGAGCTTCTTAAGGTGGCTGTGATGGCCAAGCCCTTTAGCACCTAATCAACCCCTAACCAGGGGGTGGGGCTCCTCAGGGAGAACAAGGCTTTACAAAGCCTGCTCCTCAGCAACCAGAGAAGCTAGAGAACAGGAGCAGCTAACCCAGGGGTTTCAAACATGCGGCCCGCGGGGTTATTATCTGCGGCCCGTGAGCCCCTTGCAGCCACCGCGCCCTACCCTGGTGCACGTCTGGGCTAGAACGTGGGGGTGGGGGCAGAGCGGCTGTGTGTTGCTGTTGCTTGAGGCAGCGCCCCCAGCAGCTCCCATTGGCCGAGAATACAGTGCCTCCAGAAATGGTGCACCTCCCCCCGGAGAGCATTGTGGTTATAACAAATAGAGAAACTAATTTCTCTAGCAAGGTTGATTTGTTGTATAGTTTCTTTCAATCGGAGCCTTAAATAACCTTAAATAATTTCTCTAGCGTATTCTCTAGCTCCTCTGGTTTCTTAGGAGGGGGCATTTTAAAGCTTTATTCTCCCTGCATAGCCCCACCCCCTGGTTCAAAGGTGATGGGTGCTAAAGGGATCAAAGTTTCCTTAAGAAGCTCTCAAGCGCTAGGCTCGGCATACAGTCCCTCAAACAAACAGACCACACGGTATACTTCAGTCAAGCAGCAAGTACACCACAAACACACACTGCAGCCACTCAGCCCAGGGGTCACGCAGTTGCTCCTCCTTCACCTGGAGAACCCCCTTGCAAAATTCTCCTGTTCTCTAGCGCTTCTGGTCACTTAGGAGTGGGCTTTTTAAAGGCTGCTAGGCTCAGCACATGGTCCCTCAAACAGACCATGCTATCAGGGGTGGCAGGCCACCCCCCCCCCCCAATCTCTGTCCCCCACCTGCCTAAGGCTCTGGGAGGGAGTTTGAGTTGGGGGAGGTGGTCTGGGGTGCAGGCCCTGGGACAAACCCACCCTGCCCAGGGGCCATAGGGAGATGCTGGCTGCCACGTGGAGCAAGCAGGCAGGAAGCCGCTCAGTTGTGCTGCACTGCCTGTGGTCAGTGGGTGGGGGCCTAACAGTGAGGTCATGTATAGCGTCCCCCTTGGCTGGCGATAGCTGGAAGGGCGCCGTCTTTTGTTTACGGTCCAGCACGCTCAGTCGTATAGTGGTTTTCTTCGTTTTCTTAAGTGTTCGTGGGTTTTCTTCTTTTGATCTGTATAGGTACAATTGTGTACTTTAGTGCACACGCTGCTTTGCGCTTCATGCGCTATCCATGCTTCACATGACTGAATTTGCAGGTGATCGTCTTATGGACGTGGGTCGAGCGGATCTTGTTTTGGCTTCCCTCCATCAGTTTCGGAAAACTTCACAGTAAATATCACAGAGTCCTGACGAAAGGATAGAGGGTTTTGAGAGAAGCGAAGGAAGATCTATCGATCTATCAATCAGTCAAAATATTTTGAGAATTTGGTGAGCAAGTGATTTCAAACTATGTGCATCTATGATTTGTAGGCTATTAAAGCCTAGAATAGTTATTATTTTTTCTTGAATATAGGGTAGATTTTCTCACTCTCTCAATGCCTGCCAAACGATTACCATTATCTCTCTTTCACTTATATAGCTTGTCACTTTACGCTACAGGAAATAGTAACAGACTCCTAAAGACACAAAATATAGCCCCAGGAAAGGAAGGCATTTGGTACAAGGACTCCTTGGAGGGGGGAAAAAAAAAAACCCACAGATCCTGGTTGCCTAGCGCTAACTGCTGTGGCAAAGGTACCACTCAACAAGGCCGACAGCTCCATAAGGCAGCTGGCAAAGAAGAGGATGTACCTCCCTGGAGGGCCAGTAACGAGCTGGTGTACGTCTCGCATAGGCAGGGAGGCAGCAACATCCCTCGAAGGGGGTGATCTGTCCGACGCTGCGGCGATCACTTGCGCCTTCCATCTTTCGACGTGCCTGGATGCTATGGTGAGGAACTTTGGGGCGAGTGCTGTGCGTGACATCAGGAAGCGAATCGCCGTGGCCCCTTCCAGCCAAGATGTCACCAGGTACCCAGGGGAGCCGTATTCGGAAGAGACGACAGCATCCTCACTCTGAGAGCGAGAGCTATGCTGGAGAGGACCCTGGAGGATACCATCCGTGGGCAGTACATGGAAAACCTGAGATGGAAGATGATGTTTTTCATCAAAGCAGAGTAGTAACTTTGGGGAACCAAGTTGCTTCTATTTGGAATAGCGTCTCCGTGGGGGAGTTATGCTGGAATAGGCACTATGCTTATAGCTATGATGCCAGTCAGACGAGCCCCTCGACTGCACGTCCTGTGGGTCCCAACAGCCTGCTCTGCTCGGTCTGCAGAGCAGGACTTCACTTTCCTCTCTCTAGGGTTGGCTGTGGAGCTGTGGTGCCACCTGCTGGTTCCGATTTCAAAGCTTGGTGGAAAAAATAAATAACTGCAAGGGCGGGAGAAGCAACTCTCTCACTGAGTGCCTGACAGGAGTAAATCGATCCCCACAAAAACAGAGTTTAAGAGCCGAGTACTGAGCAGCACTTCAGCGGTAAAGCCTGCCACAAACACTAGACAATGTACACTCCATCACAAAGCTCCTGTGAATGAGCTTAATCTTCACTCTGCAAGCACCCACCCCCATTAAGTGGCCTATCCCAAGCCACATCCTAAAAATGAGAAGTAAAGTATAATGATTTAGAATTTACTGTAGGTTTGTGGGGGGGTAGGAAACAGGATGGGGACCTCTGGGAGCAGAAGGACACCTCGTGCCTTCACATGATCTCACAAATTAAGATCCATGCAACATATGCTGGGTGGGGAGAAGAATATAACCAAGTTTATCTAATTCAAACTGTTGTTTAATACAAGTAGTATCACTTCATCAGATGCCTGGAGTGAAAAAGACAGCACATGAAAAGATGGGAGTTGTCTTACCAAGTTGGGGGTCAGTGCTAACGACGCAAAGGGGTGAGTATCAACAGAGGGAAAACTACTTTTTGAAGTGACCCAGCCA
Source organism: Chrysemys picta bellii (assembly GCF_011386835.1). Taxonomy (NCBI): domain Eukaryota; kingdom Metazoa; phylum Chordata; order Testudines; family Emydidae; genus Chrysemys; species Chrysemys picta. The sequence goes on along the minus strand of NC_088805.1, from coordinate 11,216,189 downwards.
CTCCCAGTCTTCATTCAAGCCTAATGTGATGGTGTCAAGTTTGCAAATTAATTCCAATTCTGCAGTTTGTCATTGAAGTCTTTTTTTATGAGGGGTATTTTTGTTGAAGAATGGCCACTTTGAAGTCTGTTTGAGTGTCCAGGGAGATTGAAGTGCTCTCCTACTGGTTTTTGAATGTTACAATTCTTGATGTCTGATTTGTGTCCATTTATTCCTTTGCATAGAGACTGTCCGGTTTGGCCAGTGTACATGGCAGAGGGGCATTGAAATCAAGTTTACACAAGTTAAGAAGGAAGGTACTAGACATCTGGGGTCAGGCTTGAGTTCTGAGCGATTACAGGCATCGGTTACAAGGTTCACAAGAATCATACAACTGTCAGTGAATAAGTGACCTCTGGTATGCCACTCCTAGAATATATTTATAGTCTAAGGGTACGTCTATACTTACCTCTGGGTTCGGCGGTAAGCAATCGATCTTCTGGGATCGATTTATCGCGTCTTGTCTAGACGCAATAAATCGATCCCGGAAGTGCTCGCCGTCGACACCTGTACTCCTGCTCCGTGAGAGGAGTACGCGGAGTCGACAGGGGAGCCTGCCTGCCACGTGTGGACCCGCGGTAAGTACCTTGTAGTTCGAACTAAGGTACTTCGACTTCAGCTATCTTAGTTAGAAGCGGGGGGTTAGTGTGGACCAGCCCTAAGTCAGTATTGGTGTAACAAATTCAACAGATTCTATTTTTTCACCACAATAGTCTCCCTGAGGGGAGGTGCACCGTTCCTGGAGGTACTGCAATACCAGGTCGATGCATGGAGTGGATGGAGCAAGCTCCTATTCCATCTCCCTGTTCCAAAAATCCATTTAATATATAGTCCTCAGATAGAGGGCGTATCAGATACTAAACTGAAAAGAACAGATTTAAAAGTTTATTAGATAATGATTAAAAATAGATGATACATAGAGTTTGAGAAGTCAGTTATTGGTCATTGGGGGTAACATACAGAGTATCGGAGGATGCTAGTATTTTGGTGTTGGGCAGCACACATAATATATACAGTCTGTAATGTTCCCAATGGGGGGGTAAACAGTGGGCGAGATCAAGATGCAGTCGACAAGCGGTGAGGGTCCGTCATTCATACAGAAAGTACAGACAGTCATGGGTATAATTAAGCGGGCTGGGTAATGGGGATGGGGTGACCCTCATGTGGCGGGGTTCAGTTAGGTTCGGTGTGTTCAGGGCTCAGGGGATGAGGTCCATCAGGGGGAGTTTATAGGTCTCTTCCCCCTTGCGGGTGCACAAGGTCTCCCCGGCTCACTCCCGGTATTGGCAGTGGCCGGTGATGTGCTCTGTGTAGATGTCCCGAGACCAACAAATAGTGTCCGAGAATATTAGGCGTCTCATGAGCTGCGCGTAATGACGGCCTACCCCACAGGTCCTCAGCATGCGTTCGTTACATGGGTCCCAGGCACCCAGGGCCCCAACGAGCAGAGCGTCGGTGTGCACCTCGTAGCCCTTTGTCCGCAGGGCGTCATACAGGGGGGCGTACTTTTCAAGCTTGCAGGCTCGGGCTTCACGGAAGGCTGGGGTCCTGTTCTTGAATGGAACCATTACGTCGACCAGGATGATCTTTTTTTCCAACCTCGTCCGTGATGATCATGTCCGGGCACAGTGGGCTGTCGGTGCTGGGGACGGCGGTTGACTGTGACCTCTCCCAGGCGTGGGTCGATGGCCTTAACTAGGCGGTCCTGGACAGCGTTGTGGCGCAGCTGCCGGGCTCTGGCGTGAGGCTTGCAGCTGCATAGGACATGGGGCAGGGTTTCGGCGACGTACCCGCACTTCCTGCGGCGTTTGTCCCAGTTCCCGTGGCGGACGGCTCTGTTGAGGGGGACGCAATTCAGCCGGGCACGGTGTATGAACCGCCAGTCGGTGAACCGGGTGAAGCTGCCCATGCGGAGGAAGTGGTTGCTGGAGTCCCACTTGCTGGTCACCTCGAAGGCCTTACCCTGGTCCGTTTTTTTTCTTCAGGGTGTCCACGTAGACCGCGTGGACAGCAGCCTTCAGGGATCTCTCCAGCACGTCTCTGGCTCCGGGGATGATGATGGTGGTGTTCTCCGTCCCAATCCGCGGCACCAGGACTCCCAGCTCCTGTCGTTCCTTGCGCCATACCCAGCAACATCCCAGTCGGCGAGTGGCATTGCGGGCGCGGGACCACAGCAAGGCGATGACGCCCCTGTCCCGGGCGAACTCGCCGTCTACGGAGCCGCTCAGGAAGCTGGCCACATCCCAGTCGGAGGGAGGTCTGCCCATTTGCTTCCCTATGACGGCGCGCAGGGCGGTCGTCGCGATGTTCCTCACCTTCGCGTCCGGGCACGTCAGGAGGCGGAAGGCGTGCATGATGACCGCGATGTCGCACAGGTCTCCCATGCGGGGCACGTTGGCACCACCGTGCCTGTGCGCGATATATACGAGCTCATTACTGGCCCTTTGGGGCAGGGACAGTCATTTCTTGACCAGCTGCCGGATGGTGTTGTCTGCCTTGTTGAGGAGCACCTTTGGCACGGCGGATCCTCTCAGGACGAAGGCGATGCGGGGGATCAGGAAGGTGTTGATTTTCTGCCACGGCGCTAGCAGGGATGCGTCGATCTTGGCGGCATCCTGCAGGATCTCACGCATGGTGCCCTCGGGAGTCTGCCGGACGCGGAAGCCTGTCGGCGTGCCAAGGTGCTGGTACGCCTGCCCCTCCGCCAGGGGAAAGACTGACTCGCCCTGGTTGAGGAACTCCATCGTCAGTATCGAGTCCCCCTTGCTCCCATCAATGTGGAGGGACGCGCACTTCTTGGCATTGAAGCGGAGTCCCGTCCAGCCTGCGGCTCTCCCGATGGTGTCGAGCATGCCCTGGAGCCTCTCTGGGTCATCCGCGATCAGGACCAGGTCGTCCACGTAGGCCAAGACGCTCACCCTCTCGCCATGCAGGTTGAAGCCGTCGGCGCCATCGGAGATAGCCCGCAGGAGCGGCTCCATGGCGAGGTTGAAGACGATCGGACTGAGGGGGCAACCCTGCTTCACGCCGCTGCGGATCGGTATCTCGGCGGTCTCCCCTTCTACCAGGCGGACGCTGGTGCTGCAGCCCTCGTATAGTTCCCGGATCAGGTGAAGAAAGGTCTCTCGCATCCCAAACTTCTGGAGTGTGTCAAAGATATGGTGGTGGGGGATGGACCCGAAGGCGTTGACCAGGTCGAGCCACGCTACCGTGCAGTGCTTCTGCGTTCTCCTGGTCGTCTGGGTGACGGTCTGGAGCAGGAAGTTGTGCTCGTAGGACCCCTCTGACGGCATGAAGCCCTTCTGGGCAGGGCTGATGGCTCCCCTGGTCGTCGCCCACTCCGTGATCCTGGTTGCCAGGCAGCTGGCGTACAGTTGGTACATGGTGGAGCAGAGGGAGATGGGTCTCCAGTTGCTGGGGTTGTCTCGCTTGCCCTTCTTGTGGATCAGGTCATGGCCTTCTTCCAGGAGGTGGGAGATCGGCCGAATCACTTGCACAAGTTGAAGATGCTGGGGAGCAAGAGGCAGCCGGGGTCTCGCTTCTTTAGGAGGCTGTAGGGGATGCTGTCTTTTCCACGTGCGGTGTTCTTGGTTCTGGAGAGCCTGGCCGTCACCTCTTTAGGGGTGAAGTCGGCCTCCAGATCGTCCGCATCGGTAATGTGGGGCAAGGGGCGGAGGCATTCCGGGCGCTGCGCGTCATTCCTGGGCACGCTGCCGAACACTCCGAGGAAGTAGTTGTAGAAGCGCTCGGGCGGGATCGTGCAGTAAGACGGGCCCGTCGAGGACCTCTCTTACGGCCTTGAGGCGGTTCGTCCGGTACCGCTTCTGGATCCTTGAAGCCGCTGCCGGGTCGTAGCGGCGGTTGGCGTTCCTTCTTCCAGCTCCTCTGGTGGTGTTGCGGTGCAGGATGGGCCGCTTGGGGGCAGGCCGGATGGTCTCCTGGTTCGGTGTCCTCCTGAAGGCAATCTCCGTGGACAGCTCGCGGGTGAGTCTGTCGATGAGCGGGTCAAATTGCGTGAAGGAGGTTGCCCCTTGAAGCTCCTCGATCCAGGCGACCTGCCAAGGCATGGCTGGCCTAGCCGTCGGCCGCTGGTCCTCAGGCTCCTCGGTGGGCATGGGCAGTGAGTTTGTCGCGTGGTGAATGGGTTGTCTCGCTTGTGGTTCAGGGGACTTTTCGGTTGGTTTCTGGGGCATAGTCGCCCGTGGGGTAATATCATTGTTGGTTGTTGGTGGAATCTGGATCGGGTCAATGAGTGCGGGGGTGATGCTAGGTCTTCCGTGTGTGGCTGTTGTCTGGGGGGTTGCTGTGGAAGCGTGCGACCTTCTGGCGGCAGGGATCGGTCTGGTGTCTTTTGGGGTCGTACTGGCCCGTCTGACGATAGGGGTCTGGTGTTGCAGTCTGGTTGTGGCGTTGACGACTCTGACAGTGGAAGTTTACAGAGCGATCTGGGGGGTGGACCCCGTAGCCTCAGCGGGTGGGGTTCGCCGTGCAGGCTGAGGAGTCACGTTGGCTCTTCCTGTGGTTGGTGCTCGTAGGATGGCCTGAGGGCCGGCGTCGGTTCCGCTGGAGGCAGGATTTCGGGCGGCCACGCGTGGCGGGGCGCTGACCCTTCTTGGGATGGGGTCGCGCTGGTTGGGCGTCGGGAGGACACAGACGTCTCAGCTCAGAGAGCTTCCGGGCGACCTGGGAGGATGTGACAGGTCTCCTGCTGGCAGGGGCTCGGTCGACGTTTCCCGCTGCGGGAGGCGTCTCGAAGGTGGGGCCCTGGTCCACCAGTTCGGGGACTGGAGTGGGGTTTAGGGTAGCGGCTGGAGGGGGTGCCCTGTTTCCTTGTGGCGCAGGAGCAGCGGGCCGGGGCACAGGAGGGCAGGAGGCCGGAATCAGAGTTGTTGCTGCTGTGCAGGCTTACTTGCAGCTGGCCTGGTGCGCCTTACATCTCTTCTGGGACTCGAAGGGCAGGCTGCAGAGGGCACAGCTGAAGGCGGTGGATTTGTTGTAGCACCTCTTCAGGTGCCTGGTGACCCCTCCGAGGAGCGGCAAACAGCAGAGGCTAACAGCGGGAGTTTGCCTGGGAGTTCGCCTAGGGAGAGCTCACTGAGGCTTTCATCTGTAGGTTTCTTTGAGTAGTTCCTGCAACAGGTGAGGAAGTTCTTAAGAGGATGGTGATATGGAAGGTGAGCGATCAGCTGTTATAACCTGCACAGGTTGTGCCATGTTTGTCTTTCTTCCACAGGACAGAAGCGACTTTGTCTGTACAAAGTGCAAGCTGGTCTCCATATTGGAAGAGAAGGTTCGAGGGCTGGAGAAACGAGTATCTACAGGTACCAATGCGGAGAGTGGACTAGATGACCCATCTGAGGGAAGGGAGCAGAAGGAGACTCCACCGATTGGAAGGCAAAAGATGCACTGTCCTAGGGATGGGGGTTCCACGACCACCACTCCCAAGAGGAGGAGGAGGGTGGTCGGGGACTCCCTCCTCAGGGGGACTGAGTCATCTATCTGCTGCCCCGACCGGGAAAACTGAGAGGTCTGCTGCTTGCCAGGAGCTAGGATACACGATGTGACGGAGAGACTGCCGAGACTCATCAAGCCCTCGGATCGCTACCCCTTCCTGCTTCTCCACGTGGGCACCAATGATACTGCCAAGAATGACCTTGAGCGGATCACTGCAGACTACGTTGCTCTGGGAAGAAGGATAAAGGAGTTTGAGGCGCAAGTGGTGTTCTCGTTCATCCTCCCTGTGCAAGGAAAAGACCGGGGTAGAGACGGTCGAATCGTGGAAGTCAATGAATGGCTACGCAGGTGGTGTCGAAGAGAAGGCTTTGGATTCTTCAACCATGGGATGGTGTTCCAAGAAGGAGGAGTGCTAGGCAGAGACGGGCTCCACCTAACGAAGAGAGGGAAGAGCATCTTTGCCAGCAGGCTGGCTAACCTAGTGAGGAGGGCTTTAAACTAGGTTCACCGGGGGAAGGAGACCAAAGCCCTGAGGTAAGTGGGGAAATGGGATCCTGGGAGGAAGCACAAGCAGGAGAGCGCAAGAGGGGAGGACTCCTGGCTCATGCTGAGAAAGAGGGATGATCGATGAGTTATCTTAAGTGCCTATACACAAATGCAAGAAGCCTGGGAAACAAGCAGGGAGAACTGGAAGTCCTGGCACAGTCAGGGAACTATGATGTGATTGGAATAACAGAGACTTGGTGGGATAACTCACATGACTGGAGTACTGTCATGGATGGATATAAACTGTTCAGGAAGGACAGGCAGGGCAGAAAAGGTGGGGGAGTTGCGTTGTATGTAAGAGAGCAGTATGACTGCTCAGAGCTCCGGTATGAAACTGCAGAAAAACCTGAGTCTCTGGATAAAGTTGAGAAGTGTGAGCAACAAGGGTGATGTCGTGGCTGGAGTCTGCTATAGACTACCAGACCAGGGGGATGAGGTGGACGAGGCTTTCTTCCGGCAACTAGCAGAAGTTGCTAGGTCGCAGGCCCTGGTTCTCATGGGAGACTTTAATCACCCTGATATCTGCTGGGAGAGCAATACAGCGGTGCACAGACAATCCAGGAAGTTTTTGGAACGTGTAGGGGACAATTTCCTGGTGCAAGTGCTGGAGGAACCAACTAGGGGCAGAGCTTTTCTTGACCTGCTGCTCACAAACAGGGAAGAATTAGTAGGGGAAGCAAAAGTGGATGGGAACCTGGGAGGCAGTGACCATGAGATGGTCGAGTTCAGGATCCTTACACAAGGAAGAAAGGAGAGCAGCAGAATACGGACCCTGGACTTCAGAAAAGCAGACTTTGACTCCCTCAGGGAACAGATGGGCAGGATCCCCTGGGAGAATAACATGAAGGGCAAAGGGGTCCAGGAGAGCTGGCTGTATTTTAAAGAATCCTTATTGCGGTTGCAGGAACAAACCATCCCGATGTGTAGAAAGAATAGTAAATATGGCAGGCGACCAGCTTGGCTAAACAGTGAAATCCTTGCTGATCTTAAACGCAAAAAAGAAGCTTACAAGAAGTGGAAGATTGGACAAATGACCAGGGAGGAGTATAAAAATATTGCTCAGGCATGCAGGAGTGAAATCAGGAAGGCCAAATCACACTTGGAGTTGCAGTTAGCAAGAGATGTTAAGAGTAACAAGAAGGGTTTCTTCAGGTATGTTAGCAACAAGAAGAAAATCAAGGAAAGTGTGGGCCCCTTACTGAATGAGGGAGGCAACCTAGTGACCGAGGATGTGGAAAAAGCTAATGTACTCAATGATTTTTTTTTTTTTTTTTTTGCCTCTGTCTTCACGAACAAGGTCAGTTCCCAGACTGCTGCACTGGGCAGCACAGTATGGGGAGAAGGTGACCAGCCCTCTGTGGAGAAAGAAGTGGTTCGGGACTATTTAGAAAAACTGGACGTGCACAAGTCCATGGGGCCGGATGCGCTGCATCCGAGGGTGCTAAAGGAGTTGGCGGGTGAGATTGCAGAGCCATTAGCCATTATTTTTGAAAACTCATGGCGATCGGGGGAGGTCCCAGATGACTGGAAAAAGGCTAATGTAGTGCCCATCTTTAAAAAAGGGAAGGAGGAGGATCCGGGGAGCTACAGGCCAGTCAGCCTCACCTCAGTCCCTGGAAAAATCATGGAGCAGGTCCTCAAGGAATCAATTATGAAACATTTAGAGGAGAGGAAAGTGATCAGGAACAGTCAGCATGGATTCACGAAGGGGAAGTTGTGCCTGACTAACCTAATTGCCTTCTATGAGGAGATAACTGGCTCTGTGGATGAGGGGAAAGCAGTGGATGTGTTATTCCTTGACTTTAGCAAAGCTTTTGATACGGTCTCCCACAGTATTCTTGCCGCCAAGTTAAAGAAGTATGGGCTGGATGAATGGACTGTAAGGTGGATAGAAAGCTGGCTAGATCGTCGGGCTCAACGGGTAGTGATCAACGGCTCCATGTCTAGTTGGCAGCCGGTTTCAAGCGGAGTGCCCCAAGGGTCGGTCCTGGGGCCGGTTTTGTTTAATATCTTTATTAATGATCTGGAGGATGGTGTGGACTGCACTCTCAGCAAGTTTGCAGATGACACTAAACTGAGAGGCGTGGTAGATACACTAGAGGGTAGGGATCGGATACAGAGGACCTAGACAAATTAGAGGATTGGGCCAAAAAAAACCTGATGAGGTTCAACAAGGACAAGTGCAGAGTCCTGCACTTAGGACGGAAGAATCAGTCCCCCGGCGCGGGGAGCAGCAGCTGGGCGGCAGCAGGGTTTTCCGGCGTTAGGGGCGCAGGGGGGCAGTCTCTCAGCTACTGCAGCTGCAGGCTATCGGTCCGCGATGCTCCTGTGGTAGGCGCGGGGTGGGGCAGGCTCCCTGCTGCTGGTCATCGGCGCGAGGCTTCCCTGGCCGCAGGAGCGCAGCACGGCAGACTGCCGGAGGCTGCAGCCGCTGGTGGTCGGCAGGAGAACGGCGGGGCGCCCCCTCTGCGGCTGGAGAGCGGGGTGGATGTTCCTCCTCTCCGTGATGTCCCGGTATGTGGGAGCTTTCTGTGGCACCATCCCCAGGTGGGGTTCTTCCCACCCTTGCTCTTTCCTCTGCAGCTGCTGGTCCGCCGTGGCTCTGAGACCCCGAGGGTCTTTTTCGGGCAGCGGTCTGAGGAGCACTCAGGGAAGAACTGGGGGGCAACGGCCGGGAGTTCTTTTAAACTCTGTTATAGTCCTAGCCTTCACAACCTTCTCAGGTAAGGAGTTCCACAAGTTCACTGTGAACTTCCTTTTATTTGTTTTAAACTTGCTGCCTATTAATTTCATATGATGACCCCTAGTTCTTGTATTATGGGAATAAGTAAATAACTTTTCCTTCTCCACATCACTCATGATTTTATATACCTCTATCATATCCCCCCTTAGTCTCCTCTTTTCCAAGCTGAAGAGTCCTAGCCTCTTTAATCTCTCCTCATATGGGACCCGTTCCAAACCCTTAATCATTTTAGTTGCCCTTTTCTGAGCCCTTTCTAGTGCCAGTATATCTTTTTTGAGATGAGGAGACCACATCTGTACGCAGTATTCGAGATGAGGGTGTACCATTGATTTATATAAGGGCAATAATATTCTCAGTCTTATTCTCTATTCCCTTTTTAATGATTCCTAACATCCTGTTTGCCTTTTTGACCGCCTCTGCACATCCCCTCTTTAATGATTCCTAACACCCTGTTTGCTTTTTTGACCGCTCTGCACACTGCATGGACATTTTCAGAGAACTATCCACGATGACTCCAAGATCTTTTTCCTGACTTGTTGTAGCTAAATTAGCCCCCATCATATGGTATGTATTTCCGGGAAGGGGTTGGAATGGGGGCAGGGAAGAGGCGGGGCAGGGGTGGGGCCTCATGGAAGGGGTGGAGTGGGGGTGGGGCCGAGGGCGGCAGGGGTGGGGGTGGGAGGTGTCAGTAATGCGGTCCTCGGGCCAATGTACTAGTCCTCATGCGGCCCTCATGGTCATTTGAGTTTGAGACCCCTGAGCTAACCTGAGTTTGGGAGGCAGTTCTCCAGGTGAAGGAGGAGCGACTACATGACCCTTGGGGTGAGCTTGTTGGCCGTAGCACAGGCGCTGACTCTTGTTTTTGCCAGCGAGTGCTTTTGAAGAGGTGTGTGTTTGGGGAGGGTGGAGGGGGCACTGTGCTAGTTTTGGCGGGGGGTGGAGGCTATTTTCAGAATCTTTATATACTTTTCAGATTCTAGTTACAGAATGTGTCTATCGTTGGTATCTTCACACTTTTAATGATGATTAAACTGTTATGAACTATATAACCAGGGGCTAGGGCTACTCAGGGAGAACCAAGTTTTTAAAAGCCTGCTCCTAAGCCACCAGAGGAGCTAGGGATCAGGAAAGATTTGAGGGGGATTAGAGGAGGGGGTAGATAAACTTCATTAACGTTCTTTAAACTTAAGGCAATGGAAAAAAAAAAAACCCTGATACAAACAAAACAAGAAAGGAAAGAGCTGCAGGAGTAAAAAGAGAATGCAGGCACAAATCCAGCAACAGATTGGGGGGCTATCCAGTTTCTTGCACTGAATGCAGCATGGATGATTACCTGGCTTATGGGCGGGTGGCAGACTGCTATAACATGGCAAGCCATGCAGTAAGTTGTTGGACCATCTCTTCCTGTTGTAGCTCTGAGGGAGTTGAGTGGGATGGAGGACAGAATCCTTCAATGACTTTGACCGCCTTGTAGACAGGCTCACTGAAGACCTGTCTGCAGAAATTCCATGAGGGAAGAATGGAAATCCAGGGAACACAGCGACTTCTCACAGAACCCCTGCGTCTAGCTATAACTACAGCCGGGAAGCCGGGAGAGGAAACACCCAAGTTCCGGCAGCAGATTCCAGGATCCAGAAGCAATAATGGTCAAACTGTCCTAAGGCTATGAGGAAGATCCTCGATGGGCCCTCATCCTACTGTGCCATCCCACCCGAGAGACTCTTCTCCTACTCCATGGCTGTGTTTGACCGTGTAGTCCAGAATGATGCACAGCGTTTGGGATGCATTTTGCCCCTGCCCCAGCTCAGCCATGAAGAGGGTCTGGAAGAACACTTTACGCTACAGGAAATAGTAACAGACTGCTAAAGACACAAAATATAGCCCCAGGAAAGGAAGGCATTTGGTACAACGACTCCTGGAAAAAACACAGATCCTGGTTGCCTGGTGCTAACTGCTGTGGCGAAGGTACCACTCAACAAGGCAGACCGCTCCATAAGGCAGCTGGCAAAGAAGAGGATGTACCTCCCCGGCGGGCCAGTAACAAGCTGGTGTACATCACGCATAGGCACTGTTACCTCGAGGGGAAGAAGGTAACGCTTCAAAGGAAATACTAGAGAGATGGTAGAGGGAAGATATAACAGGGAAAGCCCCTTTTCTCAGAAGCCCCTGCAGACTCGGCTCCCTTCCGTGTCTGTCACCGGTGGATTTAGCTACCCATAAAATATAATAAAATAAAGAAAAGACAAGATAATACGGTGCAAATAAAGGTAAGTGAATTAGGGATAAAAGGTACAGAAAAACTAGGGAGAATGCTGGGGAGAAATACAAGAATAACACAGTGAAACAGCAAAACCATAAATCAGTAAAATAGTGGATCAGTGACTGACTCTGAGAGCTTGGAGCTCAGGCCCATACACCCTCCCGTGGGATTCTACAAAACAATAAACAATACCCCAACACGGAAACCTTTCTCCTATTGCTCTGATGCAGCAGATGTCACGTACAGGCGTGATGCCCAGGACCTACAACTCTTGGACTGATTTAGAGTCCTTGAGGAGGAACACTGGGGAGTCCAGACGACTGATGGTTCTCGTCGCGGGCGAGGAGACCCTCTGGGATGAGGGACACCAGGAGATGCAGGATATAGGAATGACGATGACAGGACTCCTCTTCCTCAAACACACTACGGGATAGATGTTGTTCTTCGATCTCAGCTCTGGAGCTCTGCGAAGACCCGACCGTGTACGAACTGTTGCTGGAATGGACAGCCCCGCGCAGGCGCTGAACAAGACCTTATAAAGCCTTTTTGGCGGGGAGAGTTCTGAGGTGATGGAACACTGAGGGTTGGACTTGGCGGGAAACGGTTCTGACTGGTTTAAGCTAGAGTCTGTGTAGTAAATAAGTCCCCTCTCAAAGATGGAGTTCAAAGTTAGAGTTCATGTATTCCATTTTGAATTTCAGTTCAAAGTCAGTGATTCATTTCAGTATTTTAAAAACATCTTATTAATAGCTAATTGAAACAGTACATTCCATCTAACAGCAGGGAGGCAGCAACATCCCTCGAAGGGGGTGATCTGGCTGACGCTGCGGCGATCCACTTGCGCCTTCCATCTTTCGATGTGCCTGGATGCTACAGTGAGGAACTTTGTGGCGAGTGCTGTGCGTGACATCATCAGGAAGCGAATCGCCATGGCCCCTTCCAGCCAAGATGTCGCCAGGTACCCAGGGGAGCCGTATTCGGAAGAGACGACAGCATCATCACTCTGAGAGCGAGAACTATGCTGGAGAGGACCCTGGAGGATACCATCCGTGGGCAGTACATGGAAAACCTGAGATGGAAGATGATGTTTTTCATCAAAGCAGAGTAGTAACTGTGGGGAACCAAGTTGCTTCTATTTGGAATAGCGTCTCCGTGGGGGAGTTACGCTGGAATAGGCACTATGCTTATAGCTATGATGCCAGTCAGACGAGCCCCTCGACTGCACGTCCTGTGGGTCCCAATAGCCTGCTCTGCTCGGTCTGCAGAGCAGGACTTCACTTTCCTCTCTCTAGGGTTGGCTGTGGAGCTGTGGTGCCACCTGCTGGTTCCGATTTCAAAGCTTGGTGGAAAAATTAATAACTGCAAGGGCGGGAGAAGCAACTCTCTCGCTGAGTGCCTGACGGGGGTAAATCGATCCCCACAAAAACAGAGTTTAATAGCCGAGTACTGAGCAGCACTTCAGCGGTAAAGCCTGCCATAAACACTAGATAAAGTACACTCCATCACAAAGCTCCTGTGAATGAGTTTAATCTTCACTCTGCAAGCACCCACCCCCATTAAGTGGCCTATCCCAAGCCACATCCTAAAAATGAGAAGTAAAATATAATGATTTAGAATTTACAGTAGGTTTTGGGAGTGGAGGGGGGGAACAGGATGGGGGACCTCTGGGAGCAGAAGGACACCTCGTGCCTTCACATGATCTTACAAATGGAGATCCATGCAACATATGCTGGGAGGGGAGAAGAATATAACCAAATCTATCTAATTCACACTGTTGTTGAATACAAGTATTATCACTTCATCACATGCCTGGAGTGAAAAAGATAGCACATGAAAAGATGGGGTTGCTTTACCAAGTTTGGGGTCAGTGCTAACGTATCAACAGAGGGAAAGGAAGTACAGGAGTACTTGTGGCACCTTAGAGACTAACAAATTTATTAGAGCATAAGCTTTCGTGGACTACAGCCCACTTCTTCGGATGCATATAGAATGGAACATATATTGAGGAGATATATATACACACATACAGAGAGCATTTGGAGTGAAGTCTGTTTGTGAAGGGTTTGTTGGTTGAAGAATGGTCACTTTGAAGTCTGTTTGAGTGTCCAGGGAGATTGAAGTGCTCTCCTACTGGTTTTGAATGTTACAATTCTTGATGTCTGATTTGTGTTCATTTATTCCTTTGCGTAGAGACTGTCCAGTTTGGCCAATGTACATGGCAGAGGGGCATTGAAATCAAGTACACAAGTTAAGAAGGAAGGTACTAGACATCTGGGGTCAGGCTTGAGTTCTGAGAGATTACAGGTATCGGTTACAAGGTTCACAAGATACATACAAGCGTTGGTGAATAAGTGATTTCTGGTACGCCACTCATAGATATAGATATATAGGCCTTGTCTACACTCAGGACTTCTCAGCGGCAGCACTGGGAAGCGTGAGTGTAGTCGCACCTCCAGTTGTAGCTCGGAGGAGGCGGGGGCGTTTTTTCACCCCTGAGCGCAGCAAGTTGCAGTTCTGTATGGCACCAGTGTAACCAAGGCCTTAAAGTCCAAGTCAGTATTGGTGTAACAAATTCAACATTCTATTTTTTTCACCACAATAGTCTCCCCGAGGGGAGGTGCACCGTTCCTGGAGGTACTGCAATACCAGGTCGATGCGTGGAGTGGATGGAGCAAGCTCCTATTCCATCTCCCTGTTCCAAAAATCCATTTAATATATAGTCCTCAGATAGAGGACGTATCAGATATTAAACTGATAAGAACAGATTTAAATTTTATTAGAGAATATTTAAAAGAAATAAACGATACAGAAAATTTGAAGCGTTAGTTATTGGTCATTGGGGGTAACATACAGAGTATGGGGGTATGTTGGTGTTTTGGGGCTGGGCAGCACACATAGTATATACATACTGCAATGTCCCCAATGAGGGGTGGGTAACCGGTGGGCGGGATCAGGAGACAGTCGATAAACGGTGAGGGTCTATCACCCATACGGGAGGTAGAGACAGTCATGGGTATAAGTAAGCGGGTTGGGTAATGGGGATGGGGTGACCCTCACGTGGCGGGATTCAGCTAGGTTTGGTGGGTTTAGGGCTCAGGGGATAGGGTCCAGCAGGGGGTGTGTGTGGGTGCACGAGGTCTCCCCGGCTCACTCTTGGTATTGGCGGTGGCCGGTGATGTGCTCGATGTAAATGTCCCGGGACCAACGGATAGCGTCCGAGACCATTAGGCGTCTCATGAGCCGCGCGTAATGACGGCCCACCCCACAGGCCCTCAGCACGCGTTCGTTACACGGGTCCCAGGCACCCAGGGCCCCAAATAGATTCTATTTTTTTCACCACAATAGTCTCCCCGAGGGGAGGTGCACCGTTCCTGGAGGTACTGCAATACCAGGTCGATGCGTGGAGTGGATGGAGCAAGCTCCTATTCCATCTCCCTGTTCCAAAAATCCATTTAATATATAGTCCTCAGATAGAGGACGTATCAGATATTAAACTGATAAGAACAGATTTAAATTTTATTAGAGAATATTTAAAAGAAATAAACGATACAGAAAATTTGAAGCGTTAGTTATTGGTCATTGGGGGTAACATACAGAGTATGGGGGTATGTTGGTGTTTTGGGGCTGGGCAGCACACATAGTATATACATACTGCAATGTCCCCAATGAGGGGTGGGTAACCGGTGGGCGGGATCAGGAGACAGTCGATAAACGGTGAGGGTCTATCACCCATACGGGAGGTAGAGACAGTCATGGGTATAAGTAAGCGGGTTGGGTAATGGGGATGGGGTGACCCTCACGTGGCGGGATTCAGCTAGGTTTGGTGGGTTTAGGGCTCAGGGGATAGGGTCCAGCAGGGGGTGTGTGTGGGTGCACGAGGTCTCCCCGGCTCACTCTTGGTATTGGCGGTGGCCGGTGATGTGCTCGATGTAAATGTCCCGGGACGCACGGATAGCGTCCGAGACCATTAGGCGTCTCATGAGCCGCGCGTAATGACGGCCCACCCCACAGGTCCTCAGCACGCGTTCGTTACACGGGTCCCAGGCACCCAGGGCCCCAAATAGATTCTATTTTTTTCACCACAATAGTCTCCCCGAGGGGAGGTGCACCGTTCCTGGAGGTACTGCAATACCAGGTCGATGCGTGGAGTGGATGGAGCAAGCTCCTATTCCATCTCCCTGTTCCAAAAATCCATTTAATATATAGTCCTCAGATAGAGGACGTATCAGATATTAAACTGATAAGAACAGATTTAAATTTTATTAGGGAATATTTAAAAGAAATAAACGATACAGAAAATTTGAAGCGTAAGTTATTGGTCATTGGGGGTAGCATACAGAGTATGGGGGTATGTTGGTGTTTTGGGGATGGGCAGCACACATAGTATATACATACTGCAATGTCCCCAATGAGGGGTGGGTAACCGGTGGGCGGGATCAGGAGACAGTCGATAAACGGTGAGGGTCTATCACCCATACGGGAGGTAGAGACAGTCATGGGTATAAGTAAGCGGGTTGGGTAATGGGGATGGGGTGACCCTCACGTGGCGGGATTCAGCTAGGTTTGGTGGGTTTAGGGCTCAGGGGATAGGGTCCAGCAGGGGGTGTGTGTGGGTGCACGAGGTCTCCCCGGCTCACTCTTGGTATTGGCGGTGGCCGGTGATGTGCTCGATGTAAATGTCCCGGGACCAACGGATAGCGTCCGAGACCATTAGGCGTCTCATGAGCCGCGCGTAATGACGGCCCACCCCACAGGCCCTCAGCACGCGTTCGTTACACGGGTCCCAGGCACCCAGGGCCCCAAATAGATTCTATTTTTTTCACCACAATAGTCTCCCCGAGGGGAGGTGCACCGTTCCTGGAGGTACTGCAATACCAGGTCGATGCGTGGAGTGGATGGAGCAAGCTCCTATTCCATCTCCCTGTTCCAAAAATCCATTTAATATATAGTCCTCAGATAGAGGACGTATCAGATATTAAACTGATAAGAACAGATTTAAATTTTATTAGAGAATATTTAAAAGAAATAAACGATACAGAAAATTTGAAGCGTTAGTTATTGGTCATTGGGGGTAACATACAGAGTATGGGGGTATGTTGGTGTTTTGGGGCTGGGCAGCACACATAGTATATACATACTGCAATGTCCCCAATGAGGGGTGGGTAACCGGTGGGCGGGATCAGGAGACAGTCGATAAACGGTGAGGGTCTATCACCCATACGGGAGGTAGAGACAGTCATGGGTATAAGTAAGCGGGTTGGGTAATGGGGATGGGGTGACCCTCACGTGGCGGGATTCAGCTAGGTTTGGTGGGTTTAGGGCTCAGGGGATAGGGTCCAGCAGGGGGTGTGTGTGGGTGCACGAGGTCTCCCCGGCTCACTCTTGGTATTGGCGGTGGCCGGTGATGTGCTCGATGTAAATGTCCCGGGACGCACGGATAGCGTCCGAGACCATTAGGCGTCTCATGAGCCGCGCGTAATGACGGCCCACCCCACAGGTCCTCAGCACGCGTTCGTTACACGGGTCCCAGGCACCCAGGGCCCCAAATAGATTCTATTTTTTTCACCACAATAGTCTCCCCGAGGGGAGGTGCACCGTTCCTGGAGGTACTGCAATACCAGGTCGATGCGTGGAGTGGATGGAGCAAGCTCCTATTCCATCTCCCTGTTCCAAAAATCCATTTAATATATAGTCCTCAGATAGAGGACGTATCAGATATTAAACTGATAAGAACAGATTTAAATTTTATTAGGGAATATTTAAAAGAAATAAACGATACAGAAAATTTGAAGCGTAAGTTATTGGTCATTGGGGGTAGCATACAGAGTATGGGGGTATGTTGGTGTTTTGGGGATGGGCAGCACACATAGTATATACATACTGCAATGTCCCCAATGAGGGGTGGGTAACCGGTGGGCGGGGTCAGGACACAGTCGATGAACGGTGAGGGTCTATCACCCATACAGGAGGCAGAGACAGTCATGGGTATAAGTAAGCGGGCTGGGTAATGGGGATGGGGTGACCCTCACGTGGCGGGATTCAGCTAGGTTTGGTGGGTTTAGAGCTCAGGGGATAGGGTCCAGCAGGGGGTGTGTGTGGGTGCACGAGGTCTCCCCGGCTCACTCTTGGTATTGGCGGTGGCCGGTGATGTGCTCGATGTAAATGTCCCGGGACCAACGGATAGCGTCCGAGACCATTAGGCGTCTCATGAGCCGCGCGTAATGACGGCCCACCCCACAGGTCCTCAGCACGCGTTCGTTACACGGGTCCCAGGCACCCAGGGCCCCAACGAGCAGAGCGTCGACGTGAACCTCGTAACCCTTAGTCCGCAGGGTGTCAGCCAGGGGGGCGTATTTTTCGAGCTTGCGGGCTCGGGCTTCGCGGAAGGCCGGGGTCCTGTTCTCGAACGGAATCGCTACGTCGACCAGGATGATCTTTTTCCCCACCTCGTCCGTGACGACGATGTCCGGGCGCAGCGGGCTGTCGGTGCCGGGGACGGCGCGGTTGACGGTGATCTCTCCCAGACGCGGGTTGATGGCCTTCACTAGACGGTCCTGGACGGCGTTGTGGCGTAGCTGCCAGGCTCTGGCGTGGGGCTTGCAGCAGCATAGGACGTGGGGCAGGGTTTCGTTGACGTACCCGCACTTCCTGCAGCGTTTGTCCCGGTTCCCGTGGCGGATGGCACCGTTGAGCGGGACGCAATTCAGCCGGGCGCGGTGGATGAACCGCCAGTCGGCGAACCGGGTGAAGCTGCCTGTGGGGAGGAAGTGGTTGCTGGAGTCCCATTTGCTGGTTACTTCGAAGACTTTACCCTGGTCCGGCTTTTTCTTCAGGGCGTCCACGTAGAGCGCGTGGACGGCGGCCTTCAGCGATCTCTCCAGCACGCCTCTGGCTCCGGGGGTGACGATGATGTTGTCCTCCGTTCCGATCCGCGGTATCAGGACTCCCAGCTCCTGCCGTTCCTCGTTCCATTCCCAGCGGCAGCCCAGGCGCTTTCCCAGCCGGCGCGTGGCAATGCGGGCGCGGGTCCACAGCGAGGCGAAGTCTCCCCTGTCCCGGGCGAAGTCGCCATCCAGGGAGCCGCTCATGAAGGTGGCCACATCTTGGTCGGAGGGAGGTCTGCCGATTCGTTTCTCGGTGGCGGCGTGGAGGGCGGCCATTGCAACGTTCTTCACTTTGGCGTCCGGGCACGTCAGGAGGCGGAAGGCGTGCGTGAGGACCGCAACGTCACAGAGGTCTCCCATACGGGGGACGCCGGCACCACCGTGCCTGTGCTTGATGTATACGAGTTCGTTGCTGGCTCTCCGGGGCAGGGACATCCAGTTTTTGACCAGCTTCCGGATGGCGTTGTCCGCCTTGTTGAGGGGCACCTTTGCCACGGCGGATCCCCTCAGGACGAAGGCGATGCGGGGGATCAGGAAGGTGTTGAGGGCGTTGATCTTCTGCCACGGCGCCAGCAGGGATGTGTCGATTTTGGCGACGTCCTGCAGGATCCCCCCGATGGTGTCTTCTGAGGTCTGCTGGACGCGGAAGCCTGTCGGTGTGCCGAGGTGTTGGTACGCCTGCCCCTCCGCCAGAGGAACGACGGACTCGCCCTGGATGAGGAACTCCGTCATCAGTACCGAGTCCCTCTTGCTCCCGTCAACGTGGAGGGACGCACACTTCTTGGCGTTGAAGCGGAGTCCCGTCCAGTCCGCGGCTCTCCCGATGGTGTCGAGCATGCCCTGGAGCCTCTCGGGGTCGTCCGCGATCAGGACCAGGTCATCCGCGTAGGCCAGGACGCTCACCCTCTCGCCGTGCAGGTCGAAGCCGTCGCCGCCGTCGGAGATCGCCCGCAGGAGCGGCTCCATGGCGAGGTTAAAGACGATGGGGCTGAGGGGGCAACCCTGCTTCACGCCGCTGTGGATCGGTATCTCTGCGGTCTCCCCTTCTACCGATCGGATGGTGGTGCTGCAGCCCTCGTACAGCTCCCGGATCAGGTGGAGAAAGGTCTCTGGCATCCCAAACTCCTGTAGGGTGTCGAAGATGTGATGGTGGGGGATGGACCCGAAGGCGTTGGCCAGGTCGAGCCACGCTATCGAGCACTGCCTCCGCGTTCTCCTGGTCGTCTGGATGACGGTCTGGAGAAGGAAGTTGTGCTCGTAGCACCCCTCCGACGGCATGAAGCCCTTCTGGGCAGGGCTGATGGCTCCCCCGGTCGTCGCCCACTCCGTGATCCTGGCTGCCAGGCAGCTGGCGTACAGTTTGTACATGGTGGAGCAGAGGGAGATGGGTCTCCAGTTGCTGGGGTCATCCCGCTCGCCCTTCTTGGGAATCAAGACGGTCATGGCCTTCTTCCAGGAGGTGGGGGAGCGGCCGAAGCGCTTGCACAAGTTAAAGATGGTGGAGAGCAGGAGGCAGCCGGGGTCCCGCTTCTTGAGGAGGCTGTAGGGGATGCTGTCTTTTCCGGGTGCAGTGTTCTTGGTTCTGGAGAGCCTGGCCGTCACCTCTTTAGGGGTGAAGTCGGCCTCCAGGCCATCCGCGTCGGGAATGCGGGGCAGGGGGCGGAGGCACTCCGGGCGCTGCGCGTCGTTCCTGGGCACGCCGCCGAACACTCCGAGGAAGTAGTTGTAGAGGCGCTCGGGCGGGATCGTGCAGTACGACGGGGGCCCGTCGAGGATCTCTCTCACGGCCTTGAGGCGGTTTGTACGGTACATCTTCTGGATCCTTGACGCGGCTGCCGGGTCGAAACGGCGGCCGGTGTTCCTCCTTCCAGCTCCCCTGGTGTTGTTGTCACGGTGCGGGGCGGGCCGTCTCGGGGCAGGCCGGGTGGTCTCCTGGTTCGGTGTCCTCCTGAAGGCAATCTCCGCGGACAGCTCGCGGGTGAGCCTGTCGACGAGTGGGTCAAATTCCGCGAAGGAAGCTGTCGTTTGGAGCTCCTTGATCCAGGCGGCCTGCCAAGGCGTGGCTGGCCTAGACTTTGGCCGCTGGTCCTCGGGCTCCTCGGTCGGCGTGGGTCGCGGGTTTGCCGTGTGGCCAAGGGGTTGTCTCACTGGTGGGTCGGGGGACTCCTCGGTTGGGTCCCGGGGCGTAGTCGCTGGTGGGGTAGGATCGTCACTGGTTGTTGGCGGAATCTGGACCGGGTCAAGGGGGGCGGGGGTGACGCCAGGTCTTCCGTGTGCGGCTGCTGTCTGGGGGGTTGTCACGGGAACGTGTGACCTTCTGGCAGCAGGGACCGGCCTGGTGGCCTCTGGGGCCGTGCCGGTCCGCCGGACGATGGGGGCCTGGTGCCGCGGCCCGGTTGTGGCGTTGACTCCTCTGGCAGCAGTAGTTTGTGGAGCGGGCTGGGGGGTGGACCCCGTTCCCTCGGCAGGCGGGGTTCGCGGTGCAGGTTGAGGGGTCGCATTAGCTCTTCCTGCGGTTGGCGCCCGTAGGGTGGCCTGGGGACCGGCGTCGGGTCCGCGGGGGGCGGGATTCCGGGCGGCCACGCGTGGCGGGGCGCTGACCCTTCTTGGGATGGGGTTGCGCTGGTTGGGCGACGGGAGGGCGCTGAGACGCCTCAGCTCAGAGAGCTTACGGGCTACCTGGGTGGATGTGAAAGGTGTCCAGCTGGCAGGGGCTCGGTCAACGTTGCCTGCTGTGGGGGGTGCCGTCTCGATGGTGGATCCCTGGTCCAATGGCTCGGGGGTTGGAGTGGGTTGTAAGGTGGCGGTTGGCGGGGGTGCCCCGTTTCCACACGGCGCGGGAGCAGCGGGCCGGGGCGCAGGGGGGCGAGAGGCCGGAACCGGAGCTGTCGCTGAACGGGCTCTCTTGCAGCTGGCCTGGTGTGTCTTGCATCTCTTCTGAGTGTCGAAGGGCAGGTTGCAGAGGGCGCAGCTGAAGGTGGTGGATTTGCCATGGCACCTCTTCAAGTGCCTGGTGACTCCTCCGAGGAGGCGGAAACGCCGGGGCGGCGAGCAGATGGGGCAGGTGAGCGCATCAGCGGCAAGGGGGTATGTGAGGTAGATGGTGTCCTCGTCACCCCCCTGCGGAGCGGGGGTCTCAGTGGTAGTAGAGGTTTCTCCAGTAGGGGTGTCCCGCTGGGGGTCGGGCGGGGACTGCTGGGGACCAGGGGGTGTGACTGGTGCCCGCCGGGGGACAGGGGAGCCGTCTCGTGGTGGCTGGAGCTGCTGGGGAGCAGGGGGCGTGTCTGGGTACCGCAGGAGGACCGGGGAGGCATCTCGTGGTGATTGGGGCGTGTGGCAGAGTTCCCTTGGCAGCCGGGGGACGTGGGGTGGGGTGTTCAGCAGTTGTGGCTGCTGTGGGGCGGTGTGGGGGTCTCCCGTCGGCTGGAGCAGCAGGAGCGTGGAGGATGATCTTAGCCAAAAGGCCAAAAGGCCGAGAAGCGATAAAAATATGCTGCAAAACGAGACAGCCCTACCTCCGCCACAGCTTTCTACGTCACCACGAGGAGCTCCGAGACAGGGACCAAATGCCATCAAGGAGACTTGGACAACTAGGAAACGCTTAAGTGACAATCACTCCCCCAAATGACTCCAAAGTAATAATTCAAAGCAAGAACTCCAGACACAATTCTGCTTAAAGACCGAGAAATCTTTCAGTCTGGTTACTTGGGTTCCTCTCGCTGCTTTCCCTGGCTGCTGCTGTGTACTCCTACATTGCATAAACCCACCCACTTCCTGTGACGTATTCCGTCCCTGTGAACTCTCGCAGCAAAACAGAGACAAGAAAACGTGTGCAAGCGCTATCCCGGCTGGCCACACCGCATGGGGCTCTTCTACAGTTAGTGCGGCTCCTGGAGTTCTGCCCCCATTCTCCACCTACCAGACTGGCGGGGAGCTCAGGGGTTCGGCCCTGCGGCAGGGTAGTGGGGCTAGGGGCTTGTGCTGGAGGAGACTGGTGCCTGCCACTTTCCATGCACCGAATGCTTAGGGCAGATTGCCTAGAAAAATGCTGCCAGAAAAGCTGACAGCTCTCTCTCTCTTAGTGTTCGCTTCTCTATCCTCTGTCTCGCCCAGGACCGCTAATTAATTTCGAGGAAAACACCGCGGAGACACACACTGCCAACAAGCGATGTACGTGAAAGAGAGAGAAAGGTAATCCTTGGGCAGGCAGTGAGAGAGTGAGAAAATCTACCCTATATTCAAGAAAAAATAACTATTCTAGGCTTTAATAGCCTACAAATCATAGATGCACATAGTTTGAAATCACTTGAAATCACTTGCTCATCAAGTTCTCAGAATATTTCAATTAATTGATAGATCGATAGATCTTCCTTCGCTTCTCTCAAAACCCTCTATTTATCCTTTCGTCAGGACTCTGTGATATTTACTGATATTTACCGCTCGACCCACGTCCATAAGACGATCACCTGCAAACTCAGTCATGTGAAGCATGGATAGCGCATGAAGCGCAAAGCAGCGTGTGCACTAAAATACACAATTGTACCTATACACATCAAAAGAAGAAAACCCACGAACACTTAAGAAAACCACTATACGACTGAGCGTGCTGGCCCTTCCAGCTATCGCCAGCCAAGGGGGACGCTATACACGACCTCACTGTTAGGCCCCCACCCACCAGCAGCGCAGCAGAGCTGAGCGGCTTCCTGCCTGCTTGCTCCACGTGGCTGCCAGCATCTCCCTATGGTCCCTGGGCAGGGTGGGTTTGTCCCAGGGCCTGCACCCCAGACCACCTCCCCCAACTCAAACTCCCTCCCAGAGCCTTAAGCAGGTGGGGGACAGAGATTGGGGGGGTGGCCTGCCACCCCTGATAGCATGGTCTGTTTGAGGGACCATGTGCTGAGCCTAGCAGCCTTTAAAAAGCCCACTCCTAAGTGACCAGAAGCGCTAGAGAACAGGAGTGCTCTGCTCCGCAACTTGAGAGCTTCTTAAGGAGACTTTGATCCCTTTAGCACCCATCCCCTTTGAACCAGGTGGTGGAGCTATGCAGGGGTAGTGGCGCTAGGGGCTTGTGCTGGAGGAGACTGGTGCCTGCCACTTTCCATGCACCGAATGCTTAGGGCAGATTGCCTAGAAAAATGCTGCAGGAAAAGCTGACACCTCTCTCTCTCTCTTAGTGTTCGCTTCTCTATCCTCTGTCTCGCCCAGGACCGCTAATTAATTTCGAGGAAAACACCGCGGACACACTGACGACAAGCTCTATAGGTGAAAGAGAGAGAATGGTAATCGTTGGGCAGGCATTGAGAGAGTGCTGGTGCCTGGAGCCCGCCCTGTTTTAAACGGCTGGGACCAGGGCAATTGCTCCCTTTGCCCCTCCTACATCTCACCCCCGTTGGCAGCCGGGTGCGGTGGGAGGCAAAGTGGGCAGGGACATTAAAGGGGCTGTACCGGCAGTGCTGCCGACGGGGAAGGGGCCGCAACGTTGAAGCACTGCTGTGGCAGCGCTTTAATGTGGGCTGTGTACGTACAGGCTGGTACCGGCTTCTTACTGGTTTCGTACTGGCCCATATTGGCTCACTTTCACCTCTGCCCAGGGCCCAACTCCAGCACTGTTTGAGGCTGGGTCTCTCCCTTGGCCCCGTCTTCCACCCCTGGGTTCTCCCCCACCCGCACGCGATTTAAAACGGCCCAGGGTCCGCACCCACCACCAGCAGCACAGCAGAGCTGAGCGGCTTCCTGCCTGCTTGCTCCACGTGGCTGCCAGCGTCTCCCTATGGCCCCGGGGCAGGGTGGGTCTGTCCACGCGTGCTGCTCCCACCCCAAGTGCCCCTGTGGCCAGTAGTGAGGTGTGGGGGCAGTGTCTGGGGGTAGCAGCATGTGGAGCCCCCACAGCCCAGGAACCCCACGTAAGCGCTGCGCTCTGCCTGCACCCCCTCCCTCCGCATCTCCTCCCACTTCCTGTGACTTACTCAGTCACTGTTAACTCTTGCCGCAAAACAGATACAAGAAAATGTGCAAGCACGATCCGGGGGGACTAAACCACATGGGGCTCTTCTACAGTTACAGTGCGGCTCCTGGAGCTCCCCATTCACCCCCCCCCCCCCACCATTCTCCACCTACCAGACTGGGGGAGAGCTCAAGGCTTCTGCCCTGCGGCAGGGTGGTGGGGCTAGGGGCTTCTGCTGGAGGAGACTGGTGCCTGTTGAGAGAGGGCGGGCACAATTTAAGATTTAGCCCTCCCCCTTCCCCCTAAACGGCTGGAGGCCCACAGCCCCTCCCTTCAGCTCCCAGGTTTTAGCTCTGCAGGGGGAAACAGCAGCAAACAGTTGGGAGCTGCAGGACCGGGCCTCTGCTTCAGTTCCTTGGAGAGAGGCAGCAGCAAACGCAGCAGCTCTCCCTGCAGCTCCCAGCTGTTTGCTGCTGCCTCTACCCAAGGCGCAGCCCCCAGCTTTCCTGCTCCAGAAGCTGCCGTGCAGGGAGGGGGCCCAGAGCCTGCGCCCAAACTCCCTCCCGGAACCTGCACCACAACCCCAGCCCAGAGCCCACACCCTGCCCCAGGCCAGAGCCTGCACCCAGCACCTGAGCTCCTTCCCTGAGCCTGCACCTAAACTCCCTCCCAGAGCCCAGTCTCTCACCTCTCCTGCACTCCAATTTCCTGCCCCAGCCCAGGGCCTGCACCCCAGACCACTTTCTCCCCTCTCCCCCCCCCTAAACTCCCTGAGCCTTAGGAAGGTTCCGGGGGGGGGGGCAGTCTCTGGGCACCACCAAAATTTCTACAAACCTGACTCCCCACACAGTGTGGTCTGTTTGTTTGCGGGACCATGTGCTGAGCCTAGAGGCATCTAGGAAAGTTGAGAGCCACAGGGAAGGGGTCCAGTGACACCATGTGACCAAGCAGGGCCAGCAAATAGCAAACTCTGGCAAAAAATCAGTGGGGGACACCCCCATGCACCCTCCTCTCATATTGCCTCTGGCTTCTGCCCAGCAGGGAGGAGGCTCTGAAGACCCGAGTCCAGGGAGGCATCTCACACGAGACTGAAGCCCTGAGCCCCAGGAGGCGCGTCCCAGCTCTCGACTGTCTGAAGATTGTTGTATGCAGCTCGGAGGGTCAGTAGGTTTGGCCCACCCCTGCCAGGGCCAGATGATGACGTTCTGAGGCCCTAAGATAGGTCAAGTGTAAGAGGCCCCATTATTCTCTCAGGACATTGAATATATAGAAAACCCCTGGGGCTACCTCTGCAGGGAGGCCTGGCGCCACGAGGACGGCTCTTCGGGATCTCACAGCTAGGAGCAACATCTCCTCACCACTTCTTCAGGAGGAGGAGGAGGACGACCCGCGGAGAACCTCTACCTAGGACCCAGAAGCTGCCCTTCACCCTGCTGCTCTGGAGAAGGCTGCTACCAGAGGAGCCCCCACCACGACGACCCAGGACCAGGATGCTGACTGCTGCTCCAGAGAGGGAGGCTCCCGAAGGAAACACCTCCTCGACCCAGGACCCCGAAGCTACTGATCACCCTGCTAACCGGAGGAAGGCTGCTCCAACGGGATCGCACTCCGCAGCCCAGGATCTCGATGCTACATGCCGTCCTACCGGGCAAAGAGATGTCGTAGCCAGAAAGTCCAGCCCCACCCCAGGAGCGGCGTCACCTCCTCAAGCTTCTCTGCCAGACCGAGAGGAGCCACCCCGCGAGTCTGCAGGCACAACAGAGGGTGAGGCAGGGGAAGACGACTGCATCTAATTCTGATCCCCCCTGACGCTCCGGCTTCCCCAGAGCCACAGCACGTAAGGGAGGACCAATCGTCTGCCTGACCCTACCTGTACAGTACCGTCCCTCTGAACTTGTTTAAAATCAAATTTACACATTCGCTTTAATAATTTTAAATGTGTTATCAGTTTAATATCGGCTACGTCCTCTGAGGACTATATATTAAATGGATTTTTGGAACAGGCGCTTGCTCCATCCACTCCGAAACTAATTTCTATAGCAAGGTTGATTTGTTGTATAGTTTCTTTTAATCGGAGCCTTAAATAATTTCTTTAGCGTGTTCTCTAGCTCCTCTGGTTTCTTAGGAGGGGGCATTTTAAAGCTTTATTCTCCCTGCATAGCCCCACCACCTGGTTCAAAGGTGACGGGTGCTAAAAGGATCAAAGTCTCCTTAAGAAGCTCTCAAGTTGTGGAACAGAGCGCTAGGCTTGGCATACAGTCCCTCAAACAAACAGACCACACGGTATACTTCAGTCAAGCAGCAAGTACACCACAAACACACACTGCAGCCACTCAGCCCAGGGGTCACGCAGTTGCTCCTCCTTCACCTGGAGAACCCCCTTGCAAAATTCTCCTGTTCTCTAGCGCTTCTGGTCACTTGAAGGCTGCTAGGCTCAGCACATGGTCCCTCAAACAGACCATGCTCTCAGGGGTGGCAGGCCACCCCCCCAATCTCTGTCCCCCACCTGCCTAAGACTCTGGGAGGGAGTTTGAGTTGGGGGAGGTGGTCTGGGGTGCAGGCCCTGGGACAAACCCACCCTGCCCAGGGGCCACAGGGAGATGCTGGCAGCCACATGGAGCAAGCAGGCAGGAAGCCGCTCAGCTCTGCTGCGCTGCCTGTGGTCGGTGGGTGGGGGCCTAACAGTGAGGTCGTGTATAGCGTCCCCCTTGGCTGGCGATAGCTGGAAGGGCGCCGTCTTCTGTTTACGGTCCAGCACGCTCAGTCGTATAGTGGTTTTCTTCGTTTTCTTAAGTGTTCGTGGGTTTTCTTTTTTTGATCTGTATAGGTACAATTGTGTATTTTAGTGCACACGCTGCTTTGCGTTTCATGCGCTATCCATGCTTCACATGACTGAGTTTGCAGGTGATCGTCTTATGGACGTGGGTCGAGCGGATCTTGTTTTGGCTTCCCTCCATCAGTTTCGGAAAACTTCACAGTAAATATCACAGAGTCCTGACGAAAGGATAAATAGGAGGTTTTGAGAGAAGCGAAGGAAGATCTATCGATCTATCAATTAATTGAAATATTCTGAGAACTTGATGAGCAAGTGATTTCAAGTGATTTCAAACTATGTGCATCTATGATTTGTAGGCTATTAAAGCCTAGAATAGTTATTTTTTCTTGAATATAGGGTAGATTTTCTCACTCTCTCAATGCCTGCCCAAGGATTACCTTTCTCTCTCTTTCACGTATATAGCTTGTTGGCAGTGTTTGTGTCTGCGGTATTTTCCTCGAAATTAATTAGCGGTCCTGGGTGAGACGGAAGATAGAGAAGCGAACACTGAGAGAGAGAGGGAGGGAGAGGTCAGCTTTTCTTACAGCATTTTTCTAGGCAATCTGCCCTAAGCATTTTATGCATGGAAAGTGGCAGGCACCAGTCTCCTCTACCTTGCCGCAGGGCAGAAGCCCTGAGCTCCCCCCGCCCCCGCCCCGAGTCTGGTAGGTGGAGAATGGTGGTGGTGGGGGGGGTGAATGGGGAGCTCCAGGAGCCGCACTGTAACTGTAAAAGAGCCACATGCGGTTTAGCCACCCCGGATAGCGCTTGCACATTTTTTGTATCTGTTTTGCTTCCCTGTCGGCAGCCCTGCTGGTACGGCCCCTTTAATGTCCCTGCCCCCTTTGCCTCCCCTGGCACCTGGCTGCCAACGGGGGTGAGATGTGGGAGTGGCAAAGGGAGCAGCTGCCCTGATCGCAGCAGTTTAAAACAGGGCTGGTTCCAGGCACCAGCACTCTCTCAATGCCTGCCCAATGATTACATTCTCTCTCTTTCACCTATATAGCTTGTTGTCACTTTACGCTCCAGGAAATAGTAACAGACCCCTAGAGACACAAAATATAGACCTAGGAAAGGAAGGAATTTCTTACAACTCCTGGAAAAAACACAGATCCTGGTTGCCTGGTGCTAACTGCTGTGGTGAAGGTACCACTCAACAAGGCAGACAGCTCCATAAGGCAGCTGGCAAAGAAGAGGATGTACCTCCCCGGCTGGCCAGTAACGAGCTGGTGTACGTCTCGCATAGGCAGGGAGGCAGCAACATCCCTCGAAGGGGGTGATCTGTCTGATGCTGCTGCGATCACTTGCGCCTTCCATCTTTCGATGTGCCTGGAGGCTACGGTGAGGAACTTTGTGGCGAGTGCTGTGCGTGACATCATCAGGAAGCGAATCCCCGTGGCCCCTTCCAGCCAAGATGTCGCCAGGTACCCAGGGGAGCCGTATTTGGAAGACACCTCAGCATCATCACTCTGAGAGCGAGAACTATGCTGGAGAGGACACTGGAGGATACCATCCGTGGGCAGTACATGGAATACCTGAGATGGAAGATGTTTTTCATCAAAGCAGAGTAGTAACTTTGGGGAACCAAGTTGCTTCTATTTGGAATAGCGTCTCCGTGGGGGAGTTACGCTGGAATAGGCACTATGCTTATAGCTATGATGCCAGTCAGATAAGGGTTTGGGGTGCTGTTTTCATTGAGAACATGCTTGGGGTCTAGTTATGTAGCTGGAAATTCTGGTCAGTCACCTCAACACCTGAGTGCTGGGCTAAGAGTCCATGAGGTGACAGGAGGGCTTGTTTTGGGAGGAGCTCTTTTATTAATGCCATTGTATGTTTAGATGGGCTCATCTACACCAGAAAAGTGACTCCGTTTAAAGGTGTGATTTATAAACCTCTGCAAAAGCAGGAGTGGCTGTTGCCATTCAGTCGATTAGGAAGAGATTTAAGATAAGAACATCTTATTTTGGTTTAAGTCTCCACACAGGGTGATTGTGGTTTAAAAAAATAATTTTAAAGATAAAATTGATGCAACTTTCTCGTGTAGAGAAGGACTAAAGCCCATTTCCGACCGAAGGGTTTCACTGTTTGAGACATGACACCACTGTAACAGCCAGTGCCCTGCAGAAGGAAGAAGAGACCTTTTGCCCAAACAAACAGGGACACGTTTCTAATCTTACCAAAAAAGCAAGGGGTCTTTCCCAGCTGCACAGGGGATGTAGCATCTCCCTCCTTCCTGGCTCATGCTGAAGACACAGAGCGAACTGTGTGGTATTCCACTCATCGCCCCTGCAGTATTTGTCAAGCCTGAAGCTCAGTCCAACAGATCAGCCCGTCTGGGTTTAAAAATGTGTTTGGTACCATTCGTAATAGGTTGGTTACCAAATTCTCATCCGTGGCAAACACAAGCCTCTGGTTCTTCCTGAAGCCTGGGCAGCATCTGGGCTCAATCCCTGGATATCATGAGGCACGCAAGAGGGGGCTGGTGACTGCAGGGAAAGAGGCCTTGCATAGAGTTCTGAGGCCTGTGCCCACCTCCGAAGTTTTGTCAATGGGCCCTAGAGGGAGCTGTGAGCCTTCTCTGAAGCTGGAGTGTCAGCCAAACTCACTCGGGAAAAGGCGAAAACAGGGTGGCTCTGGAAATTAAATACAAGTGTGGCTGCCTCCTCGATCAGGTTTTGTCTCCATGTAAATACCAAGCTGCTCCACACAAGATTAAAGATTCTCACCAAGTCCAAGGTTATTTGGTTCTTGTAGATCCCCTACGTGTTTCTGCAAAAGATTCAGAGCTTGGGGCCTGTTCGTCTTAATCCTCAGCTTCAAACTGATCTTGTACATGCCGCACCTGTGCGTGTGAGGTCTTGACGTGCCTGGAGCCGGTTGTTACTGGGGTTAGATGGGGGTGAGAGAACGGTTGCCAGCCTTTGCATTAGAAATCTCAGTCAAGGCAGTGTTCAGTAGGGGCATTATTTATTGAACTCCATTTGTGTGTTTCGTGTGCAGTGTGTAGAGAAAGTTACAGCTCAGATTCCAGAAGAAACACCCCTGGACTTATCCTACAATACCTATTGTATTGGACATGCCTTGCCGCAGTTCAGATTCTTTATGTAACCCAGCTCAAGGCAGGGACTGGCAAAGCGTGCAGGTCGAATCACCCCCAGCCCCATTAGCTAGTAGCCCCAGCCTTCAGCACAAATAGCAGGAGACACAGCTAGTAGCCTCCGTCCTCTCTGGAAGGCCCCACCTAACCTCAAAGGCCGATTGCTCCACGCCACTTACCCCACTCAGCCAGCAGCAGAGCGGGAGGCACACAAGGTCTGGTTCTCCAGCTTGGGAGATTCTGTAAATAGTCAATGACACCACCACCACCACCATGGCAGGGCGCTGCACTCCTAGGTCCTGTGTTAATGGGAAGGGAGAATTATGCTGGAAACTGGGACGCAGCAAGTCAAAAAAGGAGAAAGCGTGAGTGAAAACTACTTACTGTCATTAACCACTGAAAGTCTCTGAGGTGGTAGGTCCCCAGCTGTCAACATCACAGGTCACCATATTCGAACTGGCACGATGAACCAGCCCGGCCTGGGAAGAGAGAAGGGGACTGGGACCGGAGCTGGGAGGCCGAGAACTGAATGGAATGTGGAGACTGAACAATGCGAATTATTTCTGTCCAAACAGGCTGTTGCTGGGACTGTTAGCATGAAGGATTTTGCAACCAGCGCTATGAAACAACAGCCAAATCCTCTCTCCGTCCCACTGCATTTTTGGGAGCAAGGGAAAATGGCAGGTGCAAAAACAAGAACGGGGGAAGGTGACATTTTAGTCTTTCCCCTAAACTAGATATTTTTAAAGGAACATATTCCGTTGCCCAGAACCAGGCAAACACCAGAGGTGGGTGATTTCTGGCCCTGTGTATGTGCTAAACCAAAACAGCACTACATTCAGCTACATATTTAACATGAAAAAATATATATATATATATTGTGCTCATAACAGGGCCCGGTTAATGGGGCTGGGAGAAGCTTTAACTTCTTGTTAAGTGGTGAATTAAAGTTCTAAGTCAGGGACCTTAACACTGCATTCCTGTCAACTTTTGGATTTCATACATGCGCACAGCACACAGATAGCGTCAAGAGTTTAGGATTAGCCAGCTTGGGAGAATTTTAATTAGGAATTCCTGCTGTTGTACTGCCGCCTGCCAATCCAGACGCTGCTTGTATGCTCTGGTGCTGGATCGGGTGGATTTGAATAAATCAGTTTAGGTCTCAGCTCTATAAAGGCCACTTCATTTTCCTCACATACCCATGCTCAGATATCTGAAATCAGACCAGTTCCTCCAACTTTCCAAGCGCAAACTGGGAGTTAACTTGTCTGCAGGAAGGCTACAGATTTTTTCTTAACAGCAGCTTTCTATTAACCTCAGGTTTACTGCATTACTGTGCACAGACCAGGTTCCTGCCTAAAGCCTTGTTTTCATTTGCTTCTTGGGGATCATTCCTTGTGAAGGTCAAAGTCCCAGAGCTAAGCCCTATTTTCTTCTTGTGCTACTGCCATTGGCCTGTATAAGTCCCTTTAGACTGTGAGCTCTTTAGGGCAGGGATGACATTTTCTGTTCAGGCATGTGGGTTTTTTTTTTTTTTAATTGTTATTACTGCAAACAGCCTATACATCTGTGGTGTTATGTGGAATAATCAGTGGTATGATTACAAGTGCTTAGCACAGAGGTGCATCAGGAAGGTTACAATGCAGTCCACGGGGTTTAAATGTAGGTTGTGATTTCCAGATGCTGTCAGTAAGATCACCATGCAGAGGTTGAGAACGACCGGAGGGTATTAGCACTCTTCATGACCCAGTGTCCAAGCAGTTATTGCATGGCCCTAGGGTGTGGCAATGCCAGCATATTGTGCTGAGAAGGATGAAGTGAGTGTGTCAGGATTCACGTCTGCTTATTGCACAAGTGACAGTTTCAGTTTTACATCTCTGCCCTGTCCAGGCTAAGGTCGAAACCGTACTAATAAAAATCACCCTCCTCAGCTCTTGCCAGCGTGGCCTTTGGTTTCTCCATCGTGGAAGGCAAGAGGAGCTACAGACGATGGATGCTTTGAACCATTTCCACAAGCCTAGAAATGAGTGGAACCAAGTCAAGTGAAAATAATGGTAAAATTTTATTAGCATAATCATAGGGATTTTAAATGGAAAAAGCAGAGTTAGACATTTACAAGGAAAACCAAATGAAGTAACTGTCGACCCAGAGGGAAATCCCCCCAAGCTATTCGGGGCGTGATTTGATTGAGACCCACCTTGTCTGATAGCTCTTTGATTGCACTGCCAGAGTTCATCAGATTAGGAGATCATTGTAAACAGAGCACTGAGGCCTTTCAAGACAACATTATAGTAACCCTAACACAAAACCTTTCAAAGAAACAGGGGTGTAGCTAGAGCTTAACTTGCCTCTGAATGGGCAGCTGCCCGGCCTCTGCATGCAGTCTTGTAGCTCCTCAGTGGTTGTGTACTGTACACACCTGCCTCCTGTGTCCACTTTAAGCCTTAATAACCCATCTCAGCCTTCCAAAAGCACATTCTCGCCTAACCCCTCTCCCCAACCACTCCTTGGGACACGTCCCACTACCTGCAACAGTGCAGTAGTACAACTTGCTGGTCTGCACTTTAGCACCATCAGTATCTGTGAAGTATGCTTGCTAATCACCCAGGGCAGTCTTAACACATCCCTTTCCCCAGTTTGCTCTGTATAGCATTTCAAATGTTCCAGTCTAAACTGTACTTGAATTTAGGAAATTTAAAATGGGTATTTCTGACCCTCCTACTGGCAGCAGCCAGCTTGAGGGAAAGTAACATTTGGAGGCAGCAATGAGCATAGGACCCATCCCCAAACCAGTTTAAATCCCAATTGATCAGGAAACCTCTCAACATTTTGCTAAGGCAGTAATGGTCATGGAGACTACTAAACCATTATTAAAAGGGGATGAAACGGTTTTGCTCTGACACTGGGATAGTGTAACAAGATTTTCCCCTTTTACAGCACCTTCCCTCCAAGGGTCTCAAAACCCTTCAGAAATATCCGTGAATTAAGCCTCAACACCCCAGTGAGGTAGGTTAAGTATTATCCCCATTTTACAGATAAGGAAATGGAGGCACAGAAGGTTATAAACTCGCTCAGTATCACACAGAAATGCAGTGGCAGAGACACTCCCAGTCCTGTGCACTGGACACAGGACCGTTCTCCCAACCAGCGGGGTCAGAACAAGTGTCAGTTTCAGCAGGAAGCTCAGAAATCCCAATTTTAAGTAAAACTAATTTCAACTCCAAAATGACCATTTAGACAGTTTCTTGCCTTGGGAACTTCCCAAAAGCTGTGCTCTACCCAGCTGGAGTAGCTTTTTGTTTTACCACTTGTTCCACAAAACCCTGTTTTCACAACCACAGACTGAGGCTCATTTGTATGGGAAACCAGTGAAAAACAGTTCCACTTATTCAAGGATGGTAGTGAAGCATCGAGCTAAGGTTATTTAAAATAGTAAGCTAGGATCCCTCTGTTAAAGTGAGGGTTTGTTTCTTACACAGTTAATCCCAGAACTCCCTATGCCTTTTCCATTTTGAGCATTTTGTAGCCACCCCAATGTGCCATGCCCTAATAACCAAAGATCTAGAATCTTCTAGAGTCATATTTTAAAACCTTCTTCTCACTGAACCACTTTCACCATTAGTGTAGAACACTGTAGGGTTGTTTCTAACACAATCCTTTGTCCTTCTACATCACCCTCCTTCTCAAGATCTGAAAGTGCCTTTGACAAATATGAACTAAACCTCAAAATCCTACAAGGCGGGAATATTGCCCCATTTTGCAGATGGGGAAACTGAGGCACAGAATGGGTAAGTGACTGGCCTAAGGTTACACAGCAAGTCTGTGGCAGAATCAAGCACAGATTCCAGATCTCCTGACTCCCAGCCCTTTTTTTCAACCCCAGGACCATCCTTCCCACCTAAGGGGAGAACTCCCCTTCCCGAGTTAACCCTCTGCTCTCATTTCTGATGGTTGAAGAGGAATAAAACTATGAAGGTGGACTTTGGGTTCTCCATCTCTGCATCATGTGGCACTGAATTAAGACTCACTTTTTGATACCCTGGAAGTCGGGCTTTGGAGAAAGGCAGGTAAGTCAAATACAGCAGTTTACAGGTTACAAAATAAACTTTCCAGGTGATCTGAGATAATTAAAAGAGCTATTCACAGCTCACCTGCTTGTGCTAGCAAACAATACAAGTCACATTCCCTTCCCCTGCAAAACCCAGAGCCCTCCCAACCCCCAGTAAAAAGAAAATACTTCATGTTAATGGTTTGTTAGACCCAAGCATTGAGGTTACAGATGCAGTAACCAGCACAACTGGTACCCTGCCTAGAACAGCACAGTGTGAGATATAAAAGTAGCTTTCTTAAAATCACTTCAAAACCAATTTCTGTAGAAGAGGATTAAAAGTAAATTAGTTCTGAACTCAAACCTCAGTGTAGAAATCTACAGTTTTTATCAAAGCATACAGTATTCAGTTCCATAGCAAAACTCCAAGGGTCAGATACACCAGACCTCGGGGACTTGTTAGACCAGTAACAGTCAATATCAAAGGTTATTGCTCTAGAGAGTCTCAGTAGAACGTGTTTCTCAAGAGCAAGGAACAGGACAGTATCAAAGAAGAGGGACTGCCGGCCTGATTAGCAAAGAGCAGAGAAGAAGATGAACAAGGAATACGAAGTCTATAGCTTTACTTTGTCCTTGCTTTTTAAAAAAACCTAGAGAGGCTTTTCAGGCCCTTCCCTTAGTAAAATGCAGGCCAGACACACAGCATAAGCCACATTCGCTCAGAGGGGAGGGCTGGGCCCTCAAATTTCTCTGCATTTTCTTTTAAAATTAATTGGTGCCAGTCTCCTCCTCCTCTCCGAGGAGCAGCAGAATTAGGAGCATTTGCCCTACCCACTCCTGGGGAGTTGGGGGTGTCCAGCACAAAATGGGACACTCCATTCAGGAGGGGGAGAGAATCACAAGCTAGAAAAACAGAGTAGCTCCCTACTTCCCCTTTCTAAAAAATAAGTGGCATCAATTCCCTGCAGTGTTACTGAACTGGAAAGACTCCACTGCAGGGTCTTTACAGCTTCTGGGGCTGCTGCTGTAATCGTAGTAAATCCCGTGTGCCCCAGGACTCGACCGTGCACAGCCCGGGCAATGCAGAGGTCAGAGCATGGCCCTTGCTGTGCAGCAGCAGAGCTACTGCTTGGGTCACACAGCGCTTAACTGCCCCAGCGAGAGAAGTGTCACCAAAGCCAAGGACGTTTGGCTTGGAAGTGTCACATGTTGGCTCAGGGAGAGCTCACTCAAGGCTTTATCCAGCCCTCTCCTTGAGAAAGGCATCTCCTCGCTAGCGCTTCAGGCTCCTCTCGGCTGCCAACAATCATACAACACTTTAATGATAGGGCTCAGCATCTCCCCACTGAAACACAACATGGGCATTTCCAGTTTAATGGTCCATCTCGTCTTTCTGGAGCAGCACTTAGCACCCCCCTTCCCCGTCTCCCCCCTCCCCCGGCAAGGTTTCTAAATCACAGTAATGCTCAGAGAGACTCGGCTGCCTAGTGAGGTGGCAGAAAAATGCTCCGTTCCCAGCTAGGATGCGTCTAGCAGAAGAGTTTGAGGAAGCAGTTCTGACAGTAGGGCTTGTCATTCTGTTCCTTGAAGGTTCCTTTGTTGAGCTGCTTGAGGCAGAAGGCACAGACAAAATGTTCTGGGTGAAATTTCTTGGCCATGGCGGTGATGCAGCATCCCGTGATGGGCTTCTGGTAGCCGGAACACAGCGAGCCGCGGCGTTCGTGATAATGCACCTCACAGTAGGGCTGCCCATCGTGCTCAAAGAAGCTGCCGTTGATGAACGGCGTGAAACATTCCTGCAGGAGGTGGAAGCAAAAGGGAACAGATTGATATGGCAAGCTGGGGACACAGGCAACTCCACAATCCATGCCTTCACCTGCCATGCCCCTAGCTGCCTCCTGCAGGAAGTGGGCAGGGTGAATCATCTTCATCCAGCAGAAAGGGGCTGCAGAAGTACTGCTGCAAAGATGATGGGTGCCCAGCAGACACAGGGTTACTGAGCATAAGCAGGCAGATGCAGCAACTGGGAGGGAAAATAAAGCCCTCAACTATACTTCATGTCCCTTTACTCCAGGCTGGCTTTATTAACACAAAGAAAATCCAAACCCAAGAGCAAAACTACTGAGAACACTTGATAAGCAACACCAGAGCCTCTCCTGCTTCCAGTAAGCTGGGAGGGAAGAGAACACCCCCTTCCACAGAGACAGCTGCCACCACAACAGCTTTTATAGCCCACCCACCCCAGCTCACCCAGGTGATAGGCAGGGAAGAATTCCTTATGCTCCAGGGCATCACGTGCACCTTTTACCTTGTCACAATGGGCTGGTTTTAATTTCTTTAGCTGTATCTGCCCTGCTTACGCTCATATCAGTGAAAAAGAAGGTGACGGCCAGTAGGGTTTTTTTTAAATTACCCATTTAGAATGCCAGATATTATGCATATTCCCTGGGACAGCACCCTCCTTCTTGACTCATCCCAGACTATACACATACAAGAGTCACTTCACCACTGAAATACAGTGGCAGGCAGAAGGTGACAGCCACTGGAGAAATGTGGAGGGGGAGAAATTTTCGGCAAGGACCCTGGGGGACAAGTCCACACCCTTACAAAAGCGATACTGGGTCTTTTAATGTCTAGGAAGAGAAGCTGTTAGAGACCAATTTTTTAAGAGGCACCCATCTCTCTATAATGGTTATCACTGTCTAAGCCCCACGCAGGTATTAATGGCTGTACCTTCACTACAGTCATGGGAAGTTAGGAGGAACTCCCCCACATTTTACACGTGGGGAAACTGAGGTATAGAGCCATTAAGGGACTTGCCCAGGGTCACACGGGTCAGCAGCAAAGTCAAGAACAGAAGCCAGATGTCCTGAGTCCTAGTTTTGTACTTGAACGTCCAGCCCATCCTTCCTCCCTAGGGACACGCACACTACCACAAGTGCACGCATGGTTGGACATCTACTTAGTCACAGGCAGATGCAAACTGAGCCCTGCGTGCAGGCATCCAGCAGGGTGCAGCCACAGTAAGTGCATATCCAGGCATGTTCTCACACAGTGAACTGCAAGGAACTCCAGTTGCCTGCAGCATTGAAAGGCAGCAGGCTCCTGGGAGCCTGACGCTGAGACTACTAAGCCATCCACCTCCATTCGAAAACAAACACTGGAAATTGGCCTGACTTTAACACCAGAAAGACAGAATCTGCCCGAAAGTTGCTGCCCCCACTAACAGGCAGCAGCGTGAAGAATGCCCAGCAACATCTCCTGAGCAGAAGAGCCTGAACCCAGGTCCAGGCAAGGATGAAGCTGGTCAGCTGCTCACAAGAGACTGCCAGAATTTCTATTCACAGGGTGCTGAGGCGGAGTGCTTAGAAAGCTTAGCTCACTATTACTAAGAAACCACTGGAAAAATTCTGTGCTTATCAGTGAACTGCTGCAGAAGCCCATAATTGTGGCTATGGGGCAGGGGGAGGGAATTAAGCCCCTAGAGAACTGAATGGAAACAGGCAGAGAAGCAAGAGGGTGCGTGGTCACTATCACACTATGTATTTTCTTGGGCTGGCTGTCCTGTGCTGGCACAGACCCCTTGTTCTGATCGAGGGAACCACCTAGGGGACTTGGGAGAGGGGTCAGGTGCCAGTGGGCAGCACAGGCTCTCTTACCCGACAGACAAAGCACTCAGGGTGCCATAGGGTATTCAAGGCAGAGATGTAATTTTCCAGGATGGCCCGGGCGCAGCCCCCACACTTCGGAGCGAACATGTCGAAGTAATCCTTGCGGCAATAGGCTTTGCCATCCTTCTCATGAAACCCTGCCAAGGACACAAGGGAAAAACAGAGCCAGACAGCATCAGCTTGTGACCTTCCTTCATGGGAATACCCAGCCAGACTCCATGGGGCTAACAGGGTGGCTGGGATCCCCAGTCACAGACCCGAGGTATCCCTTATTCTGCTATAGGAGGAGCACATGCTACACCTCCTGTAGTCTCCATGTGGAAATAGCGATCACTGTTAGCTCCCCATCCACTAAGTAACACCACAGTCCCTCTCTACCCCCACACTCCCCGTTTTCTACATCACTTGCTCTAGGACAGTAGTCCCCACACTTTTCAGGTCGTGCCCCCCCTTATCCCTGTCCGTGCCCCACTCCCCGAAGCTGCGGTTGGGGGCGGGGCCGTGACTCCTGGGGGCAGGGCCGGCTTTAGGCCGATTCAGCCGATTCGGCTGAATTGGGCCCCGCGCCAAGAGGGCCCCGCGCTGCAGCTCTCCACCCCGCCCCCAGCTCACTTCCCCGGCCCCTCCTCCCCTCCCCTGAACGCCCCGCCCCCTCCCCTGCTTCCCGTGAATCCTGAAAAGAAGCAGGGGCGGGCCAGCAGCACAAGGTAAGCTGGGGTGGTGGCGGGGGCGTGAGAAGGGCTCCGGGGAGGCGCGGCCCCGTTCCTGCAGGCCCCAGCGGCTCTGGCCCGGCCCGGTCCCTGCGGCTCGGGTCGGCTCCGGATCCCCCCCCCCGCCCCGCGGCGCGGCTCGGGTCTCTCTCCCCCCCCCCCCCCAGTCCCCCGGCGCGGCTCGGGTCTCTCTCCCCCCCCCCCGCCCCCAGGAATCGGGCCCCGCTCTTCCTAAAGCCGGCCCTGCCTGGGGGAAGGCGCGGATAGGCTAAGGTGGGTGAAGATGGGGCTGGAGACCTGGCTGGGAATGGAGTTGCAGCCGGGGCTGCGGTCGGGAGCCGGGCCACGACTCCTGTGGGGAGGCTCGGACTGGCTAAGGTGGGCGAGGATGGGGCTGAAGCCCGGGCCGGGAGTGGAGTTGCAGCCGGAGCTGCGGTCGGGTTCAAAGCTGCAGCAGGCCAAGTGCCAGAGGACAGGGCCACAGCTGGGAGCAGAGCGGGGCTGAGTGGCACTTCCTCTCCACCCCCTATGGGGGTAGACTGGGCGGTGACGCTCCCCCGAAACATGCCCCACAGTTTGGGGACCACTGCTCTATGGAAAGGACCCATCACAGCCCCTTATGTTGCCTTCATCCCCACCCCTTACTTGCTTCACCAGAGTGGCTTCTCTCTGCAAAAACTAATAGTACCTTCAGGTCCAAAGAAAGCGCCACACTGCACACAAAAGAAGTGTTCTGGGTGCCATGTCCTGTCCAGGGCTGTCACCACTTTCTGTTTGGGAGAAACCCCAAACAGTGAGCGCAGCAAACATCAACTGTGCTTAAAGAGCTGAGCCAAGCCCCCTCCTTGGGGATTCAATCCCCCCCACTTCCCTTTACCCTAACAAGGTCAGACACACCACTCCTTTCCTCTAGACCCGGGGAAGAAGGGGACACAGTCCCGTGCAGTACTCTGAAACTCAGCAGGAATGCCTCCTACCATGGTATCCCACTGGGGAAAATCAGGAGATCCTTACTGCAGTGAAGATAGCTAGATCCTAATACTCAGTTAGTAGAGTTGCAATGGGGCAAATTTAGTTCAGTAGAACCTGCCCTTTCATTGCAGGACCCTACAGCAGATGGAGGGAGATAGCTGCACTGGGTCCAATTATTTCTCCTACAGCACTAGGGTGAAGGACGAATAGGGGTCCCAAAACTACAAGAGAAGAGTTATTGGGGTAGATGGATGTGCGCTTTTCTACTCGACAGTACAGCACCAGACCCCCGCGTGCATGGCCAAGAGAGACTTCTACTGACACGTGCTGGCTCAGGGACTCACGTCGAGGATGGGCCCGTTGCAGTAGTAGCAGGGAGGGGAGAAGAGATTATGATAGTCCTTCTCACAGTAGGGCTGACCATCACGTTCAAAAAAGTTGCGTGACCCAATTTCCTCCTGGCAGTGGGTGCAAACGAAGTGCTCTGGGTGCCAGGTTTTCCCCATGGCTGTGACGACCTGTAGGGAAGATGGAGCAGTTATGGGGGACGACTACTTCTTTGCTGTGGCAACTCACGTGACAACACACCAGGTAGAGTTTGGCACTAACTACACGTTCTACTACTCAAGGGAGCCCTGGACTGGGGTAGCATGAAAACTGAATTACCTATCATCTCAGGAGAGGGCAGTCCCTCAAGGGCAGGGTAGAGGTCACTGGAGGAGCTTACAGCGTACCTGGCCAGTGGATAAATAGAGTACTTCAGTTTCTTCAGCATCGCCAGTCCCTTCAGCCTCATGATACAGCCCTCCCAGTTACTCCTTGCTGTAGCCAAGGCTTAGCCACAAGATGCTGCCTTAGACTCATCTGTCCAGCAATTGGTTTCTTGCAGGCTCCACAAACACCTTTGGCAACGGTAGCTACTCCCAGTTTGTTCAGGTCAGACTGGAGGCTTCCCAACATACTGTCCAACTGGCTGCCAGGTTTTGGGGGTGCAGACGGAGGGGAGCTGCCCCCAGCTTTCCCCTGGGCCATGAACTGCAAAGAAAAAACCCAGAGACTGTAAGGCAAGCACTGTACAGCTCCTCAGGGATTTCTGCAGTCTCTGAACGTAAGAACAGCCATACTGGGTCAGACCAAAGGTCCATCTAATCCAGTATCCTGTCTTTCAACAGTGGCCAATGCCAGGTGCTTCAGAGGGAATAAATAGAACAGGTAGTCATCAAAAGATCCAACCCTCTGCCCACAGCTCTTCAGCTGTCCTGTATATGGACAGACCAGGACTTGCTCTGGAGAGGCTAATGTGTCTGCAGAAGCCAGTGAGAACAGGAGCAGGTGCAGAGATGCACCTTTGTTACAATGAGGCTGACACAAAAGTGTGGCTTACCCAGAGACCCCAGGAGCTAGAACAGCAGAGTGTTGAGGGGTGGAGATTTGGCTCTCCTCACCCTCCCAATAAAGCAGAGATTACTGGAAAAAAATGCTTCTGGGCTGCTGGTAGAGCCTCCACGGAGATCTTCCCTTTACCTCATAGGTTCCTGGCTGGCTTACAAAGGCAGAGACATGCTCTCTGAGTGGTTCCCAAACTGTCTCCCGTTCCCTGTCTCACGCAGTTGTTGCTGTCTCTCCGGTCTCTTCTCTCCTCTCCTTCACAGTCTCCTTCTCACCCTCCCACACCTTCTTGTCTCTTCTTTTCAGGGTATTTCCCCCCTTTTCCTTCTGCATCGTTTTTCTCTCTCTTCTGTGCCCTCTTGGGTAGCTCTGACCCCACACCCCAGCTTCACCAAAGGCTGCAATGGGAGCAGCGAGGGAAGGTGGGGAGCATTCAAGGAATCACCTGTTGCTTTACCTGCAGATGTGGCAGCTCAGCAGTAGTGTGTGCGCCTGCATGGGGAGGAGGTGGCAGGCCAGCAAACACTGCACAATACACGTGAGAGATTAACCGGGGGAGTGTGGAGAGGGGATAAGAAAGGTCTTTGGAAGCCCACTTTGGGAATCACCTTAATGAATACTTAACTTTGAACCCTGTTTTCCACTGGGAGGGGGGAACAGATACATTGTCTTTAGTAATAGAACCTCAAGAGGAAGTGGGGAGAAGAGAGAGGAAGTGTGCAGGACTTTGCTCTTTACGGTCTCTTTGGATGCACAAGCAGCCAATCACAGATCCACATGCAACAGGTACCACAAAGCTGCTAGATTGAAGGGTCTCAGACCTCTGCGCCATGCAGCTGTCATTACAGTGATTCCAAGCACCCCAGACCAGCATGCGGTTAGTCTGGAGTAAGCCATCAGACTGCTCCGGAAGAGCCCAAATATGCACTCACACCATGCACAGGCGGCTAGCTAGAACCTGCCCACTCCTGCATTCACTCAATGCCTGCCTGGCCTGATGCAGAAAGCCTCTCAATAGGTGGCTTGGAGACAGACAGCAGATCCAATTCATCCTTCCAAACATTTTCAGCCCTTTCTGGAGTGACTGTTGAGCTTCTCACTTGCTCTCTTTCCCTGTCTTCTCCTGGCTTGCTCTTAGTAGGGCCACCTTTCCTAGGAGTTCTCGCTCTGCTCTGCCTCTTTTTAACCATATCAGGAGAGTCATCTGTCCTGCTTTCATGCTCAATTTCAGCATCCTGCTTCTGTCTTTGTTCTGCTCCAAGACCCAACTGGCCTTTAGTATCTGGGAAGACATCCCACCGGTCCACAGCCACAATAGGAGGCTCACACGCTGACTGCAAGACATGGTCATTCTCAGAATATAGCTCTGGTATAAGCTCAGATAGCTCCAGAGCCCACAGCTGATCTAAAGCTGCTTCCATTTTTCCATCCTTCTGGGAAGGAAAGGCTGAATTATCCCTGAAAATGGCCTGCTCTGCTGATTCCTTGGGTGTCTGCCCCTTCACTCGGCTGGTTATGCTAGGGCTAGAAACAGGAACAGTTGTGAGCTTGGTCTCAGTTCTGTGCTCTTTCTTTTCAGTGGCTTTTGCCTCATCAAGCCCCAGACTGTGGGCCTCTGCACTAGAAGGAACAGACAGAGATTCCGTCTTGGAGGATATCATGGCCTGCGACACCTCTCTAGGAGGATTTGACTTTTGGCTCAGCCTGACTGAGCTCAAAGAAAGCACATGATCCCCAAAAGGAGCAGAAATAGCAAAGTCCTCTGGAAGTGACTGACCCATCCGAGCCACAGAGCGGAGCTGTGGAGTGGTGGCAGAACGTCCTGGAATAGCTGCAACTGCAGCGCTGCTGCCTTCTTCTTCAATATGAAGGACTTCCAAGGTGGCAGGTGGCAGCAGGGCTGGTAGGTCCCTGCTGTGGCCTGTCCCATGGGGTTTGACTGGGGCAGCAGAACTGTACCGGGAGGAGAGTCGATTGAGTCTGGATTTGTTGGGCTGGAAAGCAGCTCCAGGGAGGGTTCAGAAATCAGTGACATAGTGGAAACAGCCTGTAAAAACGAGACAAAAAAAAAGAGGAACAGAGAGGGGGGAAGATAGAGACAGAGGTGAGGAAAGGAAAAGAACAAGGCACAACATGGCAGAACAATCAAAGCCTGCAAACCACGGAGCCCTCCTGACATGAAGCCATGAAGGTAGCCGGGATGGACAAGTGTGGACCTCAGAGTGTGGAATGTGAACACACAGCTGTGCCCCTTCTCAAAGGAGGGTGCTGGGAATGAGGAAAGATCATGCAGCCATTCATTGAGTACTTTTTCTGAGGCTCTACAAAGCCGCAGATAATTCTTTCTCCTGTAAATGGGGCTGATGCATCTTTTCACATTAGCAACTTTCTCTGAATCAGACACTTGCATTAATTTGCATAGAAATTTACATACTTTTCGAAGAAAACAATGAAGCATGTAAGCCATAATATTTGCCTCCCTGATACAGTAGCCTCAGGGCACTCACGGCAAGAGGAGCACATGACTCAGGCTCTGGCCTGCTCAAATCACAAGGCTCTTCTCTGGGTCGAATACATGATGAATCAGAGGGAAGCATTCTAGGACTTCAGAGGCTGTCCTTCGGGAGCCCTGCATTAACTCTCTTCTTCCTCACCCATCCCACTTTTCTTGCCCCTTTTATTTTTGGGTGAGAGAAGTATACATTTTGTTCCAAAACATGCTCTGAAATGGTCAGGGGCAGGTACTCTGGTTTTAGTTCTCCATTGCTTATATTTTAAAGCTGATAGATCATGGCTCTGATCCTGTCCACTATGTCAGCTCCTACGTGACAAACAGGAATTCTTTCCATTTCTTTAAGGGAGTAGAAATTAGCGTAGCTTGTTATGACAGTAGGGTTACCATATTTTCAGTGTCCAAAAAGAGGACACTGCATGGGCCCCCGGCCCCACCCCAACTCCGCTCC
The DNA here is from genome assembly GCF_011386835.1 of Chrysemys picta bellii. Taxonomy (NCBI): domain Eukaryota; kingdom Metazoa; phylum Chordata; order Testudines; family Emydidae; genus Chrysemys; species Chrysemys picta. Next base: position 11,172,654 of record NC_088805.1, on the reverse strand, counting down.
CTTCCCCGCCCCTTCCCGGCCCCGCCACAACTCCGCTGCTTCCTGTGAACAATTGATTCGCGGGAAGCCTGAAGCAGGCACGCAGCAGGTAAGCTGGGGCTGGGGCGGGGGGCCCTGGCCTGGCCCCCAGCCCTGCACCGCTGGCCCCGGCCCTGCACCGCCGGCCCCTCCCTCCTTATTTTCCTGGACATGTCCGGCTTTTTGGGATTTCCTCCCGGACGGGGATTTGAGGCCCAAAAAGCCGGACATGTCCGGGAAAAGACGGACATGTCCGGGAAAATCCGGATTTATGGTAACCCTAGTTCTGTGCAATCCCAAACCAGCCCCTGTGGCCTACTAAATCTGCCACGCACCCAATGACTCCTGATCTGGGGAATTTATCCAGGTAAAAGGATCATTTTTTAAAATGAAGTTTATAGCCCATTTCCTTACAGAGTTAGCTTATAGCCACTTTGGGGGGGGGGGGAGGGGGAAAAGTATCATAGCTGAGATCACTTGGTTTGTCTCTGATGATAAAAGGATTTCTCATTCTCCCTCTTACAACTTGTTGTCTGTGGTGTGTGTTTGCATCTGTGGTGTGCTTGCTGCTTGAGTGAAGTATATAGTGTGCTCTGTTTGATTAAGGGATCCTGTGCTGAGGCTTGCCGTATTCAAGTGCAGAGGTGGTTAAGGAGGCTTTGATGACCAAGGTCTTTAGCATCTATCAATCCTTTAACAGGGGGTGGGCTCCTCAGGAAGAACAAGGCTTTAAAAAGCCTGCTCCTAAAAGACCAGAGGAGCTAGAGAACAGGAGAGTTTTATGAGGGAATTCTCCAGGTGAAGGAGAAACAACTAGGTGACCTTTGGGGTGAGCCTGTTGTCTCTAGTGTATTTGTGGTGTGCTTACTACTTGATTGAAGTATATAGTGTGGTCTGTTTGAGGGACCTTGAGCTGAGGCTAGCAGCCTGCTATGCAAGTGGAGAGCTGCATAAGGAGGCTTTCATCCCCAAGCCCTTTACCACCCATCAACCCCTAACCAGTGGGTGGGGCTATTCAGGGAGAACAAGGCTTTAAAAAGCCCTCTCCTAAGGGATGAGAGAAGCTAGGGAACAGGAGTGGATAATGTGAGTTTTATGAGGCCGTTAACCAGGTGAAGGAGAAACTCTGTGACCCTTGGGGTGAGTTTGTGGTGTGTGGTGTAGTGTGGTTGCTGCTTGACTGAAAGATCCTTGGAGGGAACTTGTGCTGAGCCTAGTGGCCTGCCAGGCAAGTTGAGAGCTTTTTAATGAGGCTTTGGTGGCCAAGCTCTTTAGCACCCAACAAGCCTTACCAGCTGGTGGGGCTCCTCAATATGATTTGCCTGCACAGTTTACCTCTTAATTCTTGTTTGCCTGAGTTGAGCACTGGAGTAGGGAGTCAGGTCTGGGTAGGGTGTTTGTGCAGCGGTAACACAAGGAACTGGACTGGTATTGCAAGAAACTGTAAGTACCTTATGTGTGACTGACTATGTTTGAGATAGTTATGTGAGAGCAGAAAAGAGCATTGGGGCTACCGTATAGCGCAGGGGTGAGGGTTGGATTAAGGTGGGGGCTCTCAAACTGGGGGTTGTGAGGTAATTACATGGGGGTCATGCGCTGTCAGCCTCCACCCCAAACTCTGCTTTGCTTCCAGCATTTATAAGGGTGTTAAATATATTGAAAAAGTGTTTTTAATTTATAGGGGGGGGGGGGTGTCGCACTCAGAGGCTTGCTATGTGAAAGGGGTCACCAGTACAGAAGTTTGAGAATCATTGGATTAAGGCATATACTAACTAAGCTACAGGTTGGGGCCTTGCACTATGAGGAGTCTCTTAAAAAACAAACAAACCAAAAAACGGACTCCATTTCAAATATTATCAAAAGCGGTTGATAAATAAAGGAGATACAGGAGAAAGAAGATTCTCTCTAAATATAGACATTTTTATTCAAATATGACAAAAATATACATCTGCCTACACAAATACCCATACCCTACCTCTACCCTTCACTAATTGTTCATTATCAACAGGCGGGAGGCCAGGGCTGAGAAAAAAAAAGATAATTGCACTTGTAAAATGAGTATTTCTACGCATGAGTGTGCTATCAGTCTCCTAAGGCATCATTTTGTTGGCCAGCTGCTGCTGGTAAAATTCTGACCTTGCCTTCAGAACTTACTCATAACTCCTCAAGAGTGCCTAGGCTGTCAGAATGGGAGTAGGACCATTCAACTGTGTCCCAGAAAGTCGCATCAATGTACCTCTGTCTCCCTTAGCTCCTCCAGTTCAGCCACTCTGGTCTCTGAAGCCCGTACATGGTCTCTGAGAGCCAGGAGCTCCTTGCACCGAGTTGACACACGTCACCTACCAGCTAATCATGCATGCTGCATTCAGTGCAATAAACTGGATAGCCCCCACTCTGGTGCTGGACTTCTGCCTGCAGTCTCTTTACTTCTGCAGCTCTTTCCTTTTCTGTTGTTTTATTTTTATCACAGAGTCAGCACCTATGGTCTGTAGCTTGTGTCTGGTGTGTGCTTGTTACTTAACTGAAGTATACAATGTTGTCTGTTCCTTTGAGGGACTCTGTGCTAAGTCTAGAGGCCTGCTAGGAACCTTGAGAGCTTCTTAATGAGGCTTTGATGGCCAAGCCCTTTAGCACCTATCAACCCCTAGCCAGGGGGTGGGGCTCCTCAGGGAGGACAAGGCTTTAAAAAGCCTGTTCCTAAGCAGCCAGAGGAGCTAGAGAACAGGAGCAGCTCACCTGAGTTCTGTGAGGGGGTTCTCCAGGTGAAGCAGGAGCAAGGACATGACCCCTGGGGTGAGTGTGTCTGTAGTGTGTGTTTGGTGCAATGTAAGCCTACGTAAGGCTGATATGAAGCAGTGTCTATGGGACAAAGATGTCAAGTCTGTGGATGAGATGGCTTGTTTTAGCTGATGCCTTCAAACAGAATCAGGCATCTATTGAGGGCAGGCACCAGAAAGAGGGGCTTAAAACTGGGGGGAAGGGAAGGTCCCTGGGAAGACAGAAGGGGGCTGGGACCCTAGAGCCCAGACGGTGCTATCAGTGTAATTCCACTGATCACCTGAGGAATAAATGCCCTGTACTAGGAGGAAGCAGGCAAACAATAGCTCCTTAGTTCTGCTGTCCTCAACACAGGACCCCCCCCCCCCCAAGCAATTGAAACGGATCACATTGGTTCTGTGAGGTTAGCCTCTGCAGAATCGGATATGGAGCATGTTAAGGCTGTCTAAATTGCTGGTGGGTAATATCTGGGCCCCTGCATCTCTCTGCCCCAAGTCTCTCTGGTTAAGCAGTGTGTGGTCCCGAAGGCCAATATGTTGCCTGGCCAAATGGCAGTGGTTGTGGGGGTGGGTGAAAGCAGATTCTTCATACCGCTTGCTAAAATCCATGTGGTTTGGAAAGTGTTTTGACTTGGGGGGGGGGGGCGGGGTAATTTGACCTGCTCTTGGGTAATGATTTTTTTCTGTCTAGTTCAGGTTAAAGCATTTGCCTGCAGCAGGAGGGAATTTTATGCTGGGACCCCCTGAGGGAAAGGGTAAGGTCTCAGGAACTGCTGAGAGAATGGGAGAGAGTCTCCTTGATTCTTCTGCAGCTGGGGGAAAGCCACATGCTTCCAGCTGGGAGGGTGGTTGAGACCAACTCCTACACTGCAGCTGGAGGCAACACCACATCAGGAAGGGATGAGGGTGTAATGCCTGCCAGGGAGAGAACTGTTCAGGTCGCAGCTGAACCAGAGATAAACCCTGCTGTAGGGAACAGAGTGAAATGTCCCACAGAAATCACTGAGGTGGGTGAGGATTCCTGTGACTCCTAGAACAGGGAAGCAGAGTGTTTCCAAGTATGGGAGGGGCTGAGACTAGCTCCTTTCCAGCAGAAGGCAACATGCCCTCAGGGCCAGGAGGGGTGTTGTTCATTGATTAAGGAAACTGTCCCAGTTGTTAGCTGGCAGAATTCTGCAGCAGAAAGGAGGGGGCCCAGAGGAGGAAACTGGGGAAGGAATAGTCGGGGTACAAGAATGTCTCCTCACTAGTCACTTGGGGCAGGATGCCCAGGACTAGGAGGATGGCTGGGTCAGCATCTCTACACCCAGGCACTCAGCCTGTGACCCAGGTTTTGAGAAGGAACCGTGCAAATTCTCCTCCTGGAGGGGAGCAGTGACACAGCTGACTTCTCAGGGACAGAGAAAGGGGTGGCAGAGGGTACCCCAATCCAGGTCCCAATTTTTCAGGATGCTATTTCTGAGAAGTTTTTGGAAAGTAACTCTGTCTCTTTACATCAAGATGCAGTTCCAACCCCTGTAACAGCAGGGGAGTTGAGACCAGGAAATTGCCAGGTGGTAGTCTGTCCGAATAGAAATGACCCAACTGACAGAGAAGGGGGGTGTTTTCCCCCAGGCTGGTGAGAGACAGGGAGCAGTTCTGGGAAAGCTGATGGTAAGAGGTGCAGCTGATCAAAGGGTGGGCACACCTAGCCCAGAGAGCACAGCTCACAGCCCTCTAGGGGACAGGGAAGGACTCAGTGCAGGGAGGGGGAAACACAGGGTAACCCCAAAAGGGGAGTTGGATTTCCTATCCATGTACAGTCCTGGAGTTGGGAGACGGCTCCCCAAAGGGCCAGCCAATGTGCAGGATCCCCCTAGACCCTTATCTTGCCAGTCCCTATCAAAATGCCAGAAATAGGATGAAATTAAGAGCCCACAAATGTGAATGATTACATGGGAGAGAGTCAAGGTTTATACCTTATCACAGCAGAGAAACCATAAAAAAACCCTGGATTGTGTGTGTGAATGGGGAAACTGAGGCACGCAGCCTCATGGCCTTAATGGCTGGATGCTAAGAGAACTATAACAACAAACTGCGTTCGAGATAGTCAGTGACTAACCGTCTTGCAGTAAACTAAGAGGGGAGGTGTGACGCTCTGTACCTCAGGGGAACACCCTACACACCATGTTCGGCTTTATAAAATGATTGTGTGGTATCCAATGCAAAGTTTGTCATGTTGGGTGTCTCTGGAAGGCTGGTAATGCACTGAGCATGGCTGTTATGGTGATGTTACTGTAATGGTTAGTATCCTCATGGCTTAAAGCAGGCCATGCAAAAACTCTCCAAGAACAGAAAGGCAGTTCACACCTCGTCAGGGCATGGATGGGGCCTGCTATGCAAGTGGAGAGCTGCATAAGGAGGTTTTCATCCCCAAGCCCTTTACCAAGCATCAACCCCTAACCAGGGGGTGGGGCTATTCAGGGAGAACAAGGCTTTAAAAAGGCCCCTGCTAAGGCACTGGTCTTCACCAGTTTGGGTGGGGGACCGAGCTTTTTTTTTTTTTTTTCGGGTGGGGGGGCCTGGGGCAGCAAAAATGGTAGAGCCAGCCCTGCGGCATGGCAGGGGCGTGCATGCTCAAAAATTGTTTGATAGGGGTGCGCGATGAAAAAAGTTTGGAGACCGCTGTCCTAAGGGACAGAGAGAAGCTAGGGAACAGGACTGGCTAATGTGAGTTTTGCGAGGCAGTTAACCAGGTGCAGGAGCATATCCGTGACCCTTGGGGTGAGTTTGTTGTGTGTGGTGTAGTGTGGTTGCTGCTTGACTGAATTATATAGTGTGGTCTGTTCGTTTGAGGGGACTTGTGCTGAGCCTAGTGGCCTGCCAGGCAAGTTGAGAGCTTTTTAATGGGGCTTTGGTGGACAAGCCCTTTAGCACCCATCAACCCTTAGCAGGGTTTGGGGCTACTCAGGGAGAACAAGGCTTTAAAAAGCACGCTGCTAAGGGATGAGAGATGCTAGGGTACAGGAGCAGCTATTGTGAGTTTTGTGAGGGAGTGCTCCAGGTGAAGGAAGAGCAACTAGGTGACCTGTAAGCAGTGTTCCCTCTAATTTCTCACCCATGTGTGGAATGAATTTTATGTGCACTGATATGGAGGTGATATGGCACATGTCATATCAGTGCACATAACAAAATACATGTGGTGGGGCTAGGGCCTTGTTCTCCCTGAGTAGCCTCAGCCCCTGGTTAGGGGTTGATGGGTGGTAAAGGGCTTATGCAGCTCTCCACTTGCAGAGAGATGGCCCAGAGAAGGGGCTGGGAATCTCAGAAACCACTGAGGTGGGTGAGGATTCCTGTGACTCCTAGCATAGGGAAGCAGAGTGCTTCCAAGTATGGGAGGGGCTGAGACTAGCTCCTTTCCAGCAGAAGGCAACATGCCCTCAGGGCCAGGAGAGGTGTTGTCCAGTGATTAAGGAAACTGTCCCAGTTGTTAGCTGGCAGAGTTCTGCAGACGAAGGAGGGGGCCCAGAGGAGGAAACTGGGGAAGGAATAGTCGGGGTACAGGAATGTCTCCTCACTAGTCACTTGGGGCAGGATGCCCAGGACACTAGGAGGATGGCTGGGTCAGCATCTGTGTACCCAGGCACTCAGCCTGTGACCCAGGTTTTGAGAAGGAACCGTGCAACTCTCCTCCTGGAGGGGAGCAGTCACACAGCTGACTTCTGAGGGACAGAGAAAGGGGTGGCAGAGGGTACCCCAATCCAGGTCCCAATTTTTCAAGATGCTATTTCTGAGAAGTTTTTGGAAAGTAACTCTGTCTCTTTTTACATCAAGATGCAGTTCCAACCCCTGTAACAGCAGGGGAGTTGAGACCAGGAAATTGCCAGGTGGTAGTTTGTTCGAATAGAAATGACCCAACTGACAGAGAAGGGGGGTGTTTTCCCCCAGGGTGGTGAGAGACAGGGAGCAGTTCTGGGAAAGCTGCTGGGAAGAGGTGCAGCTGATCAAAGGGTGAACACTGTGACCGTGTACCCCATAAGGCTTTATGGGGGTGTGCTTATAAATGTATGTATGACATAATTGGAATATGTTTTGTGCTGCCTGTGCCATGTAACATATCTCCGTAAAGGTTATGGTCTACTATAACTATTCATCCTATTTGTACATATATATATCATTTTCTACTTAAGGTTAAGAATATGGGCTGTATGCTTGCTTGGTTTCTAAGTAAGCTTTGGGAGGCATTTGGTCAGCTTCTTTAGGAAGGAATTCGCCAGGTTAAGTACCTGATCAGGAAACACTTGGAGAATAATGCATCTTGGAATGCTCCAATCCCCATAAGAAGTCTTCCTGGAGACATGCAAGATACCATGTGGACAATGGCTTCGGCCTGTAAAGACTGAGTCATGCAGGGACATGTGACTTGCCCAGGTGACTCCAGAACTCCATCTTGGAGCTGGACTTTGCAGAGAAGGGAGGAGGGGGTGTGTCTTCACCCATAAGAGAGAGTCTATTTAAATCCGTGGGAGACCCCTCCATTTTGTCTTCAGCTGGCTAAAGAAGGAGCCTCTCCACCCCACCCCCCCATACTTGAAGGAGACTGAAACAAAGGACAGTAACTACAGGGGGTGTGAGTGATTGCTGGACCCAGGCTAAAAGGAGATTAGCCTGTAAAAGGGAGTGCTCTGGAACTGGTGAGGAAATTATCTGTATTCAGTTTGATTAGGCATAGATTTGTGCATTTTATTTTATTGTATTTGGTGACTTACATTGTTCTGTCTGTTACCACTTTGAACCACTGAAATCCTACTGTCTGTATTTAATAAAATCACTTTTTATTTAGTAATTTACTCAGAGTATGTATTAATACCTCAGGGAGCAAACAACTGTGCATATCTCTCTATCAGTGTTATAGAGGGCGAACAATTTATGTTTGCCCTGCATAAGCTTTATGCAGGGTAAAACTGATTTATCTGGGTTTAGACCCCATTGGGAGTTGGGCATTTGAGTGCTAAAGACAAGCATGCTACTGTGAGCTGTTTTCAGGTAAACTTGCAGCTTTGGGACAAATGATTCAGACCTTGGGTCCGTCTGGAGCCAGACAGGGTGCTGGAGTCCTGAGCTGGCAGGAAAACAGAAGCAGGGGTAGTCTTTGCACATCGGGTGGCAGCTCCCGAGGGGGTTTCTATGATCCAACCTGTCACACACACCTATCCCAGAGAGCATAGATCACAGCCCTCTAGGGGGCAGGGAAGGACTGGTACAGGGAGGGGGAAACACACGGTAACCTCAAAAGGGGAGTTGGATTTCCTACCTACGTACAGTCCTGGGGTTGGGAGACGGCTCCCCAAAGGGCCAGCCAGTGTGCAGGATCCCCCTAGACCCTTATCTTGCCAGACCCTAACAAAATGCCAGAAATAGGATGAAATTAAGAGCCCACACAAAGGGAAACACTGGAGGGAAAGAGAAGGCAGCGACTGACTTCATGGGAGAGAGTCAAAGGACACCATGGGTAATGAACAAACTAACCTCAAACTACACTAATTGAACACCAGGTGTGGTATCAAAGATAATTGTAAACACCCATATTTGATTAAAAAAATTGGTATTAATGTTAAGATTTGGGGATAAGAATTTCGACACAGAAGTTAAATCTTATGATAATGCTACTTTTCAGTTAATACCTGTAAACAGGTTTAAACCTTATCACAGCAGAGAAACCATAAAAAAACCCTGGATTGTGTGTGTGAATGGGGAAACTGAGGCATGCAGCCTCATGGCCTTAATGGCTGGATGCCAAGAGAACTATAACAGTTTACTGCAAGACGGTTAGTCACTGACTAAGAGGGGAGGTGTGACGCTCTGTACCTCAGGGGAACAGCCTACACACCATGTTTGGCTTTATAAAATGATTGTGTGGTATCCAATGCAAAGTTTGTCATGTTGGGTGTCTCTGGAAGGCTGGTAATGCACTGAGCATGGCTGTTATGTTCATGTTACAGTAATGTTATAGGTTATAATTTCATGTCTATAGTTATGAGACTGAAAATATATCCTCATGGCTTAAAGCAAGCCCATGAAAAAACTCTCCATCAACCCATAACCAGGGGGTGGGGCTATTCAGGGAGAACAAGGCTTTAAAAAGCCCCCTCCAAAGGCAGTGGTCTTCTGCAGTTTGGGTGGGGGTCTGAGCGCCCTTTTTTGCTTAGGGTGGCAAAAATGGTAGAGCCAGCTCTGCAGCGCGGCAGGGGGTGCATGCTCAAAAATTGTTTACCGATAGGGGTGCATGATCGAAAAAAGTTTGGAGACCACGGTCCTAAGGGACACAGAGAGGCTAGAGAACAGGAGTGGTTAATGTGAGTTTTGCGAGGCAGTTAACCAGGTGCAGGAGCAAATCCGTGACCCTTGGGGGGAGTTTGTTGTGTGTGGTGTAGTGTGGTTGCTGCTTGACTGAATTATATAGTGAGGTCTGGTCGTTTGAGGGGACTTGTGCTGAGCCTAGTGGCCTGCCAGGCAAGTTGAGAGCTTTTTAATGAGGCTTTGGAGGCCAAGCCCTTTAGCACCCATCAACCCGTAGCAGGGTTTGGGGCTACTCAGGGAGAACAAAGCTTTAAAAAGCGCGCTGCTAAGGGATGAGAGATGCTAGGGTACAGGAGCTGCTAACGTTATTTTTTTGAGGGAGTGCTCCAGGTGAAGGAAGAGCAACTATGTGACCCGTGAGCAGTGTTCCCTCTAATGTCTCACCCATGTGTGGAACGAATTTTATGTGCACTGATATGGAGGTGATATGACATGTCATCTCAGTGCACATAACAAAATTCATGTGGTGGGGGTAGGGCCGAGGGGTTCGGAGTGGGGGAGGAGGCTCAGGGCTGGGGATGAGGAGTTTCGGAGTGCAGGGGGGGCTATGGCAGGGAGAGAGGACTCCCCCAGCTCTCTGCCTGCAGCAGTACCTGGGCAGCAGGGGGAGAAGCACCTCTCCCCATCACAGCAGCTCTGGGGCTGAGGCTGCAGGATATGCGCCCGGCCCGCGCAGGTCCAGGCCATGGCCTGGGCAGCGCTGTGGCCCGCGTTCCCTGAGTGCCTGTGCGGCCCTAAATGGGCTGCTCCGTGGCCATGCAGCTGCGCAGTTTACAGGAAATTTAGCCCGTGGGTGGTGTGTGTTTGTGGTGTGCTTACTCCTTGACTGAAGTATATACTGTGCTCCGTTTGTTTGAGGGACCGTGTGCTGAGCCTGGCGGCCTTCTATGCAAGGCTGAGAGCATGTTGAGGAGGCTTTCATCCCCAAGCCCTTTAGGACCTGCCAAGCCTTAACCAGGGGTTGGAGCTAATCATAGAGAACAAGGCTTTAAAAAGCTGGCTCTTAAGTGACCAGAGGAGCTAGCTTGGTGTGCTGGTGGCTGGAGCCGCCCCTGGGGTGGGGGGGGAGGCAATTGTCAGCGTTTATACTGCACCCTTCTTTCATATTCTAATTACTGAATGTGTCGAGCATTGTTATCTTTGCTATTTTAAGAATTAAATTGTTTTTGAATGACATAATTACATTGTTATGAATGGCAGTATAATAAAATCATTGCAATTACTTAAAAGCTGTCTTCACTAACATCCCAGTTTAAAGACTTTCTATATCGCTGTAGCTTTCTGGATGAAACTGTCAGCAATCTTCTTTACACCCAGGGCCCTTGGTATTGTTTTGATGCATGTTAAGGTCAGCTACGTTATTCCGTTGTCTGTCCAATTGATGACGGGAGATAATTTTTAAGTCTTCGGAAGCTGAAGAATGAATTGAGGATGATAGAGGCACAGTGAGAAGGCTTCTTACACATTTGCAGTAGGCTGGAAACATAGTGCTTCCCGAGTACTGCAAATGACCCTGAGATCTATCCTGATGGGTAACAGCTAATTTAGGTACCATCGTTTTTTGTGTGTGTGTGTGTGTGTGTGTGTATGTATATAGTTGGGATTATATTTTGCCACGTGCATTACAGTGGAGTCGCATTTTACGCGGGGGTTAGGTTCTAAAATCTGCGCGTAAGGCGAAAATTGTGTAGAGACAAAATTATCCTTAAATCCCCCATAAAGTACAGTATACCATACAGGGTTGTGTATACACCCCAGTACAGTAATATGTATAATGTATACAGTAATGTACAGTCTATAATAAAGAGTACATAGGCAAAATATAATTTTACAGTACTGTATTTTTAATTACAGGGCGTCAGAGCTGGATGCCGATCCAGGAAACGGAGGTGACTGAGAACTTGGGTGACGGAGAGCGAGTCGTAGACGAAGTGGTTGGCTCTGGTTCAGCTCGAGAAGTTGATTGCGTAGGCTCATCTGCTGCTGGCTGTTTTTCCTTGAAAAACATGGTGATCGGCAACGGTCGCTGTTGTCTCTTGAGCTGCTCAAACGTTTCTTGATACGGTCTCAAATGGTCCGTAATGCTACATGTGATTTTGAGGCTTCGTTCCATAGAGGGATCGTATTCAGAAATTAAATCATTCAAGTGTTTTGCTGCTTGGAAGGCTTCAGCAAATTTATGAAGATTCCAACTTGCTGGCTCTTCCAGTTAGTCGTCATCATCTTAGTCTTTTGTAGATGATTTTATCAGTTCCTCTGACTAACAAAGAGTTAATACTTCTCTATGGCTCTCAATTAATTCTTCAATTTCTTCCTCAAGAATGTCAACGAAGCCATCAGCACCCACTTGCCTGGCCACCTGAATAATGCGTTGCACTTCTTTGTCAATGGTCAGGAAACCCTTAAAATCATTCACACATTCTTTCCGGAGGGCCAGTAAGGAGCTGGTGTACATCTCGCATATGCAGGGAGGCAGCAACATCTCTCGAAGGGGGTGATCTGTCTGACGCTGCAGCAATCACTTGCGTCTTCCATCTTTCGATGTGCCTGGATGCTACGGTGAGGAACTTTGTGGCAAGTGCTGTGCGTGACATCATCAGGAAGCGAATCGCCGTGGCCCCTTCCAGCCAAGATGTCGCCAGGTACCCAGGGGAGCCGTATTTGCAAGAGAAGACAGCATCATCCCTCTGAGAGCGAGAACTATGCTGGAGAGGACCCTGGAGGATACCATCCATGGGCAGTACATGGAAAACCTGAGATGGAAGATGTTTTTCATCAAAGCAGAGTAGTAACTTTGGGGAACCAAGTTGCTTCTATTTGGAATAGCGTCTCCGTGGGGGAGTTACGCTGGAATAGGCACTATGCTTATAGCTATGATGCCAGTCAGACGAGCCCCTCGACTGCACGTCCCGTGGGTCCCAACAGCCTGCTCTGCTCGGTCTGCAGAGCAGGACTTCACTTTCCTCTCTAGGGTTGGCTGTGGAGCTGTGGTGCCACCTGCTAGTTCTGATTTCAAAGCTTGGTGGAAAAAATAAATAACTGCAAGGGCGGGAGAAGCAACTCTCTCGCTGAGTGCCTGACGGGGGTAAATCGATCCCCACAAAAACAGAGTTTAAGAGCCGAGTACTGAGCAGCACTTCAGCGGTAAAGCCTGCCACAAACACTAGACAATGTACACTCCATCACAAAGCTCCTGTGAATGAGCTTAATCTTCACTCTGCAAGCACCCACCCCCATTAAGTGGCCTATCCCAAGCCACATCCTAAAAATGAGAAGTAAAGTATAATGATGTAGAATTTACAGTAGGTTTTTTGGGGGGGGACAGGATGGGGGACCTCTGGGAGCAGAAGGACACCTCAAGCCTTCACATGATCTCACAAATGGAGATCCATGCAACATATGCTGGGTGGGGAGAAGAATATAACCAAGTCTATCTAATTCACACTGTTAATACAAGTATTGTCACTTCATCAGATGCATGGAGTGAAAAATGCAGCACATGAAAAGGTGGGAGTTGCCTTACCGAGTTGGGGGTCAGTGCTAATGTATCAACAGAGGGAAATTACTTTTGGGAGTGCCCCAGCCACTCCCAGTCTTTATTCAGGTCTAATGTGATGGTGTCAAGTTTGCAAATTAATTCCAGTTCTGCAGTTTCTCATTGAAGTCTGTTTGTGAAGGGTTTGTTGGTTGAAGAATGGCCACTTTGAAGTCTGTTTGAGTGTCCAGGGAGATTGAAGTGCTCTCCGACTGGTTTTGAATGTTAAAATTCTCGATGTCTGATTTGTGTCCATTTATTCCTTTGCGTAGAGACTGTCCGGTTTGGCCAGTGTACATGGCAGAGGGGCATTGAAATCAAGTTCACACAAGTTAAGAAGGAAGGTACTAGACATCTGGGGTCAGGTGGAGGTGCCCTGTTTCCTCGCGGCGCAGGAGCAGCGGGCCGGGGCATGGGAGGGCAGGGGACCAGGACCGGAACTGCTGCTGTGTGGGCTTTCTTGCAGCTGGCCTGGTGCACCTTGCACCTCTTCTGGGACTCGAAGGGCAGGCTGCAGAGGGCACAGCTGAAGGCGGTGGATTTGTTGTGGCACCTCTTCAGGTGCCTGGTGACCCCTCCGAGGAGATGGAAGCGTCGGGGTGGCAAGCAGATGGGGCAGATGAGTGCATCTGCGGCAAGGGGGTATTTCAGGTAGATGAGGTTGTCGTCAGTCCCCTGTGGAGCGGGGGTCCCAGCGGCGGCGGAGGTTTCTCTGGCTGGTCTGCTCCCCCTGGGGGGAGTGGGGTCGGGTGGTCCAGCTAGGCAGGCATCTGGTAGAGTCCTGGGGTCCCTTGGGTTGGTGTCTGAGGCTGAGCAGCCATCTTGTGGGGTGCTGGGGCCCTTCTGGCACACGGCTGACGGTGGTGGGGGCATCCCTCAGCGGTAGCTGTGCCCCAGGAGCACTGGGGATGCCTCTGGGTAGCTGGAGCTCTTGAGGAGCAGTGGGGGTGTCCCGCTGAGGATCGGTGGGGGGTTGCCTCTCGGCGGGGAGGGCTGCTGGAGAGCAGGGGGTGTCTGGTGTCCGCTGGAGAACAGGGGAGACCTCTCGCAGCAGCTGGGGCTGTTGGGGTGTAGGACGGAGGTCTCTTGGCAGCTGGGGTGTAGCAGGGGGAACGCTCAATAGTTGCAGCTGCTGTGGGGCGGTCGGGGGGGGGGTATCTCGCCGACGGGAGCAGCGGGGGGGGGGGAGACCCCAGCGGTTGGGGCAGTAGGAGAGTGGCTGGGGGGTCCCCCGGTGGTTGGAGCGACTGGTGGGCGGCTGGGGAGTCCCTCGTCAGCTGGAGTGTCCGGTGATCGGTGGGCAGGTCTCTCGGGTTTTGGAGCAGCTCGCCTGTGGGGGGGGCAGTCCCCCGGCGGCTGGGGTTGCTGGTAGGCGGTGGGAGAACCCTTCTGTGGTTGGGGTGCAGTGGGGCTCTGCATCTGGGGCAGCTCACACGTGGCAGGGCTGACCCCTGGCGGCTGGGGTTGCTGGTGAGCGGCGGGCGAGTCCCTCCACAGCTGGAGTGCAGTGGGGGCATCTTTCCGCTTCTGCCCCGCCATGTGCCAGCCGCTCCAATCTCCCGGTGACTGGAGCTGCCAGCGGGTGGCAGGTCGGGGTCTTGCTGCTGGAGCGCATCGGGAAGCTCCCAAGGCATCGTGGGCAGCAGCGGCTGTGGTGCCAGGCATGGATCCTCCGGCGGCTCAGGCAGCTGCGGCTGGGGCACGTGGCGGAGATCCCCTGGCTGCATAGGCGGCAGCGGCGTGGGGCAGGAGACCCCCGGTGGCTCAGGCAGCCGCGGCTGGGGCACGTGGCGGAGATCCCCTGGCTGCATTGGCGGCAGCGGCGTGGGGCAGGAGACCCCCGGTGGCTCAGGCAGCTGCGGCTGGGGCACGTGGCGAGGCTCCCCAGGCTGCCCAGACAGCTGCAGCCAGGGCACAGGGCAGGAGACCCCAGGTGGCTCAGGCAGCAGCGGCTGGGGCAGGTGGTGGGGCTCCCCGGGCAGCGCAAGTGGCAGTGGCTGGGGCGCAGGGCAGGGATCCCCCGGCGGCGGCTCGGGCAGCATTGGCTGGAGCACGTGGCGGGGCTCCCTAGGCTGCACAAGGAGCATGAAGTCACGCCAGCTCCCTCCCAGTATTGGCGGTGGCCGGTGATGTGCTCTGTGTAAATGTCTCGAGACCGTCAAATAATGTCCGAGACCATTAGGCGTCTCATGAGCGACCCACCCCACAGGTTCTTGGCACACATTCATTACAGGGGTCCCAGGCACCCAGGGCCCCAACGATCAGAGCGTCGCTGTAAACCTCGTAGCCCTTTGCCCACAGGGTGTCAGCAAGGGGAGCATACTTTTTGAGTTTGTGGGCTAGGGCTTTGCGGAAGGCTGGGGTCCTATTCTCAAATGGGATCGTCGCGGGCTAGGGCTTTGCGGAAGGCTGGGGTCCCATTCTCAAATGGGATCGTCAGGTCAACGAGGATGATCTTTTTCCAATCCTCGTCTGTGACGACTATGTCCAGGTGCAGCAGGCTGTCGGTGTCCGGGATGGCGCGGTTAACGGTGACCTCTCCCAGGTGCGGGGCGATGGCTTTCACTAGGCGGTCCTGGACGGCGTTGTGGCGCAGCTGCTAGGCTCTGGCGTGGGGCTTGAAGCTGCACAGGACGTGGGGCAAGTTCTCCATGGTGTAGCCGCACTTCCTGCAGTGCTTGTCCCGGTTCCCGTGCCGGACGGCTCCATTGAGGGGAACGCAATTCAGCCAGGTGCGGGACTGCCCGGTCAGTGGCAGCCGGGGAGAGGGGCAGGGGTCCCATAGTGGCCCGAGCTGCGGCGCGCCACGGATCCACTCGGGCCAAAGCGGCCGAGGAGCGGGGCAGGAGTCCCTCAATGGCCCCAGCAGTGGCGGCCAAAGCGCGCCGCAGGGCTCTCCTGGCTGCCCAGGGGGCAGCGGCCAGGGCAGGGGTCACCCGGAGTCCCGGGCGGCGGCTGTAGCACACAGCATGGCTCCCTGGGCCGCTTGGGTAGCGGCAGCTGGGGAGCGGGGCAGGGGTCCCCCGGCATCCCGGGTGGCAGCGGCAGTTGGAGCATGCCGCCGGGGTCCCCAGTCCACACATAGGGCAGTGGCTGGGACGCGGGGCAGGGGTCCCCCAGCGGCATGGGCGGTGGGGGGGCTGCAGGAGAGTCCCCACGTGCGGGTAGGTGCTGGGGCTCTGTGGGGCACTCTACCCGGCATCCGGAGCAGCAGCTGGGCGATGGAGGGTTTCCCAGGTGGCTGGGACCAGAGGGGGCAGTCCCCTGGCAGGAGGAGCAGCAGCTGGGCAGCGGGGTTCTCCGGCGGCAGGGGCGCGGGGGTGCCGTCTCTCAGTGGCCGCAGCTGTTGGCGAGCGGTCCGCGATAGGCGCGTGGTGTGGCGGTCTACCTGCAGCTGGCCATCGGCTCGGGGCTTCCCTGGCGGCAGGAGTACGGCAGGGCAGACTCCTGGTGGCTGCAGCTGCGGGCGGTCGGCCGGAGAGTCTACCGGCGGCAGGACCACGGTGGGGTGACCTCTCGGTGGCTGGGGAGCGGGGTGGATGTTCCTCCTCTCCGTGATGTCCCAGCAGGCTGATCTCGGGATGCGGGAGCTTCTTGCGGCAGCATCTGGGGGGTCTTTTCCACACTCTTTCCTCTGCAGCTGCTGGTTCGCCGTGGCTTGGAAACCCCAGGGTTTTTTTTCGGGGCAGCGCTCTGAGGACCTCTCTCGGCAGAATCGGTGGTAGGGGCTGGGAGCGTGGACCCGGTGACACGCTGGAGTAGTGGCCAGCGGTTTGGGCTGTGTTTTAGGAGCAGAAGGATGCATTCCAGTAGCTCTTGTTTAGAGTAGCAGATATATTGCATCAGTGTATCATCAGTGTAGCAGTTTATCAGATAATAGAGATGATTAAACGGATAAAATCAAGAATATTTAAAAATAAAGGGCACAAAAGATTTGAAGAGTCAGTTGCCGATCATTGGGGGGAACATACAGAGTATGGGGGGGGGGATGTAATTTGTTGGGGTTGGCAGCACACATAATACATACAGACTGTAATGTCTCCAATGGGGGGGGGTGAGCGGTGGGCGAGATCAAGACACAGTTGATAAGCGATGAGGGTCAATCATCCACACGGGGGTACAAATAGCCATAGGTACAAGTAGGTGGGTTGGGTAATGGTGATGGGGCGACCCTCACGAGGTGGGATTCAGTTAGGTTGGGTAGGGTTAGGGTCTCAGGGGATAAGGCCCGGTGTGGGGTGTTAGCGAATCCCTTCTCCCTTGCAGGTGGGCGAGGTCTAATTGGCGGTGGCCAGTGATGTGTTCCGTGCAGATGGCCTGGGACCAAGGGATAGTGTCTGAGATCATTAGGTGTCTCATGAGCCGTGCGTAGTGACGGCCCACCCCACAGATCCTCAGCACTCGCTCGTTGCATGGGTCCCAGGCACCCAGGGCCCCGACAAGCAGAGGGTCTGTGTACCTCGTAGCCCTTTGACTGCAGGGTGTCAGCCAGGGGGGCATATTTTTCAAGTTTGCGGGCTCGGGCTTCACGGAAGGCTGGGGTCCTGTTCTCAAATGGGATTGTTATGTCGACCAGGATGACCTTTTTTCCAACCTCGTCCGTGATGACTGTCTGGGCGCAGCGGGCTGTCGGTGCCGGGGACGGAGCGGTTAACGGTGACTTCTCCCAGGCGCGGGTCGATGGCCTTTACCAGGCGGTCCTGGACAGCGTTGTGTCGCAGTTGCCAGGCTCTGGCGTGGGGCTTGCAACTGCATAGGACTTTGGGCAGGGTTTCGGCGACGTACCCGCACTTCCTGCAGCGCTTGTCCCGGTTCCCGTGGCGGACAGCTCCATTGAGGGGGACGCAATTCAGCCGGGACGGTGTATGAACCGCCAGTCAGCGAACCGGGTGAAGCTGCCCATGGGGAGGAAGTGGTTGCTGGAGTCCCACTTACTGGTCACCTCGAAGGCCTTACCCTGGTCTGTTTTTTTTTTTTTTTCTTCAGGGTGTCCACGTAGAGCACGTGGACGGTGGCCTTCAGGGATCTCTCTAGCATGCCTCTGGCTCCGGGGGTGGTGATGTTGTCCTCTGATTCGATCGGTGGCACCAGTATCCCAGCTCCCGTCGTTCCTCATTCCATACCCAGAGACAGCCCAGTCGTTTCCCCAGTCGGCATGTGGCATTGCGGGCGCGGGACCACAGCGAGGCGATGTCACCTCCGTCCCGGGCGAACTCGCCGTCTAAGGAGCCACTCAGGAAGGTGGCCACGTCTCGCTCAGAGGGAGGTCTGCCGATTCGTTTCTCAACAATGGCGCGCAGGGCAGTCGTCGCGACGGTCCTCACCTTGGCATCAGGGCACGTCAGGAGGCAGAAGGCGTGCGTGATGACTGCGATGTCGCACAGGTCTCCCATGCGGGGGACGTTGGTGCCACTGTGCGTGATGTAGATGAGCTCGTTGCTGGCTCTCTGGGGCAGGGACAGCCAGCTCTTGACCAGCTGCCGGATGGTGTTGTCCGCCCTGTTGAGAGGCACCTTTGCCACGGAGGATCCTCTCAAGACGAAGGCGATGCAGGGGATCAGGAAGGTGTTGAGGGCGTTGATTTTCTGCCGTGGGGCCAGCAGGGATGCGTCGATCTTGGTGGCGTCTTGCAGGATCTCCTGGATGGTGTCCTCGGGGGTCTGCTGGACGCGGAAGCCTGTCGGCATCCCGAGGTGCTGGTACGCCTGCCCCTCTGCTAGGGGGATGACTGGCTCGCCCTGAATGAGGAATTCCGTCGCCAGTACCGAGTCCCTTATGCTCCCGTCGACGTGGAGGGACGCGCACTTCTTGGCGTTGAAGCGGAGTCCCGCCCAGTCCGCAACTCTCCCAAGGGTGTCGAGCATGCCCTGGAGCCTCTCGTGGTCATCTGCGATCAGGACCAGATCATCCGCGTAGGCAAAGACGTTCGCCCTCTCGCCATGCAGGTCGAAGCCGACGGAGATCGCCTGCAGGAGTGGTTCCATGGCGAGGTTGAAGACGATCGGGCTGAGGGGGCAGCCCTGCTTCACGCCGCTGTAGATTGGTATCTCGGGGGTTTCCCCTTCTACCGAGCGGATGGTGGTGCTGCAGCCCTCATACAGCTCTCGGACGAGGCGAAGGAATGTCTCCGGCATCCCGAACTCCCGGAGTGTGTTGAAGATGTGGTGGTGGGGAATGGACCCGAAGGCATTGGCCAGGTCGAGCCACGCTATCGCACATTGCTTCCGCGCCCGTCTGGTTGTCTGGATGACAGTTTGGAGCAGGAAGTTGTGCTCGTAGCACCCCTCCGACGGCATGAAGCCCTTCTGGGCAGGGCTGATGGCTCCTCCGGACGTCGCCCACTCCGTGATCCTGGCTGCCAGGCAGGTGGCGTATAGTTTGTACATTGTGGAGCAAAGCGAGATGGGTCTCCAGTTGCTGGGGTCGTCGCGCTCTCCTTTCTTGTATATAAGGATGGTCATGGCCTTCTTCCAGGAGGTGGGGGTTTGGCCGAATTGCTTGCAGAGGTTGAAGATGCTGGAGAGCACAAGGCAGCCAGGGTCACGCTTTTTTAGGAGGCCGTAGAGGATGCTGTCTTTTCCGGGCGCTGTGTTCTTAGTTCTGGAGAGCCTGGCCATCACCTCTTTGGGGGTGAAGTCGGCCTCCAGGCCATCGGAGTCTGAAATGCGAGGCAGGGGGTGGAGGCACTCCGGGCGCGGCACGTCGTTCCTGGGCACGCCGCCGACCACTCAGTGGAAGTAGTTGTGGAGGCGTTCGGGCGGAATCGTGCAGTGGGACGGGGGCCCGTCGAGGACCTCTCTCACGGCCTTGAGGCGGTTAGTCCGGTATAGCTTCTGGATCCTCGAGGCCGCTGCCGGCTCGTAGCGGCGGCCGGCGTTCCTCCATCTAGCTCCCCTCGTGTTGGTGTCACGGTGAGGGGTGGGCCGTCTGGGGGCAGGCCGGGTGGTCTCCTGGTTCGGCGTTCTCCGGAAAGCGATTTCTGCGGCCAGCTCATGGGTGAGCCTGTTGACGAGCGAGTCGAATTCCGCAAAGGAGGCAGCTGTTGGGAGTTCCCCGATCCAAGTGGCCTGCCAGGGCGTGGCCGGTCTAGCTGCCGGTCGCTGGTCCTCGGGCCCCTCTGTCGGCGCGGGCGGCAGGTTGGCTGCATGGTCGACGGGATGTCCCGCTTGTGGATCGGGAGACCTTTCCTCTGGGTCCTGGGGTGTAGTTGCCGGTGGAGAGGTGTTGTTGTCAGCTGTTGGTGGGGTCCGGATCGGGTCGGTGGGGGCGTGGGTGGTGGCATGACCTCAGTGTGCGGGTATTGACTGACGGGTCGCTGTGGGAGCATGCGACCTTCTGGCGGTGGGGATTGGCCTGGTGGCGCCTGGGGCCGTAGTGGACCGTCTGGCGATTTGGGGGGGGGGGGGGGGGCTGGCGCTGTGGTCTGGCCGTAGTACTGGCTTCCCTGGCACTAGCAGTTTGTGGAGTGATCTGGGGGGTGGGCCCCGTAGCCTCAGCGGGTGGGGTTTGCGGTACGGGTTGCGGGGTCGCGTCGGCTCTTCTGGTGTTTGGTGCCCGTGGGGTGGTCTGTGAGCCAGCATCGGTTCTACCGGGGGCAGAGTTTTGGGCGGCCACACGTGGTAGGGCACTGCCCCTTCGGGCGATGGGGTCGCGCTGGTTGAGCGTCGGGAGGGCACTGAGGCGCCTCAGCTCAGAGAGCTTCCAGGTGACCTGGGAAGATGTGATGGGTCTCCTGCCGGCAGGGGTTCGGTCGACGTTTCCCGTTGCGGGGGGCGACGTCTCGATGGTGGGGCCCTGGGCCACTGGCTCGGAGACTGGGGTGGGATTCGGGGTAGCGGCTGGACGGGGCACCCAGCTACCTCGTGGTGCAGGAGCAGCGGACCGGGGCATAGGATAGCGGGAGGCCGGAGCTGCCGCTGCGCGGGATCTCTTGCAGCTGGCCTGGTGTGCCTTGCACCTCTTCTGGGATTCGAAGGGCAGGCTGCAGCGGGCGCAGCTGAAGGCAACGGATTTGCCGTGGCATCTCTTCAGGTGCCTGGTGACTCCCCCGAGGAGGTGGAAATGTCGGGGCGGCAGGCAGATAAGGTAGAAGAGCGCATCAGCGGTGAGGGGGTATGCCAGGAAGATGGTGTCACCGTCAGTCCCCTGTGGGGTGGGGCTCCCAGAGGTCGGGTGGGTGACCCCAGTAGGGGCATCCTGCTGGGGGTCGGGGGAGTCGGCTTGCGTGGGGGGAGACTGCTGGAGGGCAGGGGGAGTGTCCGGCAGCCGCTGGAGGACGGGGGGGGGGGGACTGTCTCGTGGCGGCTGGAGCTGCTGGTGAGCAGGGGGTGTGCCCGGAGACCGCAGGAGAACGGGGGAGACGTCTCGTGGCAGCTGGGGGGCAGCACAGAGTTCCTGAGATGACCGAGGGGCATGGGGGGGAGTGGTCAATGGGCGCAGCTGCTGCGGGGCAGCGTGGGGGTCTCTCGTTGCCTGGGTCAACAGGAGCGCGGGGGGGGGTCTCCAGCTGCTGGGGCAGTAGTGGAGTGGTTGGGGGGGGGGTCTCCCGGCGGCTGAAACGGCTGATGGGCTGCGCGGGGATCGCTCGGCAGCTCGAGTGGCGGGTGGGCGACTCACTCTGGCTCTGTGGCAGCTGGCAGGCGGCGGGCCGGGGTCTCATCTGCTGGGGCGCATCAGGGAGCTCCACGGACGTTGCGTGCATCGGTGGCTGGAGCACAGGGTGGGAAGCCCCGGGCCGCTCAGGCAGTGGCGGCCGGGGCAGGTGGTGGGGGTCCCCTGGCTGCACAGGCGGCAGCGGCACAGTACAGGAGACCCCCAGGGGCTCAGGCAGTGATGGCTGGGGCAGGTGGTGCGGCTCCCCATGGGGCTCAAACAGCAGCAGCTGGGGAGCGGGGCTGGGGTCGCCTGGCGTCCTGAGGGGCGGCGGCGGCGGCTGGAGCACGCCGCGGGGCTCCCTAGGCTGCTCCGGGAAAGGCAGCTGCAGGGCTGGGCATGGGTCCCCCGGTGGCCCAGGCAGTGGCAGCCGGAGCGTGCCACGTGGATCTCCGGGCTGCCCGGGGGGCAGCGGCCAGTGCGCGGGGCAGGGGTCCCCCAGTGTCCCGGGTGGCGGCAGCGGACGGAGAGCGCCGCAGGGCTCCCCGGACTGCTCGGCCAGCGGCAGACGGGGAGCGGGGCAGGGGTCCCCCGGTGTCCCGGGTGGCGGCGGTCGGGGCACGCCGCAGGGCTCCCCGGACTGCTCGGTCAGCGGCAGCCGGGGAGCGGGGTAGGGGTCCCACGCCAGCCTGGGCAGGGGCAGCAGCGGGCAGGGAGTGGGGCAGGGTAGGTCCTGGGGCTCCGTGGGGCACTTACCCAGCATCCAGAGCAGCAGCTGGGCAGCGGGGTTCTCTGGCGGCAGGGGCACGGGGGTGCCATCTCTCAGCAGCCGCAGCTGTAGGCGAGCGGTCCGCGATAGGCACGTGGTGTGGCGGTCTACCTGCAGCTGGCCATCGGCGCAGGGCTTCCCTGGTGGCAGGAGTACGGCAGGGCAGTCTCCTGGTGGCTGCAGCTGCGGGCGGTCGGCCGGAGAGTCTACCGGAGGCAGGACCACGGCGGGGTGACCTCTCGGTGGCTGGGGAGCGGGGTGGATGTTCCTCCTCTCCGTGGTGTCCCAGCAGGCTGGTCTCGGGATGCGGGAGCTTCCTGCGGCAGCATCTGGGGGGTCTTTTCCACACTCGCTCTTTCCTCTGCAGCTGCTGGTTCGCTGTGGCTTGGAAACCCCAGGGGTCTTTTTCGGGGAAGCGCTCTGAGGACCTCTCTCGGCAGAATCGGTGGTAGGGGCTGGGAGTTTGTGCAAGGCGGTGGCGGGGACCCAGTGACACACTGGAGTAGTGGCCAGCGGTTTGGGCTGTGTTTTAGGAGCAGAAGGATGCATTCCAGTAGCTCTTGTTTAGAGTAGCAGATACACTGATGCAATATATCATCAGTGTAGCAGTTTATCAGATAATAGAGATGATTAAACTGATAAAATCAAGAATATTTAAAAATAAATGGCACAAAAGATTTGAAGAGTCAGTTGTCGATCATTGGGGGGGAAAATACAGAGTATGGGGGGCATGTTATGTTGGGGTTGGCAGCACACATAATACATACAGACTGTCTCCAATGGGGGGGGGGGTGAGCAGTGGGTGAGATCAAGACAGTTGATAAGTGGTGAGGGTCAATCATCCACACAGGGCGTACAAACAGCCATAGGTACAAGTAGGTGGGTTGGGTAATGGTGATGGGGCGACCCTCACGAGGTGGGATTCAGTTAGGTTGGGTAGGTTCGGGATTCAGGGTAAAAAGCCCAACAGGGGGCGGTTAATAGGTCCCTTCCCCCTTGTGGGTGGGCGAGGTCTCCCTGGCTCGCTCTCAGTATTGGCGGCGGCCGGTGAGGTTGGGTGGGTTCGGGTCTCAGGGGATAAGGCCCAGGGGAGGGTGGGGGGGTGTTAGCGAGTCCCTTCTCCCTTGCAGGTGGGCGAGGTCTAATTGGATCACTCTTGGTATTTGGTGATGGCGGTGATGTGTTCCGTGTAGATGGCCCGGGACCAAGGGATAGTGTCTGAGACCATTAGGAGTCTCATGAGCCATGCGTAGTGACGGCCCACTCCACAGGTCCTCAGCACTCTCTCGTTGCACGGGTCCCAGGCACCGAGGGCCCCGACCAGCAGGGCGTCGGTGTGTACTTCATAGCCCTTCGACCGCAGGGTGTCAGCCAGGGGGGCATACTTTTCAAGCTTGCGGGCTCGGGCTTCACGGAAGGCTGGGGTCCTGTTCTCGAATGGGATCGTTATGATGACCTTTTTCCCGACCTCGTCCGTGATGACGATGTCTGGGCGCAGCAGGCTGTCGGTACCAGGGACGGTGCGATTGACGGCGACTTCCCCCAGGCGCGCTTGTCCCGGTTCCCGTGGCGGACGGCTCCATTGAGGGGGACGCAATTCAGCCGGGCACAGTGTATGAACTGCCATTCGGCGAACCGGGTGAAGCTGCCTATGGGGAGGAAGTGGTTGCTGGAGTCCCACTTACTGGTCACCTCAAAGGCCTTACCCTGGTCTGTTTTTTTTTCTTCAGGGTGTCTATGTAGAGCGTGTGGACGGCAGCCTTCAGGGATCTCTCTAGCATGCCTCTGGCTCCGGGGGTGATGATGGTGTTGTCCTCTGACTCGATCCGCGGCACCAGTATTCCCAGTTCCCGGCGTTCCTCATTCCACACCCAACGACAGCCCAGGCGTTTACCCAGTCGGCGAGTGGCATTGTGGGCGCGGGACCACAGCGAGGCGATATCACCTCCGTCGCGGGCGAACTCACCGTCCAAGGAGCCGCTCAGGAAGGTGGCCACGTCTCGGTCAGAGGGAGGTCTTCCGATACGCTTCTCCACAACGGTGCGCAGGGCAGTTGTCGCGATGGACCTCACCTTGGCGTCGGGGCACGTCAGGAGCCGGAAGGCGTGTGTGACGACAGCGATGTCACATAGGTCTCCCATGCGGGGGACGTTGGCGCCACCGTGCCTGTGTGCAATGTAGATGAGCTCATTGCTGGCTCTCTGGGGCAGGGACAGCCAGCTCTTGACCAGCTGTCGGATGGAGTTGTCTGCCCTGTTGAGAGGCACCTTTGCCACAGCGGATCCCCTCAGGACGAAGGCGATGCGGGGGATCAGGAAGGTATTGAGGGAGTTGATTTTCTGCCATGGGGCCAGCAGGGATGCGTCGATCTTGGTGGCATCCAGTAGAATCTCCCGGATGGTGTCCTCGGGGGTCTGCTGGACGCGGAAACCCGTCGGCGTCCCGAGGTGCTGGTATGCCTGCCCCTCCGCCAGGGGGATGACGGGCTCCCCCTGGATAAGAAATTCCGTCTCCAGGACCGAGTCCCGTACGCTCCCATCGATGTGGAGGGATGCGCACTTCTTGGAGTTGAAGCGGAGTCCTGCCCAGTCCGCGACTCTCCCGATGGTATTGAGCATGCTCTGGAGCTTCTCATGGTTGTCTGCAATCAGGACTAGGTCGTCTGCATAGGCCAGGACGTTCACCCTCTCGCCGTGTAGGTCGAAACCATGGGCGCCGTTGGAGATCGCCCGCAGGAGTGGCTCCATGGCGAGGTTGAAGATGATCGGGCTGAGGGGGCAGCCCTGCTTCACACCGCTGTGGATCGGTATCTCGGCGGTTTCCCCTACCACCGAGCGGATGGTGGTGCTGCAGCCCTCATACAGCTCCCAGACGAGGCGAAGGAAGGTCTCCGGCATCCCGAACTCCCGGAGTGTGTCAAAGATGTGGTGGTGGGGGATGGACCCGAAGGCGTTGGCCAGGTCGAGCCACGCTATGGCACACTGCTTCCGCGCCCGTCTGGTTGTCTGAATGACGGTTTGGAGCAGGAAGTTTTGCTCGTAGCACCCCTCCGACGGCATGAAGCCCTTCTGGGCAGGGCTGATGGCTCCTCCGGACGTCGCCCACTCCGTGATTCTGGCTGCAAGGCAGCTGGCGTAAAGTTTATACATAGTGGAGCAAAGGGAGATGGGTCTCCAGTTGCTGGGGTCGTCAGGCTCTCCTTTCTTGTGTAGAAGGACGGTCATGGCCTTCTTCCAGGAGGTGGGGGTTTGGCTGAATTGCTTGCAGATGTTGAATATACTGGAGAGCACAAGGCAGCCAGGGTCACGTCTTTTTAGGAGGCTGTAGGGGATACTGTCTTTTCCGGGCGCTGTGTTCTTAGTTCTGGAGAGCCTGGCCATCACCTCTTTGGGGGTGAAGTCGGCCTCCAGGCCATCGGAGTCTGAGATGCGGGGCAGGGGGTGGAGGCACTCCGGGCGCGGCACGTCGTTCCTGGGCACGCCGCTGAACACCCCGTGGAAGTAGCTGTGGAGGCGTTCGGGCGGAATCGTGCAGTAGGACGGGGGCCCGTCGAGGACCTCTCTCACGGCCTTGAGGCGGTTACTCCGATACAGCTTCTGGATCCTTGATGCCGCTGCCGGGTCATAGCGGCGGCTGGTGTTCCTCCGTCTAGCTTCCCTCGTGTTTGTGCCACGGTGTGGGGGGGGCCGTCTGGGGGCAGGCCGGGTGGTCTCCTGGTTCGGGGTTCTCCGGAAAGCGATCTCTGCGGCCAGCTCCTGGGTGAGCCTGTTGACGCACGAGTCGAATTCCGCAAAGGAGGCAGCTGTTTGGAGTTCCCCGATCCAAGTGGCCTGCCAGGGCGTGGCCGGTCTAGCCGCCGGTCGCTGGTCCTCGGGTCCCTCTGACGGCATGGGCGGCAGGTTGGCTGCGTGGTCGACAGGGTGTCCCGCTTGTGGATCTGGAGACCGTACCTCTGGGTCCTGGGGCGTAGTCGCCGGTGGAGAGGTGTTGTTGTCAGCCGTTGGTGGGGTCCGGATCAGGTCGGTGGGGGCACGGGTGGTGGCAGGACCTCCGTGTGCTGGTATTGACCGACGGGTCGCTGTGGGAGCGTGCGACCTTCTGGCGGTGGGGATTGGCCTGGTGGCGTCTGGCGCCATGGCGGACCGTCTGGCGATGGGGGGCTGGCACTGTGGACTGGCCGTAGTACTGGCTTCCCTGGCACCAGCAGTTTGCGGAGTGAGCTGGAGGGTGGGCCCCGCAGCCCCAGCGGGTGGGGTTCGCGGTGCGGGCCGCGGGGTCACGTCGGCTCTTCTGGTGTCCGGTGCCCGTGGGGTGGTCTGTGAGCCAGCATCGGTTCTACCGGGGGCAGAGTTTTGGGCGGCCACACCTGGTGGGGCACTGGTCCTGCGGGCGATGGGGTCGCGCTGGTTGAGCGCCGGGAGGGCACTGAGGCGCCTCAGCTCCGAGAGCTTCCGGGTGACCTGGGAGGATGTGATGGGTCTCCTGCCGGCAGGGGCTCGGTCGGCGTTTCCCGTTGCGGGGGGCGACGTCTCGGTGGTGGGACCCTGGGCCACTGGCTCGGGGACTGGGGCGGGATACGGGGTGGCGGCTGGGGGGGGCCCCCGGCTACCTCATGGTGTGGGAGCAGCGGACCGGGGCATAGGATAGCGGGAGGCCGGAGCTGCCGCTGCACGGGGTCTCTTGCAGCTGGCCTGGTGTGCCTTGCACCTCTTCTGAGTTTCAAAGGGCAGGCTGCAGCGGGCGCAGCTGAAGGCGACGGATTTGCCGTGGCATCTCTTCAGGTGCCTGGTGACTCCCCCGAGGAGGTGGAAATGTCGGGGCGGCAGGCAGATAGGGCAGAAGAGCGCATCAGCAGTGAGAGGGTATGCCAGTAAGATGGTGTCACCGTCAGTCCCCTGTGGGGTGGGGGTCCCAGAGGTCGGGTGGGTGACCCCAGTAGGGGCGACCTGTTGGGGGTTGGGGGAGTCTGCTTGCGTGGGGGGAGACTGCTGGGGAGCAGGGGGAGTGTCCGGCAATCGCTGGAGGACGGGGGGGCTGTCCCATGGTGGCTGGAGCTGCTGGAGGGCAGGGGGAGTGTCCGGCCACCGCTGGAGGACGGGGGGGCTGTCCCATGGCGGCTGGAGTTGCTGGTGAGCAGGGGGCGTGTCCGGGGACCGCAGGAGGACGGGGGAGACGTCTTGTGGCAGCTGGGGCGCAGCGCAGAGTTCCTGAGATGACCGAGTGGCATGTGGGGGAGTGGTAAATGGGCGTAGCTGCTGTGGGGCAGCGTGGGGGTCCCTCGTTGACTGGGGCAACAGGAGCGCGGGGGGGGTCTCCAGCTGCTGGGGCAGTAGTGGAGTGGTTGGGGGGTCTCCCGGCGGCTGGTGGGCTGTGCAGGGATCGCACGGCAGCTGGAGCGGCGAGTGGCGGGTGGGCGATTCCCTCTGGCTCTGTGACACCTGGCAGGCGGCGGGCTGGGGTCTCATCTGCCGGGGCGCATCAGGGGTCTCCAGGGATGGTGCGTGTATCGGCGGCTGGAGAACAGGGTGGGAAACCCCGGGCCGCTCAGACAGTGGCGGCCGGGGCAGGTGGTGGGGGTCCCCTGGCTGCAAAGGCGGCAGCGGCGCGGTACAGGAGACCCCCAGGAGCTCAGGCAGTGGTGGCTGCGGCAGGCGGTGCGACTCCCCACGTGGCTCGGGCAGTAACAGCTGGTGAGCGTGACTGGGGTCGCCCGGCGTTCGGCAGGGTGGCGGCGGCTGGAGCACGCTGCGGGGCTCCCCAGGCTCCTCCGGGGGAGGCAGTCCCGGGGCGGGACACGGGGTCCCCGGTGGCCCAGGCAGGGGTGGCCGGAGCGTGCCACGTGGGTCTCCGGGGGGCAGCGGCCAGTGCGCGGGGCAGGGGTCCCCCGGCGTCCCGGCCGGCGGCGGTCGGGGCACACCGCAAGGCTCCCCGGACCGCTCCGTCAGCGGCGGCCGGGGAGCGGGCCAGGGGTCCCAGAGAGACCCGAACGGCGGCGGTGCGCCGCGGGTGCGCTCCGGCCGAAGCGGCCAAGGAGCGGGGCAGGGGTCCCTCGGTGGCCTGGGCGGCGGCTGCCAAAGTGCGCCGCGGTGTTCTCCTAGCTGCCCGGGGGACAGCGGCCCGGGCGCGGGGCGGGGGATACTTGGGGTCCCCGGTGGCGACGGCGGCAGCGCACCGCAGGGCTCCCCGGTCTGCTCAGGAAGCGGCGGCTGGGGAGCAGGGCAAGGGTCCCGAGGTGGCCCGAGCGGCAGCGGCTGCGCCGCGCTGCGGGTCTGCTCCGGCCAAGGTGGCGGAGGATCAGGGCAGGGGTCCCGCAGCGGCCCCGGCAACGGCGGCCAAGGCGCGCCGCGTGGGTCTTCTGGCTGCCCGGGGGGCAGCGGCCAGAGCGCGGAGTGGGGGTCACCCGGGGTCCCGGGCGGCAGCGGCGGCAGCACACCGCAGGGCTCCCCGAGCTGCGCAGGAGGCGGCAGCCGGGGAGCGGGGCAGGAGTCCCTCGTCAGCCCGGGCAGGGGCAGCGGCGGGCAGGGAGTGGGGCAGGGGTCTCCAGGTGGCTCCGGTAGCGCGGGCCAGGGCGCGCCACGTGGCTCCCTGGGCTGCTCAGGGAGCAGCGGACCAGGCGCGGGGCAGGGGCGGCGGCAGCTGGAGCATGACGCG
This sequence comes from Chrysemys picta bellii, assembly GCF_011386835.1. Classification (NCBI taxonomy): domain Eukaryota; kingdom Metazoa; phylum Chordata; order Testudines; family Emydidae; genus Chrysemys; species Chrysemys picta. Next base: position 11,143,973 of record NC_088805.1, on the reverse strand, counting down.
GGGCTCCCCAGGCTGCTCCGGTAAGGGCAGCCGGGGAGCGGGGCTAGGGTTGCTCGGCGTCCTGGCCGGCGGCGGCGGCGGCTGGGGCACGCCGCAGGGGTCCCCAGTCGACTACGGGGCAGTGGCGGGGGCTCAGGGCAGGGGTCCCCTGGTGACATGGGCGGTGGAGGGGCTGTGGGAGAGTCCCCACGTGCAGGTAAGTCTTGGGGTTCCCTGGGGCACTCACCTGGCATCCGGAGCAACAGCTGGGCGACGGAGAGTTTCCCAGGCGGCTGGGATCCAAGGGAGCAGTCTCCTGGTGGGAGAAGCAGCAGCTGGGCATCGGGGTTCTCCGGTGGCTGGGGCGCGGGGGGGCCATCCTTCTGGGGTCGCAGCTGCAGGCGAGCGGTCCGCGATAGCCGGGTGGTGCGGCGGGCTCCCTGCAGCTGGCCGTCTGCGCGGGGCTTCTCTGGCAGCAGGAGTATGGCAGGGCAGGCACCAGCACCAGGTGGTTGCGGCTGCTGGTCGGCTGGAGAAGTTCCCCGCGGCAGGATCACGGTGGGGTTGATGTTCCCCCTCTCCAGGATCACGGTGGGGTTGATGTTCCCCCTCTCCAGGACCACGGTGGGGTTGATGTTCCTCCTCTCCGTGATGTCCCTTCAGGCAGGTCTTTGGATCCGGGAACTTCCCGAGGCAGCATCTGGGGGGTCTTTTACCCGCTCCCGCTTTCCTTTGCAGGTGGTGGCTTGTTGTAGCTTGGGGACCCCTGGGGTCTTTCTCGGCAAAGCGCACTGAGGGCCACTCTCAGTAGAGTTGGCAGTGTCAGGGGCGCTGTGGGATGCTGGAGTACCAGACAGCACTTTGGGCTTAGATGTACTAGCAGTAGGATGCATTCCCACTGCAAGTGTTTGGCATAGCAGATATAGTGTTGCATAGATCAAGGTAGTGGCTTAATCACATGAAATGAGTAAGGATTAAAATACAAATAAAGATACACTTGATCTTAGCCAAAAGGCCTCTCTGGGGCAGGGACAGCCAGCTCTTGACCAGCTGCCGGATGGTGTTGTCCGCCCTGTTGAGAGGCACCTTTGCCACAGAGGATCCTCTCAAGACGAAGGCGATGCGGGGGATCAGTAAAGTGTTGAGGGTGTTGATTTTCTGCCGTGGGGCCAGCAGGGATGCGTTGAACTTGGTGGCGTCTTGCAGGATCTCTCGGATGGTGTCCTCGGGGGTCTGCTGGACGCGGAAGCCCGTCGGCGTCCCGAGGTGCTGGTACGTCTGCCCCTCTGCTAGGGGGATGACAGGCTCGCCCTGAATGAGGAATTGCGTCGCCAGTACCGAGTCCCTTATGCTCCCATCGACGTGGAGGGACGCGCACTTCTTGGCGTTGAAGCGGAGTCCCGCCTAGTCCGCAACTCTCCCAAGGGTGTCGAGCATGCCCTGGAGCCTCTCGTGGTTGTCTGCGATCAGGAGCAGGTCATCCGCGTAGGCCAAGATGTTCGCCCTCTCGCCATGCAGGTCGAAGCCGTCGGAGATCTCCCGCAGGAGTGGCTCCATGGCGAGGTTGAAGACTATCGGGCTGAAGGGGCAGCCCTGCTTCACGCCGCTGTAGATTGGTATCTTGGCGGTTTCCTCTTCTACCGAGCGGATGGTGGTGCTGCAGCGCTCATACAGCTCCCGGACGAGGCGAAGGAAGGTCTCCGGCATCCCGAACTCCCGGAGTGTGTCGAAGATGTGGTGGTGGGGGATGGACCCGAAGGCGTTGGCCAGGTCGAGCCACGCTATCGTGCACTGCTTCCGCACCCGTCTGGATGACAGTCTGGAGAAGGAAGTTGTGCTCGTAGCACCCCTCTGATGGCATGAAGCCCTTCTGGGCAAGGCTGATGGCTCCTCCGGATGTCGCCCACTCTGTGATACTGGCCGCCAGGCAACTGGCTTATAGCTTATACATTGTGGAGCACAGGGAGATGGGTCTCCAGTTGCTGGGGTCGTTGCGCTCTCCTTTCTTGTATATCAGGACAGTCATGGCTTTCTTCCAGGAGGTGGGGGTTTGGCCGAATTGCTTGCAGAGGTTGAAGATGTTGGAGAGCACAAGGCAGCCAGGGTCACGCTTTTTTAAGAGACTGTAGGGGATGCTGTCTCTTCCAGGTGCTGTATTCTTGGTTCTAGAGAGCCTGGCCGTCACCTCTTTGGGGGTGACGTCGGCCTCCAGGTCATCTGAGTCGGTAATGCGGGGCAGGGGGTGGAGGCACTCCGGGCGCAGCGCGTCGTTCCTGGGCACGCCACCGAACACTCCGTGGAAGTAGTTGTGGAGGCGTTCGGGCGGAATCGTGCAGTAGGACGGGGGCCCGTCGAGGACCTCTCTCACGGCCTTGTCCGGTACAGCTTCTGGATCCTCGAGGCCGCTGCTGGGTCATGGCGGCTGGTGTTCCTCCTTCTAATTCCCCTAGTGTTGGTGTCACGGTGAGGGGTGGGCCGTCTGGGAGCAGGCCGGGTGGTCTCCCGGTTCGGCGTCCTCCGGAAGGCGATCTCTGCGGCCAGCTCATGGGTGAGCCTGTCGATGAGCGAGTCGAATTCCGCGAAGGAGGCTGGTGTTTGGAGTTCCTCGATCCAGGCGGCCTGCCAGGGTGTGGCTGGCCTAGCTGTCGGTCGCTGGTCCTCGGTCGGCGTGGGCAGCGTGTTGGCTGTGTGGTCAATGGGATGTCCTGCTTGTGGATCGGGGGACCTTTTGGCTGGGTCCTGGGGTGTAGTCGCCGGTGGAGTGGTGTCGTTGTTAGTCGTTGGTGGAATCCGGATTGGGTCGGTGGGGGCGGGGGTGATGGCAGATCCTCCGTGCGTGGGTGTTGTCCGAGGGGTCGCTGCGGGAGCGTTCGACCTTCTGGTGGTAGGGATTGGCCTGGTGGCTTCTGGGGCTGTATTGGACTGTCTGGCGATGGAGGGCTGGCGCTGTGGTCTGGCTGTGGCGCTGACTTCTCTGATGGTAGAAGTTGAGGAGCGGTCTGGGGGGTCGTCCCCATTCCCCCGACGGGTGGTGTTCGCCGTGCGGGCTGAGGAGTCGCGTTGGCTCCTCTTGCGGTTTGCAGGGTGGTCTGAGGGCTGATGTCAGTTCCTGCCTCCGAAGGATCTCGGGTGTCCACGTGTGGCGGGGCACTGATCCTTCTTGAGGTGGGGTCACGCTGGTTGGGCGTCGGGAGGACACTGAGACGTCTCAGCTCAGAGCTTCTGGGCAACCTGGGAAGATGTGACAAGTCTCCTGCTAACAGAGGCTCGGTCAACGTTTCCCGCTGCGGTAGGTGTCGTCCTGACGGTGGGGCCCTGGTCCACCGGCTCGGAGGTCGGAGTGGGTTTCTGGGCAGCGGCTGGCGGGGGCGCCCTGTTTCCTTGCGGCGCAGGAGCGGAAGGGGCACAGGAGGGCAGGGGGCTGGAGCCGGAGCTGCTGCTGTGCGGGCTTTCTTGCAGGTGGCCTGGTGCGTCTTACGTCTCTTCTGGGACTCGAAGGGCAGGCTGCAGAGGGCACAGCTGAAGGCTGCCAGGTGCCTGGTGACCCCTCCGAGGAGATGGAAGCGTCGGGGTGGCAAGCAGATGGGGCAGATGAGCGCATCTGCGGCAAAGGGGTATTTCAGGTAGTTGAGGTCGTTGTCGGTCCCCTGTGGAGCCGGGGTTCCAGCGGCAGCAGAGGTTTCTCCAGCTCATTTGTTTCCCCTGGGGGGAATGGGGGAGGGTGGTCTGGCTAGGTGGGCATCTGGTAGAGTCCTGGGGTCCCTCCGGTTGGTGTCTGGGGCTGAGCAGCCATCTTGTGGGGTGCTGGGGCCCTCCTGGCTGCACGGCTGGTGGTGGTGGCGGCGGCGGCATCCCTCAGCGGTAGCTGCGCCTCAGGAGCACTGGGGATGCTTCCCGGTGGCTGCAGCTCTTGGGAGGCAGTGGGGGTGACCTGTTGCTGGTCAGGGGAGTTGTCCCTCGGTGGCGGGGGCTGCTGAAGAACAGGGGGTGTGTCTGGTGTCCGCTGGAGGACAGGGGAGCCATCTCGTGGCGGCTGGGGCTGCTGGGGTGTATAGCGGGGGTCTCTTGGTAGCTGGGGGATAGCAGGGGGGTCCCTCAATAGTTGCAGCTGCTGTGGAGCGGTGGGGCGGGGGGGTCTCTCGCTGGCTGGAGCAGTGCGGGGGGGACCCCCAGCAGTTGGGGCAGCAGGAGAGTGGCTGGGGAGGTCCCCTGGTGGCTGGAGCGGCTGGTGGGCAGCTGGGGAATCTGTCGGCAGCTGGAGCGTCTGGTGATCGGCGGGCAGGTCTCTCGGTGGAGCTGCTCGTCTGTGGGGGGGCAGTCCCCCGGTGGCTGGGGTTGCTGGTAGGCGGTGGGAGAACCCCTCTGTGGCTAGGGGGCAGTGGGGCTTGGCATCTGGGGCAGCTCACATGTGGCGGGGCTGACCCTTGGCTGCTGGTGAGCAGCGGGGGAGTCCCTTTGCAGCTGGAGTGCAGTGGGGGCATCTCTCTGCCTTTGGGGCAGCTGGCACGTGGCGGGGTAGTCTCCCGGTGGCTGGAGCTGCCGGTGGGCGGCAGGTCGGAGCCTTGCCTGCTGGAGCGCATCAGAAAGCTCCGCAGGCACCCTGAGCGGCGGCGGGTGCTGGGGCGCAGGGCAGGAGAGCCCCGGCGGCTCAGGCAGCAGGGGCTGGGGCGCGTGGCTGGGCTCCCTGGGCCGCACAGGAAGCGGCAGCCGGGGTGCAGGGCAGCAATCCCCCGGCGGCCCGAGCAGTAGGGGTTGGGGCATGTGGCGGGGGGCCCCCAGGTTGCATTAGCAGCAGCGGCTGGGGCGCAGGGCCGGGATCCCCCGGCGGCTCGGGCAGCAGCGGGGATCCCCCGGCGGCTCGGGCAGTAGCGGCTGGGGCACGTGGCGGGGCTCCCCAGGCCGCACAGGCAGCGGGGGACAGGGCGCGGGGCAGCAATCCCCCAGCGGCTTGGGCAGCAGCGGCTGGGGCACGTGGTGGTAGCCCCCCAGTGGCATGGGCGGCGGCCAGGGTGTGGGCGGGGGCAGCCCCCCGGTGGCATGGGCGGTGGGGAAGCGGCAGCAGAGTCTCCTGGGGGGGTAGATGCTGGGGGTCAGCGGGGCAGTTACCTGGCGCCGGGAGCGACAGCTGGGCAGCGGGGGTTTTTTTTCCGGCAGCTGGGACATGTGGGGACAGACTCCTGGCGGTAGCAGCAGCTGGGCGGCAGTGGATCTCTCCGGCGGCAGGGGAGTGGGGGGGCAGACTCCCGGTAGCTGCAGCTGCTGGCGATCAGCTGGAGATTCTTCCGGCGGCTGGAGCACGGCGGGGCAGCCCCCCAGCGGCTGGAGAGGGGGGTGTATGTTCCTCCTCTTGGTGATGTCTCAGCAGGCTGGTCTCGAGATGTGGGAGCTGCTTGTGGCAGCATCTGGGGGGCAGATCCTTCCTGTTCTCGTTCTTCCCTCTGGATCTGCTGGTTCGCCATGTCCCCGAGGGCAGTGGCCGGGAGCCTGTGCAGAGCAGTCGGGCGTGCTGGGGCAGTGTCTTGGGCTGTGTTTTAGGGGCAGCAGGATGCATCTCGGGGCACCATTAGCTCTTGTGGAGTAGCAGATACAGTGGTGTAGCAGCTTATCATAAAAAAGTTGATTAAACTGATAAGAACAGATAAAATTTTATTAGAAAATGTTTAAAAACATGATACAGAGAGTATGATACAGAGAGTTTGGAACGTCAGTTATTGGTCATTGGGGGTGTTAAGGCTGCTTCCCCACTTTTGAACTTTAGGGTACAAATGTGGGGCCCTGCATGAAAACTTCTAAGCTTAACTACCAGCTTAGATCTGGTTCGCTGCCACCATCCCAAGGCTAATTCCCTTCCCTGGGTAGCCTTGAGAGTCGCTTCACCAATTCCCTGGTGAATACAGATCCAAACAAGGAAAAATCAATCAGGTTCTTAAAGCAGGCTTTTAATTAAAGAAAAAGGTAAAAATCATCTCTGTAAAATCAGGATGGAAAATAACTTTACAGGGTAATCAGACTTAAAGACCTCAGAGGACCCCCTTCTAGCCTTAGGTTCAAAGTACAGCAAACAGAGAAACACTCTAGCAAAAGATACCTTTACAAGTTGAGAAAACAAAGAGAAACTAACACGCCTTGCCTGGATGTTTACTTACAAGTTTGAAATATGAGAGACTTGTTCAGAAAGATTTGGAGAGCCTGGATTGATGTCTGGTCCCTCTTAGTCCCAAGAGCGAATAACTTCCCAAAACAAAGAGCACAAACAAAAGCCTTCCCTCCCCCCAAGATTTGAAAGTATCTTGTCCCCTTATTGGTCCTTTGGGTCAGATGCCAGCCAGGTTACCTGAGCTTCTTAACCCTTTACAGGTAAAAGGATTTTGGAGTCTCTCTGGCCAGGAGGGATTTCATAGTACTGTACACAGGAGAGCTGTTACCCTTCCCTTTATAGTTATGACAGGGGGTAACATACAGAGTATAGGGGGATGCTAGTATTTTGGTATTGGACAGCACATAACATATACAGTCTGCAATGTCCCCGATTGGGGGGTTACGGTGGGTGAGATCAAGATACAGTCAGCAAGTAGTGAGGGTACATCACTCATACAAAAAGTACAGGCACTTGTGGGTATATAATTAAGCGGGCCAGGTAATGGGCATGGGTGACCCTCGCATGATGGAGTTTGGTTCAGTTCGGTGGGCTCAGAGGATAGGCTCCAACAGAGAAAGTCTACTGGTCTCTTAGCCAAAAGGCAGAAAAGTTCTTTCACTTCAAGGTCCCAGAAGCAAAGACAAGGTTTTCATCTCAAGGCCAAAAGACCAGAAACATCAAGACACTTGATCATGGCCTTGGATACACCAAGAGACTACCTACACTTGACCAGAGCTCAGAGAGCCAGGAAGCTGTAATATGCTGCCAAACGAGACAGCCGTACCTCCGCCACAGCTTTCTACATCGCCACGAGGACTCCCAGACAGGGACCAAATGCCATCAAGGAGACTTGGACAACTAGGAAACGCTTAAGTGACAATCACTCCCCCAAATGACTCCAATGTAATAATTCAAAGCAAGAACTCCACACACAATTCTGCTTAAAGACCGAGAAATCTTTCAGTCTGGTTACTTGGGTTCCTCTCGCTGCTTTCCCTGGCTGCTGCTGTGTACTCCTACATTGCATAAACCCACCCACTTCCTGTGACGTACTCCGTCCCTGTGAACTCTCAGCAAAACAGAGACAAGAAAACGTGTGCAAGCGCTATCCCGGCTGGCCACACCGCATGGGGCTCTTCTACAGTTAGTGCGGCTCCTGGAGTTCTGCCCCCATTCTCCACCTACCAGACTGGCGGGGAGCTCAGGGGTTCGGCCCTGCGGCAGGGTAGTGGGGCTAGGGGCTTCTGCTGGAGGAGACTGGTGCCTGCCACTTTCCATGCACCGAATGCTTAGGGCAGATTGCCTAGAAAAATGCTGCAGGAAAAGCTGACAGCTCTCTCTCTCTCTCTTAGTGTTCGCTTCTCTATCCTCTGTCTCGCCCAGGACCGCTAATTAATTTTGAGGAAAATACCGCGGATACACACTGACGACAAGCTACAGAGGTGAAAGAGAGAGAATGGTAATCGTTGGGCAGGCATTGAGAGAGTGAGAAAATCTAGCCTATATTCAAGAAAAAATAACTATTCTAGGCTTTAATAGCCTACAAATCATAGATGCACATAGTTTGAAATCAGTTGCTCACCAAGTTCTCAGAATGTTTCGATTGATTGATAGATCGATAGATCTTCCTTCGCTTCTCTCAAAACCCTCTATCCTTTCGTCAGCACTCGGTGATATTTACTGTGAAGTTTCCCGAAACTGATGGAGGGAAGCCAAAACAAGAACTGCTCGACCCAAGTCCATAAGACGATCACCTGCAAACTCAGTCATGTGAAGCAGCGTGTGCACTAAAGTACACAATTGTACCTATACAGATCAAAAGAAGAAAACCCACGAACACTTAAAATGAAGAAAAACATTATATGACTGAGCGTGCTGGACCGTAAACAAGAGACGGTTGCTTTGTAAAACTCATTTGTTCTTTCTGTAGCAACTCCTGGATGATTATCCAAAATGCTTCATCATGGGAGCAGACAATGTAGGATCCAAACAGATGCAGTCGATCCGCATGTTCCTGCGTGGGAAGGCTGTTGTGCTGATGGGGAAGAATACCATAATGCGCAAGGCTATCCGTGGTCATCTGGAGAATAACGCTGCTTTGGAAAAGTGAGTAAAATACTGTGATTCCACACTCTGTTTCCTGGGATAGACTGTATGTTCCCTGAAGGAGTGAAACTGAATGGTGCTGTCTTTCCCCCAGGCTGTTGCCTCATATCCATGGGAATGTGGGCTTTGGGTTCACCAAGGAGGATCTGACTGAGATCAGGGACATGCTGTTGGCTAACAAGGTAAGGGAGGAGGACACTGTTATAGTGCGTCTACTAGGGAGGTCTTGGGGCCTGATCTGAAGGAAGGAGAGAGTGTAACACTGAACATTCTCTGTGGATGTGTGATTTTTTTTTTTAGAAGGGAGACAGATACTGACCCCACCCCATCCTGTTTCGGTTTTTACTGCTCAGGGCTCTCTAGAGTTCTGAGAACTCCTTTTTCATGGAGGTCATTGTTAATGTGGCCTTGTGGAAATGACTTTGAGATGGGAAAGCTGGTTTAATCCCTCCATAGGCAGGGTAGGAGGCAACATGATCCAGTGAATAGGGCACCAGAGAATCAGAAAAAAATGGCTTTTGTTTCCAACTCTGCCCATGACTTTGTCTGATCTTGGATAAGTCACTTAACCTTCTGTCAAGTATCAGAGGGGTAGTCGTGTTAGTCTGAATCTGTAAAAAGCAACAGAGGGTCCTGTGGCACCTTTGAGACTAACAGAAATATAGGGAGCATAAGCTTTCGTGGGTAAGAACCTCACTTCTTCAGATGCAAGTAATGGAAATCTCCAGAGGCAGAGATTACTTCCATTACTTGCATCTGAAGAAGTGAGGTTCTTACCCACAAAAGCTTATGCTCCCTATACTTCTGTTAGTCTCAAAGGTGCCACAGGACCCTCCATTGCTTTTAACCTTCTGTGTTTGTTTTCCCAATTGTACAGTAACTCCTCATTTAATGTTGTAGTTACGTTCCTGAAAAATGTGACTTTATGCAAAACGATGTTAAGTGAAGCCAATTTCCCCATAAGAATTAATATAAATGTGGGGGGGAGGGGTTAGGAGGAAATTTTTTTTCCCAGACAAAAGACATTATATACATATGCAGTATAAGTTTTAAACCATTTTAAACAGTTTAATATTGTACCCAACAATGGATGAGTGTGAAGCTTGGTTGAGGTGGTGGAGTAAGAGGGTGGGATATTTCCCAGGGAATGTCTTGCTGCTAAATGACAAACTAGCACTTGGCTGAGCCCTCAAGGGTTAACAAGCTGTTGTTAATATAGCCTCACACTCTACAAGGCAGCATGGACTGAGGCAGGAGGGAGGAAACACAATAGATGCAGGGCAGTGGCGGCAAACACTTCCCTGCAAAAACTGAACACGATGATGAACCCACGCTATCCAGCTAGAGCGCACCACTCCCTCCTCCTGACCGCACAGGCACGGCTGCACAGGTGCTGACTTTCCCAAGTGCTTGGGGGTGTGTGCATGAGTGATAAAGGGGCAACACACATCTCTAAGTACACTGGCCCCACTTCAAGTATGCTGCCCTTTTAAGAAGGAAGCATTGGCTTCCAGCAAGCTCCCCCCTTTCTGTCCCTGAGCCCTGTCCCCCTCCTCTGCTTTGTGGAGAGGGGGTATGGAGCGGGGGGGGGGGGGTGGCAGGAGCAGGGGGACATCCTGACATCAGCACCCTCTTCTCTTCCCCTCCCTCCCCCCGCAAGCAGGAAGCTCCCGAGAGCAGCTCCGAGGCAGAGGGAAGGTCAGGAGCAGCGGGGGAGCACCTGAACTGCTGCTGGGCAGCTGCTGAGTCTCGTACCTTACAGGGAATTTAGGGGAGCTGATGGGGAGATGCCAGCCCCTCCGGTTCTAATCCCCAAGAGGAGGAGCTGCTCTTCCAGGGAATCCTGCAAGCGGTGGCCAAAGCAGGCGGCTGCCAAACAACGTGATAAGGGAGCATTGCGCAACTTGAAATGAGCCTGTTCCCTAATAGATCAGCAACGTAACAATGAACATCGTTAACCAGGACAACATTAAGTGAGGACTTACTGAACGGGAAACCTGAGCCTGCTCTGACTCTATGGAGGAACAGCTCCATAAAAATGCAAAGGATAGTGTCCTGTATCCCATGTTAAGCGTCCTAGATGCAGTTTGTTAGAGGGGAGATAGAAGTAGTAGTCAGAACTATTTACGGCCACAAATACCGCCCGCACTCTCATATTAGCCGACTGTGGAAAAGTAGCAAGAACAGGGAGACGGCTTTTTCAGTGTTCCGATTTCTGCTGCTGTTACTTTCTTTCTCAAGTTAATAGAACTCCCCCTGCAGCTCTAGGAGCCCGAGAGCTGCTTCCAGCCGCCTCCCCAAACTGCACAGTCCCTTTTAAGTTGCTGCAGCTGTGACTTTTTCCTGATCCATGACCAGTTCTAACCACGTCCGTTCTTTCTGCTGATCACAATGAAAGCTGGTTCTTGAATTAGTTCAGCAGCAGCCTGACAGTCCTCATTCTGGTTAAAGCCATTAAAGGTACATCTACGCTGCACTAAACCACCTGAGCTGTCCCCTGTCAGCTGACTGGGGTTTGTGGGCCTTGGGCTATAAAATTGCAGGGTAAACGCTTGGGCCAGGACCCCAGAGCCCAGGCTTAAACTGCAGTGCAGATGTTCAGGCTCAGGCTTGATAGCCAAGCGAGCCCAAATCTGCTGACATGGTCCAGCCGCGGGTGTTTTAGTGCAGTGTAGACATACCCTAAGGGTAAGCAATGTAAACCCAGGGTTCAGACTCGGGCTCCGCTGTAATCCCCTTCCATCTACACACAGATTGCACTAACCCAAGGTCCCAGGGCCCTACAGGGCTGAAAGGTCCAAACCTGAGTCAAGCTGGGACCCAGGGTTCAAGCCCTGTTGGTTTGCTGTGTTGATGCAGCCCCACTGGACTCATGCTCTGGCAGTCTGCCAAAAGTATCCCACAATCCTATGGCTGATATTTTTGGAGGATAGTCCAGTTTTCCCACAGTGCATCATGAACAAAGGGCTAGAGTGGCCACATTTTGGGAGGGCGCTAGGACGTCTGGGATTTGGGTGGCTGGACTCAGTCCTGTGTAATGCAGTGTAGACAGTGGAGCCCCAGGTTGGCACCCAGGGTTCAGCCATTCCTAACCTGAGGTTACAAGAGCTGAAGCCCTAGATGAACAAACCCAGGATCTGTTAACCTGAGTTCTACTCATCCTGGTCTACACTGCAGTGTAGACACACCCAAACATGGATGCCCAAACCTTTCCCAACTCAAGCAGTAATGGCAGTTGCCAGGGGCATGAGGACTGCATGCAAATGGCACAAAATGGAGCAGTTTGCAGCTTCCCTTGTTTGTTAATCTCGGGGCATGGCTGGTGGGTCCCAGCAAGAGGTGCAGCCTGGCTGCGTGGATCAAGCTGACACATTGCACACTGGGACTACAACATCGGTGGACTTCACCTTCAGATTCAAGATGGGGGTAGCCACTGGTCGTATTCTGGAACTCCAGGGTTGTCATTTGTACTGTAGGCTTTGTGGAGTCCTAAAAGCTGTAACAATACCATTCTGATATGGCAGGGAGATAGATAGTGGGTGTGATTGTCGGTCACAGGACTGGCAGCCAGGAAGTGTTGATTTCTAATCCAGATTGAAAACTAACTTGTTTTGTGACATTAAAGAAATCACTTCTCTCTGTGCCTCAATTTTTCCTATCTGATAAACTGTGGTAAACTTATTTCCCTCCCAGAGTGGTTGCAAAGATTAATGTCTACAGCACTCTGAAGATGCAAAGCACTACAAGTGCTAAGTATTGGTATGAAAATGGGGAGTGGGGGTGCGGAATATCCGTAAGGGATAAGTAGTATTGGGGAAAAAAATCACACACAGTTCTACATTAAAATGACATTAAATGTCCATATTTAATGTGGTGTTATGATGGTCATTAAAAATTGTTTAAGTGGAGTATCACCCTAGAAGGTAAAGGATTGTGTAGCAGTTTATTGGGGCTTAAAGAGAGACCTTATGCCTTGCTGGTGGGTTTCTGTCACCATGTACCCTGTTGTATGCTGTTTTATCACTTAGTAGTTAAGGAGGCTAGACCAGGGGTGGACAAACTACGGCCTGCAGGCTGGATCCGGCCCCTCAGGGCTTTGGATCCAGCCTGCAGGACTGCCTCCGGTGGCGCTGCGGGCCCCACGCTGTTCTCAGAAGCGGCCGGCACCACTTCCCTGCGGCCCCCGGACCGGGGGCAGAGGGCTCTGTGCATTGCCCTTGCCTCCAGGTAGTGCCCCCCCACAGCTCCCATTGGCCGGGAATGGGGAACCGCGGCCAATGGGAGCTTCAGGAGAGGTACCTGGAGGGGTGGCAAGGGCAGCACATGCGAAGCCCTCCGTCCCCGCTCCCCGCAGCACTTCCTGGAGCAGCATGGGGCTGGGGACAGGACAGGCAGGGAGGGAGCCTGAGGTGGCCCCAGTGTGCGCTGCTGCCACCCTGGAGCCACTTTAGGTAAGCGGCGCTGGGCCAGAGCCCGAACCCCACCTGCACCCCACCCCCCAACTCCCTGCCCTAATCTCCCTGCCTGCACCTTGCACCCCACCTGCACCCCAACCCCTGCCTTGAGCCCCCTTCCGCAGTCCACATCTCTCCTGCACCTCTGCCCTGAGCCCCCTTTGCACTCCGCACCCCTCCGGCATCCCAACCCCCTTCCCAGAGCCCCCTCATACACCCTGCACCCTTCCTCTGCCCCACTATCTTGCCCTGAGCCGCTTCCTGCACACCGCACCCCCTCCCACACACGGCACTCCCTCCTGCACCCTAACCCCACCCAGATGTGGCCCTCGGCCCAAAAAGTTTGCCCATCCCTGGGCTAGACAGCAGAATGCTGGGTGGGGAATGTACTTCAGTTGCCTTCCCTTCCTCTAAACCAGCCATGCTTCACCTCTTCCTCAAGGAGGGAATTTCTTTCTTGCTTTTGTGATGTCAGTGGAAACAAATGACTTTCTTCTATGCTGGCTAATGGTTCTGCTTCTCTTCTGCATATCCCTGATCTGCAGTTTAACCCTGTGCTACGTGCAGCCATAGAAATCGTTGTTCATTGCTGCTATTGCAGAGGGAGGACACAGCTGATCAGTTGCTTTGTTGCTAATGTGCGCCAACAATGAGCACCAGCTGATACTGTGCTGAGTGCATTTATTGATTGTATTTTTAGTGTGTACGTTAAATGTCTTGGGTTACTGACAAGGTGCCTGTGGGGCTCTTGTTACAAAGCTTTCCCCAGACCCCACCATGCTTTCTGTCACCCCAAAGGGGGGTGACTCCAGTTTTACACTCCTCTTTTCCCTCTCAACCCAGTTTTCCCAACAAGCAGAAGTCTGCAGAACCATCTCCCACCATGATGAGCTCTTCATTGGGCAGCAACCTGTCAGAACTGGACCGACTGCTCCTAGAACTGAACACTGTTCAGCACAATCCCCCTAGTGGCTTCCCAACAGGTAGGAAGTGATGACCCATGTGTCAGTGCTAGGTATGTTGATGCCTGGATCTCACACCTCCCTCCATGTATAAATCTCCCTGTAACTTTCTCCCCTGCCCAGTTCAGCCTCCTTTTTGCCCTCCCCATATTGTACCTGCCTCTCTTTCCACTGTAAGTGAGGGTCTATTGACTCTGTTTCTTTTCATGTAAGATGAAGCCAGCAGGAGCCCCTCCCTGCCCAGTGGGACTGGACCTCACTGTTGTCCCAGAGAGCACTAGCTCTTTGGGGGTGAAGGCAGCACCCCCTACAAAAGAGAAGCCAAAGCGGAACGGAGGGCGTGGGATTGAGGATGTGCGTCCCAGTGTGGAGAGCCTTTTGGATGAACTGGAGAGCTCTGTGCCAAGTCCAGTGTGAGTATTGACCCAGCTACTGTTCCCTTGGGTGCCGGGGGCGTTGGGGCAGAGAGGGGTTAGTGACTCCACACAGTTTAATGACAGCAGTTAGGAGAGTGCAGTACTGGCTGGGCAGATGGCCTCCTGTTTCCTTGGTAATGAGGGGATTTGCTCTCTCCAAACTGGGGAAGGTCAAGGAGGAAGTTGAAGATTGTGGCCATGTCTGCTTCTTTTTTGGGCTCAGATTTACTGCAACTGCCATTGAGTCAGAAGCTGCTAACGTTGGAAAAACAGAGAAGTGTATAATGGGTCACTTTACCATTTGCGGATACATGTTCAAATCCAGATGGACCTGTCCTCCATGAACTTATCTCATTCTGTTTTGAACCCAGTTATGCTGACTGAAAATTGTCACCATCTGACCAAATAAACTGGGTGGGTCTCAGTCTAGTGCCTAATGGATGGTTGTTCGTATCACAAACTACCACAACTGCACTAATTGGCATCTTTGGCAGTCTCCTAGCGAGAGCAAAGGGTTGGAAGTGCCACAAAAGCTGATTTCCTGGAAGGCCTGTTGAGGCGTATTTGGGGTCCAAGTGTGGGGAATCTGGCTGTGCTGTTTTCCTTGCTGTACCTGTCCTGGGAATAAACAGAATCCCAAGAGCTGAGGCTGTCCGCCTGGGATTTTTCACCACCGCCATGTTCAAATGTAACGTGTGTGGTTTTGTTTTGTTTTTTTATCAGCCCTGCCATCACTGTGAACCAGAGTGAGGTGAGCAGCCCACAGCGGGTCACCTCCAGCCAGCAGGAGACTCGCATATCTGCTTCTTCTGCCACAAGAGAACTGGATGAGCTGATGGCATCTCTCTCGGACTTCAGGGTGCCCAACCGCAATAACTTCTGATCTTGTGTTCTCCACTCACTTGTCTGTCGTCCATTTCTACTGACCGCCTCCTCTCCTCAGATCACCCACTGCAACCGTTACTCCTTGTACCCGTCAATTCTCGGTGGCGTATTAGTGCTGTCAAAGTGCTGCTGCAGGTGTGATTGGTGTGATGAAGTCTTATATCTGGTGTGGATAATGCAGAGACTTGTAAATTAAGATCTGTCAGGGTTTGCCCTAGTGTAGCATTCAAAGGGACTAGGCTAATCTTCTGAAGTGGTGAGCAATAGATAGGATATGCTGATGCCAAGTGCAGGTCTCATAATGTCCAGAAGTCTCTTAGAAGCAGGGAGGATTTTCTGATGTAACTGCTGCTGTGTTGTCCCAAGTGCTTAGCTAGCATTCAGGGGTGTTTCTCCCCATGCCAAGCACTGGATCAAGGCAATACCTATCTCTGTCAACATCATGAGGGGAAATCCCAGCTGGTGTAGTGCCCACTTTTTTGTTCTGATACAGGAAAAACACTTCATTGAAATGATGATTAACTGCACCTATGTTGCCCAGCAACACCAATTTGTACGGTGGGGATATCTTTTGTGGGGGATAGGGAGGAGTGTGACAGTGTGTGATTCACGGTGAAGTGAAATGCTTTGTTGGCAACAGATAAGAGCTGAGTTCTTCTAAGTGTAGAGTCCATTGTTTTGGTGGGTTGTAATTTAATAAGAGGAACCCATCTATTTACTGGCAAAGACCAGCCTCTGCTGCTCTGGAGGATATCTCCTTTGTTGCCCTTGATTTTTCCCAATCAGGAAGATGGGAGATGATTTTTGAGACTTCCAGGCAGATGATTTGGGCAGTAAAGATTTCATCTCAAAGGGCAAGAAATTTCCAGAGTTGGGTTCAGGTAAAAATGACGTCTAAGCCTTTTGGGGCAGGAGGATGGGAAGTGCTGCATCAACACATCTGCTGGAACATCCGAATTTTCATACTGGATCAGACCAATGATTCAGCTATTTCACTGGCTAGTACCAGCGGGTTGAGAGGAAGGTTGAATGGGGGGAAAGAATAACCTGCCCATGAGGGAAGTTGCTTCCTCAGTTAGTGGTTACCTTATGACCTGGAGTGAGAGGGTTTGTATCCCTTACATAAGATTTTTATATAGATATCACACATGCTCACACAAACATTGGATGGTCTCATCCTTTCAGATGTATAATACTTTTTCTTACCATGCATAGCTAACCTGTGGAACTCATTGCCACATGATATCATTTATGCCACAATCTTAGCAAGATTACCAAAATATTCCATTTTATGATTTTTAATATTTTGGATTTTACTTGAATTGAATCTCTCTTCTATTATGAGTGAGGGTAAAGTAGGAGTGCCTGACTTACCCTCTTTATAACACTCATTATTTTGTGTATTTCTACCATATCCCCCTTAAGTCTTTTTTCCCCCCCTAATCCAGTAAAGTCCCCATCTTTTCAATCTGTTTTCATATGAAAGCTTCTCCAGGCCTCTGACCATTTTTGTCACCTGAATGCCCTCTGTTCCCACTGTATTTGTTTTTAGATGGGCAACCAGAGCTCAAGAAAATATTCCAGAATGGGGGAGAGGGTACCATGGATTTATGACATTAGATTTTCAGTGTTTTCATTCCTTGTGCACCCTAACATCATTTGCTTTTTTGACTGCTGCTATGGGGGGGACGGATAGCTCAGTGGTTTGAGCACTGGCCTGCTAAATCCAGGGTTGTGAGTTCAATCCTTGAGGGGGCCATTTAGGGAACTGGGGTAAAAATCTGTCTGAGGATTGGTCCTGCTTTGAGCAGGGGTTGGACTAAATGACCTCTTGAGGTCCCTTCCAACCCTGATATTCTGTGATTCTATGTATGGAGCAAAGGCTTTCATTGAGCTGCCTGTTTCTCTTAAGTGTTTACAGTTAATTTAGAAACCAGAAATGGGTGTGAGGACTTTAAATTTGGAAGGAATAATTTACATTATTTTGCATTTGTTGCAATGAATTTAATCGGCTATCCTGTGGCCCAATCACCTAGTTTTGTTAGGATCTTATGAAATTCCTCAGAGTCTTCTCTAGTCTTGACTAACTTAATCTTGCATCACCTGCAGATTTTGTCACTTGGCTGTTCACCTTTTGTTCTCACATCAATAATATATTAAACGATAACATCTCTAGTCCAGAGCATATTAACCTTCTGTATGTTGAAAATTGACAGTTTATTCAACTGTGCAGTTAGATAGAAAAGAATTCCCTCTTTGATAGCCCCAAGTCAATTATTCAAGCCAGAGACAGGTGACTTAGAAGCTGCAGGATAACCTGTTCAGCAGCCATATGTTCATGACATTGTCAATGTTTAGCAAATAAAATCTCATTGTGGCTACTGGCACTAAGCACAGGTATACACAAGCGGACTCTTGATGGCTGAGAAACGTCCTCCTGCAGCCTAAGGACGTCAGCTTTCCAGCCTTTTGTGTCTCTTCTCCAGAAGGGGCACTTGGGGTCGGGAGTCTGTAAGCCTGGGGGCTCGACTGTCTTACAGTCATTGGAAAGGCTGGGAGACTAAAGATCAGAGCACTAGTAAAAGCTGCCTGGCAGGATGGGTGGTGTTTGGCTGGGCCGTTAGTCTCCGAATACTCTTGTCCCCCTTGCTTGTTTCCTAGCTGTGTTGGTGGCTGAGCCCAGGGAGCAAACCAGAAAATTTGGACCGTGCATTTGGGTTTCCGAAGTTACCCTCGACAGCAAGGGTTAGGGACTGTTCGGTTTTGTTTTTTAAATAATTTTGGTTTCATAAATACAGTAACTCCTTGCTTAAAGTTGCAGTTGTATTCCTGAAAAATGTTACTTTAAGCAAAATGATGTTAAACGAATCCAATTTCCCCATAAGAATTAATGTAAATGAGGAGGGGTTAGGTTCTAGGGAAATTTTTTTCGCCAGACAAAAGACTGTGTACACACACACACACACACGTAACGTACGTCTTTAGGCCGATTCAGCCGATTTGGCTGAATTGGGCCCCGCGCTGCAGCTCTCCACCCCGCCCCCTCCCCTGATTTGCGGGAAGTCCGAAAAGAAGCAGGGGCAAGCCAGCAGCACAAGATAAGCTGGGGTGGGGGTGCGAGAAGGGCTCTGGGGAGGCACAGCCTGTTCCCGCAGGCCCCAGCGGCTCTGGCCCGGCCCGGTCCCCGCGGCTCGGGTCTCCCCCCGTCCCCCGCGGCACAGCGCGGCTCCTCCCATCGCGCGGCGCGAGTCTCCCCTCCCCCCCGCCTGGCAGCGCGGCTCGGGTCTCTCCCCGTCACCCCCGCGGCGCGGCTCACGTCTCTCCCCGTCCCCCCCGCGGTGCGGCACGGCTCGATTCCTGCAGCAAGCCCCGCCCCCAGGAATCGGGCCCCGCTCTTGCTAAAGCCGGCCCTGTACACACACAGTATAAGTTTTAAACAAACAATTTAATACTGTACACAGCAATGATGATGGTGAAGCTTGGTTGAGGTGTGGAGTAAGAGGGTGGGATATTTCCCAGGGAATGCCTTGCTGCTAAATGATGAACTAGCACTCGGCTAAGCCAACAAGGGTTAACACATTGTTGTTAATGTAGCCTCACACTTTTCAAGGCAGCACAAATGGAAGGAGGAGACACAATAGAGGCATGGCAGTGGCCGCAAACATTCCCTGCGGAAACTGAACGTGATGATGAACCCACGCTATCCCGCTGGACCACAGCGCACTCTCCACTTTCCAAAGGGGGGAGTGTGTGTGTGTGTGTGTGTGTGTGTGTGAGAGAGACAGACACACAAACACCATGTGTGTGAGAGACGCACGTTGCCCTTTTAAGTACGCTGACCCCATTCTAAGTATTCTGCCTTTTTAAGCAGATCAGCAAGTTGAGACAGCAGCTGCTGCCAGCAAGCTCCCTAGGTCCTCTCCCTCCCTCCCGCCCGCTCTGTGGTGGTGGGGTACAGGAGCCGGGGGAGGGGGACACCCTGACATCAGCTCCCACCCCCCTGCACACAGCAAGCAGGAGGCTCCAAGGAGCAGCTCCAAGGCAGAGGGCAGGAGCAGCACACGGCAGTGGGGGGAGGGACAGCTGAACTGCCGGCAATTGATAACCTGCTCGGCGGCTGCCGCACAGGGAACTTAGGGGAATGGGAAGCTGATGGGGGGGCTGCGTATCTGAAACTTACAGCTACTCCAGTGGTGTCGAGACTGCATAAACATCTCCATATCTATTTCTCTTTATTTCCATTATGAGCATGGCCATACTGGGTTAGATCAATGGCTCGTCTAGTCTGGTATCCTGTCTTCCTACAGTGGCTGGTGCCAAATGCTTCAGAGGGAGTGAACAGAACATGGCAATTTATTGAGTGATCCATCCACTGTCATCCAGTCCCAACTCCTAGCAGTCAGAAGTTTAGAGACATCCAGAGCATGGGGTTGCATCCCTGACCATTTTGGCTAATAGCCATTGATGGACCTATCCTCCATGAAGTTATCTAACTCTGTTTTGAACCCAGTTATGCTTTTGGCCCTCACAACATTCCCTGGCAACAAGTTCCACAGGTTGACTGTGTGTTGTGTGAAGAAGTATTTCCTTATGTGTGTGTTAAACCTGCTGACTTAATTTCATTAAGGGGTACCTGGTTCGTGTGCTATGTAAAAGGGTAAAAACACAGCTTTATTCGCTTTTTCCCCACCATTTGTGATAGTTTTCTTTTTCAAACTGAGTCGAAAGACAGGATACTGGACTAGATGGACCTTTGGTCTGACCCAGTATGGCTGTTCTTACGTTCAGAGACTGCAGAAATCCCTGAGGAGCTGAACAGGGCTTGCCTTACAGTCTCTGGGTTTTTTCTTTGCAGTTCATGGCCCAGGGGAAAGCTGGGGGCAGCTCCCCTCCGTCTGCACCCCCAAAACCTGTCAGCCAGTTGGACAGTATGTTGGGAAGCCTCCAGTCTGACCTGAACAAACTGGGAGTAGCTACCATTGCCAAAGGTGTTTGTGGAGCCTGCAAGAAACCAATTGCTGGACAGGTGAGTCTAAGGCAGCATCTTGGCTACAGCAAGGAGTAACTGGGAGCAGGGCCGGCTTTAGGCCAATTCCACCAATTCCCCCGAATCGGGCCCCGCGCTTAAGAGGGCCCCGCGCCCAGTGGCAGGGTCGCCCAGAGTGGGGGGCAAGTGGCAGAGAATCCCTTCCCTGGCTAGAGGCACCTTTTTTAATTTTTACTCACCCAGCGGCGCTCCAGGTCTTTGGCAGTGGGTCCTTCACTCGCTCCGGGTCTTTGGCGGCACTTTGGTGGCGGGTCCTTCAGTGCCACCGAAGACCCGGAGCAAGTGAAGGACCCGCCGCCAAAGACTAGGAGCGCGGCTCGGTGAGTACAAGCCCCGCGTGTATTTTTTAACGTGGTGTGTGTGGGGTTTTTTTTTTTTTTTTTAAGTCATCCCTGTCGGGGCCCCGTCGAAACTGTTCGAATTGGGCCCCGCACTTCCTAAAGCCGGCCCTGACTGGGAGGGCTGTATCATGAGGCTGAAGGGACTGGCGATGCTGAAAAAACTGAAGTACTCTATTTATCCACTGGCCAGGTACACTGTAAGCTCCTCCAGTGACCTCTACCCTGCCCTTGAGGGACTGCCCTCTCCTGAGATGATAGGTAATTCAGTTTTCATGCTACCCCAGTCCAGGGCTCACTTGAGTAGTAGAACGTGTAGTTAGTGCCAAACTCTACCTGGTGTGTTGTCACGTGAGTTGCCACAACAAAGAAGTAGAGTCGTCCCCCATAACTGCTCCATCTTCCCTACAGGTTGTCACAGCCATGGGGAAAACCTGGCACCCAGAGCACTTTGTTTGCACCCACTGCCAGGAAGAAATCGGGTCACACAACTTTTTTGAACGTGATGGTCAGCCCTACTGTGAGAAGGACTATCATAATCTCTTCTCCCCTCGCTGCTACTACTGCAACGGGCCCATCCTCGACGTGAGTCCCTGAGCCAGCGCGTGTCAGTAGGAGTCTCCCTTGGCCATGCACGGGGGAGTCTCGTGCCGTACTGTCGAGTAGAAAAGCGCACATCCATCTACCCCAATAACTCTTCTCTTGTAGTTTTGGGACCCCTATTCGTCCTTCACCCTAGAGCTGTAGGGGAAATAATTGGACCCAGTGCAGCTATCTCCCTCCATCTGCTGTAGGGTCCTGCAATGAGAGGGCAGGTTCTACTGAACTAAATTTGCCCCATTGCAACTCTACTGAACTCAGTATTAGGATCTAGCTATCTTCACTGCAGTAAGGATCTCCTGATTTTCCCCAGTGGGATACCATGGTAGGTGTTGTACTTAAAGTACTGCACAGGATCTTTTCAGGGGGAATAAGACAAAACGCCATATTTATTAGTAATACATGTATTTATTAACACTGTATCATATGCATATAATATATTACACTTACGCTCACACACACACAAACACACTCCGTCTTGTTGTTACCAATTAGTTGCTCCCCTTAACTTCACTGGCCAGGTGAGTTAGATGGGGGAGGGGGTGGAGCCAGGCTTCTGCCGATACGGATCAATGCTCCCATGTTGACAAGACGAGACCCGGGGTCCTCTGCAAGACACCTCACTTTTATAGCAGCTTTCCTCTTATGCAAATCTATACCAGATTCAAACTCTGTGTCTGTGTCCATTGGTCCTTTGTGCTGCTTTCTTTTGAGTGTTGTCCCAATGCTGCAAAGAGGGTGTTGCCAAAAGAAGATGCTTGCTTCTCCCCCCCTCCCCCCCCCCCCAGGCCCTTGGTATGTCTGCTTGTCTTTAATGAGCCCACTTGACACGTTTTATTGTTCCTGGGTCTGGCTCCCAGCCCCTCTCCAACAGTTGAGGCTGTCTGGAGGTGCTGCCTTCCATGCCTTGCTCATCCACACCTCATTCATTCAACAGGGCAATTGATTAAGAGTGCGGGGGGGGGGGAGGAGGGGGAGCTCTTGTTCTACTGCTAGCAAAAAGAAATTTTTCTTCTATCCTTAGGGGCTATAACATTATACAAGAGCAATGCAAAGTTTCTAAATGAGGCCTTGACACAAAGTCCCATGAAAACACAGGTCACACGTGGGTAGACCCATCACAAGGCCACATGAAGAGGCACAACGCAAAGTCACATGAAAATCATCAGAGATTTATCTACATAGGAGGCATTCCTGCTGAGTTTCAGAGTACTGCATGGGACTGTGTCCCCTTCTCCCCCGGGTCTAGAGGAAAGGAGTGGTGTGTCTGACCTTGTTAGGGTAAAGGGGAGTGGGGGGGATTGAATCCCCAAGGAGGGGGCTTGGCTCAGCTCTTTAAGCACAGTTGATGTTTGCTGCGCTCACTGTTTGTGGTTTCTCCCAAACAGAAAGTGGTGACAGCCCTGGACAGGACATGGCACCCAGAACACTTCTTTTGTGTGCAGTGTGGTGCTTTCTTTGGACCTGAAGTTACTATTGGTTTTTGCAGAGAGAAGCCACTCTGGTGAAGCAAGTAAGGGATGGGGGTGGAGGCAACATAAGGGGCTGTGATGGGTCCTTTCCATAGAGCAGTGGTCCCCAAACTGTGGGGCACATTTGGGGGGAGCGCAGGGCCCGGTCTAGCCCCCGTAGGGGGTGGAGAGGAAGTGCCACTCAGCCCCGCTCTGCTCCCAGCTGTGGCCCTGTCCTCTGGCGCTTGGCCTGGCTGCGGCTCTGAACCTGACAGCAGCTCCGGCTGCAACTCCATTCCCGACCCGGGCTCCAGCCACATCCTCGCCCCCCTTAGCCTGTCCGTGCCTCCCCCCCAGGAGTTACGGCCCCGCTCCCGACCGCAGCTTCGGGGAGTGGGGCGCGGACAGGGTTAAGGGGGGGCACGACATGAAAAGTGTGGGGACTACTGTCCTAGAGCAAGTGATGTAGAAAACGAGGGGTGTGCAGTTGAGAGGGACTGTGGTGTTACTTAGTGGATGGGAAGCTAACAGTGATTGCTATTTCCACATGGAGACTACAGGAGGTGTAGCATGTGCTCCTCCTATAGCAGAATAAGGGATACCTCTGGTCTGTGACTGGGGATCCCAGCCACCCTGTTTGCCCCATGGAGTCTGGCTGGATATTCCCATGAAGGAAGGTCACAAGCTGATGCTGTCTGGCTCTGTTTTTCCCTTGTGTCCTTGGCAGGGTTTCATGAGAAGGATGGCAAAGCCTATTGCCGCAAGGATTACTTCGACATGTTCGCTCCGAAGTGTGGGGGCTGCGCCCGGGCCATCCTGGAAAATTACATCTCTGCCTTGAATACCCTGTGGCACCCTGAGTGCTTTGTCTGTCGGGTAAGAGAGCCTGTGCTGCCCACTGGCACCTGACCCCTCTCCCAAGTCCCCTAGGTGGTTCCCTCGATCAGAACAAGGGGTCTGTGCCAGCACAGGACAGCCAGCCCAAGAAAATACATAGTGTGATAGTGACCACGCACCCTCTTGCTTCTCTGCCTGTTTCCATTCAGTTCTCTAGGGGCTTAATTCCCTCCCCCTGCCCCATAGCCACAGTTATGGGCTTCTGCAGCAGTTCACTGATAAGCACAGAATTTTTCCAGTGGTTTCTTAGGAATAGTGAGCTAAGCTTTCGAAGCACTCCGCCTCAGCACCCTGATTTGAGGAGCTTCCTCGTGTGCTCACTCTGGAAATGTCAACTTAACGAGACTGACCTATTTGGATCAACTTGGAAACTAATGAAATAGCTGTAAACTGAATATGCAGCTGCATAATGAACTGTAATGCTGCAGAATAAATACTTAGCACCTCTTCAAAGAGCCTTGCAAATATTTACCCATCTCCCAGGAGCAGTGTAAAGATTAATATCAGCCACGTGTTACCGAGACCGAGGCAGAAGGCGGAGTTCAAAATGGGGGTCAGAACCCATAAGTTCCTGTTTCAAATCCTGTGCTCAGACCACTAGTCTGCTTTCCTCTGCTGCACAGCAGCCCGCGTGAAAGGAGTTGGCTGAAGCTGTCCGTTTGAAACTCTCCATCACTCAGAAGGCCCCTGTGAATAGAAATTCTGGCAGTCTCTTGTGAGCAGCTGACCAGCTCCGTCCCTGCCTGGACCTGGCTTCAGGCTCTTCTGCTCAGGAGATGTTGCTGGGCATCCTTCACGCTGCTGCCTGTTAGTGGGGGCAGAAACTTTTGGGCAGATTCTGTTGTTAGTCAGGCCAATTCCCAGTGTTTGTTTTCGAATGGAGGTGGATGGCTTAGTAGTCTCAGCGTCAGGCTCCCAGGAGCCTGCTGCCTTTCAATGCTGCAGGCAACTGGAGTTCCTTGCAGTTCCCTGTGTGAGAACATGCCTGGATATGCACTTACTGTGGCTGCAC
Source organism: Chrysemys picta bellii (assembly GCF_011386835.1). Classification (NCBI taxonomy): domain Eukaryota; kingdom Metazoa; phylum Chordata; order Testudines; family Emydidae; genus Chrysemys; species Chrysemys picta. The sequence goes on along the minus strand of NC_088805.1, from coordinate 11,119,687 downwards.
CCTGCTGGATGCCTGCACGCAGGGCTCAGTTTGCATCTGCCTGTGACTAAGTAGATGTCCAACCATGCGTGCCCTTGTGGTAGTGTGTGTGTGTGTGTGTCCCTAGGGAGGAAGGATGGGCTGGACGTTCAAGTACAAAACTAGGACTCAGGACATCTGGCTTCTGTTCTTGACTTTGCTGCTGACCCGTGTGACCCTGGCCAAGTCCCTTAATGGCTCTATACCTCAGTTTCCCCACCTGTAAAATGCGGGGGAATTCCTCCTAACTTCCCATGACTGTAGTGAAGGTACAGCCCTTAATACCTGCGTGGGGCTTAGACAGTGATAACCATTATAGAGAGATGGGTGCCTCTTAAAAAATTGGTCTCTAACAGCTTCTCTTCATAGACATTAAAGACCCAGTATCGCTTTTGTAAGGGTATGGACTTGTCCCCCAGGGTCCTTGCCCAAACTTTCTCCCCCTCCACGTTTCTCCAGTGGCTGTCACCTTCTGCCTGCCACTGTATTTCAGTGGTGAAGTGACTCTTGTATGTGTATAGTTTGGGATGAGTCAAGAAGGAGGGTGCTGTCCCAGGGAATATGCATAATATCTGGCATTCTAAATGGGTAATTTAAAAAAACCCCTACTGGCCATCACCTTCTTTTTCACTGATATGAGCGTAAGCAGGACAGATACAGCTCAAGAAATGAAAACCAGCCCATTGTGACAAGGTAAAAGGTGCTCCTGATGCCCTGGAGCATAAGGAATTCTTCCCTGCCTATCACCTGGGTGAGCTGGGGTGGGTGGGCTATAAAAGCTGTTGTGGTGGCAGCTGTCTCTGTGGAAGGGGGTGTTCTCTTCCCTCCCAGCTTATTGGAAGCAGGAGAGGCTCTGGTGTTGCTTATCAAGTGTTCTCAGTAGTTTGGCTCTTGGGTTTGGATTTTCTTTGTGTTAATAAAGCCAGCCTGGAGTAAAGGGACATGAAGTATAGTTGAGGGCTTTATTTTCCCTCCCAGTTGCTGCATCTGCCCTGCTTACGCTCAGTAACCCTGTGTCTGCTGGGCACCCATCATCTTTGCAGCAGTACTTCTGCAGCCCCTTTCTGCTGGATGAAGATGATTCACCCTGCCCACTTCCTGCAGGAGGCAGCTAGGGGCATGGCAGGCGAAGGCATGGATTGTGGAGTTGCCTGTGTCCCCAGCTTGCCATATCAATCTGTTCCCTTTTGCTTCCACCTCCTGCAGGAATGTTTCACGCCGTTCATCAACGGCAGCTTCTTTGAGCACGATGGGCAGCCCTACTGTGAGGTGCATTATCACGAACGCCGCGGCTCGCTGTGTTCCGGCTGCCAGAAGCCCATCACGGGACGCTGCATCACCGCCATGGCCAAGAAATTTCACCCAGAACACTTTGTCTGTGCCTTCTGCCTCAAGCAGCTCAACAAAGGAACCTTCAAGGAACAGAATGACAAGCCCTACTGTCAGAACTGCTTCCTCAAACTCTTCTGCAAGACTCATCCTAGCTGGGAACGGAGCATCTTTCTGCCACCTCACTAGGCAGCCGAGTCTCTGAGCATTACTGTGATTTAGAAACCTTGCCGGGGGAGGGGGGAGACGGGGAAGGGGGGTGCTAAGTGCTGCTCCAGAAAGACGAGCTGGACCATTAAACTGGAAATGCCCATGCTGTGTTTCAGTGGGGAGATGCTGAGCCCCATCATTAAAGTGTTGTATGATTGTTGACAGCCGAGAGGAGCCTGAAGCGCTAGCGAGGAGATGCCTTTCTCAAGGAGAGGGCTGGATAAAGCCTTGAGTCAGCTCTCCCTGAGCCGACATGTGACACTTCCAAGCCAAACGTCCTTGGCTTTGGTGACACTTCTCTCTCGCTGGGGCAGTTAAGCGCTGTGTGACCCAAGCAGTAGCTCTGCTGCTGCACAGCAAGGGCCATGCTCTGACCTCTGCATTGCCCGGGCTGTGCACAGTCGAGTCCTGGGGCACACGGGATTTACTACGATTACAGCAGCAGCCCCAGAAGCTGTAAAGACCCTGCAGTGGAGTCTTTCCAGTTCAGTAACACTGCAGGGAATTGATGCCACTTATTTTTTAGAAAGGGGAAGTAGGGGGCTACTCTGTTTTTCTAGCTTGTGATTCTCTCCCCCTCCTGAATGGAGTGTCCCATTTTGTGCTGGACACCCCCAATTCCGCAGGAGTGGGTAGGGCAAATGCTCCTAATTCTGCTGCTCCAGGAGAGGAGGAGGAGACTGGCACCAATTAATTTTAAAAGAAAATGCAGAGAAATTTGAGGGCCCAGCCCTCCCCTCTGAGCGAATGTGGCTTATGCTGTGTGTCTGGCCTGCATTTTACTAAGGGAAGGGCCTGAAAAGCCTCTCTAGGTTTTTTTTAAAAGCAAGGACAAAGTAAAGCTATAGACTTCGTATTCCTTGTTCATCTTCCTCTCTGCTCTTTGCTAATCAGGCCGGCAGTCCCTCTTCTTTGATACTGTCCTGTTCCTTGCTCTTGTTCTACTGAGACTCTCTAGAGCAATAACCTTTGATATTGACTGTTACTGGTCTAACAAGTCCCCGAGGTCTGGTGTATCTGACCCTTGGAGTTTTGCTATGGAACTGAATACTGTATGCTTTGATAAAAACTGTGGATTTCTACACTGAGGTTTGAGTTCAGAACTAACTTTTAATCCTCTTCTACAGAAATTGGTTTTGAAGTGATTTTAAGAAAGCTACTTTTATTTCTCACACTGTGCTGTTCTAGGCAGGGTACCAGTTGTGCTGGTTACTGCATCTGTAACCTCAATGCTTGGGTCGAACAAACTATTAACATGAAGTATTTTCTTTTTATTGGGGGTTGGGAGGGCTCTGGGTTTTGCAGGGGAAGGGAATGTGACTGGTATTGTTTTCTAGCACAAGCAGGTGAGCTGTGAATAGCTCTTTTAATTATCTCAGATCACCTGGAAAGTTTATTTTGTAACCTGTAAACTGCTGTATTTGACTTACCTGCTTTCTCCAAAGCCCGACTTCCAGGGTAACAAAGTGATTCTTAATTCAGTGCCACATGCTGCAGAGATGGAGAACTCAAAGTCCACCTTCATAGTTTTATTCCTCTTCAACCATCAGAAATGAGAGCAGAGGGTTAACTCGGGAAGGGGAGTTCTCCCCTTAGGTGGGAAGGATGGTCCTGGGGCTGAAAAAAAGGGCTGGGAGTCAGGAGACCTGGAATCTGTGCTTGATTCTGCCACAGACTTGTTGTGTAACCTTAGGCCAGTCACTTAGCCACTCTGTGCCTCATCTGCAAAATGGGCAATATTCCCGCCTTGTAGGATTTTGAGGTTTAGTTCGTATTTGTCAAAGGCACTTTCATATCTTCAGAAGGAGGGTGCTGTAGAAGGACAAAGGATTGTGTTAGAAACAACCCTACAGTGTTCTACACTAATGGTGAAAGTGGTGCAGTGAGAAGAGGGTTTTAAAATATGACTCTAGAAGATTCTAGATCTTTGGTTATTAAGGCATGGCACATTGGGGTGGCTACAAAATGCTCAAAATGGAAAAGGCATAGGGAGTTCTGGGATTAACTGTGTAAGAAACAAACCCTCACTTTAACAGAGGGATCCTAGCTTACTATTTTAAATAACCTTAGCTCGATGCTTCACTACCTCCCTTGAATAAGTGGAACTGTTTTTCACTGGTTTTCCATACAAATGAGCCTCAGTCTGTGGTTGTGAAAGCAGGGTTTTGGGGAACAAGTGGTAAAACAAAAAGCTACTCCAGCTGGGCAGAGCACAGCTTTTGGGAGGTTCCCAAGGCAAGAAACTGTCTAAATGGTCATTTTGGAGTTGAAATGAGTTTTACTTAAAATTGGGATTGCTGAGCTTCCTGCTGAAACTGACACTTGTTCTGACCCCGCTGGTTGGGAGAACAGTCCTGTGTCCAGTGCACAGGACTGGGAGTGTCTCTGCCACTGCATTTTTGTGTGATACTGAGGGAGTTTATAACCTTCTGTGCCTCAGTTTCCTTATCTGTAAAATGGGGATAATACTTAACCTACCTCACTGGGGTGTTGAGGCTTAATTCATGGATATTTCTGAAGGGCTTTTGAGACCCTTGGAGGGAAGGTGCTGTAAAAGGGGAAAATCTTGTTACACTATCCCAGTGTCAGAGCAAAACCGTTTCATCCCCTTTTAATAATGGTTTAGTAGTCTCCATGACCAGTACTGCCTTAGCAAAATGTTGAGAGCTTTCCTGATCAATTGGGATTTAAACTGGTTTGGGGATGGGTCCTATGCTCATTGCTGCCTCCAAATGTTACTTTCCCTCAAGATGGCTGCTGCCAGTAGGAGGGTCAGAAATACCCATTTTAAATTTCCTAAGTTCAAGTACAGTTTAGACTGGAACATTTGAAATGCTGTACAGAGCAAACTGGGGAAAGGGATGTGTTAAGACTGCCCTGGGTGATTAGCAAGCATACTTCACAGATACTGATGGTGCTAAAGTGCAGACCAGCAAGTTGTACTACTGCACTGTTGCAGGTAGTGGGACGTGTCCCAAGGAGTGGTTTGGGAGAGGGGTTAGGCGAGAATGTGCTTTTGGAAGGCTGAGATGGGTTATTCAGGCTTAAACTGGACGCAGGAGGCAGGTGTGTACAGTACACAACCACTGAGGAGCTACAAGACTGCATGCAGAGGCCTGGCAGCTGCCCATTCAGAGGCAAGTTAAGCTCTAGATACACCCCTGTTTCTTTGAAAGGTTTTGTGTTAGGGTTACTATAATGTTGTCGTGAAAGGCCTCAGTGCTCTGTTTACAATGATCTCCTCATCTGATGAACTCTGGCAGTGCAATCAAAGACCTATCAGACAAGGTGGGTCTCAATCAAATCACGCCCCGAATAGCTTGGGGGGATTTCCCTCTGCGTCGACAGTTACTTCATTTGGTTTCCCTTGTAAACTTCTAACTCTGCCTTTTCCGTTTAAAATCCCTGTGATTATGCTAATAAAATGTTACCATTATTTTCACTTGACTTGGTTCCAGTCATTTCTAGGCTTGTGGAAATGGTTCAAAGCATCCATCGTCTGTAGCTCCTCTTGCCTTCCACGATGGAGAAACCAAAGGCCACACTGGCAAGAGCTGAGGAGGGGGGTGTTTATTAGTAGGGTTTCGGCCTTAGCCTGGACAGGGCAGAGAAGTAAAACTGAAACTGTCACTTGTGCAATAAGCAGACGTGAATCCTGACACACTCACTTCATCCTTCTCAGCACAATACGCTGGCGTTGCCACACCCTAGGGCCAATCGGCCTTTGAGGTTAGGTGGGGCCTTCCAGAGAGGAGGGAGGCTACTAGTTGTCTCCTGCTATTTGTGCTGAAGGCTGGGGCTACTAGCTAATGGGGCTGGGGGTGATTCGACCTGCACGCTTTGTCAGTCCCTGCCTGGAGCTGGTTTACATAAAGCCTCTGAACTGCGGCAAGGCATGTCCAGTACAATAGGTATTGTAGGATAAGTCCAGGGGTGTTTCTTCTGGAATATGAGCTGTGACTTTCTCTACATACTGCCCACGAAACACACAAATGGAGTTCAATAAATAATGCCCCTATTGAACACTGCCTTGACTGAGATTTCTAATGCGATGTCTGGCAAACGTTCTCTCACCCCCATCTAATCCCAGTAACAACCGGCTCCAGGCACGTCAAGACACCACACACACAGGTGCAGCATGTACAAGCTCAGTTTGAAGCTGAAGATTAAGACGAGCAGGCCCCAAGCTCTGAATATTTACCTCATGATATCCAGGAATTGAGCCCAGATGCTGCACAGGCTTCAGGAAGAACAAGAGGCTTGTGTTTGCCACGGATGAGAATTTGGTAACCAACCTATTACGAATGGTACCAAACACATTTTTAAACCCAGACGGGCTGATCTGTTGAATTGCGCTTCAGGCTTGACAAATACTGCAGGGGTGATGAGTGGAATCCCACACAGTTTGTTCTGTGTCTTCAGCATGAGCCAGGAAGGAGGGAGATGCTACATCCCCTGTGCAGCTGGGAAAGACCCCTTGCTTTTTTGGTAAGATTAGAAAGGTGTCCCTGTTTGTTTGGGCAAAAGGTCTCTTCCTTCTGCAGGGCACTGGCTGTTATAGTGGTGTCATGTCTCAAACAGTGAAACCCTTCGGTCGGAAATAGGCTTTAGTCCTTCTCTACATGAGAAAGTTGCATCAATTTTATCTTTAAAATTATTTTTTTAAACCACAATCACCCTGTCTGGAGACTTAAACCAAAATAAGATGTTCTTATCTTAAACCTTTTCCTAATTGGCTGAATGGCAACAACCACTCCCGCTTTTGCAGAGGTTTATAAATCACACCTTTAAACTGAGTTGCTTTTCTGGTGTAGATGAGCCCATCTAAACATAAAATGGTGTTAATAAAAGAGCTCCTCACAAACCAAGCCCTCCTGTCACCTCATGGACTCTTAGCCCAGCACTCAGGTGTTGGGGTGGCTGACCGGAATTTCCAGCTGCATAACTAGATCCCAAGGCTGTTCTAAATGAAAACAGCACCCCAAACCCTCTCCTCTCCTGCCCAAACTGCTCCCTGCTTGGCTGACTTCAAATCAAGCCAAAATGCAACAAACCAGTATGCGTACGGAGAGCAGCTGCTCCTCTATTGCACCGGCATCCATCTGACACTAGTTTTAGCAGAATTGATTATAATGAATGACTGAGCCAGGATCAACTCCGCCCTCCCCTGCTTTGCGCAAAAAAAAAAAAAAAAAAAAAAATCTGCCTCTTGCCAGCCACTTCCTATAAATCATAAATGTCTGCTTTGCCTCAACATGGATGTAGCAGCAGGAGCCCCTTTGGCCGTGGGTGAGTCTAGTGCCCTGACATTTTTAAAATATTGGGTTGCAGTGTAGGAATCTGGACTGCAGCGACTCAGAAATGACTAAAATTACCAGCCTGCCATGGAGCTAAGACCCATGGATATGTTAGTTCTATTCCAGGCTCTGCCACTGACTAGCTGTTTGGCCTTGAACAAGTCAGTTATGTCTCTGTGCCTCTGTCTCCCACTGTAAAGTGAAAGCGTCTCAGCGCAGGGGCTGTGGTTCCGATGCTGCTCTCACACTAACTAGGTTTACGCGTCACTGGAGTCACTCCTCATTTACACTGGTGTCACAGGAATCCGAATCAGGCTCCAGCTCTTTAGAAAGAGAAAATACACTCTGGACAATGCCAGCACAATATACAACTAGTAATAAAACGGGGATAATACCTTGCAGGCGTGTTGTGTGAGATCATTAGGGCCTAAGGTGCTTTGAAAATGTAAAGCATTTATAGTTGTGCTAAGCCTTATTATTGGAAGACCAGCCCCCGGTCTTAGATGAACTAGTCAGAGCCAGCAAATAGTTTTTCCTAGAGGGAAAAAACCATCACCAACTACTTGAAAGGCAAATTTCCACTGGGAGGGACCCTTTCACCCATGTCGCATTCATTTCTCACCAGCTTCTTTCCTGCCTGTGTAACAAATGACCTATTTGTCTCCACACAAGCAGTGTTCCCTCCCATAGTTATGGTTTCTCCTTGAGCTATAAGTGGAGTCATAAGGCCAGATTGTGACATCATAATCCCTCCTATGCCAAAAGACTATGAGGCCACAGTGACAAGAGCAGTGAACATGGGTTTTGTATCCTCAGGGGAGAACGGTGCCATTTAGTGCTGTTAGGGTGGAGTCTGGGGGCTGAGGGGGCAAGGTCTTATTCCAACTTAGTTATCTGTGATATTGGCTGGGGAAATAAACTGTGTGTGCGTGAGAAAGTGAGTATTGTGTGTGCCAGAGCAATTGCTTAGGCCTCTTGACCCCATTTGGTTCCTTACAGACTCACCCAGTAGAGGAGCCTCAAGGGTCACAGAGCTGTTGTCATGGTTCCTACAGTCTCACCAACCTCAAAACTCGCCAAGAGTTCAAAAATCATGCGAATCTCCCAAATTGGGGTTAATACATTTCATAGTACAATTTAAATATCAGGATTCAAAGATTCAGATCCATCCCTCACAGGAAGTTCTACTAGGGGCAACTTGCAGAGAATAAATACGTTGTCCCTCAGTAACTGGGAATTGAAAGTAGGTTGTCTGTGAGTAAATATGATCCACTAGAGAAGAATTTCAGTCCTATGGGCACTGTAGCTCATTTCTCCTGGCATTTCATGAGGTGGTCAAGGGACATTTATTTAGAACGCATCACCAGACATGGGCAATACCAGGAGAAATGAGCTACAGTTTCAATGAGAAGCCAAGACAGGTAAGTAGCCAAAATACTTCTTTAATTGACTGTATTTATTCAGGGACTAAATTCCTGATTACTGAGGGGTAATTTACACTCATGACATTTACTTTTCACAAGCTACTCCTAGTATAACTTTTCATAAGACCAGCAGACTGGCCATACTGGGTAAGACATAACTATTCGGTTTTATGCAAGTAGAAAGTTGGCAACCCTAGGGTGGGGCTACTCAGGGAGAACAAGGCTTTAAAAAGCCTGCTCCTAAGGACTGGTCCCCACTAAGCCCCCACTTCGGACTAAGGTACGCAAATTCAGCTACGTTAATAACGTAGCTGAATTCGAAGTACCTTAGTCCGAACTTACCGCGGGTCCAGACGCGGCAGGGAGGCTCCCCCGTCGATGCCGCGTACTCCTCTCGCCGAGCTGGAGTACCGGCGTCGACGGCGAGCACTTCAGGGATCGATCCCAGAACATCGATTGCCTGCCGCCAGACCCTCCGGTAAGTGAAGACGTACCCTTTGAGACCAGAGGAGCTAGAGAACAGGAGAGTTTTATGAGGGAATTCTCCAGGTGAAGGAGAAACAACTAGGTGACCTTTAGGGTGAGCCTATTGTCTGTAGTGTGTTTGTGGTGTGCTTACTACTTGATTGAAGTATATAGTGTGGTCTGTTTGAGGGACCTTGTGCTGAGGCTAGCAGCCTGCTATGCAAGTGGAGAGCTGCATAAGGAGGCTTTCATCCCCAAGCCCTTTACCACCCATCAACCCCTAACCAGGGGGTGAGGCTACTCAGGGAGAACAAGGCTTTAAAAAGCCCCCTCCTAAGGGATGAGAGAAGCTAAGGAACAGGAGTGGTTAATGTGAGTTTTACGAGGCCGTTAACCAGGTGAAGGAGCAACTCCGTGACCCTTGGGATGAGTTTGTTTTGTGTGGTGTAGTGTGGTTGCTGCTTGACTGAATTATACAGTGTGGTCTGATCCTTGGAGGGAACTTGTGCTGAGCCTAGTGGCCTGCCAGGCAAGCTGAGAGCTTTTTAATGAGGCTTTGGTGGCCAAGCCCTTTAGCACCCAATGACCCTTACCAGGTGGTGGGGCTCCTCAATATGATTTACCTGCACAGCTTACCTTTTAATTCTTGTTTGCCTGAATTGAGCACTGGAGTAGGGAGTCAGGTCTGGGAAGGGTGTTTGTGCAGCGGTAACACAAGGAACTGGACTGGTATTGCAAGAAACTGTAAGTACCTTATGTGTGACTGACTATGTTTGAGATAGTTATGTGAGAGCAGAAAAGAGCATTGGGGCTACCGTATAGCGCAGGGGTGAGGGTTGGATTAAGGTGGGGGCTTTCAAACCAGGGGTTGTGAGGTAATTACATGGGGGTCATGCGCTGTCAGCCTCCACCCCAAACCCCACTTTGCCTCCAGCATTGATAATGGTGTTAAATATATTGAAAAAGTGTTTTTAATTTATAAGGGGGTGGGGGCCACACTCAGAGGCTTGCTATGTGAAAGGGGTCACCAGTACAGAAGTTTGAGAATCATTGGATTAAGGCATATACTAACTAAGCTACAGGTTGGGGCCTAGCACTACGAGGAGTCTCTGAAAAAACAAACAAACCAAAAAACGGACTCCATTTCAAATATTATCAAAATCGGTTGATAAATAAAGGAGATACAGGAAAAAGAAGATTCTCTCTAAATATAGACATTTTTATTCAAATATGACAAATATATACATCTGCCTACACAAATACCCATACCCATACCCTACCTCTACCCTTCACTAATTGTTCATTATTGACAGGCAGGAGGCCAGGGCTGAGAAAAATCAAGATAATTGCACTTGTAAAATGAGTATTTCTACGCATGAGTGTGCTATCAGTCTCCTAAGGCAGCATTTTGTGGGCCAGCTGCTGCTGGTAAAATTCTGACATTGCCTTCAAAACTTATTCATAACTCCTCAAGAGTGCCTAGGCTGTCAGAATGGGAGTAGGACCATTCAACTGTGTCCCAGAAAGTCTCATCAATGTACCTCTCTGTCTCCCTTAGCTCCTCCAGTTCAGCCACTCTGGTCTCCGAAGCCCGTACATGGTCTCTGAGCGCCAGGAGCTCCTTGCACCGAATTCACACATATGCCACTAGCCCATAGGCCAGCTAATCATGCATGCTGCATTCAGTGCAATAAACTGGATAGCCCCCACTCTGGTGCTGGACTTCTGCCTGCAGTCTCTTTTTACTCCTGCCGCTCTTTTCTTTCTTGTTGTTTTATTTTTATCAGGTTTTTTTTTATTGCCTTAAGTTTAAGGAACATCAAGGAAGTTTATCTGTCTCCCCCCCACACTCCCAGCTATAATCTCCCTCAAAACTCTCCTGTTCCCTAGGTCCCCTGGTGGCTTAGGAGCCGGGTTTTAAATACTGGTTCTCCCTGAGTAGCCCCCACCCCCTGGTTAAGTGCTAAAGGACTTGGCCATCAAAGCCTCCTTAAGAAGCTCTCAGCCATGCCTAGCAGGCCCCAAGCTGAGCACAAGGTCCATCAGACAGACAGACCACACTCTAGACTTTAGTCGAACAGTAAGCAAACCACAAACACCCACTACAGAAACCAAACTGACCCCAGTTGCTCCTCCTTCACCTGGAGGAAACCCTTGTAAAACTTGGAGCTAGAGAACAGCTAATGCTCCAGAGAGTCAGCACCTATGGTCTGTAGCTGGTGTCTGGTGTGTGCTTGCTATTAACTGAAGTATACAATAAAAAAGCAGGAGTACTTGTGGCACCTTAGAGACTAAGGTGCCACAAGTACTCCTGTTCTTTTTGCGGATACAGACTAACAGGGCTGCTACTCTGAAACCAGAAGTATACAATGTTGTCTGTTACTTTAAGGGACACTGTGCTAAGCCTAGAGGCCTGCTAGGAACCTTGAGAGCTGCTTAATGAGGCTTTAATGGCCAAGCCCTTTAGCACCTATCAACCCCTAGCCAGGGGGTGGGGCTCCTCAGGGAGAACAAGGCTTCAAAAAAGCCTGTTCCGAAGTAGCCAGAGGAGCTAGAGAACAGGAGCAGCTCACCTGAGTTTTGTGAGGGGGTTCTCCAGGTGAAGCAGGAGCAAGGACATGACCCCTGGGGTGAGTGTGTCTGTAGTGCAATGTAAGCCTACGTAAGGCTGATGTGAAGTAGTGTTTATGGGACAAAGATGTTAAGACTGTGGATGTAAGAGCTTTTTTTAGCTGATGCCTTCAAACAGAATCAGGCACCTATTGAGGGCAGGCCACAGAAAGAGGGGTTTAAAACTGGGGGGGAAGGGAAGGTCCCTGGGAAGACAGAAGGGGGCTGGGACCCTAGAGCCCAGAAGGTGCTATCAGTGTAATTCCACTGATCACCTGAGGAATAAATGCCCTGTGCTAGGAGGAAGCAGGCAAACAATAGTTCCTTAGTTCTGCTGTCCTCAACACAGAACCTCCCCCCCCCCAAGCAATTGAAACCTATCACATTGGTTCTGTGAGGTTAGCCTCTGTAGAATCGGATATGGAGCAAGTTAAGGTTGTCTAAATTGATGGTGGGTAATATCTGAGCCCCTGTATCTCTCTGCCCCAAGTCTCTGGTTAACAAGGTTAAGCAGACTGTGGTCCCAAAGGCCAATATGTTGCCTGGCCAAATGGCAGTGGTTGTGGGGGTGGGTGAAAGCAGATTCCTCATACCGCTTGCTAAAATCCATGTGGTTTGGAAAGTGTTTTGACTGGGGGGGGGGAGGTAATGGAACACCTCCTATTTGATTTGCTCCTGGGTAATGGTTTTTTCCGTCTAGCTCAGGTTAAAGCATTTGCCTGCAGCAGGAGGCAATTTTATGCTGGGATCCCCTGAGGGAAAGGGTAAGGTCTTAGGAACTGCTGAGAGAATGGGAGAGAGTCTCCTTGATTCTTCTGCAGCTGGGGGAAAGCCACATGCTTCCAGGTGGGAGGGTGGTTGAGACCAACTCCTACACTGCAGCTGGAGGCCACACCACATCAGGAAGGGATGGGGGGTGTAATGCCTGCCAGGGAGAGAACTGTTCAGATTGCAGCTGAACCAGAGACAAACCTGGCTCTAGGGAACAGAGTGAAATGTCCCAGAGGAGATCCCAGAGAAGGGGCAGGGAATCTCAGAAACCACTGAGGTGGGTTAGGATTCCTGTGACTCCTAGCACAGAGAAGCAGGGTGCTTCCAAGTATGGGAGGGGCTGAGACTAGCTCCTTTCCAGCAGAAGGCAACATGCCCTCAGGGCCAGGAGTAGTCGGGGTACAGGAATGTCTCCTCACTAGTCACTTGGGGCAGGATGCCCAGGACACTAGGAGGATGGCTGGGTCAGCATCTGTTTACCCAGGCACTCAGCCTGTGACCCAGGTTTTGAGAAGGAACCGTGCAACTCTCCTCCTGGAGGGGAGCAGTGACACAGCTGACTTCTCAGGGTCAGAGAAAGGGGTGGCAGAGGGTACCCCAATCCAGGTCCCAATTTTTCAGGATGCTATTTTTGAGAAGTTTTTGGAAAGTAACTCTGTCTCTTTACATCAAGATGGAATTGAGACCAGGAAATTGCCAGGTGGTAGTCTGCCTGAATAGAAATGACCCAACTGACCAAGAAGGGGGGTGTTTTTCCCCCATGCTCGTGGAAGACAGGGAGCAGTTCTGGGAAAGCTGCTGGGAAGAAGTGCAGGGTAAACACATCTTCAAAGGGTAAACACAGCTAGCCCAGATCACAGCCCTCTAGGGGGCAGGGAAGGACTCAGTGCAGGCAGGGGGAAACACAGGGTAACCCCGAAAGGGGAGTAGGATTTCCTACATATGTACAGTTCTGGGGTTGGGAGACGGCTCCCCAAAGAGCCAGCCAATGTGCAGGATCCCCCTAGACCCTTATCTTGCCAGACCCTATCAAAATACCAGAAATAGGATGAAATTAAGAGCCCACAAATGTGAATGATTACATGGGAGAGAGTCAAAGGACACCATGGGTAATGAACAAACTAATCTCAAACTACACTAATTGAACACAGGGCATGGTATCAATACTTGTAAACACCCATATTTGGTTAAAAAAAAATTGGTATTAATGTTAAGATTTGGGGATAAGAATCTTGATACAGAAGTTAAACCTTATGAAAACGCTACTTTTCAGTTAACACCTGTAAACAGGTTTAAACCTTATCACAGCAGAGAAACCATTAGGAAAAAAAACCCTGGATTGCTGTGTGTGGATGGGGAAACTGAGGCACGCAGCCTCATGGCCTTAATGGCTGGATGCCAAGAGAACTATAACAACAAACTGCCTTCGAAATAGTTTACTGCAAGAGGGTTAGTCACTGACTAAGAGGGGAGGTGTGACGCTCTGTACCTCAGGGGAACACCCTACACACCATGCTCAGATTAGAAAATGATTGTGTGGTATCCAATGCCAAGTTTGTCATGTTGGGTGTCTCTGGAAGGCTCGTAATGCACTGAGCATGGCTGTTATGGTGATGTTACTGTAATTGTTAGAGTAGTGTTATAGGTTATAATTTCATGTCTATATTTATGAGGCTGAAAATGTATCCTCATGGCTTAAAGCAAGCCCATGCAAAAACTCTCCAAGAACAGAGAGGCAGTTCACACCTCGTCAGGGCATGGATGGGGCCTGCTATGCAAGTGAAGAGCTGCATAAGGAGGCTTTCATCCCCAAGCCCTTTACCACCCATCAATCCCTAACCAGGGGGTGGGGCTATTCAGGGAGAACAAGGCTTTACAAAGCCCCCTCCTAAGGCAGTGGTCTTCCGCAGTTTGGGTGGGGGTCCGAGTGCCTTCTTTATTTTATTTTTTTCCTTTGGCTTGGGGTGGCAAAAATGGTAGAGCCAGCTCTGCGGCGGGGCAGGGGGGTGCATGCTCAAAAATTGTGTACTGATAGGGGTGCGTGATCAAAAAAGTTTGGAGACCACTGTCCTAAGGGATGAGAGAAGCTAGGGAACAGGAGTGGCTAATGTGAGTTTTGCGAGGCAGTTAACCAGGTGCAGGAGCAACTCCTTGACCCTTGGGGTGAGTTTGTTGTGTGTGTGGTGTAGTGTGTTTGCTGCTTGACTGAATTATACAGTGTGATCTGTTCATTTGAGGGGACTTGTGCTGAGCCTAGTGGCCTGCCAGGCAAGTTGAGAGCTTTTTAATGAGGCTTTGGAGGCCAAGCCCTTTAGCACCCATCAACCCGTAGTAGGGTTTGGGGCTACTCAGGGAGAACAAGGCTTTAAAAAGCGCGCTGCTAAGGGATGAGAGATGCTAGGGTACAGGAGCTGCTAACGTGAGTTTTGTGAGGGAGTGCTCCAGGTGAAGGAAGAGCAACTATGTGACCCGTGAGCAGTGTTTCCTCTACTTTCTCACCCATGTGTGGAATGAATTTTATGTGCACCGATATGGAGGTGATATGACACATGTCATATCACTGCACATAACAAAATTCATGTGGTGGGGGTAGGGCCAAGGGGTTTGGAGTGAGGGACGGGGCTCAGGGCTGGGGCAGAGGGTTTGGGGGGTGGGGGGAGAGCTCTGGGGTGGGGCTGGGGATGAGGGGTTGGGAGTGCAGGGGGGGCTACAGCAGGGAGAGAGGACTCCCCCTGCTGTCTGCCTGCAGCAGTACCTGGGCAGCAGGGGGAGAAGCACCTCTCCCCATCACAGCAGCTCTGGGGCTGAGGCTGCAGGATATGCGCCCGGCCCCCGCAGGTCCAGGCCATGGCCTGGGCAGCGTTGTGGCCCGTGTTCCCTGAGTGCCTGTGCGGCCCTAAATGGGCTGCTCCGTGGCCATGCAGCTGTGCAGTTTACAGGAAACTTAGCCCGTGGGTGGTGTGTGTGTTTGTGGTGTGCTTACTCCTTGACTGAGGTATATAGTGTGCTCCGTTTGTTTGAGGGACCGTGTGCTGAGCCTGGCGGCCTTCTATGCAAGGCTGAGAGCATGTTGAGGAGGCTTTCATCCTCAAGCCCTTTAGGACCTGCCAAGCCTTAACCAGGGGTTGGACCTGATCATGGAGAACAAGGCTTTAAAAAGCCCACTCTTAAGTGACCAGAGGAGCTAGCAAACAGGAGAGTTTTGCAAGGGAGTTCTCCAGGTGAAGGAGGAGCGACTACGGCACCCTTTGGGTGAGTGAGTTGTCTTTAGTATAGGTGCTGACTTTTTTTTTTTGGCCGGTGGTTGCTTTTGAAGAGGGGTGTGTGTGTGTGTGTGTGTGTGTTTGGGGATGGGTGGGGGGGCTGAAGGGGCACTCTGCCAGTTTTGGGGGGAGCAGGGGTGGCTCTATGCAATTTGCCGCCCCCAAGAACGGCAGGGAGGCCGCTTTCGGCGGCATGCCTACGGGAGGTCCGCCAGTCCTGCGGCTCTGGCGTACCGACTGCCACAACTGCAGGACTGGCAGACCTCCCGCAGACTTGCCGCCCCAGGCACGCGCTTGGTGTGGCTCTGACTGGGAGCCTGTGCAGAGCAGTAGGGCGTGCTGGGGCAGTGGTCAGTGTCTTGGGGCAGTGCTGCGTTTTAGGGGCAGCAGGATGCATCTCGGGGCATCATTAGCTCTTGTAGAGTAGTAGATACAGTGTATTGGTATAGCAGCTCATCAAATAAAAAAGATTAAACTGATAAGAACACATACTAGGCATGATCTTAGCCATGAGGTTAGCCTCTGCAGACTCAGATATGGAGCATGTTAAGGCTGTCTAAACTGATGGCGGGTAATACTTGGGGCAGAGGGATTCAGGGGCCCAGATCTCTCTGGTTAAGCAGAGTGTGGTCCCAAAGGCCAGTATGTTGCCTGGCCAAATGGCAGTGGTTGTGGGGGTGGGCGAAAGCAGATTCCTCATACCACTAGCTAAAATCTATGTGGTTTGGAAAGTGTTTTGACTGGGGGCGGAGGGGAGGTAATGGAACACCTCCTATTTGACCTGCTCCTGGGTAATGATTTTTTCCATCTAGCTCAGGTTAAAGCATTTGCCTGCAGCAGGAGGCAATTTTATGCTGGGACCCCCTGAGGGAAAGGGTAAGGTCTCAGGAACTGCTGAGAGAATGGGAGAGAGTCTCCTTGATTCTTCTGCAGCTGGGGGAAAGCCACATGCTTCCAGGTGGGAGGGTGGTTGAGACCAACTCCTACACTGCAGCTGGAGGCAACACCACATCAGGAAGGGATGGGGGGTGTAATGCCTGCCAGGGAGAGAACTGTTCAGGTTGCAGGTGAACCAGAGACAAACCCAGCTCTAGGGAACAGAGTGAAATGTCCCAGAGGAGAGCCCAGAGAAGGGGCAGGGAATCTCAGAAACCAGTGAGGTGGGTTAGGATTCCTGTGACTCCTAGCACAGAGAAGCAGGGTGCTTCCAAGTATGGGAGGGGCTGAGACTAGCTTCTTTCTAGCAGAAGGCAATATGCCCTCAGGGCCAGAAGAGGTGTTGTCCATTGATTAAGGAAGCTGTCCCAGTTGTTAGCTGGCAGAGTTCTGTAGCCGAAGGAGGGGGCCCAGAGGAGGAAACTGGGGAAGAAATGGAGGGGGTGGGGCTCCTCAGGAAGAACAAGGCTTTGAAAAGCCTGCTCCTAAGAGACCAGAGGAGCTAGAGAACAGGTGAGTTTTATGAGGGAATTCTCCAGGTGAAGGAGAAACAACTAGGTGACCTTTGGGGTGAGCCAATTGTCTGTAGTGTATTTGTGGTGTGCTTACTACTTGATTGAAGTATATAGTGTGGTCTGTTTGAGGGACGTTGTGCTGAGGCTAGCAGCCTGCTATGCAAGTGGAGAGCTGCATAAGGAGGCTTTCATCCCCAAGCCCTTTACCACCCATCAACCCCAACCAGGGGGTGAGGCTACTCAGGGAGAACAAGGCTTTAAAAAGCCCTCTCCCAAGGGATGAGAGAAGCTAGGGAACAGGAGTGGATAATGTGAGTTTTACGAGGCCGTTAACCAGGTGAAGGAGCAACTCCGTGACCCTTGGGGTGAGTTTGTTGTGTGTGGTGTAGTGTGGTTGCTGCTTGACTGAATTATACAGTGTGGTCTGATCCTTGGAGGGAACTTGTGCTGAGCCTAGTGGCCTGCCAGGCAAGGTGAGAGCTTTTTAATGAGGCTTTGGTGGCCAAGCCCTTTAGCACCCAATGACCCTTACCAGGTGGTGGGGCTCCTCAATATGATTTACCTGCACAGCTTACCTCTTAATTCTTGTTTGCCTGAGTTGAGTACTGGAGTAGGGAGTCAGGTCTGGGTAGGGTGTTTGTGCAGCAGTAATGCAAGGAACTGGACTGGTATTGCAAGAAACTGTAAGTACCTTATGTGTGACTGACTGTGTTTGAGATAGTTATGTGAGAGCAGAAAAGAGCATTGGGGCTACCGTATAGCGCAGGGGTGAGGGTTGGATTAAGGCGGGGGCTCTCAAACTGGGGGTTGTGAGGTAATTACATGGGGGTCATGTGCTGTCAGCCTCCACCCCAAACTCCACTTTGCTTCCAGCATTTATAAGGGTGTTAAATATATTGAAAAAGTGTTTTTAATTTATAAGGGGGGGTGTCTCACTCAGAGGCTTGCTATGTGAAAGGGGTCACCAGTACATAAATTTGAGAATCATTGGACTAAGGCATATACTAACTAAGCTACAGGTTGGGGCCTTGCACTATGAGGAGTCTCTTAAAAAACAAACAAACAAAAAAACGGACTCCATTTCAAATATTATCAAAAGCGGTTGATAAATAAAGGAGATACAGGAAAAAGAAGATTCTCTCTAAATATAGACATTTTTATTCAAATATGACAAAAATATATACATCTGGCTACAGAAATACCCATACACATGCCCTACCTCTACCCTTCACTAATTGTTCATTATCAAGAGGCGGGAGGCCAGGGCTGAGGAAAAAAAAGATAATTGCACTTGTAAAATGAGTATTTCTATGCATGAGTGTGCTATCAGTCTCCTAAGGCAGCATTTTGTTGGCCAGTTGCTGCTGGTAAAATTCTGACCTTGCCTTCAGAACTTATTCATAACTCCTCAAGAGTGCCTAGGCTGTCAGAATGGGAGTAGGACCATTCAACTGTGTCCCAGAAAGTCGCATCAATGTACCTCTGTCTCCCTTAGCTCCTCCAGTTCAGCCACCCTGGTCTCCGAAGCCCGTGCATGGTCTCTGAGAGCCAGGAGCTCCTTGCACCGAGTTCACACACCTCACCTACCAGCTAATCCTGCATGCTGCATTCAGTGCAATAAACTGGATAGCCCCCACTCTGGTGCTGGACTTCTGCCTGCAGTCTCTTTACTTCTGCAGCTCTTTCCTTTTTTGTTGTTTTATTTTTATCACAGAGTCAGCACCTATGGTCTGTAGCTTGTGTCTGGTGTGTGCTTGTTACTTAACTGAAGTATACAGTGTTGTCCCTTTGAGGGACTCTGTGCTAAGTCTAGAGTCCTGCTAGGAACCTTGAGAGCTTCTTAAGGAGGAGGCTTTGATGGCCAAGCCCTTTAGCACCTATCAACCCCTAGCCATGGGGTGGGGCTCCTCAGGGAGAACAAGGCTTCAAAAAGCCTGTTCCTAAGCAGCCAGAGGAGCTAGAGAAGAGGAGCAGCTCACCTGAGTTCTGTGAGGGGGTTCTCCAGGTGAAGCAGGAGCAAGGACATGACCCCTGGGGTGAGTGTGTCTGTAGTGTGTGTTTGGTGCAATGTAAGCCTACGTAAGGCTGATATGAAGCAGTGTCTATGGGACAAAGATGTCAAGTCTGTGGATGAGATGGCTTGTTTTAGCTGATGCCTTCAAACAGAATCAGGTATCTATTGAGGGCAGGCCACAGAAAGAGGGGCTTAAAACTGGGGGGAAGGGAAGGTCCCTGGGAAGACAGAAGGGGGCTGGGACCCTAGAGCCCAGAAGGTGCTATCAGTGTAATTCCACTGATCACCTGAGGAATAAATGCCCTGTACTAGGAGGAAGCAGGCAAACAATAGCTCCTTAGTTCTGCTGTCCTCAACACAGGACCCCCCCCCCCCAAGCAATTGAAACCGATCACATTGGTTCTGTGAGGTTAGCCTCTGCAGAATCAGATATGGAGCATGTTAAGGCTGTCTAAATTGCTGGTGGGTAATATCTGGGCCCCTGCATCTCTCTGCCCCAAGTCTCTCTGGTTAAGCAGAGTGTGGTCCCAAAGGCCAATATGTTGCCTGGCCAAATGGCAGTGGTTGTGGGGGTGGGTGAAAGCAGATTCTTCATACCGCTTGCTAAAATCCATGTGGTTTGGAAAGTGTTTTGACTCGGGGGGGGGGGGGGAGGAATTTGACCTGCTCTTGGGTAATGATTTTTTCTGTCTAGCTCAGGTTAAAGCATTTGCCTGCAGCAGGAGACCATTTTATGCTGGGACCCCCTGTGGGAAAGGGTAAGGTCTCAGGAACTGCTGAGAGAATGGGAGAGAGTCTCCTTGATTCTTCTGCAGCTGGGGGAAAGCCACATGCTTCCAGCTGGGAGGGTGGTTGAGACCAACTCCTACACTGCAGGTGGAGGCCACACCACATCAGGAAGGGATGAGGGTGTAATGCCTGCCAGGGAGAGAACTGTTCAGGTCGCAGCTGAACCAGAGACAAACCCGGCTCTAGGGAACAGAGTGAAATGTCCCACAGAAACCACTGAGGTGGGTGAGGATTCCTGTGACTCCTAGAACAGGGAAGCGGAGTGTTTCCAAGTATGGGAGGGGCTGAGACTAGCTCCTTTCCAGCAGAAGGCAACATGCCCTCAGGGCCAGGAGGGGTGTTGTTCATTGATTAAGGAAACTATCCCAGTTGTTAGCTGGCAGAATTCTGCAGCTGAAGGAGGGGGCCCAGAGGAGGAAACTGGGGAAGGAATAGTCGGGGTACAGGAATGTCTCCTCACTAGTCACTTGGGGCAGGATGCCCAGGACACTAGGAGGATGGCTGGGTCAGCATCTCTACACCCAGGCACTCAGCCTGTGACCCAGGTTTTGAGAAGGAACTGTGCAAATTCTCCTCCTGGAGGGGAGCAGTCACACAGCTGACTTCTCAGGGACAGAGAAAGGGGTGGCAGAGGGTACCCCAATCCAGGTCCCAATTTTTCAGGATGCTATTTCTGAGAAGTTTTTGGAAAGTAACTCTGTCTCTTTACATCAAGATGCAGTTCCAACCCCTGTAACAGCAGGGGAGTTGAGACCAGGAAATTGCCAGGTGGTAGTCTGTCCGAATAGAAATGACCCAACTGACAGAGAAGGGGGGTGTTTTCCCCCAGGGTGGTGAGAGACAGGGAGCAGTTCTGGGAAAGCTGCTGGGAAGAGGTGCAGCTGATCAAAGGGTGAGCACACCTAGCCCAGAGAGCACAGCTCACAGCCCTCTAGGGGACAGGGAAGGACTCAGTGCAGGGAGGGGGAAACACAGGGTAACCCCAAAAGGGGAGTTGGATTTCCTATCCATGTACAGTCCTGGAGTTGGGAGACGGCTCCCCAAAGGGCCAGCCAATGTGCAGGATCCCCCTGGACCCTTATCTTGCCAGACCCTATCAAAATGCCAGAAATAGGATGAAATTAAGAGGCCACAAATGTGAATGATTACATGGGAGAGAGTCAAAGGACACCATGGGTAATGAACAAACTAACCTCAAATTACACTAATTGAACACAGGGCATGGTATCAACGATACTTGTAAACACCCATGTTTGATAAAAAAAAAAAATTGGTATTAATGTTAAGATTTGGGGATAAGAATTTCGACACAGAAGTTAAATCTTATGCTAATGCTACTTTTCAGTTAATACCTGTAAACAGGTTTAAACCTTATCACAGCAGAGAAACCATAAAACCCCCCTGGATTGTGTGTGTGAATGGGGAAACTGAGGCACGCAGCCTCATGGCCTTAATGGCTGGATGCTAAGAGACCTATAACAACAAACTGCGTTCGAGATAGTCAGTGACTAACCGTCTTGCAGTAAACTAAGAGGGGAGGTGTGACGCTCTGTACCTCAGGGGAACACCCTACACGCCATGTTCGGCTTTATAAAATGATTGTGTGGTATCCAATGCAAAGTTTGTCATGTTGGGTGTCTCTGGAAGGCTGGTAATGCACTGAGCATGGCTGTTATGGTGATGTTACTGTAATGGCTAGTATCCTCATGGCTTAAAGCAGGCCATGCAAAAACTCTCCAAGAACAGAAAGGCAGTTCACACCATGTCAGGGCATGGATGGGGCCTGCTATGCAAGTGGAGAGCTGCATAAGGAGGTTTTCATCCCCAAGCCCTTTATCAACCCCTAACCAGGGGGTGGGGCTATTCAGGGAGAACAAGGCTTTAAAAAGGCCCCTTCTAAGGCAGTGGTGTTCACCAGTTTGGGTGGGGGTCTGAGCATGTTTTTTGGGGGGGGACTTGGGGCAGCAAAAATGGTAGAGCCAGCTCTGCGGCGGGGCAGGGGGGTGCATGCTCAAAACTTGTGTACTGACAGGGGTGCGCGATCAAAAAAGTTTGGAGACCACTGTCCTAAGGGACAGAGAGAAGCTAGGGAACAGGAGTGGCTAATGTGAGTTTTGCGAGGCAGTTAACCAGGTGAAGGAGCAACTCTGTGAGCCTTGGGGTGAGTTTGTTGTGTGTGGTGTAGTTTGGTTGCTGCTTGACTGAATTATATAGTATGGTCTGTTTGTTTGAGGGGACTTGTGCTGAGCCTAGTGGCCTGCCAGGCAAGTTGAGAGCTTTTTAATGAGGCTTTGGAGGCCAAGCCCTTTAGCACCCATCAACCCGTAGCAGGGTTTGGGGCTACTCAGGGAGAACAAGGCTTTAAAAAGTACGCTGCTAAGGGTTGAGAGATGCTAGGGTACAGGAGCTGCTAACGTGAGTTTTGTGAGGGAGTGCTCCAGGTGAAGGAAGAGCAACTATGTGACCTGTGAGCAGTGTTCTCTCTAATTTCTCACCCATGTGTGGAATGAATTTTATGTGCACCAATATGGAGGTGATAAGACACATGTCATATCAGTGCACATAACAAAATTCATGTGGTGGGGGTAGGGACAAGGGGTTTGGAGAGGGGGAGGGGGCTCAGGGCTGGGGATGAGGGGTTTGAGGGTGCAGGGGGGGGCTACGGCAGTACCTGGGCAGCGGGGGGGAGAAACACCTCTCCACATCACAGCAGCTCTCAGGCTGAGGTGCAGGATATGCGCCTAGCCTCCGCAGATCCAGGCCATGGCCTGGGCAGCCCTGTGGCCCGTGTTCCCTGAGTGCCTGTGCGGCCCTAAATGGGCTGCTCCGTGGCCATGCAGCTGCGCAGCTTACAGAAAACATAGCCCGTGGGTGGTGTGTGT
Organism: Chrysemys picta bellii; assembly: GCF_011386835.1. NCBI lineage: Eukaryota > Metazoa > Chordata > Testudines > Emydidae > Chrysemys > Chrysemys picta. The sequence goes on along the minus strand of NC_088805.1, from coordinate 11,097,164 downwards.
GTTGTGGTGTGCTTACTCCTTGACTGAAGTATATAGTGCGCTCCGTTTGTTTGAGGGACCGTGTGCTGAGCCTCGCGGCCTGCTATGCAAGGCTGAGAGCATGTTGAGGAGGCTTTCATCCTCAAGCCTTAACCAGGGGTTGGAGCTAATCATGGAGAACAAGGCTTTAAAAAGCCAGCTCTTAAGTGACCAGAGGAGCTAGCAAACAGGAGAGTTTTGCGAGGGAGTTCTCCAGGTGAAGTAGGAGCGAATACGGCACCCGTTGGGTAAGTTTATTGTCTTTAGCATAGGTGCTGACTTTTTTTTTTTTTTTGCTGGTGGGTGCTTTCGAAGAGGGGTGTGTTTGGGGATGGGGGTGGATGAAGGGGGCACTGCCTTTGCCAGGTTTGGGGGGAGTAGGGGCGGCTCTATGCATTTTGCCACCCCGAAGCACGGAGGGCAGGCTGCTTTCGGCGGCAGGCCTGAGGGAGGTCCACGGTCCTGTGGCTCCGGCGTACCTGCCACCGAAACCGCAGGACCGGCAGACCTCCCACAGGCAAGCCGCGGAAGGCAGCCTGCCTGCTGCCCTTGCGGTGACCAGCAGGCCGCCCCCGCCCGCAGCTTGCTGCCCTAGGCATGTGCTTTGTGTGCTGGTTCCTGGAGCCGCCCCTGGGAGGAAGGCAATTGTCAGCATTTATAGGGCACCCTTCTTTCATATTCTAATTACTGAATGTGTTGATCATTGTTATCTTTGCTATTTTAAGAGTTAAATTGTTTTGAACGACAATTACATTATTATGAATGGCAGTATAATAAAATCATTGTAATTACTTAAAAGCTGTCTTCACTAACATCCCAGTTTAAAGATATTCTATATCACTAGCTTTCTCGATGAAACTGTCAGCAATCTTCTTTACATCCAGGTCCCTTGGTATTGTTTTGATGCATGTTAAGGTCAGCTACGTTATTCCGTTGTCTGTCCAATTGATGACTGGAGATAATTTTTAAGTCTTCGGAAGCTGAAGAATGAATTCAGGATGATACAGGCATAGCGAGAAGGCTTCTTACACATTTGCAGTAGGCTGGAAACATAGTGCTTTTCGAGTACTGCAAATGACTCCAAGATCTTTCTTGATGGCTAACAGCTAAATTTAGGCACCATCGTTTTGTGTGTGTGTGTGTGTGTGTGTGTGTGTATATATATATATTATAGTTGGGATTATATTTTGCCATGTGCATTACAGTGGAGTCACATTTTATGCGGGGGTTAGGTTCTAAAGTCAGCGCGTAAGGCGAAAATCGTGTATAGTCAAAATTACCCTTAAATCCCCCATAAAGTACAGTATACTGTACAGGGTTGTGTATACACCCCAGTACAGTAATATGTATACAGTAATGTACAGTATATGAGTACATATGCAAAATAAGTTTACAGTACTGTCTTTTTAATTACAGGGGGTCATCAGGGCTAGATGCCGAGCCAGGAAACGGAGGTGACTGAGAACTTGGGTGACGGAGAGCGAGTTGTAGACGAAGTGGTTGGCTCTGGTTCAGCTTGAGAAGTTGATTGCGTAGGCTCATCTGCTGCTGGCTGTTTTTCCTTGAAAAACATGGTGATCGGCAACGGTCGCTGTTGTCTCTTGAGCTGCTCAAACATTTCTTGATACGGTCTCAAATGGTCCGTAATACGTGATTTTTGAAGCTTCGTTCCATAGAGGGATCGTATTCAGAAATTAAATCATTCAAGGGTTTTGCTGCTTGGAACTCTTCAGGAAATTTGTGAAGATTCCAACTTGCTGGCTCTTCCTGTTAGTCGTCGTCATAGTCTTCTGTAGACGATTTTATCAGTTCCTCTGACTAACAAACAGTCAATAAAAACAACAAGGAGTCTGGTGGCACCCTAAGGACTAACAGTTTTATTTGGGCATAAGCTTTCCTGGGTAAAAACCTCACTTCTTCAGAAGAGTTAATGCTTCTCTATGGCTCTCAATTAATTCTTCAATTTCTTCCTCAAGGATGTCAACGAAGCCATCAGCACCCACTTGCCTGGTCACCTGAACAATGCGTTTCACTTCTTTGTCAATGGTCGAGAAACCCTTAAAATCATTCACACATTCTTTCCATAGGTTTCGCCAACATGCTTTGACTGTTTCAGGCTTGATTGCATCCATTGCCTGTTTAATATAAGTGTTGCAATCAGCAATGTTGAAGGACTTCCAACACTCCATCACATTAAGATTGGGATCAGCATCCATAGTGCTATGTATCCATGATAACGTAAGCCTCCTGTACGTGGCCTTGAAACAGGGAATCACGCCTTGGTTGAGAGGTTGGAGGATAGAGGTGGTATTGGCCTGGGGGGGAGGAAGACGACTTCAACGTCATTACGTGCAAACCGGAGTGCCGCAGGGTGGCCAGGAGCATTGTCTACAATCAGTAACACTTTAAAGTCAAGTCCTTTCTCTTCGAGGTACCGTTTGACTTCTGGAATGAAACACTTGTGGAACCAATCCAGAAATAATACTGCCGTCACCCAAGCCTTTTTATTTGATTGCCAGAACACAAGCAGGAGATTTTTGTTCTTGCCTTTTAGGGCACGGGGATTTGCACCCGTGTAGAGCAAGCCCGGCTTTATTAAATGCCCAGCCGCATTGCCACAAAACAACACAGTCGCATGGTCTTTAGCTGCTTTGAAGCCAGGGGCTTGTCTTTCTGATTTCGAAATGTAAGTGCGGTTGGGCATTTTTTTCCAGAAGAGCCCAGTCTCGTCAGCATTAAAAACTTGTTCCGGAAGACAGCCCTTTTCTTCTTCTATGATTTTCTTTAATCGTTCGGGATAGGCTTTTGCTGCCTCTTCATTGGCAGATGCAGCTTCACCAGTAGTCTGCACATTTTTGAGGTTGAAGCGGTTCCTAAAACTGTTAAGCCAACCTTGGCTGGCTTTGAATTCCTTCTCCTCAGAAGGCTGTCCCTCTCCGGCAGGAGGTTTGAACAGCGCGTAGAAGCTAAGAGCCTTTTCTCGCAACGTGTTGCCATCAATAGGCACACGTTTAAGATTCAGGTCTTCCAGTCATAAGTTTTATACCTATTCAGTCTTCACTAAAGTCTTATCACGCACCTGGCTCATCACCTTAGCCGTTATTGGAGCACTTGATGCCACTGCTTGACGAATTTCTCTCTCGAATCTTGATGGCACGGATGCTAGATTCGTTGCGGCCATATTTACACGCCGCGTTGGAGACCGACATACCGTCTCTCAAGAAGTCCAACACAGCCAGTTTTTCCTTCAGCATTGAAACAGATTGCGGTTTCTTCGGTTGAGCACCAGATGAAGTAGTTGGCTTGCATTTAGGGGCCACATTGTACAAAAAATAAGTATCTTTAAACACTAGACTCGCACTCTGTGCAGCGAGCCGCTCACCCTATGAGAGGCACGCCGGAACTGAGACCGATTGAGGAACAGCAGATTCACGTCTCCCACCTCACGCTCACTCCGGGGCATAAAAGCTCATTGGGTGGAATCGCCTGCACTATTTACAGGTATCTTGTTCGTTTTTTTGCCGAGCGCGTATAGTTGAATTCACTTAAGTTAAATGCTCATATGATGTAACTCGCCTGTACTTGGCATTTAACATTGAATTTCATCTGCCATTTTGTTGCCAGGTCACCCAGTTTTGTGAGATCCTTTTGTAGCTCTTTGCAGTCTGCTTGGGACTTACAAAACTACTTAAGATAGTTCTCATCTGCAAATTTTGCCACCTCACTGTTTACCCCTTTTTGCAGATCACTTATGAATAGGTTGGCTAGGACTGGTCCCAGTACAAGCCCCTCAGGGACACCACTATTTACTTCTCTCCATTCTGAAAATGGACCATTTATTCCTATCTTTTACTTGAGTGCCTGGTAATGCTTTCATGATCTAGTGATCATTAATTTAATAACAAGCCTTTTTGTTATCTTAATCCCCCTGTCTCTGTTTACAAACAAACTCCCTGCCCAAAGGGCAGAAGTGGTTAGCAGCACAGAATTCATAGACTAGAATAATCGACTATCTGGGTTGGAAGGGACCTCAGGAGGTCATCTAGTCCCACCCCCTGCTCAAACTCATCACATTCCACACTCAAGCTCTGGCTCCTGGGTCCTGAGCACCCAGGGAGTCAGCACCTATGGGCTGTAGCTTGTGTCTGGTGTGTGCTTGCTGCTTGACTGAAGTATACAGTGTGGTCTGTTCCTTTGAGGGACCCTGTGCTGCGCCTAAAGGCCTGCTAGAAAAGCTGAGAGCTTCTTAAGGTGGCTGTGATGGCCAAGCCCTTTAGCACCTAATCAACCCCTAACCAGGGGGTGGGGCTCCTCAGGGAGAACAAGACTTTACAAAGCCTGCTCCTCAGCAACCAGAGGAGCTAGAGAACAGGAGCAGCTAACCCAGGGGTTTCAAACATGCGGCCCGCGGGGTTATTATCTCCGGCCCGTGAGCCCCTTGCAGCCACCGCGCCCTACCCTGGTGCACGTCTGGGCTAGAACGTGGGGGTGGGGGCAGAGCGGCTGTGTGTTGCTGTTGGTTGAGGCAGCGCCCCCAGCAGCTCCCATTGGCCGAGAATACAGTGCCTCCAGAAATGGTGCACCTCCCCTCGGAGAGCATTGTGGTTATAACAAATAGAGAAACTAATTTCTCTAGCAAGGTTGATTTGTTGTATAGTTTCTTTCAATCGGAGCCTTAAATAACCTTAAATAATTTCTCTAGCGTATTCTCTAGCTCCTCTGGTTTCTTAGGAGGGGGCATTTTAAAGCTTTATTCTCCCTGCATAGCCCCACCCCCTGGTTCAAAGGTGATGGGTGCTAAAGGGATCAAAGTTTCCTTAAGAAGCTCTCAAGCGCTAGGCTCGGCATACAGTCCCTCAAACAAACAGACCACACGGTATATACTTCAGTCTAGCAGCAAGTACACCACAAACACACACTGCAGCCACTCAGCCCAGGGGTCACGCAGTTGCTCCTCTTTCACCTGGAGAACCCCCTTGCAAAATTCTCCTGTTCTCTAGCGCTTCTGGTCACTTAGGAGTGGGCTTTTTAAAGGCTGCTAGGCTCAGCACATGGTCCCTCAAACAGACCATGCTATCAGGGGTGGCAGGCCACCCCCCCCAATCTCTGTCCCCCACCTGCCTAAGGCTCTGGGAGGGAGTTTGAGTTGGGGGAGGTGGTCTGGGGTGCAGGCCCTGGGACAAACCCACCCTGCCCAGGGGCCATAGGGAGATGCTGGCAGCCACGTGGAGCAAGCAGGCAGGAAGCCGCTCAGCTCTGCTGCGCTGCCTGTGGTCAGTGGGTGGGGGCCTAACAGTGAGGTCGTGTATAGCGTCCCCCTTGGCTGGCGATAGCTGGAAGGCCGCCGTCTTTTGTTTACGGTCCAGCACGCTCAGTCGTATAGTGGTTTTCTTCATTTTCTTAAGTGTTCGTGGGTTTTCTTCTTTTGATCTGTATAGGTACAATTGTGTACTTTAGTGCACACGCTGCTTTGCGCTTCATGCGCTATCCATGCTTCAGATGACTGAGTTTGCAGGTGATCGTCTTATGGACGTGGGTCGAGCGGATCTTGTTTTGGCTTCCCTCCATCAGTTTCAGAAAACTTCACAGTAAATATCACAGAGTCCTGATGAAAGGATAAATAGAGGGTTTTGAGAGAAGCGAAGGAAGATCTATCGATCTATCAATCAGTCAAAATATTCTGAGAATTTGGTGAGCAAGTGATTTCAAACTATGTGCATCTATGATTTGTAGGCTATTAAAGCCTAGAATAGTTATTATTTTTTCTTGAATATAGGGTAGATTTTTCTCACTCTCTCAATGCCTGCCAAACGATTACCATTATCTCTCTTTCACTTATATAGCTTGTCACTTTACGCTACAGGAAATAGTAACAGACTCCTAAAGACACAAAATATAGCCCCAGGAAAGGAAGGCATTTGGTACAACGACTCCTGGGAGGGGGGAAAAAAAAAACACAGATCCTGGTTGCCTGGCGCTAACTGCTGTGGCAAAGGTACCACTCAACAAGGCAGACAGCTCCATAAGGCAGCTGGCAAAGAAGAGGATGTACCTCCCTGGAGGGCCAGTAACGAGCTGGTGTACGTCTCGCATAGGCAGGGGGTGATCTGTCTGACGCTGCGGCGATCACTTGCGCCTTCCATCTTTCGACGTGCCTGGGTGCTATGGTGAGGAACTTTGGGGCGAGTGCTGTGCGTGACATCAGGAAGCGAATCGCCGTGGCCCCTTCCAGCCAAGATGTCGCCAGGTACCCAGGGGAGCCATATTCGGAAGAGACGACAGCATCATCACTCTGAGAGCGAGAACTATGCTGGAGAGGACCCTGGAGGATACCATCCGTGGGCAGTACATGGAAAACCTGAGATGGAAGATGATGTTTTTCATCAAAGCAGAGTAGTAACTTTGGGGAACCAAGTTGCTTCTATTTGGAATAGCGTCTCCGTGGGGGAGTTACGCTGGAATAGGCACTATGCTTATAGCTATGATGCCAGTCAGACGAGCCCCTCGACTGCACGTCCTGTGGGTCCCAACAGCCTGCTCTGCTCGGTCTGCAGAGCAGGACTTCACTTTCCTCTCTCTAGGGTTGGCTGTGGAGCTGTGGTGCCACCTGCTGGTTCCGATTTCAAAGCTTGGTGGAAAAAATAAATAACTGCAAGGGCGGGAGAAGCAACTCTCTCGCTGAGTGCCTGACAGGGGTAAATCGATCCCCACAAAAAAAGTTTAATAGCAGAGTACTGAGCAGCACTTCAGCGGTAAAGCCTGCCACAAACACTAGACAACGTACACTCCATCACAAAGCTCCTGTGAATGAGCTTAATCTTCACTCTGCAAGCACCCACCCCCATTAAGTGGCCTATCCCAAGCCACATCCTAAAAATGAGAAGTAAAGTATAATGATTTAGAATTTACTGTAGGTTTGGGGGGGGGGGTAGGAAACAGGATGGGGACCTCTGGGAGCAGAAGGACACCTCGTGCCTTCACATGATCTCACAAATTAAGATCCATGCAACATATGCTGGGTGGGGAGAAGAATATAACCAAGTCTATCTAATTCAAACTGTTGTTTAATACAAGTAGTATCACTTCATCAGATGCCTGGAGTGAAAAAGACAGCACATGAAAAGATGGGAGTTGCCTTACCAAGTTGGGGGTCAGTGCTAACGACGCAAAGGGGTGAGTATCAACAGAGGGAAAACTACTTTTTGAAGTGACCCAGCCACTCCCAGTCTTCATTCAAGCCTAATGTGATGGTGTCAAGTTTGCAAATTAATTCCAATTCTGCAGTTTGTCATTGAAGTCTTTTTTTTATGAGGGGTATTTTTGTTGAAGAATGGCCACTTTGAAGTCTGTTTGAATGTCCAGGGAGATTGAAGTGCTCTCCTACTGGTTTTTGAATGATACAATTCTTGATGTCTGATTTGTGTCCATTTATTCCTTTGCGTAGAGACTGTCCGGTTTGGCCAGTGTACATGGCAGAGGGGCATTGAAATCAAGTTTACACAAGTTAAGAAGGAAGGTACTAGACATCTGGGGTCAGGCTTGAGTTCTGAGCGATTACAGGCATCGGTTACAAGGTTCACAAGATGCATACAACTGTCAGTGAATAAGTGACCTCTGGTATGCCACTCCTAGAATATATTTATAGTCTAAGGGTACGTCTATACTTACCTCTGGGTTCGGCGGTAAGCAATCGATCTTCTGGGATCGATTTATCGCGTCTTGTCTAGACGCGATAAATCGATCCCGGAAGTGCTCGCCGTCGACACCTGTACTCCTGCTCCGTGAGAGGAGTATGCGGAGTCGACGGGGGAGCCTGCCTGCCACGTGTGGACCCGCGGTAAGTACCTTGTAGTTCGAACTAAGGTACTTCGACTTCAGCTATCTTAGTTAGAAGCGGGGGGTTAGTGTGGACCAGCCCTAAATCAGTATTGGTGTAACAAATTCAACAGATTCTATTTTTCCACCACAATAGTCTCCCCGAGGGGAGGTGCACCGTTCCTGGAGGTACTGCAATACCAGGTCGATGCGTGGAGTGGATGGAGCAAGCTCCTATTCAATCTCCCTGTTCCAAAAATCCATTTAATATATAGTCCTCAGATAGAGGGCGTATCAGATACTAAACTGAAAAGAACAGATTTAAAAGTTTATTAGATAATGATTAAAAATAGATGATACATAGAGTTTGAGAAGTCAGTTATTGGTCATTGGGGGTAACATACAGAGTATCGGAGGATGCTAGTATTTTGGTGTTGGGCAGCACACATAATATATACAGTCTGTAATGTTCCCAATGGGGGCGTAAACAGTGGGCGAGATCAAGATGCAGTCGACAAGCGGTGAGGGTCCATCATTCATACAGAAAGTACAGAGAGTCATGGGTATAATTAAGCGGGCTGGGTAATGGGGATGGGGTGACCCTCACGTGGTGGGGTTCAGTTAGGTTCGGTGTGTTCAGGGCTCAGGGGATGAGGTCCATCAGGGGGAGTTTATAGGTCTCTTCCCCCTTGCGGGTGCACAAGGTCTCCCCGGCTCACTCCCGGTATTGGCAGTGGCCGGTGATGTGCTCTGTGTAGATGTCCCGAGACCAACAAATAGTGTCCGAGAATATTAGGCGTCTCATGAGCTGCGCGTAATGACGGCCTACCCCACAGGTCCTCAGCATGCGTTCGTTACATGGGTCCCAGGCACCCAGGGCCCCAACGAGCAGAGCGTCGGTGTGCACCTCGTAGCCCTTTGTCCGCAGGGCGTCATACAGGGGGGCGTACTTTTCAAGCTTGCGGGCTCGGGCTTCACGGAAGGCTGGGGTCCTGTTCTTAAATGGAATCATTACGTCGACCAGGATGATCTTTTTTTCCAACCTCGTCCGTGATGATCATGTCCGGGCACAGTGGGCTGTCGGTGCTGGGGACGGCGGTTGACTGTGACCTCTCCCAGGCGTGGGTCGATGGCCTTAACTAGGCGGTCCTGGACAGCGTTGTGGCGCAGCTGCCGGGCTCTGGCGTGAGGCTTGCAGCTGCATAGGACATGGGGCAGGGTTTCGGCGACGTACCCGCACTTCCTGCGGCGTTTGTCCCAGTTCCCGTGGCGGACGGCTCTGTTGAGGGGGACGCAATTCAGCCGGGCACGGTGTATGAACCGCCAGTCGGCGAACTGGGTGAAGCTGCCCATGCGGAGGAAGTGGTTGCTGGAGTCCCACTTGCTGGTCACCTCGAAGGCCTTACCCTGGTCCGTTTTTTTCTTCAGGGTGTCCACGTAGACCGCATGGACAGCAGCCTTCAGGGATCTCTCCAGCACGTCTCTCTGGTTCCGGGGGTGATGATGGTGTTGTCCTCCATCCCAATCCGCGGCACCGGGACTCCCAGCTCCTGTCGTTCCTTGCGCCATACCCAGCAACATCCCAGACGCTTCCCCAGTTGGCGAGTGGCATTGCGGGCGCGGGACCACAGCAAGGCGATGACGCCCCTGTCCCGGGCGAACTCGCCGTCTACGGAGCCGCTCAGGAAGCTGGCCGCATCCCGGTCGGAGGGAGGTCTGCCCATTTGCTTCCCTATGACGGCGCGCAGGGCGGTCGTCGCGATGTTCCTCACCTTCGCGTCCGGGCACGTCAGGAGACGGAAGGCGTGCATGATGACCGCGATGTCGCACAGGTCTCCCATGCGGGGCACGTTGGCACCACCGTGCCTGTGCGCGATATATACGAGCTCATTACTGGCTCTTTGGGGCAGGGACAGCCATTTCTTGACCAGCTGCCGGATGGTGTTGTCTGCCTCGTTGAGGAGCACCTTTGGCACGGCGGATCCTCTCAGGACGAAGGCGATGCGGGGGATCAGGAAGGTGTTGATGGTGTTGATTTTCTGCCACGGCGCTAGCAGGGATGTGTCGATCTTGGCGGCATCCTGCAGGATCTCACGCATGGTGCCCTCGGGAGTCTGCCGGACGCGGAAGCCTGTCGGCGTGCCGAGGTGCTGGTACGCCTGCCCCTCCGCCAGGGGAAAGACGGACTCGCCCTGGTTGAGGAACTCCATCGTCAGTATCGAGTCCCCCTTGCTCCCGTCAATGTGGAGGGACGCGCACTTCTTGGCATTGAAGCGGAGTCCCGTCCAGTCTGCGGCTCTCCCGATGGTGTCGAGCATGCCCTGGAGCCTCTCTGGGTCATCCGCGATCAGGACCAGGTCGTCCACGTAGGCCAAGACGCTCACCCTCTCGCCATGCAGGTTGAAGCCGTCGGCGCCATCGGAGATCGCCCGCAGGAGCGGCTCCATGGCGAGGTTGAAGACGATCGGACTGAGGGGGCAACCCTGCTTCACGCCGCTGCGGATCGGTATCTCGGCGGTCTCCCCTTCTACCAGGCAGACGCTGGTGCTGCAGCCCTCGTATAGTTCCCGGATCAGGTGAAGAAAGGTCTCTCGCATCCCAAACTCCTGGAGTGTGTCAAAGATATGGTGGTGGGGGATGGACCCGAAGGTGTTGGCCAGGTCGAGCCACGCTACCGTGCAGTGCTTCTGCGTTCTCCTGGTCGTCTGGGTGACGGTCTGGAGCAGGAAGTTGTGCTCGTAGCACCCCTCTGACGGCATGAAGCCCTTCTGGGCGGGGCTGATGGCTCCCCCGGTCGTCGCCCACTCCGTGATCCTGGCTGCCAGGCAGCTGGCGTACAGTTGGTACATGGTGGAGCAGAGGGAGATGGGTCTCCAGTTGCTGGGGTCGTCTCGCTCGCCCTTCTTGTGGATCAGGACGGTCATGGCCTTCTTCCAGGAGGTGGGAGATCGGCCGAATCGCTTGCACAAGTTGAAGATACTGGAGAGCACGAGGCAGCCGGGGCTTCGCTTCTTTAGGAGGCTGTAGGGGATGCTGTCTTTTCCAGGTGCGGTGTTTTTGGTTTTGGAGAGCCTGGCCGTCACCTCTTTAGGGGTGAAGTCTGCCTCCAGATCATCTGCATCGGTAAGGCGGGGCAGGGGGCGGGGGCACTGCACTGCACGTCGTTCCTGGGCACGCCGCCGAACACTCCGAGGAAGTAGTTGTGGAGTCGCTTGGGCGGGATCGTGCAGTAGGACGGGGGCCCGTCGAGGACCTCTCTCACGGCCTTGAGGCGGTTCGTCCGGTACAGCTTCTGGATCCTTGAAGCCGTTGCCGGGTCGTAGCAGCAGCTGGCATTCCTCCTTCCAACTCCCCTAGTGTTGGTGTCGCGGTGCGGGACGGGCCGCCTGGGGGCAGGCCGGATGGTCTCCTGGTTCTCTGTCCTCCTGAAGGCACTCTCTGTGGACAGCTCGCGGGTGAGTCTGTCGATGAGCGGGTCAAATTCTGTGAAGGAGGTTACCGCTTGGAGCTCCTCGATCCAGGCGGCCTGCCAAGGTGTGGCTGGCCTAGCCGTCGGCCTCTGATCCTCGGGCTCCTCGGTGGCCGTGGGCAGTGAGTTTGTCGCGTGGTCGATGGGTTGTCTCGCTTGTGGTTCAGGGGACTTTTCGGTTGGTTTCTGGGGCATAGTCGCCCGTGGGGTAATTTGGTTGTTGGTGGAATCTGGATCTGGTCAATGAGTGCGGGGGTGATGCTAGGTCTTCCGTGTGTGGCTGTTGTCTGGGGGGTTGCTGTGGAAGCGTGCGACCTTCTGGCGGCAGGGATCGGTCTGGTGTCTTTTGAGGTCGTACTGGCCCGTCTGACGATGGGGGTCTGGTGTTGCAGTCTGGTTGTGGCGTTGACTCCTCTGACAGTGGAAGTTTGCAGAGCGATCTGGGGGGTGGACCCCGTACCCTCGGCGGGGTGGGGTTCGCCATGCAGGCTGAGGAGTCGCGTTGGCTCTTCCTGTGGTTGGTGCTCGTAGGGTGGCCTGAGGGCCGGCGTCGGTTCCTCTGGAGGCAGGATTTCGGGCGGCCACGCGTGGCGGGGCGATGACCCTTCTTGGGATGGGGTTGCGCTGGTTGGGCGTCAGGAGGACACAGACGTCTCAGCTCAGAGAGCTTCCGGGCGACCTGGGAGGATGTGACAGGTCTCCTGATGGCAGGGGCTCGGTCTACGTTTCCCGCTGCGGGAGGCGTCGTCTCGATGGTGGGGCCCTGGTCCACCAGTTCGGGGACTGGAGTGGGGTTTAGGGTAGCGGCTGGAGGGGGTGCCCTGTTTCCTTGCGGCGCAGGAGCAGCGGGCCGGGGCACAGGAGGGCAGGAGGCGGGAATCAGAGTTGTTGCTGCTGTGCGGGCTTACTTGCAGCTGGCCTGGTGCGCCTTACATCTCTTCTGGGACTCGAAGGGCAGGCTGCAGAGGGCACAGCTGAAGGCGGTGGATTTGTTGTAGCACCTCTTCAGGTGCCTGGTGACCCCTCCGAGGAGCGGCAAACAGCAGAGGCTAACAGCGGGAGTTTGCCTGGGAGTTCGCCTAGGGAGAGCTCACTGAGGCTTTCATCTGTAGGTTTCTTCGAGTAGTTCCTGCAACAGGTGAGGAAGTTCTTAAGAGGATGGTGATATGGAAGGTGAGCGATCAGCTGTTGTAACCTGCACAGGTTGTGCCATGTTTGTCTTTCTTCCACAGGACAGAAGCGACTTTGTCTGTACAAAGTGCAAGCTGGTCTCCATATTGGAAGAGAAGGTTCGAGGGCTGGAGAAACGAGTATCTACAGGTACCAATGCGGAGAGTGGACTAGATGACCCATCTGAGGGAAGGGAGCAGAAGGAGACTCCACCGATTGGAAGGCAAAAGATGCACTGTCCTAGGGATGGGGGTTCCACAACCACCACTCCTAAGAGTGCCCCTGCTGCCCCGACCGGGAAAACTGAGAGGTCTGCTGCTTGCCAGGAGCTAGGATACACGATGTGACGGAGAGACTGCCGAGACTCATCAAGCCCTCGGATCGCTACCCCTTCCTGCTTCTCCACGTGGGCACCAATGATACTGCCAAGAATGACCTTGAGCGGATCACTGCAGACTACGTTGCCCTGGGAAGAAGGATAAAGGAGTTTGAGGCGCAAGTGGTGTTCTCGTTCATCCTCCCTGTGCAAGGAAAAGACAGGGGTAGAGACCGTCGAATCGTGGAAGTCAATGAATGGCTACGCAGGTGGTGTCGAAGAGAAGGCTTTGGATTCCTCGACCATGGGATGGTGTTCCAAGAAGGAGGAGTGCTAGGCAGAGACGGGCTCCACCTAACGAAGAGAGGGAAGAGCATCTTTGCCAGCAGGCTGGCTAACCTAGTGAGGAGGGCTTTAAACTAGGTTCACCGGGGGAAGGAGACCAAAGCCCTGAGGTAAGTGGGGAAATGGGATCCTGGGAGGAAGCACAAGCAGGAGAGCGCAAGAGGGGAGGACTCCTGGCTTATGCTGAGAAAGAGGGATGATCGATGAGTTACCTTAAGTGCCTATACACAAATGCAAGAAGCCTGGGAAACAAGCAGGGAGAACTGGAAGTCCTGGCACAGTCAGGCAACTATGATGTGATTGGAATAACAGAGACTTGGTGGGATAACTCACATGACTGGAGTACTGTCATGGATGGATATAAACTGTTCAGGAAGGACAGGCAGGGCAGAAAAGGTGGGGGAGTTGCGTTGTATGTAAGAGAGCAGTATGACTGCTCAGAGCTCCGGTATGAAACTGCAGAAAAACCTGAGTTTCTGGATAAAGTTGAGAAGTGTGAGCAACAAGGGTGATGTCGTGGTTGGAGTCTGCTATAGGCCACCAGACCAGGGGGATGAGGTGGACGAGGCTTTCTTCCGGCAACTAGCAGAAGTTGCTAGATCGCAGGCCCTGGTTCTCATGGGAGACTTTAATCACCCTCATATCTGCTGGGAGAGCAATACAGCGGTGCACAGACAATCCAGGAAGTTTTTGGAACGTGTAGGGGACAATTTCCTGGTGCAAGTGCTGGGGGAACCAACTAGGGGCAGAGCTTTTCTTGACCTGCTGCTCACAAACAGGGAAGAATTAGTAGGGGAAGCAAAAGTGGATGGGAACCTGGGAGGCAGTGACCATGAGATGGTCGAGTTCAGGATCCTTACACAAGGAAGAAAGGAGAGCAGCAGAATACGGACCCTGGACTTCAGAAAAGCAGACTTTGACTCCCTCAGGGAACAGATGGGCAGGATCCCCTGGGAGAATAACATGAAGGGCAAAGGGGTCCAGGAGAGCTGGCTGTATTTTAAAGAATCCTTATTGCGGTTGCAGGAACAAACCATCCCGATGTGTAGAAAGAATAGTAAATATGGCAGGCGACCAGCTTGGCTAAACAGTGAAATCCTTGTTGATCTTAAGCGAAAAAAGAAGCTTACAAGAAGTGGAAGATTGGACAAATGACCAGGGAGGAGTATAAAAATATTGCTCAGGCATGCAGGAGTGAAATCAGGAAGGCCAAATCACACTTGGAGTTGCAGTTAGCAAGAGATGTTAAGAGTAACAAGAAGGGTTTCTTCAGGTATGTTAGCAAGAAGAAGAAAATCAAGGAAAGTGTGGGCCCCTTACTGAATGAGGGAGGCAACTTAGTGACCGAGGATGTGGAAAAAGCTAATGTACTCAATGATTTTTTTTTTTTGCCTCTGTCTTCACGAACAAGGTCAGTTCCCAGACTGCTGCACTGGGCAGCACAGTATGGGGAGAAGGTGACCAGCCCTCTGTGGAGAAAGAAGTGGTTCGGGACTATTTAGAAAAACTGGACGTGCACAAGTCCATGGGGCCGGATGCGCTGCATCCGAGGGTGCTAAAGGAGTTGGCGGGTGAGATTGCAGAGCCATTAGCCATTATTTTTGAAAACTCATGGCGATCGGGGGAGGTCCCAGATGACTGGAAAAAGGCTAATGTAGTGCCCATCTTTAAAAAAGGGAAGAAGGAGGATCCGGGGAGCTACAGGCCAGTCAGCCTCACCTCAGTCCCTGGAAAAATCATGGAGCAGGTCCTCAAGGAATCAATTATGAAACATTTAGAGGAGAGGAAAGTGATCAGGAACAATCAGCATGGATTCACGAAGGGGAAGTCGTGCCTGACTAACCTAATTGCCTTCTATGAGGAGATAACTGGCTCTGTGGATGAGGGGAAAGCAGTGGATGTGTTATTCCTTGACTTTAGCAAAGCTTTTGATACGGTCTCCCACAGTATTCTTGCCGCCAAGTTAAAGAAGTATGGGCTGGATGAATGGACTGTAAGGTGGATAGAAAGCTGGCTAGATCGTCGGGCTCAACGGGTAGTGATCAACGGCTCCATGTCTAGTTGGCAGCCGGTTTCAAGCGGAGTGCCCCAAGGGTCGGTCCTGGGGCCGGTTTTGTTTAATATCTTTATTAATGATCTGGAGGATGGTGTGGACTGCACTCTCAGCAAGTTTGCAGATGACACTAAACTAGGAGGCGTGGTAGATACACTAGAGGGTAGGGATCGGATACAGAGGACCTAGACAAATTAGAGGATTGGGCCAAAAAAAACCTGATGAGGTTCAACAAGGACAAGTGCAGAGTCCTGCACTTAGGACGGAAGAATCGCATGCACTGCTACAGACTAGGGACCGAATGGCTAGGTAGCAGTTCTGCAGAAAAGGACCTAGGGGTCACAGTGGACGAGAAGCTGGATATGAGTCAACAGTGTGCTCTTGTTGCCAAGAAGGCTAACGGCATTTTGGGCTGTATAAGTAGGGGCATTGCCAGCAGGTCGAGGAATGTGATCGTTCCCCTTTATTCGACATTGGTGAGGCCTCATCTGGAGTACTGTGTCCAGTTTTGGGCCCCACACTACAAGAAGGATGTGGAAAAATTGGAAAGAGTCCAACGGAGGGCAACAAAAATGATTAGGGGTCTGGAGCACATGACTTATGAGGAGAGGCTGAGGGAACTGGGATTGTTTAGTCTCCAGAAGAGAAGAATGAGGGGGGATTTGATAGCAGCCTTCAACTACCTGAAGGGGGGTTCCAAAGAGGATGGAGCTCGGCTGTTCTCAGTGGTGGCAGATGACAGAACAAGGAGCAATGGTCTCAAGTTGCAGTGGGGGAGGTCCAGGTTGGATATTAGGAAAAACTATTTCACTAGGAGGGTGGTGAAACACTGGAATGTGTTACCTAGGGAGGTGGTGGAGTCTCCTTCCTTGGAGGTTTTTAAGGCCCGGCTTGACAAAGCCCTGGGTGGGATGATTTAGTTGGGAATTGGTCCTGCTTTGAGCAGGGGGTTGGACTAGATGACCTCTTGAGGTCCCTTCCAACCCTGATATTCTATGGAAACGTCGGGGCGGCAAGCAGATGGGGCAGATGAGCGCACCAGCGGCAAGTGGGTATTTCAGGTAGATGTTATCGTCAGTCCCCTGTGGAGCGGGGGTCCCAGTGGTAGTAGAGGTTTCTCCAGTGAGGGTGTCCCGCTGGAGGTCGGGGGGGTCGTGTCTCAGCGGCGGGGACTGCTGGAGAGCAGGGGGTGTGCCTAGTCCCTGCTGGAGGACAGGGGAGCCGTCTTGTGACGGCTGGAGCTGCTGGGAGCAGGGGGCGTGTCCGGGGACCTTAGGAGAACAGGGGAGATGTCTCATGGCGGCTGGGGCGTAGGGCAGAGTTCCCTTGGCAGCTGGGAGGCATCGGGGGACCTTTCAGTAGTTGCAGCTGCTGTGGGGCAATGGGTGGGTCCCTCGTCAGCAGGAGCGTGGAGGGGGTCCCCGGCGGTTGCTGAAGCAGGGGAGTGATTGGGGGGTCCCCCGGTGGCTGGAGCGGCTGGTGGGCAGCGGGGGAGTCACTCAGCAGCTGCAGTGTCAGGTGAGGGGCGGGCAGGTCTCTCAGGTTTTGTAGCAGCCAGCGGGTTGGGTCGCATCAGGGAGCTCCTTGGGCACCGTGAGCGGTGGTGGCTGGAGCGCGGGGTGAGACGTCCCCGGTGGCTCGGGCAGCAGTGGCTGGGGCAGGTGGTGGGGATCCCCTGGCTGCATAGGCGTCAGCAGCGCAGAGCAGGAGATCCCCGGTGGCCAAGGCAGCCGCGACTGGGGCACATGGTGGGGCTCCCTGGGCTGCGGCAGCTGGGGAGCGGAGCAGGAGTTCCCTGGCGGCCGGAGCAACGGTGGCTGCGGCGTGCCACGGGGATCGGTAGTGGCAGCCAGGGGGCGGGGCAGGCATCCCCCGGTGGTGTGGGGGGGCTGTGGGAGAGCCCCCTTGTGTGGGTAGGTGCTGAGGCTCAGTGGGGCACTTACCTGGACTCAGGAGTAGCAGTTGAGCGACGGCTGGTCTCCCAGGCGGCTGGGACCCGAGGGGGCAGTCCCCCGGCGCGGGGAGCAGCCCCCCGGCGCGGGGAGCAGCAGCTGGGCGGCAGCAGGGTTTTCCGGCGTTAGGGGCGCAGGGGGGCAGTCTCTCAGCTACTGCAGCTGCAGGCTATCGGTCCGCGATGCTCCTGTGGTAGGCGCGGGGTGGGGCAGGCTCCCTGCTGCTGGTCATCGGCGCGAGGCTTCCCTGGCCGCAGGAGCGCAGCAGGGCAGACTCCCGGTGGCTGCAGCCGCTGGTGGTCGGCAGGAGAATGGCGGGGCGCCCCCTCTGCGGCTGGAGAGCGGGGTGGATGTTCCTCCTCTCCGTGATGTCCCGGTATGTGGGAGCTTTCTGTGGCAGCATCCCAAGGTGGGGTTCTTCCCACCCTTGCTCTTTCCTCTGCAGCTGCTGGTCCGCCGTGGCTCTGAGACCCCGAGGGTCTTTTTCGGGCAGCGGTCTGAGGAGCACTCAGGGAAGAACTGGGTGGCAACGGCTGGGAGCCTGTGACGTGCTGGGGCAGTGGCCAGCGTTTTGGGCTGTGTTTTAGGGGCAGCGGGATGCATCCCATTAGCTCTTTTTTAGAGCAGCAGATATATTGCATCAGTGTAGCAGTTTATCAAATAAAAAAAAAAATGACGAAACTGATAAGAACAGATTTAAACGTTTATTAGATAATGATTAAAAATAGATGATACATAGTTTGAAAAGTCAGTTATTGGTCATTGGGGATAACATACAGAGTAGAGGGGGATGCTAGTATTTTGGTGTTGGGCAGCACACATTATATACAGACTGCAGTGTCCCCAATGCGGGGGTAAACAGTGGGCGGGATCAAGATACAGCTGACAAGCGGTGAGGGTCCATCTCTCATACAGAAAGTACAGACAGTCATGGGTATAAGTAAGCGGGCTGGGTAATGGGGATGGGGTGACCCTCACGTGGTGGGGTTCAGTTAGGTTCGGTGGGTTCAGGGCTCTGGGAAGAGGCTAGAACATAAGGTTGGGGGTGGGGCAGAGGGGCTGTGCGTTCCTGTTGCTTGAGGCAGCGCCTCCAGCAGCTCCCATTGGCCGGGAACGGGGAACCACGGCCAATGGGAGCTGCTGGAGGCGCTGCCTGAAGCAACATTAACACACAGCCCCTCCGCCCCCCTTCCCCACGTTCCAGCCTCATCCCGGAACAGCGCGGGGCAGGGCAGGGCAGGCAGGCAGGGAGCCTTCCCTGCCCCCGGTAGGCACTGGGCCAGATCCTGCCCCCGAACCCTTCCTGCACCCTGACCCCCTGCAGCACCCCACACCTCTCCTGCACCCCCTGGGGGCAGAGTTGGGGTGGGGATTTAAGAACATAAGAAAGACCGTACCGGCTCAGACCAAAGGTCCATCTAGCCTAGTATCCTGTCTACCGACAGTGGCCAATGTCAGGTGCCCCAGAGGGAGTGAACCTAACAGGCAATGAACAAGTGATCTCTCTCCTGCCATCCATCTCCATCCTCTGACCGACAGAGGCTAGGGACACCATTCCTTACCCGTCCTGGCTAATAGCCATTAATGGACTTAACCACCATGAATTTATCCGGTTCTCTTTTAAACTCTGTTATAGTCCTAGCCTTCACAACCTTCTCAGGTAAGGAGTTCCACAAGTTGACTGTGCGCTGCGTGAAGAAGAATTTCCTTTTATTTGTTTTAAACCTGCTGCCTATTAATTTCATTTGATGACCCCTAGTTCTTGTATTATGGGAATAAGTAAATAACTTTTCCTTATCCACTTTCTCCACATCACTCATGATTTTATATACCTCTATCATATCCCCCCTTAGTCTCCTCTTTTCCAAGCTGAAGAGTCCTAGCCTCTTTAATCTCTCCTCATATGGGACCCGTTCCAAACCCTTAATCATTTTAGTTGCCCTTTTCTGAACCTTTTCTAGTGCCAGTATATCTTTTTTGAGATGAGGAGACCACATCTGTACGCAGTATTAGAGATGAGGGCGTACCATTGATTTATATAAGTGCAATAATATATTCTCAGTCTTATTCTCTATCCCCTTTTTAATGATTCCTAACATCCTGTTTGCTTTTTTGACCACTCTGCACACTGCATGGACATTTTCAGAGAACTATCCACGATGACTCCAAGATCTTTTTCCTGACTTGTTGTAGCTAAATTAGCCCCCATCATATGGTATGTATTTCTGGGAAGGGGTTGGAATGGGGGCAGGGAAGAGGCGGGGCAGGGGTGGGGCCTCATGGAAGGGGTGGAGTGGGGGTGGGGCCGAGGGCGGCAGGGGTGGGGGTGGGAGGTGTCAGTAATGCGGTCCTCGGGCCAATGTACTAATCCTCATGCGGCCCTCGTGGTCATTTGAGTTTGAGACCCCTGAGCTAACCTGAGTTTGGGAGGCAGTTCTCCAGGTGAAGGAGGAGCGACTACATGACCCTTGGGGTGAGCTTGTTGGCCGTAGCACAGGCGCTGACTCTTGTTTTTGCCAGCGAGTGCTTTTGAAGAGGTGTGTGTTTGGGGAGGGTGGAGGGGGCACTGTGCTAGTTTTGGCGGGGGGTGGAGGCTATTTTCAGAATCTTTATATACTTTTCAGATTCTAGTTACAGAATGTGTCTATCGTTGGTATCTTCACACTTTTAATGATGATTAAACTGTTATGAACTATATAACCAGGGGCTAGGGCTACTCAGGGAGAACCAAGTTTTTAAAAGCCTGCTCCTAAGCCACCAGAGGAGCTAGGGATCAGGAAAGATTTGAGGGGGATTAGAGGAGGGGGTAGATAAACTTCATTAACGTTCTTTAAACTTAAGGCAATGAAAAAAAAAAAAACCCTGATACAAACAAAACAAGAAAGGAAAGAGCTGCAGGAGTAAAAAGAGAATGCAGGCACAAATCCAGCAACAGATTGGGGGGCTATCCAGTTTCTTGCACTGAATGCAGCATGGATGATTACCTGGCTTATGGGCG
Organism: Chrysemys picta bellii; assembly: GCF_011386835.1. NCBI lineage: Eukaryota > Metazoa > Chordata > Testudines > Emydidae > Chrysemys > Chrysemys picta. The sequence continues at coordinate 11,077,028 of NC_088805.1, read as the reverse complement.
GGTGGCAGACTGCTATAACATGGCAAGCCATGCAGTAAGTTGTTGGACCGTCTCTTCCTGTTGTAGCTCTGAGGGAGTTGAGTGGGATGGAGGACAGAATCCTTCAATGACTTTGACCGCCTTGTAAACAGGCTCACTGAAGACCTGTCTGCAGAAATTCCATGAGGAAAGAATGGAAATCCAGGGAACACAGCGACTTCTCACAGAACCCCTGCGTCTAGCTATAACTACAGCCGGGAAGCCGGGAGAGGAAACACCCAAGTTCTGGCAGCAGATTCCAGGATCCAGAAGCCATAATGGTCAAACTGTCCTAAGGCTATGAGGAAGATCCTCGATGGGCCCTCATCCTACTGTGCCATCCCACCCGAGAGACTCTTCTCCTACTCCATGGCTGTGTTTGACCGTGTAGTCCAGAATGATGCACAGCGTTTGGGATGCATTTTGCCCCTGCCCCAGCTCAGCCATGAAGAGGGTCTGGAAGAACACTTTACGCTACAGGAAATAGTAACAGACTGCTAAAGACACAAAATAGAGCCCCAGGAAAGGAAGGCATTTGGTACGACGACTCCTGGAAGAAACACAGATCCTGGTTGCCTGGTGCTAACTGCTGTGGCGAAGGTACCACTCAACAAGGCAGACCGCTCCATAAGGCAGCTGGCAAAGAAGGCAGCTGGCCCCGGCGGGCCAGTAATGAGCTGGTGTACATCACGCATAGGCACTGTTACCTCGAGGGGAAGAAGGTAACGCTTCAAAGGAAATACTAGAGAGATGGTAGAGGGAAGATATAACAGGGGAAGCCCCTTTTCTCAGAAGCCCCTGCAGACTCGGCTCCCTTCCGTGTCTGTCACCGGTGGATTTAGCTACCCATAAAATATAATAAAATAAAGAAAAGACAAGATAATACGGTGCAAATAAAGGTAAGTGAATTAGGGATAAAAGGTACAGAAAAACTAGGGAGAATGGGGGGGGGGAGAGAGAAATACAAGAATAACACAGTGAAACAGCAAAACCATAAATCAGTAAAATAGTGGATCAGTGACTGACTCTGAGAGCTTGAAGCTCAGGCCCATACACCCTTCCATGGGATTCTACAAAACAATAAACAATACCCCAACACGGAAACCTTTCTCCTATTGCTCTGATGCAGCAGATGTCACGTACAGGCGTGATGCCCAGGACCTACAACTCTTGGACTGATTTAGAGTCCTTGAGAAGGAACACTGGGGAGTCCAGACGACTGATGGTTCTCGTCGCGGGCGAGGAGACCCTCTGGGATGAGGGACACCAGGAGATGCAGGATATAGGAATGACGATGACAGGACTCCTCTTCCTCAAACACACTACGGGATAGATGTTGTTCTTCGATCTCGGCTCTGAAGCTCTGCGAAGACCCGACCGTGTACGAACTGTCGCTGGAATGGACAGCCCCGCGCAGGCGCTGAACAAGACCTTATAAAGCCTTTTTGGCGGGGAGAGTTCTGAGGTGATGGAACACTGAGGGTTGGACTTGGCGGGAAAAACCGGTTCTGACTGGTTTTAAGCTAGAGTCTGTGTAGTAAATAAGTCCCCTCTCAAAGATGGAGTTCAAAGTTAGAGTTCATGTATTCCATTTTGAATTTCAGTTCAAAGTCAGTGATTCATTTCAGTATTTTAAAAACATCTTATTAATAGGTAATTGAAACAGTACATTCCATCTAACAGCAGGGAGGCAGCAACATCCCTCGAAGGGGGTGATCTGGCTGACGCTGCGGCGATCCACTTGCGCCTTCCATCTTTCGATGTGCCTGGATGCTACAGTGAGGAACTTTGTGGCGAGTGCTGTGCGTGACATCATCAGGAAGCGAATCGCCATGGCCCCTTCCAGCCAAGATGTCGCCAGGTACCCAGGGGGGAGCCGTATTTGGAAGAGACGACAGCATCATCACTCTGAGAGCGAGAATTATGCTGGAGAGGACCCTGGAGGATACCATCCGTGGGCAGTACATGGAAAACCTGAGATGGAAGATGATGTTTTTCATCAAAGCAGAGTAGTAACTTTGGGGAACCAAGTTGCTTCTATCTGGAATAGCGTCTCCGTGGGGGAGTTACGCTGGAATAGCTACTATGCTTATAGCTATGATGCCAGTCAGACGAGCCCCTCGACTGCACGTCCTGTGGGTCCCAATAGCCTGCTCTGCTCGGTCTGCAGAGCAGGACTTCACTTTCCTCTCTCTAGGGTTGGCTGTGGAGCTGTGGTGCCACCTGCTGGTTCAGATTTCAAAGCTTGGTGGAAAAATTAATAACTGCAAGGGCGGGAGAAGCAACTCTCTCGCTGAGTGCCTGACGGGGGTAAATCGATCCCCACAAAAACAGAGTTTAATAGCAGAGTACTGAGCAGCACTTCAGCGGTAAAGCCTGCCATAAACACTAGATAATGTACACTCCATCACAAAGCTCCTGTGAATGAGCTTAATCTTCACTCTGCAAACACCCACCCCCATTAAGTGGCCTATCCCAAGCCACATCCTAAAAATGAGAAGTAAAATATAATGATTTAGAATTTACAGTAGGTTTTGGGAGGGGAGGGGGGGAACAGGATCGGGGACCTCTGGGAGCAGAAGGACACCTTGTGCCTTCACATGATCTCACAAATAGAGATCCATGCAACATATGCTGGGAGGGGAGAAGAATATAACCAAATCTATCTAATTCACACTGTTGTTGAATACAAGTATTATCACTTCATCACATGCCTGGAGTGAAAAAGATAGCACATGAAAAGATGGGGTTGCTTTACCAAGTTTGGGGTCAGTGCTAACGTATCAACAGAGGGAAAGGAAGTACAGGAGTACTTGTGGCACCTTAGAGACTAACAAATTTATTAGAGCATAAGCTTTCGTGGACTACAGCCCACTTCTTCGGACGCATATAGAATGGAACATATATTGAAGATATATATATATACACACACACACATACAGAGAGCATTTGGAGTGAAGTCTGTGTGTGAAGGGTTTGTTGGTTGAAGAATGGTCACTTTGAAGTCTGTTTGAGTGTCCAGGGAGATTGAAGTGCTCTCCTACTGGTTTTGAATGTTACAATTCTTGATGTCTGATTTGTGTTCATTTATTCCTTTGCGTAGAGACTGTCCAGTTTGGCCAATGTACGTGGCAGAGGGGCATTGAAATCAAGTACACAAGTTAAGAAGGAAGGTACTAGACATCTGGGGTCAGGCTTGAGTATCAGTTACAAGGTTCACAAAGTACATACACACATCAGCAAAGAAGTGATCTCTAGTATGCCACTTCTAGAATATATTCGGAGTCCAAGTCAGTATTGGTGTAACACATTCAATAGATTCTATTTTTTTCACCACAATAGTCTCCCTGAGGGGAGGTGCACCGTTCCTGGAGGTACTGCAATACCAGGTTGATGCGTGGAGTGGATGGAGCAAGCTCCTATTCCATCTCCCTGTTCCAAAAATCTATTTAATATATAGTCCTCAGATAGAGGACGTATCAGATTTAAATTTTATTAGAGAATATTTAAAAATAAAGACGGTACAAACGATTCAAGGAGTCAGGTGTCAGTCATTGGGGGGAACATACAGAGTATATGGGGATGTTGTTGTGTTGGGGTTGGCAGCTCACATAATCTATACGGACTGTAGTGTCCCCAATGGGGGGGTGGGTGGCGGGCGAGATCAAGACCTAGTTGATAATCGGTGAGGGTCAATCATCCATACATGGGGTACCAGTAGCCATGGGCACAAGTAGGTGGGTTGGGTGATGGTGATGGGGCGACTACTACACTTGATCTTAGCCAAAAGGCCGAGAAGCGATAAAAATATGCTGCAAAACGAGACAGCCCTACCTCCGCCACAGCTTTCTACGTCACCACGAGGAGCTCCGAGACAGGGACCAAATGCCATCAAGGAGACTTGGACAACTAGGAAACGCTTAAGTGACAATCACTCCCCCAAATGACTCCAATGTAATAATTCAAAGCAAGAACTCCACACACAATTCTGCTTAAAGACCGAGAAATCTTTCAGTCTGGTCACTTGGGTTCCTCTCGCTGCTTTCCCTGGCTGCTGCTGTGTACTCCTACATTGCATAAACCCACCCACTTCCTGTGACGTACTCCGTCCCTGTTAACTCTCAGCAAAACAGAGACAAGAAAACGTGTGCAAGCGCTCTCCCGGCTGGCCACACCGCATGGGGCTCTTCTACAGTTAGTGCGGCTCCTGGAGTTCTGCCCCCATTCTCCACCTACCAGACTGGCGGGGAGCTCAGGGGTTCGGCCCTGCGGCAGGGTAGTGGGGCTAGGGGCTTGTGCTGGAGGAGACTGGTGCCTGCCACTTTCCATGCACCGAATGCTTAGGGCAGATTGCCTAGAAAAATGCTGCAAGAAAAGCTGACACCTCTCTCTCTCTCTTAGTGTTCGCTTCTCTATCCTCTGTCTCGCCCAGGACCGCTAATTAATTTTGAGGAAAACACCGCGGACACACACGGACGACAAGCTACAGAGGTGAAAGAGAGAGAATGGTAATCGTTGGGCAGGCAGTGAGAGAGTGCTGGTGCCTGCAGCCGGCCCGGTTTTAAACAGCCGGGACCAGGGCAGCTGCTCCCTTTTCCCCTCACCGCCGTTGGCAGCTGGGTGCAGGGGGAGGCAAAGGGGGCAGGGATGTTAAAGGAGCCGTACGGGCAGGGCTGCCGACGGGGAAGCAAAACAGATACAAGAAAATGTGCAAGCGCTATCCGGCGTGACTAAACCTCATAGGGCTCTTCTACAGTTACAGTGCGGCTCCTGGAGCTCCCTGTTCACCCCACCACCACCACCATTCTCCACCTACCAGACTCGGGGGGGAGCTCAAGGCTTCTGCCCTGCGGCAGGGTAGTGGGGCTAGGGGCTTCTGATAGAGGAGACTGGTGCCTGCCACTTTCCATGCACCGAATGCTTAGGGCAGATTGCCTAGAAAAATGCTGCAGGAAAAGCTGCCCCCCCCCCTCTCTCTCTGTTCGCTTGTCTATCTTCTGTCTCGCCCAGGACCACTAATTAATTTCGAGGAAAACACCGCGGAGACACACACTGACAACAAGCGATGTACGTGAAAGAGAGAGAATGGTAATCCTTGGGCAGGCATTGAGAGAGTGAGAAAATCTAGCCTATATTCAAGAAAAAATAACTATTCTAGGCTTTAATAGCCTACAAATCATAGATGCGCATAGTTTGAAATCACTTGCTCATCAAGAATATTTCAATTAATTGATAGATCGATAGATCTTCCTTCGCTTCTCTCAAAACCCTCTATTTATCCTTTCGTCAGGACTCTGTGATATTTACTGATATTTACCGCTCGACCCACGTCCATAAGACGATCACCTGCAAACTCAGTCATGTGAAGCATGGATAGCGCATGAAGCGCAAAGCAGCGTGTGCACTAAAATACACAATTGTACCTATACACATCAAAAGAAGAAAACCCACGAACACTTAAGAAAACCACTATGCGACTGAGCGTGCTGGCCCTTCCAGCTATCGCCAGCCAAGGGGGACGCTATACACGACCTCACTGTTAGGCCCCCAAGCACCAGCAGCGCAGCAGAGCTGAGCGGCTTCCTGCCTGCTTGCTCCACGTGGCTGCCAGCGTCTCCCTATGGCCCCGGGGCAGGGTGGGTCTGTCCACGCGTGCTGCTCCCACCCCAAGTGCCCCTGTGGCCAGTAGTGAGGTGTGGGGGCAGTGTCTGGGGGTAGCAGCATGTGGAGCCCCCACAGCCCAGGAACCCCAGGTAAGCGCTGCGCATTGCCTGCACCCCCTCCCTCCGCACCTCCTCCCACTTCCTGTGACTTACTCAGTCACTGTTAACTCTTGCAGCAAAACAGATACAAGAAAATGTGCAAGCGCGATCCGGGGGGACTAAACCACATGGGGCTCTTCTACAGTTACAGTGCGGCTCCTGGAGCTCCCCATTCACCCCCCCCCCACCACCATTCTCCACCTACCAGACTGGGGGAGAGCTCAAGGCTTCTGCCCTGCGGCAGGGTGGTGGGGCTAGGGGCTTCTGCTGGAGGAGACTGGTGCCTGTTGAGAGAGGGCGGGCACAATTTAAGATTTAGCCCTCCCCCTTCCCCCTAAACAGCTTGAGGCCCACAGCCCCTCCCTTCAGCTCCTAGGTTTTAGCTCTGCAGGGGGAAACACCAGCAAACAGTTGGGAGCTGCAGGACCGGGCCTCTGCTTCAGTTCCTTGGAGAGAGGCAGCAGCAAACGCAGCAGCTCTCCCTGCAGCTCCCAGCTGTTTGCTGCTGCCTCTACCCAAGGCGCAGCCCCCAGCTTTCCTGCTCCAGAAGCTGCCGTGCAGGGAGGGGGCCCAGAGCCTGTGCCCAAACTCCCTCCCGGAACCTGCACCACAACCCCAGCCCAGAGCCCACACCCTGCCCCAGCCCAGAGCCTGCACCCAGCACCTGAGCTCCTTCCCTGAGCCTGCACCTAAACTCCCTCCCAGAGCCCAGTCTCTCACCTCTCCTGCACTCCAATCTCCTGCCCCAGCCCAGGGCCTGCACCCCAGACCACTTTCTCCCCTCTCCCCCCCCACTAAGCTCCCTGAGCCTTAGGAAGGTTCCGGGGGGGGGGCAGTCTCTGGGCACCACCAAAATTTCTACAAACCTGACTCCCCACACAGTGTGGTCTGTTTGTTTGCGGGACCATGTGCTGAGCCTAGAGGCATCTAGGAAAGTTGAGAGCCACAGGGAAGGGGTCCAGTGACACCATGTGACCAAGCAGGGCCAGCAAATAGCAAACTCTGGCAAAAAATCAGTGGGGGACACCCCCATGCACCCTCCTCTCATATTGCCTCTGGCTTCTGCCCAGCAGGGAGGAGGCTCTGAAGACCCGAGTCCAGGGAGGCATCTCACACGAGACTGAAGCCCTGAGCCCCAGGAGGCGCGTCCCAGCTCTCGAATGTCTGAAGATTGTTGTATGCAGCTCGGAGGGTCAGTAGGTTTGGCCCACCCCTGCCAGGGCCAGATGATGACATTCTGAGGCCCTAAGATAGGTCAAGTGTAAGAGGCCCCATTATTCTCTCAGGACATTGAATATATAGAAAACCCCTGGGGCTACCTCTGCAGGGAGGCCTGGCGCCACGAGGACGGCTCTTCGGGATCTCACAGCTAGGAGCAACATCTCCTCACCACTTCTTCAGGAGGAGGAGGAGGACGACCCGCGGAGAACCTCTACCTAGGACCCAGAAGCTGCCCTTCACCCTGCTGCTCTGGAGAAGGCTGCTACCAGAGGAGCCCCCACCACGACGACCCAGGACCAGGATGCTGACTGCTGCTCCAGAGAGGGAGGCTCCCGAAGGAAACACCTCCTCGACCCAGGACCCCGAAGCTACTGATCACCCTGCTAACCGGAGGAAGGCTGCTCCAACGGGATCGCACTCCGCAGCCCAGGATCTCGATGCTACATGCCGTCCTACCGGGCAAAGAGATGTCGTAGCCAGAAAGTCCAGCCCCACCCCAGGAGCGGCGTCACCTCCTCAAGCTTCTCTGCCAGACCGAGAGGAGCCACCCCGCGAGTCTGCAGGCACAACAGAGGGTGAGGCAGGGGAAGACGACTGCATCTAACTCTGATCCCCCCTGACGCTCCGGCTTCCCCAGAGCCACAGCACGTAAGGGAGGACCAATCGTCTGCCTGACCCTACCTGTACAGTACCGTCCCTCTGAACTTGTTTAAAATCAAATTTACACATTCGCTTTAATAATTTTAAATGTGTTATCAGTTTAATATTGGATACATCCTCTGAGGACTATATATTAAATAGATTTTTGGAACAGGCGCTTGCTCCATCCACTCCACGCATTGACCTGGTATTGCAGTACCTCCAGGAATGGTGCACCTCCCCTCGGAGAGCATTGTGGTTATAAAAAATAGAGAAACTAATTTCTATAGCAAGGTTGATTTGTTGTATAGTTTCTTTTAATCGGAGCCTTAAATAATTTCTCTAGCGTGTTCTCTAGCTCCTCTGGTTTCTTAGGAGGGGGCATTTTAAAGCTTTATTCTCCCTGCATAGCCCCACCACCTGGTTCAAAGGTGACGGGTGCTAAAAGGATCAAAGTCTCCTTAAGAAGCTCTCAAGTTGTGGAACAGAGCGCTAGGCTCGGCATACAGTCCCTCAAACAAACAGACCACACGGTATACTTCAGTCAAGCAGCAAGTACACCACAAACACACACTGCAGCCACTCAGCCCAGGGGTCACGCAGTTGCTCCTCCTTCACCTGGAGAACCCCCTTGCAAAATTCTCCTGTTCTCTAGCGCTTCTGGTCACTTGAAGGCTGCTAGGCTCAGCACATGGTCCCTCAAACAGACCATGCTCTCAGGGGTGGCAGGCCACCCCCCCAATCTCTGTCCCCCACCTGCCTAAGACTCTGGGAGGGAGTTTGAGTTGGGGGAGGTGGTCTGGGGTGCAGGCCCTGGGACAAACCCGCCCTGCCCAGGGGCCACAGGGAGATGCTGGCAGCCACGTGGAGCAAGCAGGCAGGAAGCCGCTCAGCTCTGCTGCGCTGCCTGTGGTCGGTGGGTGGGGGCCTAACAGTGAGGTCGTGTATAGCGTCCCCCTTGGCTGGCGATAGCTGGAAGGGCGCCGTCTTCTGTTTACGGTCCAGCACGCTCAGTCGTATAGTGGTTTTCTTCGTTTTCTTAAGTGTTCGTGGGTTTTCTTTTTTTGATCTGTATAAGTACAATTGTGTATTTTAGTGCACACGCTGCTTTGCGCTTCATGCGCTATCCATGCTTCACGTGACTGAGTTTGCAGGTGATCGTCTTATGGACGTGGGTCGAGCGGATCTTGTTTTGGCTTCCCTCCATCAGTTTCAGAAAACTTCACAGTAAATATCACAGAGTCCTGACGAAAGGATAAATAGGAGGTTTTGAGAGAAGCGAAGGAAGATCTATCGATCTATCAATTAATTGAAATATTCTGTGAACTTGATGAGCAAGTGATTTCAAGTGATTTCAAACTATGTGCATCTATGATTTGTAGGCTATTAAAGCCTAGAATAGTTATTTTTTCTTGAATATAGGCTAGATTTTCTCACTCTCTCAATGCCTGCCCAAGGATTACCTTTCTCTCTCTTTCACGTATATAGCTTTTGGCAGTGTTTGTGTCTGCGGTATTTTCCTCGAAATTAATTAGCGGTCCTGGGTGAGACGGAAGATAGAGAAGCGAACACTGAGAGAGAGAGGGAGGGAGAGGTCAGCTTTTCTTACAGCATTTTTCTAGGCAATCTGCCCTAAGCATTTTATGCATGGAAAGTGGCAGGCACCAGTCTCCTCTACCTTGCCGCAGGGCAGAAGCCCTGAGCTCCCCCCGCCCCCGCCCCGAGTCTGGTAGGTGGAGAATGGTGGTGGTGGGGGTGAATGGGGAGCTCCAGGAGCCGCACTGTAACTGTAAAAGAGCCACATGCGGTTTAGCCACCCCGGATAGCGCTTGCACATTTTTTGTATCTGTTTTGCTTCCCTGTCGGCAGCCCTGCTGGTACGGCCCCTTTAATGTCCCTGCCCGCTTTGCCTCCCCTGGCACCTGGCTGCCAACGGGGGTGAGATGTGGGAGTGGCAAAGGGAGCAGCTGCCCTGATCGCAGCAGTTTAAAACAGGGCTGGTTCCAGGCACCAGCACTCTCTCAATGCCTGCCCAATGATTACATTCTCTCTCTTTCACCTGTATAGCTTGTTGTCACTTTACGCTCCAGGAAATAGTAACAGACCCCTAGAGACACAAAATATAGACCTAGGAAAGGAAGGAATTTCTTACAACTCCTGGAAAAAACACAGATCCTGGTTGCCTGGTGCTAACTCCTGTGGTGAAGGTACCACTCAACAAGGCAGACAGCTCCATAAGGCAGCTGGCAAAGAAGAGGATGTACCTCCCCGGCGGGCCAGTAAGGAGCTGGTGTACGTCTCGCATAGGCAGGGAGGCAGCAACATCCCTCGAAGGGGGTGATCTGTCTGATGCTGCTGCGATCACTTGCGCCTTCCATCTTTCGATGTGCCTGGAGGCTACGGTGAGGAACTTTGTGGCGAGTGCTGTGCGTGACATCATCAGGAAGCGAATCGCCGTGGCCCCTTCCAGCCAAGATGTCGCCAGGTACCCAGGGGAGCCGTATTTGGAAGAGACCTCAGCATCATCACTCTGAGAGCGAGAACCATGCTGGAGAGGACACTGGAGGATACCATCCGTGGGCAGTACATGGAATACCTGAGATGGAAGATGTTTTTCATCAAAGCAGAGTAGTAACTTTGGGGAACCAAGTTGCTTCTATTTGGAATAGCGTCTCCGTGGGGGAGTTACGCTGGAATAGGCACTATGCTTATAGCTATGATGCCAGTCAGATAAGGGTTTGGGGTGCTGTTTTCATTGAGAACATGCTTGGGGTCTAGTTATGTAGCTGGAAATTCTGGTCAGTCACCTCAACACCTGAGTGCTGGGCTAAGAGTCCATGAGGTGACAGGAGGGCTTGTTTTGGGAGGAGCTCTTTTATTAATGCCATTGTATGTTTAGATGGGCTCATCTACACCAGAAAAGCGACTCAGTTTAAAGGTGTGATTTATAAACCTCTGCAAAAGCAGGAGTGGCTGTTTCCATTCAGTCGATTAGGAAGAGATTTAAGATAAGAACATCTTATTTTGGTTTAAGTCTCCACACAGGGTGAGTGTGGTTTAAAAAAATAATTTTAAAGATAAAATTGATGCAACTTTCTCGTGTAGAGAAGGACTAAAGCCCATTTCCGACCGAAGGGTTTCACTGTTTGAGACATGACACCACTGTAACAGCCAGTGCCCTGCAGAAGGAAGAGACCTTTTGCCCAAACAAACAGGGACACGTTTCTAATCTTACCAAAAAAGCAAGGGGTCTTTCTCAGCTGCACAGGGGATGTAGCATCTCCCTCCTTCCTGGCTCATGCTGAAGACACAGAGCGAACTGTGTGGTATTCCACTCATCGCCCCTGCAGTATTTGTCAAGCCTGAAGCTCAGTCCAACAGATCAGCCCGTCTGGGTTTAAAAATGTGTTTGGTACCATTCGTAATAGGTTGGTTACCAAATTCTTATCCGGGGCAAACACAAGCCTCTGGTTCTTCCTGAAGCCTGTGCGGCATCTGGGCTCAATCCCTGGATATCATGAGGCACTTAAGGCTCACCCAAGAGGGGGCTGGTGACTGCAGGGAAAGAGGCCTTGCATAGAGTTCTGAGGCCTGTGCCCACCTCCGAAGTTTTGTCAATGGGCCCTAGAGGGAGCTGTGAGCCTTCTCCGAAGCTGGAGTGTCAGCCAAACTCACTCGGGAAAAGGCGAAAACAGGGTGGTTCTGGAAATTAAATACAAGTGTGGCTGCCTCCTCGATCAGGTTTTGTCTCCATGTAAATACCAAGCTGCTCCACACAAGATTAAAGATTCTCACCAAGTCCAAGGTTATTTGGTTCTTGTAGATCCCCTACGTGTTTCTGCAAAAGATTCAGAGCTTGGGGCCTGTTCGTCTTAATCCTCAGCTTCAAACTGATCTTGTACATGCCGCACCTGTGCGTGTGAGGTCTTGACGTGCCTGGAGCCGGTTGTTACTGGGGTTAGATGGGGGTGAGAGAACGGTTGCCAGCCTTTGCCTCAGTCAAGGCAGTGTTCAGTAGGGGCATTATTTATTGAACTCCATTTGTGTGTTTCGTGTACAGTGTGTAGAGAAAGTCACAGCTCAGATTCCAGAAGAAACACCCCTGGACTTGTCCTACAATACCTATTGTATTGGACATGCCTTGCCGCAGTTCAGATGCTTTATGTAAACCAGCTCCAGGCAGGGACTGGCAAAGCGTGCAGGTCGAATCACCCCCAGCCCCATTAGCTAGTAGCCCCAGCCTTCAGCACAAATAGCAGGAGACACAGCTAGTAGCCTCCCTCCTCTCTGGAAGGCCCCACCTCACCTCAAAGGCCGATTGCTCCACGCCACTTACCCCACTCAGCCAGCAGCAGAGCGGGAGGCACACAAGGTCTGGTTCTCCGGCTTGGGAGATTCTGTAAATAGTCAATGACACCACCACCACCACCACGGCAGCGCGCTGCACTCCTAGGTCCTGTGTTAATGGGAAGGGAGAATTATGCTGGAAACTGGGACGCAGCAAGTCAAAAAAGGAGAAAGCGTGAGAGAAAACTACTTACTGTCATTAACCACTGAAAGTCTCTGAGGTGGTAGGTCCCCAGCTGTCAACATCACAGGTCACCATATTCCAACTGGCACTATGAACCAGCCCAGCCTGGGAAGAGAGAAGGGGACTGGGACCTCAGCTGGGAGGCCGAGAACTGAATGGAATGTGGAGACTGAACAATGCGAATTATTTTTGTCCAAACAGGCTGTTGCTGGGACTGTTAGCATGAAGGATTTTGCAACCAGCGCTATGAAACAACAGCCAAATCCTCTCTCCTTCCCACTGCATTTTTGGGAGCAAGGGAAAATGGCAGGTGCAAAAACAAGAACGGGGGAAGGTGACATTTTAGTCTTTCCCCTAAACTAGATATTTTTAAAGGAACATATTCCGTTGCCCAGAACCAGGCAAACACCAGAGGTGGGTGATTTCTGGCCCTGTGTATGTGCTAAACCAAAACAGCACTACATTCAGCTACATATTTAACATGAAAAAAAAAATATATATATATTGTGCTCATAACAGGGCCCAGTTAATGGTGCTGGGAGAAGCTTTAACTTCTTGTTAAGTGGTGAATTAAAGTTCTAAGTCAGGGACCTTAACACTGCATTCCTGTCAACTTTTGGATTTCATACATGCGCACAGCACACAGATAGCGTCAAGAGTTTAGGATTAGCCAGCTTGGGAGAATTTTAATTAGGAATTCCTGCTGTTGTACTGCCGCCTGCCAATCCCGACGCTGCTTGTGTGCTCTGGTGCTGGATCGGGGGGGATTTGAATAAATCAGTTTAGGTCTCAGCTCTATAAAGGCCACTTCATTTTCCTCACATACCCATGCTCAGATATCTGAAATCAGACCAGTTCCTCCAACTTTCCAAGCGCAAACTGGGAGTTAACTCGTCTGCAGGAAGGCTACAGATTTTTTCTTAACAGCAGCTTTCTATTGACCTCAGGTTTACTGCATTACTGTGCACAGACCAGGTTCCTGCCCAAAGCCTTGTTTTCATTTGCTTCTTGGGGATCATTCCTTGTGAAGGTCAAAGTCCCAGAGCTAAGCCCTATTTTCTTCTTGTGCTACTGCCATTGGCCTGTATAAGTCCCTTTAGACTGTGAGCTCTTTAGGGCAGGGATGACATTTTCTGTTCAGGCATGTGGGTTTTGTTTTTTTTTTAATTGTTATTACTGCAAACAGCCTATACATCTGTGGTGTTATGTGGAATAATCAGTGGTATGATTACAAGTGCTTAGCACAGAGGTGCATCAGGAAGGTTACTATGCAGTCCAGGGGGGTTAAATGTAGGTTGTGATTTCCAGATGCTGTCAGTAAGATCACCATGCAGAGGTTGAGAACGACTGGAGGGTATTAGCACTCTTCATGACCCAGTGTCCAAGCAGTTATTGCATGGCCCTAGGGTGTGGCAACGCCAGCGTATTGTGCTGAGAAGGATGAAGTGAGTGTGTCAGGATTCACGTCTGCTTATTGCACAAGTGACAGTTTCAGTTTTACATCTCTGCCCTGTCCAGGCTAAGGTCGAAACCGTACTAATAAAAATCACCCTCTTCAGCTCTTGCCAGCGTGGCCTTTGGTTTCTCCATCGTGGAAGGCAAGAGGAGCTACAGACGATTGATGCTTTGAACCATTTCCACAAGCCTAGAAATGAGTGGAACCAAGTCAAGTGAAAATAATGGTAAAATTTTATTAGCATAATCATAGGGATTTTAAATGGAAAAAGCGGAGTTAGACATTTACAAGGAAAAACAAATGAAGTAACTGTCGACCCAGAGGGAAATCCCCCCAAGCTATTCGGGGCGTGATTTGATTGAGACCCACCTTGTCTGATAGCTCTTTGATTGCACTGCCAGAGTTCATCAGATGAGGAGATCATTGTAAACAGAGCACTGAGGCCTTTCAAGACAACATTATAGTAACCCTAACACAAAACCTTTCAAAGAAACGGGTGTATCTAGAGCTTAACTTGCCTCTGAATGGGCAGCTGCCCGGCCTCTGCATGCAGTCTTGTAGCTCCTCAGTGGTTGTGTACTGTACACACCTGCCTCCTGTGTCCAGTTTAAGCCTGAATAACCCATCTCAGCCTTCCAAAAGCACATTCTCGCCTAACCCCTCTCCCCAACCACTCCTTGGGACACGTCCCACTACCTGCAACAGTGCAGTAGTACAACTTGCTGGTCTGCACTTTAGCACCATCAGTATCTGTGAAGTATGCTTGCTAATCACCCAGGGCAGTCTTAACACATCCCTTTCCCCAGTTTGCTCTGTACAGCATTTCAAATGTTCCAGTCTAAACTGTACTTGAATTTAGGAAATTTAAAATGGGTATTTCTGACCCTCCTACTGGCAGCAGCCAGCTTGAGGGAAAGTAACATTTGGAGGCAGCAATGAGCATAGGACCCATCCCCAAACCAGTTTAAATCCCAATTGATCAGGAAACCTCTCAACATTTTGCTAAGGCAGTAATGGTCATGGAGACTACTAAACCATTATTAAAAGGGGATGAAACGGTTTTGCTCTGACACTGGGATACTGTAACAAGATTTTCCCCTTTTACAGCACCTTCCCTCCAAGGGTCTCAAAACCCTTCAGAAATATCCATGAATTAAGCCTCAACACCCCAGTGAGGTAGGTTAAGTATTATCCCCATTTTACAGATAAGGAAACGGAGGCACAGAAGGTTATAAACTCGCTCAGTATCACACAGAAATGCAGTGGCAGAGACACTCTCAGTCCTGTGCACTGGACACAGGACCGTTCTCCCAACCAGCGGGGTCAGAACAAGTGTCAGTTTCAGCAGGAAGCTCAGAAATCCCAATTTTAAGTAAAACTCATTTCAACTCCAAAATGACCATTTAGACAGTTTCTTGCCTTGGGAACTTCCCAAAAGCTGTGCTCTGCCCAGCTGGAGTAGCTTTTTGTTTTACCACTTGTTCCACAAAACGCTGCTTTCACAACCACAGACAGGCTCATTTGTATGGGAAACCAGTGAAAAACAGTTCCACTTATTCAAGGGGGGTAGTGAAGCATCGAGCTAAGGTTATTTAAAATAGTAAACTAGGATCCCTCTGTTAAAGTGAGGGTTTCTTACACAGTTAATCCCAGAACTCCCTATGCCTTTTCCATTTTGAACATTTTGTAGCCACCCCAATGTGCCATGCCTTAATAACCAAAGATCTAGAATCTTCTAGAGTCATATTTTAAAACCCTCTTCTCACTGAACCACTTTCACCATTAGTGTAGAACACTGTAGGGTTGTTTCTAACACAATCCTTTGTCCTTCTACATCACCTTCCTTCTCAAGATCTGAAAGTGCCTTTGACAAATATGAACTAAACCTCAAAATCCTACAAGGCGGGAATATTGCCCCATTTGGAAACTGAAGCCCAGAATGGGTAAGTGACTGGCCTAAGGTTACACAGCAAGTCTGTGGCAGAATCAAGCACAGATTCCAGATCTCCTGACTCCCAGCCCTTTTTTTCAACCCCAGGACCATCCTTCCCACCTAAGGGGAGAACTCCCCTTCCCGAGTTAACCCTCTGCTCTCATTTCTGATGGTTGAAGAGGAATAAAACTATGAAGGTGGACTTTGGGTTCTCCATCTCTGCATCATGTGGCACTGAATTAAGACTCACTTTTTGTTACCCTGGAAGTCGGGCTTTGGAGAAAGGCAGGTAAGTCAAATACAGCAGTTTACAGGTTACAAAATAAACTTTCCAGGTGATCTGAGATAATTAAAAGAGCTATTCACAGCTCACCTGCTTGTGCTAGCAAACAATACAAGTCACATTCCCTTCCCCTGCAAAATCCAGAGCCCTCCCAACCCCCAGTAAAAAGAAAATACTTCATGTTAATAGTTTGTTCGACCCAAGCATTGAGGTTACAGATGCAGTAACCAGCACAACTGGTACCCTGCCTAGAACAGCACAGTGTGAGATATAAAAGTAGCTTTCTTAAAATCACTTCAAAACCAATTTCTGTAGAAGAGGATTAAAAGTAAATTAGTTCTGAACTCAAACCTCAGTGTAGAAATCTACAGTTTTTATCAAAGCATACAGTATTCAGTTCCATAGCAAAACTCCAAGGGTCAGATACACCAGACCTCGGGGACTTGTTAGACCAGTAACAGTCAATATCAAAGGTTATTGCTCTAGAGAGTCTCAGTAGAACGTGTTTCTCAAGAGCAAGGAACAGGACAGTATCAAAGAAGAGGGACTGCCGGCCTGATTAGCAAAGAGCAGAGAAGAAGATGAACAAGGAATACGAAGTCTATAGCTTTACTTTGTCCTTGCTTTTTAAAAAAACCTAGAGAGGCTTTTCAGGCCCTTCCCTTAGTAAAATGCAGGCCAGACACACCGCATAAGCCACATTCGCTCAGAGGGGAGGGCTGGGCCCTCAAATTTCTCTGCATTTTCTTTTAAAATTAATTGGCGCCAGTCTCCTCCTCCTCTCCGAGGAGCAGCAGAATTAGGAGCATTTGCCCTACCCACTCCTGGGGAGTTGGGGGAGTCCAGCACAAAATGGGACACTCCATTCAGGAGGGGGAGAGAATCACAAGCTAGAAAAACAGAGTAGCCCCCTACTTCCCCTTT
Organism: Chrysemys picta bellii; assembly: GCF_011386835.1. Lineage (NCBI taxonomy): Eukaryota > Metazoa > Chordata > Testudines > Emydidae > Chrysemys > Chrysemys picta. The sequence goes on along the minus strand of NC_088805.1, from coordinate 11,060,261 downwards.
CTAAAAAATAAGTGGCATCAATTCCCTGCAGTGTTACTGAACTGGAAAGACTCCACTGCAGGGTCTTTACAGCTTCTGGGGCTGCTGCTGTAATCGTAGTAAATCCCGTGTGCCCCAGGACTCGACCGTGCACAGCCCGGGCAATGCAGAGGTCAGAGCATGGCCCTTGCTGTGCAGTAGCAGAGCTACTGCTTGGGTCACACAGCACTTAACTGCCCCAGCGAGAGAAATGTCACCAAAGCCAAGGATGTTTGGCTTGGAAGTGTCACATGTCGGCTCAGGGAGAGCTGACTCAAGGCTTTATCCAGCCCTCTCCTTGAGAAAGGCATCTCCTCGCTAGCGCTTCAGGCTCCTCTCGGCTGTCAACAATCATACAACACTTTAATGATGGGGCTCAGCATCTCCCCACTGAAACACAGCATGGGCATTTCCAGTTTAATGGTCCATCTCGTCTTTCTGGAGCAGCACTTAGCACCCCCCTTCCCCGTCTCCCCCCTCCCCCGGCAAGGTTTCTAAATCACAGTAATGCTCAGAGAGACTCGGCTGCCTAGTGAGGTGGCAGAAAGATGCTCCGTTCCCAGCTAGGATGCGTCTAGCAGAAGAGTTTGAGGAAGCAGTTCTGACAGTAGGGCTTGTCATTCTGTTCCTTGAAGGTTCCTTTGTTGAGCTGCTTGAGGCAGAAGGCACAGACAAAGTGTTCTGGGTGAAATTTCTTGGCCATGGCGGTGATGCAGCGTCCCGTGATGGGCTTCTGGCAGCCGGAACACAGCGAGCCGCGGCGTTCGTGATAATGCACCTCACAGTAGGGCTGCCCATCGTGCTCAAAGAAGCTGCCGTTGATGAACGGCGTGAAACATTCCTGCAGGAGGTGGAAGCAAAAGGGAACAGATTGATATGGCAAGCTGGGGACACAGGCAACTCCACAATCCATGCCTTCGCCTGCCATGCCCCTAGCTGCCTCCTGCAGGAAGTGGGCAGGGTGAATCTTCATCCAGCAGAAAGGGGCTGCAGAAGTACTGCTACAAAGATGATGGGTGCCCAGCAGACACAGGGTTACTGAGCATAAGCAGGCAGATGCAGCAACTGGGAGGGAAAATAAAGCCCTCAACTATACTTCATGTCCCTTTACTCCAGGCTGGCTTTATTAACACAAAGAAAATCCAAACCCAAGAGCCAAACTACTGAGAACACTTGGTAAGCAACACCAGAGCCTCTCCTGCTTCCAGTAAGCTGGGAGGGAAGAGAACACCCCCATCCACAGAGACAGCTGCCACCACAACAGCTTTTATAGCCCACCCACCCCAGCTCACCCAGGTGATAGGCAGGGAAGAATTCCTTATGCTCCAGGGCAGCAGGAGCACCTCTTACCTTGTCACAATGGGCTGGTTTTCATTTCTTGAGCTGTATCTGTCCTGCTTACGCTCATATCAGTGAAAAAGAAGGTGACGGCCAGTAGGGTTTTTTTAAGTTACCCATTTAGAATGCCAGATATTATGCATATTCCCTGGGACAGCACCCTCCTTCTTGACTCATCCCAAACTATACACATACAAAAGTCACTTCACCACTGAAATACAGTGGCAGGCAGAAGGACCCTGGGGGACAAGTCCATACCCTTACTAAAGCGATACTGGGTCTTTAATGTCTAGGAAGAGAAGCTGTTAGAGACCAGTTTTTTAAGAGGCACCCATCTCTCTATAATGGTTATCACTGTCTAAGCCCCACGCAGGTATTAATGGCTGTACCTTCACTACAGTCATGGGAAGTTAGGAGGAATTCCCCCCCCATTTTATAGGTGGGGAAACTGAGGTATAGAGCCATTAAGGGACTTGCCCAGGGTCACACGGGTCAGCAGCAAAGTCAAGAACAGAAGCCAGATGTCCTGAGTCCTAGTTTTGTACTTGAACGTCCAGCCCATCCTTCCTCCCTAGGGACACGCACACTACCACAAGTGCACGCATGGTTGGACATCTACTTAGTCACAGGCAGATGCAAACTGAGCCCTGCGTGCAGGCATCCAGCAGGGTGCAGCCACAGTAAGTGCATATCCAGGCATGTTCTCACACAGTGAACTGCAAGGAACTCCAGTTGCCTGCAGCATTGAAAGGCAGCAAGCTCCTGGGAGCCTGACGCTGAGACTACTAAGCCATCCACCTCCATTCGAAAACAAACACTGGGAATTGGCCTGACTTTAACAACAGAAAGACAGAATCTGCCCGAAAGTTGCTGCCCCCACTAACAGGCAGCAGCGTGAAGAATGCCCAGCAACATCTCCTGAGCAGAAGAGCCTGAAGCCAGGTCCAGGCAAGGATGAAGCTGGTCAGCTGCTCACAAGAGACTGCCAGAATTTCTATTCACAGGGTGCTGAGGCGGAGTGCTTCGAAAGCTTAGCTCACTATTACTAAGAAACCACTGGAAAAATTCTGTGCTTATCAGTGAACTGCTGCAGAAGCCCATAACTGTGGCTATGGGGCAGGGGGAGGGAATTAAGCCCCTAGAGAACTGAATGGAAACAGGCAGAGAAGCAAGAGGGTGCGTGGTCACTATCACACTATGTATTTTCTTGGGCTGGCTGTCCTGTGCTGGCACAGACCCCTTGTTCTGATCGAGGGAACCACCTAGGGGACTTGGGAGAGGGGTCAGGTGCCAGTGGGCAGCACAGGCTCTCTTACCCGACAGACAAAGCACTCAGGGTGCCATAGGGTATTCAAGGCAGAGATGTAATTTTCCAGGATGGCCCGGGCGCAGCCCCCACACTTCGGAGCGAACATGTCGAAGTAATCCTTGCGGCAATAAGCTTTGCCATTCTTCTCATGAAACCCTGCCAAGGACACAAGGGAAAAACAGAGCCAGACAGCATCAGCTTGTGACCTTCCTTCATGGGAATACCCAGCCAGACTCCATGGGGCAAACAGGGTGGCTGGGATCCCCAGTCACAGACCAGAGGTATCCCTTATTCTGCTATAGGAGGAGCACATGCTACATCTCCTGTAGTCTCCATGTGGAAATAGCAATCACTGTTAGCTCCCCATCCACTAAGTAACACCACAGTCCCTCTCTACCCCCACACCCCCCGTTTTCTACATCACTTGCTCTAGGACAGTAGTCCCCACACTTTTCAGGTCGTGCCCCCCCTTATCCCTGTCCGTGCCCCACTCCCCGAAGCTGCGGTTGGGGGCGGGGCCGTGACTCCTGGGGGCAGGGCCGGCTTTAGGCCGATTCAGCCGATTCGGCTGAATTGGGCCCCGCGCCAAGAGGGCCCCGCGCTGCAGCTCTCCACCCCGCCCCCAGCTCACTTCCCCGGCCCCTCCTCCCCTCCCCTGAACGCCCCGCCCCCTCCCCTGCTTCCCGTGAATCCTGAAAAGAAGCAGGGGCGGGCCAGCAGCACAAGGTAAGCTGGGGTGGTGGTGGGGCCGTGAGAAGGGCTCCGGGGAGCCGCGGCCCCGTTCCTGCAGGCCCCAGCGGCTCTGGCCCGGCCCGAGTCGGCTCCGGATCTCCCCCCCCCCCGCGGCGCGGCTCGGGTCTCTCTTCCCCCCGCCCGTCCCCCTCCGCGGCGCGGCTCAGGTCTCTCCCCCTGCTCTCCCTCCGCGGCGCGGCTCGGGTCTCTCCCCGCCCCCCCCCGCGGCGCGGCTCGATTCCTGGGGGCGGGGCTTGCTGCAAGCCCCGCCCCCAGGAATCGGGCCCCGCTCTTCCTAAAGCCGGCCCTGCCTGGGGGAAGGCGCGGATAGGCTAAGGTGGGTGAAGATGGGGCTGGAGACCTGGCTGGGAATGGAGTTGCAGCCGGGGCTGCAGTCGGGAGCTGGGCCACGACTCCTGTGGGGAGGCTCGGACTGGCTAAGGTGGGCGAGGATGGGGCTGAAGCCCGGGCCGGGAGTGGAGTTGCAGCCGGAGCTGCGGTCGGGTTCAAAGCTGCAGCAGGCCAAGTGCCAGAGGACAGGGCCACAGCTGGGAGCAGAGCGGGGCTGAGTGGCACTTCCTCTCCACCCCCTATGGGGGTAGACTGGGCGGTGACGCTCCCCCGAAACATGCCCCACAGTTTGGGGACCACTGCTCTATGGAAAGGACCCATCACAGCCCCTTATGTTGCCTCCATCCCCACCCCTTACTTGCTTCACCAGAGTGGCTTCTCTCTGCAAAAACTAATAGTACCTTCAGGTCCAAAGAAAGCGCCACACTGCGCACAAAAGAAGTGTTCTGGGTGCCATGTCCTGTCCAGGGCTGTCACCACTTTCTGTTTGGGAGAAACCGCAAACAGTGAGCGCTCAAACGCCAGTGCTGAGTGCAGCAAACATCAACTGTGCTTAAAGAGCTGAGCCAAACCCCCTCCTTGGGGATTCAATTCCCCCCACTTCCCTTTACCCTAACAAGGTCAGACACACCACTCCTTTCCTCTAGACCCCGGGGGAGAAGAGGACACAGTCCCGTGCAGTACTCTGAAACTCAGCAGGAATGCCTCCTACCATGGTATCCCACTGGGGAAAATCAGGAGATCCTTACTGCAGTGAAGATAGCTAGATCCTAATACTCAGTTAGTAGAGTTGCAATGGGGCAAATTTAGTTCAGTAGAACCTGCCCTTTCATTTCAGGACCCTACAGCAGATGGAGGGAGATAGCTGCACTGGGTCCAATTATTTCCCCTACAGCACTAGGGTGAAGGACGAATAGAGGTCCCAAAACTACAAGAGAAGAGTTATTGGGGTAGATGGATGTGCGCTTTTCTACTCGACAGTACAGCACCAGACCCCCGCGTGCATGGCCAAGAGAGACTCCTACTGACACGCGCTGGCTCAGGGACTCACGTCGAGGATGGGCCCGTTGCAGTAGTAGCAGCGAGGGGAGAAGAGATTATGATAGTCCTTCTCACAGTAGGGCTGACCATCACGTTCAAAAAAGTTGCGTGACCCAATTTCCTCCTGGCAGTAGGTGCAAACGAAGTGCTCTGGGTGCCAGGTTTTCCCCATGGCTGTGACGACCTGTAGGGAAGATGGAGCAGTTATGGGGGACGACTCTACTTCTTTGCTGTGGCAACTCACGTGACAACACACCAGGTAGAGTTTGGCACTAACTACACGTTCTACTACTCAAGGGAGCCCTGGACTGGGGTAGCATGAAAACTGAATTACCTATCATCTCAGGAGAGGGCAGTCCCTCAAGGGCAGGGTAGAGGTCACTGGAGGAGCTTACAGCGTACCTGGCCAGTAGATAAATAGAGTACTTCAGTTTCTTCAGCATCGCCAGTCCCTTCAGCCTCATGATACAGCCCTCCCAGTTACTCCTTGCTGTAGCCAAGGCTTAGCAACAAGATGCTGCCTTAGACTCATCTGTCCAGCAATTGGTTTCTTGCAGGCTCCACAAACACCTTTGGCAATGGTAGCTACTCCCAGTTTGTTCAGGTCAGACTGGAGGCTTCCCAACATACTGTCCAACTGGCTGACAGGTTTTGGGGGTGCAGACGGAGGGGAGCTGCCCCCCAGCTTTCCCCTGGGCCATGAACTGCAAAGAAAAAACCCAGAGACTGTAAGGCAAGCACTGTACAGCTCCTCAGGGATTTCTGCAGTCTCTGAACGTAAGAACAGCCATACTGGGTCAGACCAAAGGTCCATCTAGTCCAATATCCTGTCTTTCAACAGTGGCCAATGCCAGGTGCTTCAGAGGGAATAAATAGAACAGGTAATCATCAAAAGATCCAACCCTCTGCCCACAGCTCTTCAGCTGTCCTGTATATGGACAGACCAGGACTTGCTCTGGGGAGGCTAATGTGTCTGCAGAAGCCAGTGAGAACAGGAGCAGGTACAGAGATGCACCTTTGTTACAATGAGGCTGACACAAAAGTGTGGCTTACCCAGAGACCCCAGGAGCTAGAACAGCAGAGTGTTGAGGGGTGGAGATTTGGCTCTCCTCACCCTCCCAATAAAGCAGAGATTACTGGAAAAAAATGCTTCTGGGCTGCTGGTAGAGCCTCCACGGAGATCTTCCCTTTACCTCATAGGTTCCTGGCTGGCTTACAAAGGCAGAGACATGCCCTCTGAGTGGTCCCCAAACTGTCTCCCCTTCCCTGTCTCACGCAGTTGTTGCTGTCTCTCCGGTCTCTTCTCTCCTCTCCTTCACAGTCTCCTTCTCACCCTCCCACACCTTCTTGTCTCTTCTTTTCAGGGTATTTCCCCCCTTTTCCTTCTGCATCGTTTTTCTCTCTCTTCTGTGCCCTCTTGGGTAGCTCTGACTCCACACCCCAGCTTCACCAAAGGCTGCAATGGGAGCAGCGAGGGAAGGTGGGGAGCATTCAAGGAATCACCTCTTGCTTTACCTGCAGATGTGGCAGCTCAGCAGTAGTGTGTGCGTCTGCATGGGGAGGAGGTGCCAGGCCAGCAAACACTGCACAATACACGTGAGAGATTAACCGGGGGAGTGTGGAAAGGGGATAAGAAAGGTCTTTGGAAGCCCACTTTGGGAATCACCTTAATGAATACTTAACTTTGAACCCTGTTTTCCACTGGGAGGGGGGAACAGATACATTGTCTTTAGTAATAGAACCTCAAGAGGAAGTGGGGAGAAGAGAGAGGAAGTGTGCAGGACTTTGCTCTTTGTGGTCTCTTTGGATGCACAAGCAGCCAATCACAGATCCACAAGCAAAAGGTACCACAAAGCTGCTGCTAGATTGGAGGGTCTCAGACCTCTGCGCCATGCAGCTGTCATTACAGTGACTCCAAGCACCCCAGACCAGCATGCTGTTAGTCTGGAGTAAGCCATCAGACTGCTCCGGAAGAGCCCAAATATGCACTCACACCATGCACAGGCGGCTAGCTAGAACCTGCCCACTCCTGCATTCACTCAATGCCTGCCTGGCCTGATGCAGAAAGCCTCTCAATAGGTGGCTTGGAGACAGACAGCAGATCCAATTCATCCTTCCAAACATTTTCAGCCCTTTCTGGAGTGACTGTTGAGCTTCTCACTTGCTCTCTTTCCCTGTCTTCTCCTGGCTTGCTCTTAGTAGGGCCACCTTTCCTAGGAGTTCTCTCTCTGCTCTGCCTCTTTTTAACCATATCAGGAGAGTCATCTGTCCTGCTTTCATGCTCAATTTCAGCATCCTGCTTCTGTCCTTGTTCTGCTCCAAGACCCAACTAGCCTTTAGTATCTGGGAAGACATCCCACCCGTCCACAGCCACAATAGGAGGCTCACACGCTGACGGCAAGACATGGTCATTCTCAGAATATAGCTCTGGTATAAGCTCAGATAGCTCCAGAGCCCACAGCTGATCTAAAGCTGCTTCCATTTTTCCATCCTTCTGGGAAGGAAAGGCTGAATTATCCCTGAAAATGGCCTGCTCTGCTGATTCCTTGGGTGTCTGCCCCTTCACTCGGCTGGTTATGCTAGGGCTAGATACAGGAACAGTTGTGAGCTTGGTCTCAGTTCTGTGCTCTTTCTTTTCAGTGGCTTTTGCCTCATCAAGCCCCTGACTGTGGGCCTCTGCACTAGAAGGAACAGACAGAGATTCCGTCTTGGAGGATATCATGGCCTGCGACACCTCTCTAGGAGGATTTGACTTTTGGCTCAGCCTGACTGAGCTCAAAGAAAGCACATGATCCCCAAAAAGAGCAGAAATAGCAAAGTCCTCTGGAAGTGATTGACCCATCCGAGCCACAGAGCGGAGCTGTGGAGTGGTGGCAGAATGTCCTGGAATAGCTGCAACTGCAGCGCTGCTGCCTTCTTCTTCAATATGAAGGACTTCCAAGGTGGCAGGTGGCAGCAGGGCTGGTAGGTCCCTGCTGTGGCCTGTCCCATGGGGTTTTGACTGGGGCAGCAGAACTGTACGGGAAGGAGAGTCGATTGAGTCTGGATTTGTTGGGCTGGAAAGCAGCTCCAGGGAGGGTTCAGAAATCAGTGACAGAGTGGAAACAGCCTGTAAAAACGAGACAAGAAAAGAGGAACAGAGAGGGGGGAAGATAGAGACAGAGGTGAGGAAAGGAAAAGAACAAGGCACAACATGGCAGAACAATCAAAGCCTGCAAACCACAGAGCCCTCCTGACATGAAGCCATGAAGGTAGCCGGGATGGACAAGTGGGACCTCAGAGTGTGGAATGTGAACACACAGCTGTGCCCCTTCTCAAAGGAGGGTGCTGGGAATGAGGAAAGATCATGCAGCCATTCATTGAGTACTTTTTCTTAGGCTCTTCAAAGCCGCAGTTAATTCTTTCTCCTGTAAATGGGGCTGGTGTATCTGCCTCAAGGGCCCAGCCCATTAGACCAAGACTGATAGTCACATTAGCAACTTTCTCTGAATCAGACACTTGCATTTATTTGCATAGAAATTTACATACTTTTCGAAGAAAACAATGAAGCATGTAAGCCATAATATTTGCCTCCCTGATACAGTAGCCTCGGGGCACTCACGGCAAGAGGAGCACATGACTCAGGCTCTGGCCTGCTCAAATCACAAGGCTCTTCTCTGGGTCGAATACATGATGAATCAGAGGGAAGCATTCTAGGACTTCAGAGGCTGTCCTTCGGGAGCCCTGCATTAACTCTCTTCTTCCTCACCCATCCCACTTTTCTTGCCCCTTTTATATTTGGGTGAGAGAAGTGTACATTTTGTTCCAAAATATGCTCTGAAATGGTCAGGGGCAGGTACTCTGGTTTTAGTTCTCCATTGCTTATATTTTAAAGCTGATAGATCATGGCTCTGATCCTGTCCACTATGTCAGCTCCTACGTGACAAACAGGAATTCTTTCCATTTCTTTAAGGGAGTAGAAATTAGCGTAGCTTGTTATGACAGTAGGGTTACCATATTTTCAGTGTCCAAAAAGAGGACACTGCATGGGCCCCCGGCCCCACCCCAACTCCGCTCCCTTCCCCGCCCCTTCCCGGCCCCGCCACAACTCCGCTGCTTCCTGTGAACAATTGATTCGCGGGAAGCCTGAAGCAGGCACGCAGCAGGTAAGCTGGGGCTGGGGGCCCTGGCCTGGCCCCCAGCCCTGCACCGCTGGCCCCGGCCCTGCACCGCCAGCCCCTCCCTCCTTATTTTCCTGGACATGTCCGGCTTTTTGGGATTTCCTCCCGGACGGGGATTTGAGGCCCAAAAAGCCGGACATGTCCGGGAAAAGACGGACATGTCCGGGAAAATCCGGATTTATGGTAACCCTAGTTCTGTGCAATCCCAAACCAGCCCCTGTGGCCTACTAAATCTGCCACGCACCCAATGACTCCTGATCTGGGGAATTTATCCAGGTAAAAGGATCATTTTTTAAAATGAAGTTTATAGCCCATTTCCTTACAGAGTTAGCTTATAGCCACTTTGGGGGGGGGAGGGGGAAAAGTATCATAGCTGAGATCACTTGGTTTGTCTCTGATGATAAAAGGATTTCTCATTCTCCCTCTTACAACTTGTTGTCTGTGGTGTGTGTTTGCATCTGTGGTGTGCTTGCTGCTTGAGTGAAGTATATAGTGTGCTCTGTTTGATTAAGGGATCCTGTGCTGAGGCTTGCCGTATTCAAGTGCAGAGGTGGTTAAGGAGGCTTTGATGACCAAGGTCTTTAGCATCTATCAATCCTTTAACAGGGGGTGGGCTCCTCAGGAAGAACAAGGCTTTAAAAAGCCTGCTCCTAAAAGACCAGAGGAGCTAGAGAACAGGAGAGTTTTATGAGGGAATTCTCCAGGTGAAGGAGAAACAACTAGGTGACCTTTGGGGTGAGCCTGTTGTCTCTAGTGTATTTGTGGTGTGCTTACTACTTGATTGAAGTATATAGTGTGGTCTGTTTGAGGGACCTTGTGCTGAGGCTAGCAGCCTGCTATGCAAGTGGAGAGCTGCATAAGGAGGCTTTAATCCCCAAGCCCTTTACCACCCATCAACCCCTAACCAGTGGGTGGGGCTATTCAGGGAGAACAAGGCTTTAAAAAGCCCTCTCCTAAGGGATGAGAGAAGCTAGGGAACAGGAGTGGATAATGTGAGTTTTATGAGGCCGTTAACCAGGTGAAGGAGAAACTCTGTGACCCTTGGGGTGAGTTTGTTGTGTGTGGTGTAGTGTGGTTGCTGCTTGACTGAAAGATCCTTGGAGGGAACTTGTGCTGAGCCTAGTGGCCTGCCAGGCAAGCTGAGAGCTTTTTAATGAGGCTTTGGTGGCCAAGCTCTTTAGCACCCAACAAGCCTTACCAGCTGGTGGGGCTCCTCAATATGATGTCCCTGCACAGCTTACCTCTTAATTCTTGTTTGCCTGAGTTGAGCACTGGAGTAGGGAGTCAGGTCTGGGTAGGGTGTTTGTGCAGCGGTAACACAAGGAACTGGACTGGTATTGCAAGAAACTGTAAGTACCTTATGTGTGACTGACTATGTTTGAGATAGTTATGTGAGAGCAGAAAAGAGCATTGGGGCTACCGTATAGCACAGGGGTGAGGGTTGGATTAAGGTGGGGGCTCTCAAACTGGGGGTTGTGAGGTAATTACATGGGGGTCATGCGTTGTCAGCCTCCACCCCAAACCCCACTTTGCCTCCAGCATTTATAAGGGTGTTAAATATATTAAAGTGTTTTTAATTTATAAGGGGGGGGTCGCACTCAGAGGCTTTCTATGTGAAAGGGGTCACCAGTACAGAAGTTTGAGAATCGTTGGATTAAGGCATATACTAACTAAGCTACAGGTTGGGGCCTCGCACTATGAGGAGTCTCTTAAAAAACAAACAACAACAAAAAACCTGACTCCATTTCAAATATGAAAATCGGTTGATAAATAAAGGAGATACATGAAAAAGAAGATTCTCTCTAAATATAGACACTTTTATTCAAATATGACAAATATATACATCTGATTACACAAATACCCATACCCATACCCTACCTCTACCCTTCACTAATTGTTCATTATCGACAGGCGGGAGGCCAGGGCTGAGGGGAAAAAGATAATTGCACTTGTAAAATGAGTGTTTCTACGCATGAGTGTGCTATCAGTCTCCTAAGGCAGCATTTTGTGGGCCAGCTGCTGCTGGTAAAATTCTGACCTTGCCTTCAAAACTTATTCATAACTCCAAGAGTGCCTAGGCTGTCAGAATGGGAGTAGGACCATTCAACTGTGTCCCAGAGAGTCGCATCAATGTGCCTCTGTCTCCCTTAGCTCCTCCAGTTCAGCCACCCTGGTCTCCGAAGCCTGTACATGGTCTTTGAGCACCAGGAGCTCCTTGCACCGAGTTCACACATGTCACCTACCAGCTAATCCTGCATGCTGCATTCAGTGCAATAAACTGGATAGCCCCCACTCTGGTGCTGGACTTCTGCCTGCAGTCTCTTTACTTCTGCAGCTCTTTCCTTTCTTGTTTGTTTTATTTTTATCAGGGTTTTTTTATTGCCTTAAGTTTAAGGAACATTAATGAAGTATATCTGTTCTCCCCCACCCCACATCTCTCTCAAAACTCTCCTGTTCCCTAGCTCCCCTGGTGGCTTACAAGCCAGGTTTTAAATACTGGTTCTCCCTGAGTAGCCCCCACCCCCTGGTTAAGTGCTAAAGAACTTGGCCATCAAAGCCTCCTTAAGAAGCTCTCAGCCATGCCTACCAGGCCCCAAGCTGAGCACAAGGTCCATCAGACAGACAGACCACACTCTAGACTTTAGTCGAGCAGTAAGCAAACCACAAACACCCACTACAGAAACCAAACTGACCCCAGTTGCTCCTCCTTCACCTGGAGAAACCCTTGCGAAACTCCCATTAGCAGCTCCTGTTCTCTAGCTCCTCCGCAGAGTCAGCACCTATGGTCTGTAGCTTGTGTCTGGTGTGTGCTTGCTACTTAACTGAAGTATACAGTGTTGTCTGTTCCTTTGAGGGACCCTGTGCTAAGTCTAGAGGCCTGCTAGGAACCTTGAGAGCTTCTTAAGGAGGAGGCTTTGATGGCCAAGCCCTTTAGCACCTATCAACCCCTAGCCAGGGGGTGGGGCTCCTCAGGGAGAACAAGGCTTCAAAAAGCCTGTTCCTAAGCAGCCAGAGGAGCTAGAGAACAGGAGCAGCTCACCTGAGTTCTGTGAGGGGGTTCTCCAGGTGAAGCAGGAGCAAGGACATGACCCCTGGGGTGAGTGTGTCTGTAGTGTGTGTTTGTGGTGCAATGTAAACCTACGTAAGGCTGATGTGAAGTAGTGTCTATGGGACAAAGATGTCAAGTCTGTGGATGAAAGAGCTTTTTTTAGCTGATGCCTTCAAACAGAATCAGACATCTATTGAGGGCAGGCACCAGAAAGAGGGGTTTAAAACTGGGGGGAAGGGAGGATCCCATTTCGACCCTGGGAAGAGAGAAGGGGGCTGGGACCCTAGAGCCCAGAAGGTGCTATCAGTGTAATTCCACTGATCACCTGAGGAATAAATGCCCTGTGCTAGGAGGAAGCAGGCAAACAATAGTTCCTTAGTTCTGCTGTCCTCAACACAGAACCCCCCCCCCCCCCCCAAGCAATTGAAACCTATCACATTGGTTCTGTGAGGTTAGCCTCTGCAGAATCTGATATGGAGCATGTTAAGGCTGTCTAAATTGCTGGTAGGTAATATCTGGGCCCCTGCATCTCTCTGCCCCAAGTCTCTCTGGTTAAGCAGAGTGTGGTCCAAAAGCCAGTATGTTGCCTGGCCAAATGGCAGTGGTTGTGGGGGTGGGTGAAAGCAGATTCCTCATACCACTAGCTAAAATCCATGTGGTTTGTAAAGTGTTTTGACTGGGGGGGTAATGGAACACCTCCTATTTGACCTCCTCCTGGGTCAATGATTTTTTCCGTCTAGCTCAGGTTAAAGCATTTGCCTGCAGCAGGAGGGAATTTTAGGCTGGGACCCCCTGAGGGAAAGGGTAAGGTCTTAGGAACTGCTGAGACAATGGGAGAGAGTCTCTTTGATTCTTCTGCAGCTGGGGGAAAGCCACATGCTTCCAGGTGGGAGGGTGGTTGAGACCAACTCCTACACTGCAGCTGGAGGCAACACCACATCAGGAAGGGATGGGGGGTGTAATGCCTGCCAGGGAGAGAACTGTTCAGGTTGTAGCTGAACCAGAGACAAACCCGGCTGTAGGGAACAGAGTGAAATGTCCCAGAGGAGAGCCCAGAGAAGGGGCAGGGAATCTCAGAAACCACTGAGGTGGGTGAGGATTCCTGTAACTCCTCGCACAGAGAAGCAGGGTGCTTCCAAGTATGGGAGGGGCTGAGACTAGCTCCTTTCCAGCAGAAGGCAACATGCCCTCAGGGCCAGGAGAGATGTTGTCCATTGATTAAGGAAACTGTCCCAGTTGTTAGCTGGCAGAGTTCTGCAGCTGAAGGAGGGGGCCCGAGGAGGAAACTGGGGAAGGAATAGTCGGGGTACAGGAATGTCTCCTCACTAGTCACTTGGGGCAGGATGCCCAGGACACTAGGAGGATGGCTGGGTCAGCATCTGTGTACCCAGGCACTCAGCCTGTGACCCAGGTTTTGAGAAGGAACCGTGCAACTCTCCTCCTGGAGGGGAGCAGTCACACAGCTGACTTCTGAGGGACAGAGAAAGGGGTGGCAGAGGGTACCCCAATCCAGGTCCCAATTTTTCAGGATGCTATTTCTGAGAAGTTTTTGGAAAGTAACTCTGTCTCTTTTTACATCAAGATGCAGTTCCAACCCCTGTAACAGCAGGGGAGTTGAGACCAGGAAATTGCCAGGTGGTAGTTTGTCCGAATAGAAATGACCCAACTGACAGAGAAGGGGGGTGTTTTCCCCCAGGCTGGTGAGAGACAGGGAGCAGTTCTGGGAAAGCTGCTGGGAAGAGGTGCAGCTGATCAAAGGGTGAACACTGTGACCGTGTACCCCATAAGGCTTTATGGGGGTGTGCTTATAAATGTATGTATGACATAATTGGAATATGTTTTGTGCTGCCTGTGCCATGTAACATATCTCCGTAAAGGTTATGGTCTACTATAACTATTCATCCTATTTGTACATAAATATATCATTTTCTACTTAAGGTTAAGAATATGGGCTGTATGCTTGCTTGGTTTCTAAGTAAGCTTTGGGAGGCATTTGGTCAGCTTCTTTAGGAAGGAATTCGCCAGGTTAAGTACCTGATCAGGAAACACTTGGAGAACAATGCATCTTGGAATGCTCCAATTCCCATAAGAAGTCTTCCTGGAGACATGCAAGATACCATGTGGACAATGGCTTCGGCCTGTAAAGACTGAGTCATGCAGGGACATGTGACTTGCCCAGGTGACTCCAGAACTCCATCTTGGAGCTGGACTTTGCAGAGAAGGGAGGAGGGGGTGTGTCTTCACCCATAAGAGAGAGTCTATTTAAATCCGTGGGAGACCCCTCCATTTTGTCTTCAGCTGGCTAAAGAAGGAGCCTCTCCACCCCACCCCCCCATACTTGAAGGAGACTGAAACAAAGGACAGTAACTACAGGGGTGTGAGTGATTGCTGGACCCAGGCTAAAAGGAGATTAGCCTGTAAAAGGGAGTGCTCTGGAACTGGTGAGGAAATTATCTATATTCAGTTTGATTAGGCATAGATTTGTGCATTTTATTTTATTGTACTTGGTGACTTACTTTGTTCTGTGTGTTACCACTTTGAACCACTGAAATCCTACTGTCCGTATTTAATAAAATCACTTTTTATTTAGTAATTTACTCAGAGTATGTATTAATACCTCAGGGAGCAAACAACTGTGCAGATCTTTCTATCAGTGTTATAGAGGGCGAACAATTTATGTTTGCCCTGCATAAGCTTTATGCAGGGTAGAACTGATTTATCTGGGTTTAGACCCCATTGGGAGTTGGGCATTTGAGTGCTAAAGACAAGCATGCTACTGTGAGCTGTTTTCAGGTAAACTTGCAGCTTTGGGACAAATGATTCAGACCTTGGGTCCGTCTGGAGCCAGACAGGAGTGTCTGGCTCAGCAAGACAGGGTGCTGGAGTCCTGAGCTGGCAGGAAAACAGAAGCAGGGGTAGTCTTTGCACATCGGGTGGCAGCTCCCAAGGGGGTTTCTATGATCCAACCTGTCACACACACCTAGCCCAGAGAGCACAGATCACAGCCCTCTAGGGGGCAGGGAAGGACTTGGTACAGGGAGGGGGAAACACACGGTAACCCCAAAAGGGGAGTTGGATTTCCTACCTACGTACAGTCCTGGGGTTGGGAGACGGCTCCCCAAAGGGCCAGCCAGTGTGCAGGATCCCCCTGGACCCTTATCTTGCCAGACCCTAACAAAATGCCAGAAATAGGATGAAATTAAGAGCCCACACAAAGGGAAACACTGGAGGGAAAGAGAAGGCAGCGACTGACTTCATGGGAGAGAGTCAAAGGACACCATGGGTAATGAACAAACTAACCTCAAACTACACTAATTGAACACCAGGTGTGGTATCAAAGATAATTGTAAACACCCATATTTGATTTAAAAAATTGGTATTAATGTTAAGATTTGGGGATAAGAATTTCGACACAGAAGTTAAATCTTATGATAATGCTACTTTTCAGTTAATACCTGTAAACAGGTTTAAACCTTATCACAGCAGAGAAACCATAAAAAAAACCCTGGATTGTGTGTGAGAATGGGGAAACTGAGGCACGCAGCCTCATGGCCTTAATGGCTGGATGCCAAGAGAACTATAACAGTTTACTGCAAGAGGGTTAGTCACTGACTAAGAGGGGAGGTGTGACGCTCTGTACCTCAGGGGAACAGCCTACACACCATGTTTGGCTTTATAAAATGATTGTGTGGTATCCAATGCAAAGTTTGTCATGTTGGGTGTCTCTGGAAGGCTGGTAATGCACTGAGCATGGCTGTTATGTTCATGTTACAGTAATGTGTTAGGTTATAA
Organism: Chrysemys picta bellii; assembly: GCF_011386835.1. Lineage (NCBI taxonomy): Eukaryota > Metazoa > Chordata > Testudines > Emydidae > Chrysemys > Chrysemys picta. The sequence continues at coordinate 11,044,471 of NC_088805.1, read as the reverse complement.
TTTCATGTCTATAGTTATGAGACTGAAAATATATCCTCATGGCTTAAAGCAAGCCCATGAAAAAACTCTCCATCAACCCATAACCAGGGGGTGGGGCTATTCAGGGAGAACAAGCCTTTAAAAAGCCCCCTCCAAAGGCAGTGGTCTTCACCAGTTTGGGTGGGGATCCGAGCACCCTTTTTTGCTTAGGGTGGCAAAAATGGTAGAGCCAGCTCTGCAGCGCGGCAGGGGGTGCATGCTCAAAAATTGTTTACCGATAGGGGTGCATGATCGAAAAAAGTTTGGAGACCACGGTCCTAAGGGACAGAGAGAGGCTAGGGAACAGGAGTGGTTAATGTGAGTTTTGCGAGGCAGTTAACCAGGTGCAGGAGCAAATCCGTGACCCTTGGGGGGAGTTTGTTGTGTGTGGTGTAGTGTGGTTGCTGCTTGACTGAATTATATAGTGAGGTCTGGTCGTTTGAGGGGACTTGTGCTGAGCCTAGTGGCCTGCCAGGCAAGTTGAGAGCTTTTTAATGAGGCTTTGGAGGCTAAGCCCTTTAGCACCCATCAACCCGTAGCAGGGTTTGGGGCTACTCAGGGAGAACAAAGCTTTAAAAAGCGCGCTGCTAAGGGATGAGAGATGCTAGGGTACAGGAGCTGCTAACGTTAGTTTTGTGAGGGAGTGCTCCAGGTGAAGGAAGAGCAACTATGTGACCTGTGAGCAGTGTTCCCTCTAATGTCTTACCCATGTGTGGAACGAATTTTATGTGCACTGATATGGAGGTGATATGACATGTGTCATCTCAGTGCACATAACAAAATTCATGTGGTGGGGGTAGGGCCGAGGGGTTCGGAGTTGGGGAGGAGGCTCAGGGCTGGGGATGAGGGGTTTTGGAGTGCAGGGGGGGCTATGGCAGGGAGAGAGGACTCCCCCAGCTCTCTGCCTGCAGCAGTACCTGGGCAGCAGGGGGAGAAGCACCTCTCCCCATCACAGCAGCTCTGGGGCTGAGGCTGCAGGATATGCGCCCGGCCCCCGCAGGTCCAGGCCATGGCCTGGGCAGCGCTGTGGCCCGCGTTCCCTGAGTGCCTGTGCGGCCCTAAATGGGCTGCTCCGTGGCCATGCAGCTGCGCAGTTTACAGGAAACTTAGCCCGTGGGTGGTGTGTGTGTTTGTGGTGTGCTTACTCCTTGACTGAAGTATATAGTGTGCTCCGTTTGTTTGAGGGACCGTGTGCTGAGCCTGGCGGCCTTCTATGCAAGGCTGAGAGCATGTTGAGGAGGCTTTCATCCCCAAGCCCTTTAGGACCTGCCAAGCCTTAACCAGGGGTTGGAGCTAATCATAGAGAACAAGGCTTTAAAAAGCCGGCTCTTAAGTGACCAGAGGAGCTAGCTTGGTGTGCTGGTGCCTGGAGCTGCCCCTGGGGTGGGGGGGAGGAAATTGTCAGCATTTATACTGCACCCTTCTTTCATATTCTAATTACTGAATGTGTCGAGCATTGTTATCTTTGCTATTTTAAGAATTAAATTGTTTTGAATGACATAATTACATTATTATGAATGGCAGTATAATAAAATCATTGCAATTACGTAAAAGCGGTCTTCACTAACATCCCAGTTTAAAGACATTCTATATCGCTGTAGCTTTCTGGATGAAACTGTCAGCAATCTTCTTTACATCCAGGGCCCTTGGTATTGTTTTGATGCATGTTAAGGTCAGCTACGTTATTCCGTTGTCTGTCCAATTGATGACGGGAGATAATTTTTAAGTCTTCGGAAGCTGAAGAATGAATTGAGGATGATAGAGGCACAGCGAGAAGGCTTCTTACACATTTGCAGTAGGCTGGAAACATAGTGCTTCCCGAGTACTGCAAATGACCCTGAGATCTATCCTGATGGGTAACAGCTAATTTAGGCACCATCGTTGTGTGTGTGTGTGTGTATGTATGTATAGTTGGGATTATATTTTTGCCATGTGCATTACAGTGGAGTCGCATTTTACGCGGGGGTTAGGTAATAAAATCTGCGCGTAAGGCGAAAATTGTGTAGAGATAAAATTATCCTTAAATCCCCCATAAAGTACAGTATACTGTACAGGGTTGTGTATACACCCCAGTACAGTAATATGTATAATGTATACAGTAATGTACAGTCTATAATAAAGAGTACATAGGCAAAATATAATTTTACAGTACTGTATTTTTAATTACAGGGCGTCGTCAGGGCTAGATGCCGATCCAGGAAACGGAGGTGACTGAGAACTTGGGTGACGGAGAGCGAGTCCTAGACGAAGTGGTTGGCTCTGGTTCAGCTTGAGAAGTTGATTGCGTAGGCTCCTCTGCTGCTGGCTGTTTTTCCTTGAAAAACATGGTGATCGGCAACAGTCGCTGTTGTCTCTTGAGCTGCTCAAACATTTCTTGATACGGTCTCAAATGGTCCGTAATGCTACATGTGATTTTGAGGCTTCGTTCCATAGAGGGATCGTATTCAGAAATTAAATCATTCAAGTGTTTTGCTGCTTGGAACGCTTCAGCAAATTTATGAAGATTCCAACTTGCTGGCTCTTCCAGTTAGTCGTCATCATCTTAGTCTTCTGTAGATGATTTTATCAGTTCCTCTGACTAGCAAAGAGTTAATACTTCTCTATGGCTCTCAATTAATTCTTCAATTTCTTCCTCAAGAATGTCAACGAAGCCATCAGCACCCACTTGCCTGGCCACCTGAACAATGCGTTGCACTTCTTTGTCAATGGTCAGGAAACCCTTAAAATCATTCACACATTCTTTCCGGAGGGCCAGTAAGGAGCTGGTGTACATCTCGCATAGGCAGGGAGGCAGCAACATCCCTCGAAGGGGGTGATCTGTCTGACGCTGCTGCGATCACTTGCGCCTTCCATCTTTCAATGTACCTGGATGCTACGGTGAGGAACTTTGTGGCAAGCGCTGTGCGTGACATCATCAGGAAGCGAATCGCCGTGGCCCTTTCCAGCCAAGATGTCGCCAGGTACCCAGGGGAGCCGTATTTGCAAGAGACGACGGCATCATCACTCTGAGAGCGAGAACTGTGCTGGAGAGGACCCTGGAGGATACCATCCGTGGGCAGTACATGGAAAACCTGAGATGGAAGATGTTTTTCATCAAAGCAGAGTAGTAACTTTGGGGAACCAAATTGCTTCTATTTGGAATAGCGTCTCCGTGGGGGAGTTACGCTGGAATAGGCACTATGCTTATAGCTACGATGCCAGTCAGACGAGCCCCTCGACTGCACGTCCTGTGGGTCCCAACCGCCTGCTCTGCTCGGTCTGCAGAGCAGGACTTCAGTTGCCTCTCTAGGGCTGGCTGTGGAGCTGTGGTGCCACCTGCTAGTTCTGATTTCAAAGCTTGGTGGAAAAAATAAATAACTGCAAGGGCGGGAGAAGCAACCCTCTCGCTGAGTGCCTGACGGGGGGCGTAAATCGATCCCCCCCAGAACAGAGTTTAATAGCCGAGTACTGAGCAGCACTTCAGCGGTAAAGCCTGCCACAAACACTAGACAATGTACACTCCATCACAAAGCTCCTGTGAATGAGCTTAATCTTCACTCTGCAAGCACCCACCCCCATTAAGTGGCCTATCCCAAGCCACATCCTAAAAATGAGAAGTAAAGTACAAGGATTTAGAATTTACAGTATGTTTTGGGGGGGGGGGGGACAGGATGGGGGACCCCTGGGAGCAGAAGGACACCTCATGCCTTCACATGATCTCACAAATGGAGATCCATGCAACATATGCTGGGTGGGGAGAAGAATATAACCAAGTCTATCTAATTCACACTGTTGTTAATACAAGTATTTTCACTTCATCAGATGCATGGAGTGAAAAATGCAGCACATGAAAAGGTGGGAGTTGCCTTACCGAGTTGGGGGTCAGTGCTAATGTATCAACAGAGGGAAATTACTTTTGGGAGTGCCCCAGCCACTCCCAGTCTTTATTCAGGCCTAATGTGATGGTGTCAAGTTTGCAAATTAATTCCAGTTCTGCAGTTTCTCATTTAAGTCTGTTTGAAGGGTTTGTTGGTTGGTTGAAGAATGGCCACCTTGAAGTCTGTTTGAGTGTCCAGGGAGATTGAAGTGCTCTCCAACTGGTTTTTGAATGTTACAATTCTTGATGTCTGATTTGTGTCCATTTATTCCTTTGCGTAGAGACTGTCCGGTTTGGCCAGTGTACATGGCAGAGGGGCATTGAAATAAAGTTCACACAAGTTAAGAAGGAAGGTACTAGACATCTGGGGTCAGGTGGAGGTGCCCTGTTTCCTCGCAGCGCAGGAGCAGCGGGCCGGGGCATGGGAGGGCAGGGGACCAGGACCGGAACTGCTGCTGTGTGGGCTTTCTTGCAGCTGGCCTGGTGCACCTTGCACCTCTTCTGGGACTCGAAGGGCAGGCTGCAGAGGGCACAGCTGAAGGCGGTGGATTTGTTGTGGCACCTCTTCAGATGCCTGGTGACATCTCCGAGGAGATGGAAGCATCGGGGTGGCAAGCAGATGGGGCAGATGAGTGCATCTGCGGCAAGGGGGTATTTCAGGTAGATGAGGTAGTTGTCAGTCCCCTGTGGAGCGGGGGTCCCAGCGGCGGCAGAGGTTTCTCCGGCTGGTCTGCTCCCCCTGGGGGGAGTGGGGTCGGGTGGTCCAGCTAGGCAGGCATCTGGTAGAGTCCTGGGGCCCCTTGGGTTGGTGTCTGGGGCTGAGCAGCCATCTTGTGGGGTGCTGGGGCCCTTCTGGCACACGGCTGACGGTGGTGGGGGACCCTCAGTGGTAGCTGTGCCCCAGGAGCACTGGGGATGCCTCCGGGTAGCTGGAGCTCTTGAGGAGCAGTGGGGGTGTCCCGCTGAGGATCGGTGGGGGGTTGCCTCTCGGCGGGGAGGGCTGCTGGAGAGCAGGGGGTGTCTGGTGTCCGCTGGAGAACAGGGGAGACATCTCGCAGCAGCTGGGGCTGTTGGGGTGTAGGACGGAGGTCTCTTGGCAGCTGGGGTGTAGCAGGGGGAACGCTCAATAGTTGCAGCTGCTGTGGGGCGGTCGGGGGGGTATCTCGCCGATGGGAGCAGCAGGAGCGGGGGGGAAGACCCCAGCGGTTGGGGCAGTAGAAGAGTGGCTGGGGGGTCCCCCGGTGGTTGGAGCAGCTGGTGGCGGCTGGGGAGTCCCTCGTCAGCTGGAGTGTCTGGTGATCGGCAGGCAGGTCTCTCGGGTTTTGGAGTGGCTCGCCCATGGGGGGGCAGTCCCCTGGCGGCTGGGGTTGCTGGTAGGCGGTGGGAGAACCCCTCTGTGGCTGGGGTGCATTGGGGCTCGGCATCTGGGGCAGCTCACACGTGGCAGGGCTGACCCCTGGTGGCTGGGGTTGCTGGTGAGCGGCGGGCGACTCCCTCCGCGGCTGGAGTGCAGTGGGGGCATCTTTCCGCCTCTGCCCCGCCATGTGCCAGCCGCTCCAATCTCCCGGTGACTGGAGCTGCCAGCGGGTGGCAGGTCGGGGTCTTGCTGCTGGAGCGCATCGGGAAGCTCCCAAGGCATCGTGGGCGGCAGCGGCTGTGGTGCCAGGCATGGATCCTCCGGTGGCTCAAGTAGCAGCGGCTGGGGCACGTGGCGGAGATCCCCTGGCTGCATAGGCGGCAGTGGCGTGGGGCAGGAGACCCCCAGTGGCTCAGGCAGCCGCGGCTGGGGCACGTGGCGCAGCTCTCCAGGCTGCCCAGACAGCTGCAGCCAGGGCACAGGGCAGGAGACCCCCGGCGAATCAGGCAGCCGCGGCTGGGGCAGGTGGTGGGGCTCCCCGGGCAGCCAAGTGGCAGTGGCTGGGGTGCAGGACAGGGATCCCCTGGCGGCGGCTCGGGCAGCATTGGCTGGAGCACGTGGCGGGGCTCCCTAGGCTGCACAAGGAGCATGAAGTCACGCCAGCTCACTCCCAGCATTGGCGGTGGCCGGTGACGTGCTCTGTGTAAATGTCTCGAGACCATCAAATAATGTCTGAGACCATTAGGCGTCTCATGAGCGACCCACCCCACAGGTCCTCGGCACACGTTCATTACAGGGGTCCCAGGCACCCAGGGCCCCAACGATCAGAGCGTCGCTGTAAACCTCGTAGCCCTTTGCCCACAGGGTGTCAGCAAGGGGAGCGTACTTTTTGAGTTTGCGGGCTAGGGCTTTGCGGAAGGCTGGGGTCCTATTCTCAAATGGGATCGTCACGTCAACGAGGATGATCTTTTTCCAATCCTCGTCTGTGACGACGATGTCCAGGTGCAGCGGGCTGTCGGTGTCCGGGATGGCGCGGTTAACGGCGACCTCTCCCAGGCGCGGGGCGATGGCTTTCACTAGGCGGTCCTGGACGGCATTGTGGCGCAGCTGCCAGGCTCTGGCGTGGGGCTTGAAGCTGCACAGGACGTGGGGCAAGTTCTCCATGGTGTAGCCGCAGTTCCTGTAGTGCTTGTCCCGGTTCCCGTGCCGGACGGCTCCATTGAGGGGAACGCAATTCAGCCAGGTGAGGGACTGCCCGGTCAGTGGCAGCCGGGGAAAGGGGCAGGGGTCCCATAGTGGCCCGAGCGGCGGCTGCGGCGCGCCACGGATCCGCTCGGGCCAAAGCGGCCGAGGAGCGGGGCAGGAGTCCCTCAACGGCCCCGGCAGTGGCGGCCAAAGCGCGCCGCAGGGCTCTCCTGGCTGCCCAGGGGGCAGCGGCCAGGGCAGGGGTCACCCGGAGTCCCAGGCGGCGGCTGTAGCACACAGCATGGCTCCCTGGGCCGCTTGGGCAGCTGGGGAGTGGGGCAAGGGTCCCCCGGCATCCCGGGCAGCGGTGGCGGCTGCAGCACGCCGCGGGGCTCCCCGGGCTGCTCGGGTAGCGGCAGCTGGGGAGCGGGGCTGAGGTCACTCGGCGTCCCGGGTGGCAGCGGCAGTTGGAGCATGCCACCGGGGTCCCCAGTCCGCACATAGGGCAGTGGCTGGGACGCGTGGCAAGGGTCCCCCAGCGGCATGGGCGGTGGGGGGGGCTGCACGAGAGTCCCCACGTGCGGGTAGGTGCTGGGGCTCCGTGGGGCACTCTACCCGGCATCCGGAGCAGCAGCTGGGCGACGGAGGGCTTCCCAGGTGGCTGGGACCAGAGGGGGCAGTCCCCTGGCAGGAGGAGCAGCAGCTGGGCAGCGGGGTTCTCCGGCGGCAGGGGCGCGGGGGTGCCGTCTCTCAGTGGCCGCAGCTGTTGGCGAGCGGTCCGCGATAGGCGCGTGGTGTGGTAGTCTACCTGCAGCTGGCCATCGGCGCGGGGCTTCCCTGGCGGCAGGAGTACGGCAGGGCAGACTCCTGGTGGCCGCAGCTGCGGGTAGTCTGCCAGAGAGTCTACCGGCGGCAGGACCACGGTGGGGTGACCTCTCGGTGGCTGGGGAGCGGGGTGGATGTTCCTCCTCTCCGTGATGTCCCAGCAGGCTGGTCTCGGAAACGGGAGCTTCTTGCGGCAGCATCTGGGGGGTCTTTTCCACACTCTTTCCTCTGCAGCTGCTGGTTTGCTGTGGCTTGGAAACCCCAGGGGGTTTTTTCGGGGAAGCGCTCTGAGGACCTCTCTCGGCAGAATCGGTGGTAGGGGCTGGGAGCGTGTGCAAGGCGGTGGCGGGGACCCGGTGACACGCTGGAGTAGTGGCCAGCGGTTTGGGCTGTGTTTTAGGAGCAGAAGGATGCATTCCAGTAGCTCTTGTTTAGAGTAGCAGATATATTGCATCAGTGTATCATCAGTGTAGCAGTTTATCAGATAATAGAGATGATTAAACTGATAAAATCAAGAATATTTAAAAATAAAGGGCACAAAAGATTTGAAGAGTCAGTTGCCGATCATTGGGGGGAATATACAGAGTATGGGGGGGATGTTATGTTGGGGTTGGCAGTACACATAATACATACAGACTGTAATGTCTCCAATGGGGGGGTGAGCGGTGGGCGAGATGAAGACACAGTTGATAAGCGATGAGGGTCAATAATCCACACGGGGGTACAAATAGCCATAGGTACAAGTAGGTGGGTTGGGTAATGGTGATGGGGCGACCCTCACAAGGTGGGATTCAGTTAGGTTGGGTAGGGTTAGGGTCTGAGGGGATAAGGCCCGGTGTGGGGTGTTAGCGAGTCCCTTCTCCCTTGCAGGTGGGCGAGGTCTAATTGGCGGTGGCCGGTGATGTGTTCCGTGCAGATGGTCCGGGACCAAGGGATAGTGTCTGAGACCATTAGGTGTCTCGTGAGCCGTGCGTAGTGACAGCCCACCCCACAGATCCTCAGCACTCGCTCGTTGCATGGGTCCCAGGCACCCAGGGCCCCGACAAGCAGAGGGTCTGTGTACCTCGTAGCCTTTTGACTGCAGGGTGTCAGCCAGGGGGGCATATTTTTCAAGTTTGCGGGCTCGGGCTTCACGGAAGGCTGGGGTCCTGTTCTCAAACGGGATTGTTATGTTGACCAGGATGACCTTTTTTCCAACTTCGTCCGTGATGACTATGTCTGGGCGCAGCGGGCTGTCGGTGCCGGGGACGGAGCGGTTAACGGTGACTTCTCCCAGGCGCGGGTCGATGGCCTTTACCAGGCGGTCCTGGACAGCGTTGTGTCGCAGTTGCCAGGCTCTGGCGTGGGGCTTGCAACTGCATAGGACTTGGGGCAGGGTTTCAGTAACGTACCTGCACTTCTTGCAGCGCTTATCCCGGTTCCCGTGGTGGACAGCTCCATTGAGGGGGACGCAATTCAGCCGGGCTCGGTGTATGAACCGCCATTCGGCGAACCGGGTGAAGCTGCCCATGGGGATGAAGTGGTTGCTGGAGTCCCACTTACTGGTCACCTCGAAGGCCTTACCCTGGTCTGTTTTTCTTCAGGGTGTCCACGTAGAGCACGTGGACGGTGGCCTTCAGGGATCTCTCTAGCATGCCTCTGGCTCCGGGGGTGATGATGATGTTGTCCTCTGATTCGATCCGTGGCACCAGTATCCCAGCTCCCGTCGTTCCTCATTCCATACCCAGAGACAGCCCAGTCGTTTCGCCAGTCGGCGTGTGGCATTGCGGGCGCGGGACCACAGCGAGGCGATGTCGCCTCCGTCCCGGGCGAACTCGCCGTCTAAGGAGCCGCTCAGGAAGGTGGCCACATCTCGGTCAGAGGGAGGTCTGCCGCTTCGTTTCTCAACAATGGCGCGCAGGGCAGTTGTCGCGATGGTCCTCACCTTGGCATCAGGGCACGTGAGGAGGCGGCAGGCATGCGTGATGACTGTGATGTCGCACAGGTCTCCCATGCGGGGGACGTTGGCGCCACCGTGCCTGTGTGTGATGTAGATGAGCTCGTTGCTGGCTCTCTGGGGCAGGGACAGCCAGCTCTTGACCAGCTGCCGGATGGTGTTGTCCGCCCTGTTGAGAGGCACCTTTGCCACGGAGGATCCTCTCAAGACGAAGGCGATGCAGGGGATCAGGAAGGTGTTGAGGGCGTTGATTTTCTGTCCTGGGGCGAGCAGGGATGCGTCGATCTTGGTGGCATCTTGCAGGATCTCCCGGATGGTGTCCTCGGGGGTCTGCTGGACGCGGAAGCCCGTCGGCGTCCCGAGGTGCTGGTACGCCTGCCCCTCTGCTAGGGGGGTGACTGGCTCGCCCTGAATGAGGAATTCCGTCGCCAGTACCGAGTCCCTTACGCTCCCGTCAACATGGAGGGATGCGCAGTTCTTGGCGTTGAAGTGGAGTCCCACCCAGTCCGCAACTCTCCCGATGGTGTCGAGCATGCCCTGGAGCCTCTCGTGGTCGTCTGCGATCAGCACCAGGTCATCCGCGTAGGCAAAGACGTTCGCCCTCTTGCCATGCAGGTCGAAGCCGTCGGAGATCGCCTGCAGGAGTGGCTCCATGGCGAGGTTGAAGACGATCGGGCTGAAGGGGCAGCCCTGCTTCACGCCGCTGTAGATTGGTATCTCGGCGGTTTCCCCTTCCACCGAGCGGATGGTGGTGCTGCAGCCCTCATACAGCTCTCGGACGAGGCGAAGGAAGGTCTCCGGCATCCCGAACTCCCGGAGTGTGTCGAAGATGTGGTGGTGGGGAATGGACCCGAAGGCATTGGCCAGGTCGAGCCACGCTATCGTGCACTGCTTCCGCACCCGTCTGGCTGTCTGGATGACAGTTTGGAGCAGGAAGTTGTGCTCGTAGCACCCCTCCGACGGCATGAAGCCCTTCTGGGCAGGGCTGATGGCTCCTCCGGACGTCACCCACTCCGTGATCCTGGCTGCCAGGCAGCTGGCGTATAGTTTGTACGTTGTGGAGCAAAGGGAGATGGGTCTCCAGTTGCTGGGGTCGTCGCGCTCTCCTTTCTTGTGTATAAGGACGGTCATGGCCTTCTTCCAGGAGGTGGGGGTTTGGCCGAATTGCTTGCAGAGGTTGAAGATGCTGGAGAGCACAAGGCAGCCAGGGTCACGCTTTTTTAGGAGGCCGTAGGGGATGCTGTCTTTTCCGGGCGCTGTGTTCTTAGTTCTGGAGAGCCTGGCCATCACCTCTTTGGGGGTGAAGTCGGCCTCCAGGCCATCGGAGTCTGAAATGCGAGGCAGGGGGTGGAGGCACTCCGGGCGTGGCACGTCGTTCCTGGGCACGCCGCCGAACACTCCGTGGAAGTAGTTGTGGAGGCGTTCGGGCGGAATCGTGCAGTAGGACGGGGGCCCGTCGAGGACCTCTCTCACGGCCTTGAGGCGGTTAGTCCGGTATAGCTTCTGGATCCTTGAGGCCGCTGCCAGGTCGTAGCGGCGGCCAGCGTTCCTACGTCTAGCTCCCCTCGTGTTGGTGTCACGGTGAGGGGTGGGCAGTCTGGGGGCAGGCCGGGTGGTCTCCTGGTTCGGCGTTCTCCGGAAAGCGATTTCTGCGGCCAGCTCATGGGTGAGCCTGTTGACGAGCGAGTCGAATTCCGCGAAGGAGGCAGCTGTTGGGAGTTCCCCGATCCAAGTGGCCTGCCAGGGCGTGGCCAGTGTAGCTGCCGGTCGCTGGTCCTCGGGCCCCTCTGTCGGCGTGGGCGGCAGGTTGGCTGCATGGTCGACGGGATGTCCCGCTTGTGGATCGGGGGACCTTTCCTCTGGGTCCTGGGGCGTAGTTGCCGGTGGAGAGGTGTTGTTGTCAGCCGTTGGTGGGGTCCGGATCGGGTCGGTGGGGGCGTGGGTGGTGGCATGACCTCAGTGTGCGGGTATTGACCGACGGGTCGCTGTGGGAGCGTGCGACCTTCTGGCGGTGGGGATTGGCCTGGTGGCGCCTGGGGCCGTAGTGGACCATCTGGCGATGGGGGGGGGGAGGGGGGCTGGCGCTGTGGTCTGGCCGTAGTACTGGCTTCCCTGGCACTAGCAGTTTGTGGAGTGATCTGTGGGGTGGGCCCCGTAGCCTCAGTGGGTGGGGTTTGCGGTGCGGGTTGCGGGGTCGCGTCGGCTCTTCTGGTGTTTGGTGCCCGTGGGGTGGTCTGTGAGCCAGCATCGGTTCTACCGGGGGCAGAGTTTTGGGCGGCCACACGTGGTAGGGCACTGCCCCTTCGGGCGATGGGGTCGCGCTGGTTGAGCGTCGGGAGGGCACTGAGGTGTCTCAGCTCAGAGAGCTTCCAGGTGACCTGGGAAGATGTGATGGGTCTCCTGCCGGCAGGGGTTTGGTCGACGTTTCCCGTTGCGGGGGGCGACGTCTCGGTGGTGGGGCCCTGGGCCACTGACTCAGAGACTGGGGTGGGATTCGGGGTAGCGGCTGGATGGGGCACCCGGCTACCTCGTGGTGCAGGAGCAGCAGACCGGGGCATAGGATAGCGGGAGGCCGGAGCTGCCGCTATGCGGGATCTCTTGCAGCTGGCCTGGTGTGCCTTGCACCTCTTCTGGGATTCGAAGGGCAGGCTGCAGCGGGCGCAGCTGAAGGCGAGGGATTTGCCGTGGCATCTCTTCAGGTGCCTGGTGACTCCCCCGAGGAGGTGGAAATGTCGGGGCGGCAGGCGGATAAGGTAGAAGAGCGCATTAGCGGTGAGGGGGTATGCCAGGAAGATGGTGTCACCGTCAGTCCCCTGTGGGGTGGGGCTCCCAGAGGTCGGGTGGGTGACCCCAGTAGGGGCGTCCTGTTGGGGGTCAGGGGAGTCGGCTTGCGTGGGGGGAGACTGCTGGAGGGCAGGGGGAGTGTCCGGCAGCCACTGGAGGACGGGGGGGGGGCTGTCTCGTGGCGGCTGGAGCTGCTGGTGAGCAGGGGGCGTGCCCGGAGACCGCAGGAGAACGGGGGAGACATCTCGTGGCAGCTGGGGGGCAGCGCAGAGTTCCTGAGGTGACCGAGGGGTCTGGGGGGGAGTGGTCAATGGGCGCAGCTGCTGCGGGGCAGCGTGGGGGTCTCTCGTTGGCTGGGGCAACAGGAGCGTGGGGGGGTCTCCAGCTGCTGGGGCAGTAGTGGAGTGGTTGGGGGGGTCTCCCGGCGGCTGAAGCGGCTGATGGGCTGCGCGGGGATCGCTCGGCAGCTGGAGCGGCGAGTGGCAGGTGGGCGACTCACTCTGGCTCTGTGGCAGCTGGCAGGCGGCGGGCCGGGGTCTCATCTGCTGGGGCGCATTAGGGAGCTCCACGGACGTTGCGTGCATCGGTGGCTGGAGCACAGGGTGGGAAGCCCCGGGCCGCTCAGGCAGTGGCGGCCGGGGCAGGTGGTGGGGGTCCCCTGGCTGCGTAGGCGGCAGCGGCGCAGTACAGGAGACCCCCAGGGGCTCAGGCAGTGATGGCTGGGGCAGGTGGTGCGGCTCCCCATGGGGCTCAAACAGCAGCAGCTGGGGAGCAGGGCTGGGGTCGCCTGGCGTCCTGAGGGGCGGCGGCGGCTGGAGCACGCCGCGGGGCTCCCCAGACTGCTCTGGGAGAGGCAGCCGCAGGGCGGGGCACGGGTCCCCCGGTGGCCTGGGCAGTGGCAGCCGGAGCGTGCCACGTGGATATCCGGGCTGCCCGGGGGGCAGCAGCCAGTGCGCGGGGCAGGGGTCCCCCAGTGTCCCGGGTGGCGGCAGCGGACGGAGAGCGCCGCAGGGCTCCCCGGACTGCTCGGTCAGTGGCAGCCGGGGAGTGGGGCAGGGGTCCCAGAGTGACCCGAGCGGTGGCGGCGGTACGCCGCGGCTGCGCTTGGGCTGAAGCGGCCGAGGAGCGGGGCGGGGGTCACCTGGAGTCTCGGGCGGTGGCGGCGGCAGCACCACGCCGTAGGGCTCCCCGAGCACGCCGCAGGGCTCCCCGGTCCACTCAGGAAGCGGCAGCCGGGGAGCAGGGCAGGGGTCCCAAAGTGGCCCGAGCGGACCCGCGGCGCAAAGGAGCAAGGCAGGGGTCCCTCAGTGGCCCCAGCAGCAGCGGCCAAGGCGCGCCGCGGGGCTCTTCTGGCTGCCCGGGGGGCAGCGGCCAGAGCGTGGGGCGGGGGTCATCCGGAGTCCCGGGCGGCGGCGGCAGCATACCGCAGGGCTCCCCGGACTGCTCGGGAAGCGGCAGCCGGGGAGCGGGGCAGGGGTCCCACGCCAGCCTGGGCAGGGGCGGCGGCGGGCAGGGAGTGGGGCAGGGTAGGTCCTGGGGCTCCGTGGGGCACTTACCCAGCATCCAGAGCAGCAGCTGGGCAGCGGGGTTCTCTGGCGGCAGGGGCACGGGGGTGCCATCTCTCAGCGGCCGCAGCTGTAGGCGAGCGGTCCGCGATAGGCACGTGGTGTGGCAATCTCCCTGCAGCTGGCCATCTGTGCGGGGCTTCCTTGGCGGCAGGAGTACGGCAGGGCAGTCTCCTGGTGGCTGTAGCTGCAGGCGGTTGGCTGGAGAGTCTACCGGTGGCAGGACCATGGCGGGGTGACCTCTCGGTGGCTGGGGAGCGGGGTGGATGTTCCTCCTCTCCGTGATGTCCCAGCAGGCTGGTCTCGGGATGCAGGAGCTTCCTGCGGCAGCATCTGGGGGGTCTTTTCCACACTCGCTCTTTCCTCTGCAGCTGCTGGTTCGCCGTGGCTTGGAAACCCCAGGGGTCTTTTTCGGGGAAGCGCTCTGAGGACCTCTCTCAGCAGAATCGGTGGTAGGGGCTGGGAGTTTGTGCAAGGTGGTGGCGGGGACTCGCTGGAGTAGTGGCCAACGGTTTGGGCTGTGTTTTAGGAGCAGAAGGATGCATTCCAGTAGCTCTTGTTTAGAATAGCAGATACACTGATGCAATATATCATCAATGTAGCAGTTTATCAGATAATAGAGATGATTAAACTGATAAAATCAAGAATATTTAAAAATAAATGGCACAAAAGATTTGAAGAGTCAGTTGTCGATCATTGGGGGAAAATACAGAGTATGGGGGGCATGTTATGTTGGGGTTGGCAGCACACAATACATACAGACTGTCTCCAATGGGGGGGGTGAGCACTGGGTGAGATCAAGACAGTTGATAAGTGCTGAGGGTCAATCATCCACACAGGGCGTACAAACAGCCATAGGTACAAGTAGGTGGGTTGGGTAATGGTGATGGGGCGACCCTCACGAGGTGGGATTCAGTTAGGTTGGGTAGGTTCGGGATTCAGGGGAAAAAGCCCAGCAGGGGGCGGTTAATAGGTCCCTTCCCCCTTGTGGGTGGGCGAGGTCTCCCTGGCTCGCTCTCAGTATTGGCGGCGGCCGGTGAGGTTGGGTGGGTTCGGGTCTCAGGGGATAAGGCCCAGGGGAGGGTGGGGGGGGTGTTAGCGAGTCCCTTCTCCCTTGCAGGTGGGCGAGGTCTAATTGGATCACTCTTGGTATTTGGTGATGGCGGTGATGTGTTCCGTGTAGATGGCCCGGGACCAAGGGATAGTGTCTGAGACCATTAGGTGTCTCATGAGCCGTGCGTAGTGACGGCCCACTCCACAGGTCCTCAGCATTCGCTCGTTGCATGGGTCCCAGGCACCGAGGGCCACGACAAGCAGAGGGTCTGTGTGTACCTCGTAGCCCTTTGACTGCAGGGTGTCAGCCAGGGGGGCATATTTTTCGAGCTTGCGGGCTCGGGCTTCACGGAAGGCTGGGGTCCTGTTCTCAAATGGGATTGTTATGTCGACCAGGATGACCTTTTTTCCAACCTCGTCCGTGATGACTATATCTGGGCGCAGCGGGCTGTCGGTGCCGGGGACGGAGCGGTTAACAGTGACTTCCCCCAGGCGCAGGTCGATGGCTTTTACCAGGCGGTCCTGGACGGCGTTGTGTCGCAGTTGCCAGGCTCTGGCATGGGGCTTGCAACTGCATAGCACGTGGGGCAGGGTTTCAGTAACGTACCCGCACTTCCTGCAGCGCTTGACCCGGTTCCCGTGGCGGACAGCTCCATTGAGGGGGACGCAATTCAGCTGGGCACGGTGTATGAACCGCCAGTCGGCGAACCGGGTGAAGCTGCCTATGGGGAGGAAGTGGTTGCTGGAGTCCCACTTACTGGTCACCTCAAAGGCCTTACCCTGGTCTGTTTTTTTTTTCTTCAGGGTGTCCATGTAGAGCGCGTGAACAGCGGCCTTCAGGGATCTCTCTACCATGCCTCTGGCTCTGGGGGTGGTGGTGATGTCCTCTGACTCGATCCGCGGCACCAGTATTCCCAGCTCCCGTTGTTCCTCATTCCATACCCAGAGACAGCCCAGTCGTTTCCCCAGTCGGCGTGTGGCATTGCGGGCGCGGGACCACAGCGAGGCGATGTCGCCTCCGTCCCGGGCCAACTCGCCGTCTAAGGAGCCGCTCAGGAAGGTGGCCATGTCTCGGTCAGAGGGAGGTCTGCCGATTCGTTTCTCAACAATGGCGCGCAGGGCAGTCGTCGCGACGGTCCTCACCTTGGCATCAGGGCACGTCAGGAGGCAGAAGGCGTGCGTGATGACCGCGATGTCGCACAGGTCTCCCATGCGGGGGACGTTGGCGCCACCGTGCCTGTGCGTGATGTAGATGAGCTCGTTGCTGGCTCTCTGGGGCAGGGACAGCCAGCTCTTGACCAGCTGCCGGATGGTGTTGTCCGCCCTGTTGAGAGGCACCTTTGCCACGGAGGATCCTCTCAAGACGAAGGCGATGCGGGGGATCAGGAAAGTGTTGAGGGTGTTGATTTTCTGCTGTGGGGCCAGCAGGGATGTGTCTATCTTGGTGGCGTCCTGCAGGATCTCTCGGATGGTGTCCTCGGGGGTCTGCTGGACGCGGAAGCCCGTCGCCGTCCCGAGGTGCTGGTACGCCTGCCCCTCTGCTAGGGGGATGACGGGCTCGCCCTGAATGAGGAATTCCGTCGCCAGTACCGAGTCCCTTACGCTCCAGTCGACGTGGAGGGACGCGCACTTCTTGGCATTGAAGCGGAGTCCCGCCTAGTCCGCAACTCTCCCAAGGGTGTCGAGCATGCCCTGGAGCCTCTCGTGGTTGTCTGCGATCAGGACCAGGTCATCCGCGTAGGCGAAGACGTTCGCCCTCTCGCCATGCAGGTCGAAGCCGTCGGAGATCGCCCGCAGGAGTGGCTCCATGGCGAGGTTGAAGACGATCGGACTGACGGGGCAGCCCTGCTTCACGCCGCTGTGGATTGGTATCTCGGCGGTTTCCCCTTCTACTGAGCGGATGGTGGTGCTGCAGCCTTCATACATAAGGCGAAGGAAGGTCTCTGGCATTCCGAACTCCCGGAGTGTGTCGAAGATGTGGGGGATGGACCCAAAGGCGTTGGCCAGGGTCGAGCCACGCTATCGTGCACTGCTTCCGCACCCGTCTGGATGACAGTCTGGAGCAGGAAGTTGTGCTCGTAGCACCCCTCTGATGGCATGAAGCCCTTCTGGGCGAGGCTGATGGCTCCTCCGGATGTCGCCCACTCTGTGATACTGGCCGCCAGGCAGCTGGCTTATAGCTTATACATTGTGGAGCACAGGGAGATGGGTCTCCAGTTGCTGGGGTCGTTGCGCTCTCCTTTCTTGTATATCAGGACGGTCATGGCCTTCTTCCAGGAGGTGGGGGTTTGGCCGAATTGCTTGCAGAGGTTGAAGATGTTGGAGAGCACAAGGCAGCCAGGGTCACGCTTTTTTAAGAGACTGTAGGGCATGCTGTCTCTTCCAGGTGCTGTATTCTTGGTTCTAGAGAGCCTGGCCGTCACCTCTTTGGGGGTGAAGTCGGCCTCCAGGTCATCTGAGTCGGTAATGCAGGGCAGGGGGTGGAGGCACTCCGGGCGCAGCGCGTCGTTCCTGGGCACGCCGCCGAACACTCCGTGGAAGTAGTTGTGGAGGCGTTCGGGCGGAATCGTGCAGTAGGACGGGCGCCCGTCGAGGACCTCTCTCACGGCCTTGTCCGGTACAGCTTCTGGATCCTCGAGGCCGCTGCTGGGTCATGGCGGCTGGTGTTCCTCCTTCTAATTCCCCTAGTGTTGGTGTCACGGTGAGGGGTGGGCCGTCTGGGAGCAGGCCAGGTGGTCTCCCGGTTCGGCGTCCTCCGGAAGGCGATCTCTGTGGCCAGCTCATGGGTGAGCCTGTCGATGAGCGAGTCGAATTCCGCGAAGGAGGCTGGTGTTTGGAGTTCCTCGATCCAGGCGGCGTGCCAGGGTGTGGCTGGCCTAGCTGTCGGTCGCTGGTCCTCAGTCGGCGTGGGCAGCGTGTTGGCTGCGTGGTCAATGGGATGTCCTGCTTGTGGATCGGGGGACCTTTTGGCTGGGTCCTGGGGTGTAGTCGCCGGTGGAGTGGTGTCGTTGTTAGTCGTTGGTGGAATCTGGATTGGGTCGGCGGGGGTGATGGCAGATCCTCCGTGCGTGGGTGTTGTCCGAGGGGTCGCTGCGGGAGCGTTCGACCTTCTGGTGGTAGGGATTGGCCTGGTGGCTTCTGGGGCTGTATTGGACTGTTTGGCGATGGGGGGCTGGCGCTGTGGTCTGGCTGTGGCGCTGACTTCTCTGATGGTAGAAGTTTGAGGAGCGGTCTGGGGGGTCGTCCCCATTCCCCCGGCGGGTGGTGTTCGCCGTGCGGGCTGAGGAGTCGCGTTGGCTCCTCTTGCGGTTTGCAGGGTGGTCTGAGGGCTGATGTCAGTTCCTTCGGAGGCAGGATCTCGGGTGTCCACGTGTGGCGGGGCACTGATCCTTCTTGAGGTGGGGTCACGCTGGTTGGGCGTCGGGAGGACACTGAGATGTCTCAGCTCAGAGCTTCTGGGCAACCTGGGAAGATGTGACAAATCTCCTGCTAACAGAGGCTCGGTCAACGTTTCCCGCTGCAGTAGGTGTCGTCCTGACGGTGGGGCCCTGGTCCACCGGCTCGGAGGTCGGAGTGGGTTTCTGGGCAGCGGCTGGCGGGGGCGCCCTGTTTCCTTGCGGCGCAGGAGCGGAAGGGGCACAGGAGGGCAGGGGGCTGGAGCCGGAGCTGCTGCTGTGCGGGCTTTCTTGCAGGTGGCCTGGTGCGTCTTACGTCTCTTCTGGGACTCGAAGGGCAGGCTGCAGAGGGCACAGCTGAAGGCGGTGGATTTGTTGTGGCACCTCTTCAGGTGCCTGGTGACCCCTCCGAGGAGATGGAAGCGTCAGGGCGGCAAGCAGATGGGGCAGATGAGCGCATCTGCGGCAAAGGGGTATTTCAGGTAGTTGAGGTTGTTGTCGGTCCCCTGTGGAGCCGGGGTTCCAGCGGCAGCAGAGGTTTCTCCAGCTCATTTGTTTCCCCTGGGGGGAATGGGGGAGGGTGGTCTGGCTAGGTAGGCATCTGGTAGAGTCCTGGGGTCCCTCCGGTTGGTGTCTGGGGCTGAGCAGCCATCTTGTGGGGTGCTGGGGCCCTCCTGGCTGCACGGCTGGTGGTGGTGGCGGCGGCGGCGGCATCCCTCAGCGGTAGCTGCGCCTCAGGAGCACTGGGGATGCTTCCCGGTGGCTGCAGCTCTTGGGAGGCAGTGGGGGTGACCTGTTGCTGGTCAGGGGAGTTGTCCCTCGGTGGCGGGGGCTGCTGAAGAGCAGGGGGTGTGTCTGGTGTCTGCTGGAGGACAGGGGAGCCATCTCGTGGCGGCTGGGGCTGCTGGGGTGTATAGCGGGGGTCTCTTGGTAGCTGGGGGATAGCAGGGGGGTCCCTCAATAGTTGCAGCTGCTGTGGAGCGGTGGGGCGGGGGGGTCTCTCGCTGGCTGGAGCAGTGGGGGGGGGGACCCCCAGCAGTTGGGGCAGCAGGAGAGTGGCTGGGGAGGTCCCCTGGTGGCTGGAGCGGCTGGTGGGCAGCTGGGGAATCTGTCGGCAGCTGGAGCGTCTGGTGATCGGCGGGCAGGTCTCTCGGTGGAGCTGCTCGTCTGTGGGGGGGGCAGTCCCCCGGTGGCTGGGGTTGCTGGTAGGCGGTGGGAGAACCCCTCTGTGGCTAGAAGGCAGTGGGGCTTGGCATCTGGGGCAGCTCACACGTGGCGCGGCTGACCCTTGGCTGCTGGTGAGCAGCGGGGGAGTCCCTTTGCGGCTGGAGTGCAGTGGGGGCATCTCTCTGCCTTTGGGGCAGCTGGCACGTGGCGGGGTAGTCTCCCGGTGGCTGGAGCTGCCGGTGGGCGGCAGGTCGGAGCCTTGCCTGCTGGAGCACATCAGAAAGCTCCGCAGGCACCCTGAGCGGCGGCGGGTGCTGGGGCGCAGGGCAGGAGAGCCCCGGCGGCTCAGGCAGCAGGGGCTCGGGCACGTGGCTGGGCTCCCTGGGCCGCACAGGCAGCCGGGGTGCAGGGCAGCAATCCCCCGGCGGCCTGAGCAGTAGGGGTTGGGGCATGTGGCGGGGGGCCCCCAGGTTGCATTAGCAGCAGCGGCTGGGGCGCAGGGCCGGGATCCCCCGGCGGCTCGGGCAGCAGCGGGAATCCCCTGGCGGCTCAGGCAGTAGCGGCTGGGGCACGTGGCGGGGCTCCCCAGGCCGCACAGGCAGCGGGGGACAGGGCGCGGGGCAGCAGCGGCTGGGGCACGTGGTGGTAGCCCCCCAGTGGCATGGGCGGCGGCCAGGGTGTGGGCGGGGGCAGCCCCCCGGTGGCATGGGCGGTGGGGAAGCCGCAGCAGAGTCTCCTGGGGGGGTAGATGCTGGGGGTCAGCGGGGCAGTTACCTGGCGCCGGGAGCGACAGCTGGGCAGCGGGGGTTTTTTCCGGCAGCTGGGACATGTGGGGACAGACTCCTGGCGGTAGCAGCAGCTGGGCGGCAGTGGATCTCTCCGGCGGCAGGGGAGGGGGGGGGCAGTCTCTCAGCGGTTGCGGCTGCTGGCGATTAGCGGGCGATTCTTCCCGCGGCTGGAGCACGGCGGGGCAGCCCCCCGGCGGCTGGAGAGGGGGGTGTATGTTCCTCCTCTTGGTGATGTCTCAGCAGGCTGGTCTCGAGATGTGGGAGCTGCTTGCGGCAGCATCTGGGGGGCAGATCCTTCCTGTTCTCGTTCTTCCCTCTGGATCTGCTGGTTCGCCATGTCCCCGAGGGCAGTGGCCGGGAGCCTGTGCAGAGCAGTCGGGCGTGCTGGGGCAGTGTCTTGGGCTGTGTTTTAGGGGCAGCAGGATGCATCTCGGGGCACCATTAGCTCTTGTGGAGTAGCAGATACAGTGGTGTAGCAGCTTATCATAAAAAAGATGATTAAACTGATAAGAACAGATAAAATTTTATTAGAAAATGTTTAAAAACAGATGATACAGAGAGTATGATACAGAGAGTTTGGAACGTCAGTTATTGGTCATTGGGGGTGTTAAGGCTGCTTCCCCACTTTTGAACTTTAGGGTACAAATGTGGGGGCCTGCATGAAAACTTCTAAGCTTAACTACCAGCTTAGATCTGGTTCGCTGCCACCATCCCAAGGCTAATTCCCTTCCCTGGGTAGCCTTGAGAGTCGCTTCACCAATTCCCTGGTGAATACAGATCCAAACAAGGAAAAATCAATCAGGTTCTTAAAGCAGGCTTTTAATTAAAGAAAAAGGTAAAAATCATCTCTGTAAAATCAGGATGGAAAATAACTTTACAGGGTAATCAGACTTAAAGACCTCAGAGGACCCCCTTCTAGCCTTAGGTTCAAAGTACAGCAAACAGAGAAACACTCTAGCAAAAGATACCTTTACAAGTTGAGAAAACAAAGAGAAACTAACACGCCTTGCCTGGATGTTTACTTACAAGTTTGAAATAGGAGAGACTTGTTCAGAAAGATTTGGAGAGCCTGGATTGATGTCTGGTCCCTCTTAGTCCCAAGAGCGAATAACTTCCCAAAACAAAGAGCACAAACAAAAGCCTTCCCTCCCCCCAAGATTTGAAAGTATCTTGTCCCCTTATTGGTCCTTTGGGTCAGATGCCAGCCAGGTTACCTGAGCTTCTTAACCCTTTACAGGTAAAAGGATTTTGGAGTCTCTCTGGCCAGGAGGGATTTTATAGTACTGTACACAGGAGAGCTGTTACCCTTCCCTTTATAGTTATGACAGGGGGTAACATACAGAGTATAGGGGGATGCTAGTATTTTGGTATTGGACAGCACATAACATATACAGTCTGCAATGTCCCCGATTGGGGGGTTACGGTGGGTGAGATCAAGATACAGTCAGCAAGTAGTGAGGGTACATCACTCATACAAAAAGTACAGGCAGTTGTGGGTATATAATTAAGCGGGCCAGGTAATGGGCATGGGTGACCCTCGCATGATGGAGTTTGGTTCAGTTCGGTGGGCTCAGAGGATAGGCTCCAACAGAGAAAGTCTACTGGTCTCTTAGCCAAAAGGCAGAAAAGTTTTTTCACTTCAAGGTCCCAGAAGCAAAGACAAGGTTTTCGTCTCAAGGCCAAAAGACCAGAAACATCAAGACACTTGATCATGGCCTTGGATACACCAAGAGACTACCTACGCTTGACCTTAGCTCAGAGAGCCAGGAAGCTGTAATATGCTGCAAAATGAGACAGCCGTACCTCCGCCACAGCTTTCTACATCGCCACGAGGACTCCCAGACAGGGACCAAATGCCATCAAGGAGACTTGGACAACTAGGAAACGCTTAAGTGACAATCACTCCCCCAAATGACTCCAATGTAATAATTCAAAGCAAGAACTCCACACACAATTCTAGCCTATATTCAAGAAAAAATAACTATTCTAGGCTTTAATAGCCTACAAATCATAGATGCGCATAGTTTGAAATCAGTTGCTCACCAAGTTCTCAGAATATTTCGATTGATTGATAGATCGATAGATCTTCCTTCGCTTCTCTCAAAACCCTCTATCCTTTCGTCAGCACTCGGTGATATTTACTGTGAAGTTTCCCGAAACTGATGGAGGGAAGCCAAAACAAGATCCGCTCGACCCAAGTCCATAAGACGATCACCTGCAAACTCAGTCATGTGAAGCAGCGTGTGCACTAAAGTACACAATTGTACCTATACAGATCAAAAGAAGAAAACCCACGAACACTTAAAATGAAGAAAAACATTATATGACTGAGCGTGCTGGACCGTAAACAAGAGACGGTTGCTTTGTAAAACTCATTTGTTCTTTCTGTAGCAACTCCTGGATGATTATCCAAAATGCTTCATCGTGGGAGCAGACAATGTAGGATCCAAACAGATGCAGTCGATCCGCATGTTCCTGCGTGGGAAGGCTGTTGTGCTGATGGGGAAGAACACCATGATGCGCAAGGCTATCCGTGGTCATCTGGAGAATAACCCTGCTTTGGAAAAGTGAGTAAAATACTGTGATTCCACACTCTGTTTCCTGGGGAAGACTGTATGTTCCCTGAAGGAGTGAAACTGAATGGTGCTGTCTTTCCCCCAGGCTGTTGCCTCATATCCATGGGAATGTGGGCTTTGGGCTCACCAAGGAGGGATCTGACTGAGATCAGGGACATGCTGTTGGCTAACAAGGTAAGGGAGGAGGACACTGTTATAGTGCGTCTACTAGGGGGGTCTTGGGGCCTGATCTGAAGGAAGGAGAGAGTGTAACACTGAACATTCTCTGTGGATGTGTGTTTTTTTTTTTTTTTTTTTTTTTTAGAAGGGAGACAGATACTGACCCCACCCCATCCTGTTTCGGTTTTTACTGCTCAGGGCTCTCAGGAGTTCTGAGAACTCCTTTTCCATGGAGGTCATTGTTAATGTAGCCTTGTGGAAATGACTTTGAGATGGGAAAGCTGGTTTAATCCCTCCATAGGCAGGGTAGGAGGCAACATGATCCAGTGAATAGGGCACCAGAGAATCAGAAAACAGCTCCATAAAAATGCAAAGGATAGTGTCCTGTATCCCATGTTAAGCGTCCTAGATGCAGTTTGTTAGAGGCGAGATAGAAGTAGTAGTCAGAACTATTTACGGCCACAAATACCGCCCGCACTCTCATATTAGCCGACTGTGGAAAAGTAGCAAGAACAGGGAGACGGCTTTTTCAGTGTTCCGATTTCTGCTGCTGTTACTTTCTTTCTCAAGTTAATAGAACTCCCCCTGCAGCTCTAGGAGCCCGAGAGCTGCTTCCAGCCGCCTCCCCAAACTGCACAGTCCCTTTTAAGTTGCTGCAGCTGTGACTTTTTCCTGATCCATGACCAGTTCTAACCACGTCCGTTCTTTCTGCTGATCACAATGAAAGCTGGTTCTTGAATTAGTTCAGCAGCAGCCTGACAGTCCTCATTCTGGTTAAAGCCATTAAAGGTACATCTACGCTGCACTAAACCACCTGAGCTGTCCCCTGTCAGCTGACCGGGGTTTGTGGGCCTTGGGCTATAAAATTGCAGGGTAGACGCTTGGGCCAGGACCCCAGAGCCCAGGCTTAAACTGCAGTGCAGATGTTCAGGCTCAGGCTTGATAGCCAAGCGAGCCCAAATCTGCTGACATGGTCCAGCCGCGGGTGTTTTAGTGCAGTGTAGACATACCCTAAGGGTAAGCAATGTAAACCCAGGGTTCAGACTCGGGCTCAGCTGTAATCCCCTTCCATCTACACACAGATTGCACTAACCCAAGGTCCCAGGGCCCTACAGGGCTGAAAGGTCCAAACCTGAGTCAAGCTGGGACCCAGGGTTCAAGCCCTGTTGGTTTGCTGTGTTGATGCAGCCCCACTGGACTCATGCTCTGGCAGTCTGCCAAAAGTATCCCACAATCCTATGGCTGATATTTTTGGTGGATAGTCCAGTTTTCCCACAGTGCATCATGAACAAAGGGCCACATTTTGGGAGGGCGCTAGGAAGTCTGGGATTTGGGTGGCTGGACTCAGTCCTGTGTAATGCAGTGTAGACAGTGGAGCCCCAGGTTGGCACCCAGGGTTCAGCCATTCCTAACCTGAGGTTACAAGAGCTGAAGCCCTAGATGAACAAACCCAGGATCTGTTAACCTGAGTTCTACTCATCCTGGTCTACATTGCAGTGTAGACACACCCAAACATGGATGCCCAAACCTTTCCCAACTCAAGCAGTAATGGCAGTTGCCAGGGGCATGAGGACTGCATGCAAATGGCACAAAATGGAGCAGTTTGCAGCTTCCCTTGTTTGTTAATCTCGGGGCATGGCTGGCGGGTCCCAGCAAGAGGTGCAGCCTGGCTGCGTGGATCAAGCTGACACATTGCATACTGGGACTACTACATCGGTGGACTTCACCTTCAGATTCAAGATGGGGGTAGCCACTGGTCATATTCTGGAACTCCAGGGTTGTCATTTGTACTGTAGGCTTTGTGGAGTCCTAAAGCCTGTAACAATACCATTCTGATATGGCAGGGAGATAGATAGTGGGTGTGATTGTCGGTCACAGGACTGGCAGCCAGGAAGTGTTGATTTCTAATCCAGATTGAAAACTAATTTGTTTTGTGACATTAAAGAAATCACTTCTCTCTGTGCCTCAATTTTTCCTATCTGATAAACTGTGGTAAACTTATTTCCCTCCCAGAGTGGTTGCAAAGATTCATGTCTACAGCACTCTGAAGATGCAAAGCACTTCAAGTGCTAAGTATTGGTATGAAAATGGGGAGTGGGGGGTGCAGAATATCCCTAAGGGATAAGTAGTATCTAAAACAAACATCACACACAGTTCTATATTAAAATAACATTAAATGTCCATATTTAATGTGGTGTTATGATGGTCATTAAAAATTGTTTAAGTGGAGTAGCACCCTAGAAGGTGAAGGATTGTGTAGCAGTTTATTGGGGCTTAAAGAGAGACCTTATGCCTTGCTGGTGGGTTTCTGTCACCATGTACCCTGCTGTATGCTGTTTTATCACTTAGTAGTTAAGGAGGCTAGACCAGGGGTGGACAAACTACGGCCTGCAGGCTGGATCCGGCCCCTCAGGGCTTTGGATCCAGCCTGCAGGACTGCCTCCGGTGGCGCTGCAGGCCCCGCGCTGTTCTCAGAAGCGGCTGGCACCACTTCCCTGCGGCCCCCGGACTGGGGGGCAGAGGGCTCTGTGCATTGCCCTTGCCTCCAGGCAGCACCCCCCACAGCTCCCATTGGCCGGGAATGGGGAACTGCGGCCAATGGGAGCTTCAGAGGAGGTACCTGGAGGGGTGGCAAGGGCAGCACATGCGAAGCCCTCCGCCCCCGCTCCCTGCAGCACTTCCTGGAGCAGCATGGGGCCGGGGACAGGACAGGCAGGGAGGGAGCCTGACGTGGCCCCAGTGTGCACCGCTGCCACCCTGGAGCTGCTTTAGGTAAGCGGCACTGGGCCAGAGCCCAAACCTCACCTGCACCCCGCCCCCCAACTCCCTGCCCTAAGCTCCCTGTCTGCACCTTGCACCCCACCTGCACTCCAACCCCTGCCTTGAGCCCTCTCCCGCAGTCCACATCCCTCCTGCACCTCTGCCCTGAGCCCCCTTTGCACTCCGCACCCCTCCGGCATCCCAACCCCCTTCCCAGAGCCCCCTCATACACCCCAACCCCCTTCCCAGAGCCCCCTCATACACCCTGCACCCTTCCTCTGCCCCAATATCTTGCCCTGAGCCGCTTCCTGCACACCGCACCCCCTCCCACACACGGCACTCCCTCCTGCACCCTAACCCCACCCAGATGTGGCCCTCGGCCCAAAAAGTTTGCCCATCCCTGGGCTAGACAGCAGAATGCTGGGTGGGGAATGTACTTCAGTTGCCTTCTCTTCCTCTAAACCAGCCATGCTTCACCTCTTCCTCAAGGAGGGAATTTCTTTCTTGCTTTTGTGATGTCAGTGGAAACAAATGACTTTCTTCTATGCTGGCTAATGGTTCTGCTTCTCTTCTGCATATCCCTGATCTGCAGTTTGTTAACCCTGTGCTATGTGCAGCCATAGAAATCTTTGTTCATTGCTGCTATTGCAGAGGGAGGACACAGCTGATCAGCTGCTTTGTTGCTAATGTGCGCCAACAATGAGCACCAGCTGATACTGTGCTGAGTGCATTTATTGATTGTATTTTTAGTGTGTACGTTAAATGTCTTGGGTTCCTGACAAGGTGCCTGTGGGGCTCTTGTTACAAAGCTTTCCCCAGACCCCACCATGCTTTATCTTTCACCCCAAAGGGGGGTGACTCCAGTTTTACACTCCTCTTTTCCCTCTCAACCCAGTTTTCCCAACAAGCAGAAGTCTGCAGAACCATCTCCCACCATGATGAGCTCTTCATTGGGCAGCAACCTGTCAGAACTGGACCGACTACTCCTAGAACTGAACGCTGTTCAGCACAATCCCCCTAGTGGCTTCCCAACAGGTAGGAAGTGATGACCCATGTGTCAGTGCTAGGTATGTTGATGCCTGGATCTCACACCTCCCTCCATGTATAAATCTCCCTGTAACTCTTTTTTTTTTTTTTCTCCCCTGCCCAGTTCAGCCTCCTTTTTGCCCTCCCCATATTGTACCTGCCTCTCTTTCCACTGTAAGTGAGGGTCTATTGACTCTGTTTCTTTTCCTGTAAGATGAAGCCAGCAGGAGCCCCTCCCTGCCCAGTGGGACTGGACCTCACTATGTTGTCCCAGAGAGCACTAGCTCTTTGGGGGTGAAGGCAGCACCCCCTACAAAAGAGAAGCCAAAGCGGAACGGAGGGCGTGGGATTGAGGATGTGCGTCCCAGTGTGGAGAGCCTTTTGGATGAACTGGAGAGCTCTGTGCCAAGTCCAGTGTGAGTACTGACCCAGCTACTGTTCCCTTGGGTGCCGGGGGCGTTGGGGCAGAGAGGGGTTAGTGACTCCACACAGTTTAATGACCGCAGTTAGGAGAGTGCAGTACTGGCTGGGCAGATGGCCTCCTGTTTCCTTGGTAATGAGGGGATTTGCTCTCTCCAAACTGGGGAAGGTCAAGGAGGAAGTTGAAGATTGTGGCCATGTCTGCTTCTTTTTTGGGCTCAGATTTACTGCAACTGCCATTGAGTCAGAAGCTGCTAACGTTGGAAAAACAGAGAAGCGTATAATGGGTCACTTTACCATTTGCGGATACATGTTCAAATCCAGATGGACCTGTCCTCCATGAACTTATCTCATTCTGTTTTGAACCCAGTTATGCTGACTGAAAATTGTCACCATCTGACCAAATAAACTGGGTGGGTCTCAGTCTAGTGCCTAATGGATGGTTGTTCGTATCACAAACTACCACAACTGCACTAATTGGCATCTTTGGCAGTCTCCTAGCAAGAGCAAAGGGTTGGAAGTGCCACAAAAGCAGATTTCCTGGAAGGCCTGTTGAGGCATATTTGGGGTCCAAGTGTGGGGAATCTGGCTGTGCTGTTTTCCTTGCTGTACCTGTCCTGGGAATAAACAGAATCCCAAGAGCTGAGGCTGTCCGCCTGGGATTTTTCACCACCACCATGTTCAAATGTAATGTGTGTGGTTTTGTTTTGTTTTTTTATCAGCCCTGCCATCACTGTGAACCAGAGTGAGGTGAGCAGCCCACAGCGGGTCACCTCCAGCCAGCAGCAGACTCGCATATCTGCTTCTTCAGCCACAAGAGAACTGGATGAGCTGATGGCATCTCTCTCGGACTTCAAGGTGCCCAACCGTAATAACTTCTGATCTTGTGTTCTCCACTCACTTGTCTGTCGTCCATTTCTACTGACCGCCTCCTCTCCTCAGATCACCCACTGCAACCGTTACTCCTTGTACCAGTCAATTCTCGGTGGCGTATTAGTGCTGTCAAAGTGCTGCTGCAGGTGTGATTGGTGTGATGAAGTCTCATATCTGGTGTGGATAATGCAGAGACTTGTAAATTAAGATCTGTCAGGGTTTGCCCTAGTGTAGCATTCAAAGGGACTAGGCTAATCTTCTGAAGTGGTGAGCAATAGATAGGATATGCTGATGCCAAGTGCAGGTCTCATAATGTCCAGAAGTCTCTTGGAAGCAGGGAGGATTTTCTGATGTAACTGCTGCTGTGTCGTCCCAAGTGCTTAGCTAGCATTCAGGGGTGTTTCTCCCCATGCCAAGCACTGGATCAAGGCAATGCCTATCTCTGTCAACATCATGAGGGGAAATCCCAGCTGGTGTAGTGCCCACTTTTTTGTTCTGATTCAGGAAAAACACTTCATTGATATAATGATTAACTGCACCTATGTTGCCCAGCAACACCAATTTGTACGGTGGGGATATCTTTTGTGGGGGATAGGGAGGAGTGTGACAGTGTGTGATTCACGGTGAAGTGAAATGCTTTGTTGGCAACAGATAGGAGCTGAGTTCTTCTAAATGTAGAGTCCATTTTGGTGGGTTGTAATTTAATAAGAGGAACCCATCTATTTACTGGCAAAGACCAGCCTCTGCTGCTCTAGAGGATATCTCCTTTGTTGCCCTTGATTTTTCCCAATCAGGAAGATGGGAGATGATTTTTGAGACTTCCAGGCAGATGATTTGGGCAGTAAAGATTTCATCTCAAAGGGCAAGAAATGTCCAGAGTTGGGTTCAG
Organism: Chrysemys picta bellii; assembly: GCF_011386835.1. NCBI lineage: Eukaryota > Metazoa > Chordata > Testudines > Emydidae > Chrysemys > Chrysemys picta. The sequence goes on along the minus strand of NC_088805.1, from coordinate 11,015,839 downwards.
GTAAAAATGGGGTTGACGTCTAAGCCTTTTGGGGCAGGAGGATGGGACGTGCTGCATCAACACATCTGCTGGAACATGCGAATTTTCATACTGGATCAGACCAATGATCCAGCTATTTCACTGGCTAGTACCAGCTGGTTGAGAGGAAGGTTGAAGGGGGAGGGGGGGAGAATAACCTGCCCATGAGGGAAGTTGCTTCCTCAGTTAGTGGTTACCTTATGACCTGGAGTGAGAGGGTTTGTATCCCTTACATAAGATTTTTATATAGATATCACACATGCTCACACAAACATTGGATGGTCTCATCCTTTCAGATGTATAATACTTTTTCTTACCATGCATAGCTAACCTGTGGAACTCATTGCCACATGATATCATTTATGCCACAATCTTAGCAAGATTACTAAAAGATTCCATTATATGATTTTTAATATTTTGGATTTTACTTGAATTGAATCTCTCTTCTATTATGAGTGAGGGTAAAGTAGGAGTGCCTGACTTACCCTCTTTATAACACTCACTATTTTGTGTATTTCTACCATATCCCCCCTTAAGTCTTTTTTTCCCCCCCTAATCCAGTAAAGTCCCAATCTTTTCAATCTGTTTTCATATGAAAGCTTCTCCAGGCCTCTGACCATTTTTGTCACCTGAATGCCCTCTGTTCCCACTGTATTTGTTTTTAGATGGGCAACCAGAGCTCAAGAAAATATTCCAGAATGGGGGAGAGGGTACCATGGATTTATGACATTAGATTTTCAGTGTTTTCATTCCTTGTGCACCCTAACATCATTTGCTTTTTTGACTGCTGCTATGGGGGGGACGGATAGCTCAGTGGTTTGAGCACTGGCCTGCTAAATCCAGGGTTGTGAGTTCAATCCTTGAGGGGGCCATTTAGGGAACTGGGGTAAAAATCTGTCTGGGGATTGGTCCTGGTTTGAGCAGGGGGTTGGACTAAATGACCTCTTGAGGTCCCTTCCAACCCTGATATTCTGTGATTCTATGTATGGAGCAAAGGCTTTCATTGAGCTGCCTGTTTCTCTTAAGTGTTTACAGTTAATTTAGAAACCAGAAATGGGTGTGAGGACTTTACATTTGGAAGGAATAATTTACATTATTTTGCATTTGTTGCAATGAATTTAATCGGCTATCATGTGGCCCAATCACCTAGTTTTGTTAGGATCTTATGAAGTTCCTCAGAGTCTTCTCTAGTCTTGACTAACTTAATCTTGCATCACCTGCAGATTTTGTCACTTGGCTGTTCACCTTTTGTTCTCACATCAATAATATATTAAACGATAACATCTCTAGTCCAGAGCATATTAACCTTCTGTATGTTGAAAATTGACAGTTTATTCAACTGTGCAGTTAGGGTAGAAAAGAATTCCCTCTTTGATAGCCCCAAGTCTATTATTCAAGCCAGAGACAGGTGACTTAGAAGCTGCAGGATAACCTGTTCAGCAGCCATATGTTCATGACATTGTCAATGTTTAGCAAATAAAATCTCATTGTGGCTACTGGCACTAAGCACAGGTATACACAAGCGGACTCTTGATGGCTGAGAAACGTCCTCCTGCAGCCTAAGGACGTCAGCTTTCCAGCCTTTTGTGTCTCTTCTCCAGAAGAGGCACTTGGGGTCGGGAGTCTGTAAGCCTGGGGGCTCGACTGTCTTACAGTCATTGGAAAGGCTGGGAGACTAAAGATCAGAGCACTAGTAAAAGCTGCCTGGCAGGATGGGTGGTGTTTGGCTGGGCTGTTAGTCTCCGAATACTCTTGTCCCCCTTGCTTGTTTCCTAGCTGTGTTGGTGGCTGAGCCCAGGGAGCAAACCAGAAAATTTGGACCGTGCATTTGGGTTTCCGAAGTTACCCTCGACAGCAAGGGTTAGGGACTGTTTGGTTTTGTTTTTTAAATAATTTTGGTTTCATAAATACAGTAACTCCTTGCTTAAAGTTGCAGTTGTGTTCCTGAAAAATGTTACTTTAAGCAAAATGATGTTAAACGAATCCAATTTCCCCATAAGAATTAATGTAAATGAGGTGGGGTTAGGTTCTAGGGAATTTTTTTTCGCCAGACAAGACTGTGTGTGTGTGTGTGTGTGTGCGCACACACACACACACAGAGCCAGCTTTAGGCCGATTCAGCCGATTTGGCTGAATTGGGCCCCGCGCCAAGAGGGCCTCGCGCTGCAGCTCTCCACCCCGCCCCCAGCTCACTTCCCCGGCCCCTCCAGATCAGCAAGTTGAGACAGCAGCTGCTGCCAGCAAGCTCCCTAGGTCCTCTCCCTCCCCCCCCGCCCGCTCTGTGGTGGTGGGGTACAGGAGCCGGGGGAGGGGGACACCCTGACATCAGCTCCCACCCCCCTGCACACAGCAAGCAGGAGGCTCCAAGGAGCAGCTCCAAGGCAGAGGGCAGGAGCAGCACACGGCAGTGGGGGGAGGGACAGCTGAACTGCCGGCAATTGATAACCTGCTCGGGGGCTGCCGCACAGGGAACTTAGGGGAATGGGAAGCTGATGGGGGGGCTGCGTATCTGAAACTTACAGCTACTCCAGTGGTGTCGAGACTGCATAAACATCTCCATATCTATTTCTCTTTATTTCCATTATGAGAATGGCCATACTGGGTTAGATCAATGGCTCGTCTAGTCTGGTATCCTGTCTTCCTACAGTGGCTGGTGCCAAATGCTTCAGAGGGAGTGAACAGAACATGGCAATTTATTGAGTGATCCATCCACTGTCATCCAGTCCCAACTCCTAGCAGTCAGAAGTTTAGAGACATCCAGAGCATGGGGTTGCATCCCTGACCATTTTGGCTAATAGCCATTGATGGACCTATCTTCCATGAAGTTATCTAACTCTGTTTTGAACCCAGTTATGCTTTTGGCCCTCACAACATACCCTGGCAACAAGTTCCACAGGTTGACTGTGTGTTGTGCGAAGAAGTATTTCCTTATGTGTGTGTTAAACCTGCTGACTTAAATTCATTAAGGGGTACCTGGTTCATGTGCTATGTAAAAGGGTAAAAACACAGCTTTATTCGCTTTTTCCCCACCATTTGTGATTTTATAGACCTCTATCCTATCTGATAGTTTTCTTTTTCAAACTGAGTCGAAAGACAGGATACTGGACTAGATGGACCTTTGGTCTGACCCAGTATGGCTGTTCTTACGTTCAGAGACTGCAGAAATCCCTGAGGAGCTGAACAGGGCTTGCCTTACAGTCTCTGGGTTTTTTCTTTGCAGTTCATGGCCCAGGGGAAAGCTGGGGGCAGCTCCCCTCCGTCTGCACCCCCAAAACCTGGCAGCCAGTTGGACAGTATGTTGGGAAGCCTCCAGTCTGACCTGAACAAACTGGGAGTAGCTACCGTTGCCAAAGGTGTTTGTGGAGCCTGCAAGAAACCAATTGCTGGACAGGTGAGTCTAAGGCAGCATCTTGGCTACAGCAAGGAGTAACTGGGAGGGCTGTATCATGAGGCTGAAGGGACTGGCGATGCTGAAGAAACTGAAGTACTCTATTTATCCACTGGCCAGGTACGCTGTAAGCTCCTCCAGTGACCTCTACCCTGCCCTTGAGGGACTGCCCTCTCCTGAGATGATAGGTAATTCAGTTTTCATGCTACCCCAGTCCAGGGCTCACTTGAGTAGTAGAACGTGTAGTTAGTGCCAAACTCTACCTGGTGTGTTGTCACGTGAGTTGCCACAACAAAGCAGTAGAGTTGTCCCCCATAACTGCTCCATCTTCCCTATAGGTTGTCACAGCCATGGGGAAAACCTGGCACCCAGAGCACTTCGTTTGCACCCACTGCCAGGAAGAAATCGGGTCACACAACTTTTTTGAACGTGATGGTCAGCCCTACTGTGAGAAGGACTATCATAATCTCTTCTCCCCCCGCTGCTACTACTGCAATGGGCCCATCCTCGATGTGAGTCCCTGAGCCAGCGCGTGTCAGTAGGAGTCTCCCTTGGCCATGCACGGGGGAGTCTGGTGCCGTACTGTCGAGTAGAAAAGCGCACATCCATCTACCCCAATAACTCTTCTCTTGTAGTTTTGGGATCCCTATTCGTCCTTCACCCTAGTGCTGTAGGGGAAATAATTGGACCCAGTGCAGCTATCTCCCTCCATCTGCTGTAGGGTCCTGCAATGAGAGGGCAGGTTCTACTGAACTAAATTTGCCCCATTGCAACTCTACTGAACTCAGTATTAGGATCTAGCTATCTTCACTGCAGTAAGGATCTCCTGATTTTCCCCAGTGGGATACCATGGTAGGTGTTGTACTTAAAGTACTGCACAGGATCTTTTCAGGGGGAATAAGACAAAACGCCATATTTATTAGTAATACATGTATTTATTAACACTGTATCATATGCATATAATATATTACACTTACACTCACACTCCGTCTTGTTGTTACCAATTAGTTGCTCCCCTTAAGTTCACTGGCCAGGTGAGTTAGATGGGGGAGGGGGTGGAGCTGGGCTTCTGCCGATCCAGATCGATGCTCCCATGTTGACAAGACGAGACCCGGGGTCCTTTGCAAGACACCTCACTTTTATAGCAGCTTTCCTCTTATGCAAATCTATACCAGATTCAAACTCTGTGTCTGTGTCCATTGGTCCTTTGTGCTGCTTTCTTTTGAGTGTTGTCCCAATGCTGCAAAGAGGGTGTTTCCAAAAGAAGATGCTTGCTTCTAACCCCCGAGGCCCTTGGTATGTCTGCTTGTCTTTAATGAGCCCACTTGACAGGTTGTATTGTTCCTGGGTCTGGCTCCCAGCCCCTCTCCAACAGTTGAGGCTGTCTGGAGGTGCTGCCTTCCATGCCTTGCTCATCCACACCTCATTCATTCAACAGGGCAATTGATTAAGAGTGCGGGGGGGGGGGGAGCTCTTGTTCTACTGCTAGCAAAAAGAAAATTTTCTTCTATCTTATTCTATCCTTAGGGGCTATAACATTATACAAGAGCAATGCAAAGTTTCTAAATGAGGCCTTGACACAAAGTCCCATGAAAACACAGGTCACACGTGGGTAGACCCATCACAAGGCCACATGAAGAGGCACAACGCAAAGTCACATGAAAATCATCAGAGATTTATCTACATAGGAGGCATTCCTGCTGAGTTTCAGAGTACTGCATGGGACTGTGTCCCCTTCTCCCCTGGGTCTAGAGGAAAGGAGTGGTGTGTCTGACCTTGTTAGGGTAAAGGGGAGTGGGGGGGATTGAATCCCCAAGGAGGGGGCTTGGCTCAGCTCTTTAAGCACAGTTGATGTTTGCTGCGCTCACTGTTTGTGGTTTCTCCCAAACAGAAAGTGGTGACAGCCCTGGACAGGACATGGCACCCAGAACACTTCTTTTGTGCGCAGTGTGGCGCTTTCTTTGGACCTGAAGTTACTATTGGTTTTTGCAGAGAGAAGCCACTCTGGTGAAGCAAGTAAGGGAGGCAACATAAGGGGCTGTGATGGGTCCTTTCCATAGAGCAGTGGTCCCCAAACTGTGGGGCACGTTTGGGGGGAGCGCAGGGCCCGGTCTAGCCCCCGTAGGGGGTGGAGAGGAAGTGCCCCTCAGCCCCGCTCTGCTCCCAGCTGTGGCCCTGTCCTCTGGCGCTTGGCCTGGCTGCGGCTCTGAACCTGACAGCAGCTCCGGCTGCAACTCCATTCCCGACCCGGGCTCCAGCCACATCCTCGCCCCCCTTAGCCTGTCCGTGCCTCCCCCCCAGGAGTTACGGCCCTGCTCCCGACCGCAGCTTCGGGGAGTGGGGCGCGGACAGGGTTAAGGGGGGGCACGACATGAAAAGTGTGGGGACTACTGTCCTAGAGCAAGTGATGTAGAAAACGAGGGGTGTGCGGTTGAGAGGGACTGTGGTGTTACTTAGTGGATGGGAAGCTAACAGTGATTCCTATTTCCACATGGAGACTACAGGAGGTGTAGCATGTGCTCCTCCTATAGCAGAATAAGGGATACCTCTGGTCTGTGACTGGGGATCCCAGCCACCCTGTTAGCCCCATGGAGTCTGGCTGGGTATTCCCATGAAGGAAGGTCACAAGCTGATGCTGTCTGGCTCTGTTTTTTCCCTTGTGTCCTTGGCAGGGTTTCATGAGAAGGATGGCAAAGCCTATTGCCGCAAGGATTACTTCGACATGTTCGCTCCGAAGTGTGGGGGCTGCGCCCGGGCCATCCTGGAAAATTACATCTCTGCCTTGAATACCCTATGGCACCCTGAGTGCTTTGTCTGTCGGGTAAGAGAGCCTGTGCTGCCCACTGGCACCTGACCCCTCTCCCAAGTCCCCTAGGTGGGTGTCTGGTGGTTCCCTCAATCAGAACAAGGGGTCTGTGCCAGCACAGGACAGCCAGCCCCACAAACTACATAGTGTGATAGTGACCACGCACCCTCTTGCTTCTCTGCCTGTTTCCATTCAGTTCTCTAGGGGCTTAATTCCCTCCCCCTGCCCCATAGCCACAGTTATGGGCTTCTGCAGCAGTTCACTGATAAGCACAGAATTTTTCCAGTGGTTTCTTAGTAATAGTGAGCTAAGCTTTCTAAGCACTCCGCCTCAGCACCCTGTGAATAGAAATTCTGGCAGTCTCTTGTGAGCAGCTGACCAGCTTCATCCTTGCCTGGACCTGGCTTTAGGCTCTTCTGCTCAGGAGATGTTGCTGGGCATTCTTCACGCTGCTGCCTGTTAGTGGGGGCAGCAACTTTTGGGCAGATTCTGTCTTTCTGTTGTTAGTCAGGCCAATTTCCAGTGTTTGTTTTCTAATGGAGGTGGATGGCTTAGTAGTCTCAGCGTCAGGCTCCCAGGAGCCTGCTGCCTTTCAATGCTGCAGGCAACTGGAGTTCCTTGCAGTTCCCTGTGTGAGAACATGCCTGGATATGCACTTACTGTGGCTGCACCCTGCTGGATGCCTGCACGCAGGGCTCAGTTTGCATCTGCCTGTGACTAAGTAGATGTCCAACCATGCGTGCAGTTGTGGTAGTGTGCGTGTCCCTAGGGAGGAAGGATGGGCTGGACATTCAAGTACAAAACTAGCACTCAGGACATCTGGCTTCTGTTCTTGACTTTGCTGCTGACCCGTGTGACCCTGGGCAAGTCCCTTAATGGCTCTATACCTCAGTTTCCCCACCTGTAAAATGGGGGGGGTATTCCTCCTAACTTCCCATGACTGTAGTGAAGGTACAGCCATTAATACCTGCGTGGGGCTTAGACCGTGATAACCATTATAGAGAGATGGGTGCCTCTTAAAAAACTGGTCTCTTAACAGCTTCTTTTCATAGACATTAAAGACCAGTATCGCTTTTGTAAGGGTATGGACTTGTCCCCCAGGGTCCTTGCCCAAACTTTCTCCCCCTCCACGTTTCTCCAGTGGCTGTCACCTTCTGCCTGCCACTGTATTTCAGTGGTGAAGTGACTCTTGTATGTGTATAGTTTGGGATGAGTCAAGGAGGGTGCTGTCCCAGGGAATATGCATAATATCTGGCATTCTAAATGGGTAATTTAAAAAAAAACCCTACTGGCCGTCACCTTCTTTTTCACTGATATGAGCGTAAGCAGGACAGATACAGCTAAAGAAATGAAAACCAGCCCATTGTGACAAGGTAAAAGGTGCTCCTGATGCCCTGGAACATAAGGAATTCTTCCCTGCCTATCACCTGGGTGAGCTGGGGTGGATGGGCTATAAAAGCTGTTATGGTGGCAGCTGTCTCTGTGGATGGGGGTGTTCTCTTCCCTCCCAGCTTATTGGAAGCAGGAGAGGCTCTGGTGTTGCTTATCAAGTGTTCTCAGTAGTTTTGCTCTTGGGTTTGGATTTTCTTTGTGTTAATAAAGCCAGCCTGGAGTAAAGGGACATGAAGTATAGTTGAGGGCTTTATTTTCCCTCCCAGTTGCTGCATCTGCCTGCTTATGCTCAGTAACCCTGTGTCTGCTGGGCACCCATCATCTTTGCAGCAGTACTTCTGCAGCCCCTTTCTGCTGGATGAAGATGATTCACCCTGCCCACTTCCTGCAGGAGGCAGCTAGGGGCATGGCAGGCGAAGGCATGGATTGTGGAGTTGCCTGTGTCCCCAGCTTGCCATATCAATCTGTTCCCTTTTGCTTCCACCTCCTGCAGGAATGTTTCACGCCGTTCATCAATGGCAGCTTCTTTGAGCACAATGGGCAGCCCTACTGTGAGGTGCATTATCACGAATGCCGCGGCTCGCTGTGTTCCGGCTGCCAGAAGCCCATCACGGGACGCTGCATCACCGCCATGGCCAAGAAATTTCACCCAGAACACTTTGTCTGTGCCTTCTGCCTCAAGCAGCTCAACAAAGGAACCTTCAAGGAACAGAATGACAAGCCCTACTGTCAGAACTGCTTCCTCAAACTCTTCTGCTAGACGCATCCTAGCTGGGAACGGAGCATCTTTCTGCCACCTCACTAGGCAGCCGAGTCTCTCTGAGCATTACTGTGATTTAGAAACCTTGCCGGGGGAGGGGGGAGACGGGGAAGGGGGGTGCTAAGTGCTGCTCCAGAAAGACGAGATGGACCATTAAACTGGAAATGCCCATGCTGTGTTTCAGTGGGGAGATGCTGAGCGCCATCATTAAAGTGTTGTATGATTGTTGACAGCCGAGACGAGTCTAAAGTGCTAGCGAGGAGATGCCTTTCTCAAGGAGAGGGCTGGATAAAGCCTTGAGTCAACTCTCCCTGAGCCGACATGTGACACTTCCAAGCCAAACGTCCTTGGCTTTGGTGACACTTCTCTCTCGCTGGGGCAGTTAAGCGCTGTGTGACCCAAGCAGTAGCTCTGCTGCTGCACAGCAAGGGCCATGCTCTGACCTCTGCATTGCCCGGGCTGTGCACGGTCGAGTCCTGGGGCACACGGGATTTACTACGATTACAGCAGCAGCCCCAGAAGCTGTAAAGACCCTGCAGTGGAGTCTTTCCAGTTCAGTAACACTGCAGGGAATTGATGCCACTTATTTTTTAGAAAGGGGAAGTAGGGGGCTACTCTGTTTTTCTAGCTTGTGATTCTCTCCCCCTCCTGAATGGAGTGTCCCATTTTGTGCTGGACACCCCCAACTCCCCAGGAGTGGGTAGGGCAAATGCTCCTAATTCTGCTGCTCCTCGGAGAGGAGGAGGAGACTGGCACCAATTAATTTTAAAAGAAAATGCAGAGAAAGTTGAGGGCCCAGCCCTCCCCTCTGAGCGAATGTGGCTTATGCTGTGTGTCTGGCCTGCATTTTACTAAGGGAAGGGCCTGAAAAGCCTCTCTAGGTTTTTTTTAAAAAGCAAGGACAAAGTAAAGCTATAGACTTCGTATTCCTTGTTCATCTTCTTCTCTGCTCTTTGCTAATCAGGCCGGCAGTCCCTCTTCTTTGATACTGTCTGTTCCTTGCTCTTGAGAAACACGTTCTACTGAGACTCTCTAGAGCAATAACCTTTGATATTGACTGTTACTGGTCTAACAAGTCCCCGAGGTCTGGTGTATCTGACCCTTGGAGTTTTGCTATGGAACTGAATACTGTATGCTTTGATAAAAACTGTGGATTTCTACACTGAGGTTTGAGTTCAGAACTAATTTACTTTTAATCCTCTTCTACAGAAATTGGTTTTGAAGTGATTTTAAGAAAGCTACTTTTATTTCTCACACTGTGCTGTTCTAGGCAGGGTACCAGTTGTGCTGGTTACTGCATCTGTAACCTCAATGCTTGGGTCGAACAAACTATTAACATGAAGTATTTTCTTTTTATCGGGGGTTGGGAGGGCTCTGGGTTTTGCAGGGGAAGGGAATGTGACTGGTATTGTTTTCTAGCACAAGCAGGTGAGCTGTGAATAGCTCTTTTAATTATCTCAGATCACCTGGAACGTTTATTTTGTAACCTGTAAACTGCTGTATTTGACTTACCTGCTTTCTCCAAAGCCCGACTTCCAGGGTAACAAAGTGAGTCTTAATTCAGTGCCACATGCTGCAGAGATGGAGAACCCAAAGTCCACCCTCATAGTTTTATTCCTCTTCAACCATCAGAAATGAGAGCAGAGGGTTAACTCGGGAAGGGGAGTTCTCCCCTTAGGTGGGAAGGATGGTCCTGGGGCTGAAAAAAAGGGCTGGGAGTCAGGAGATCTGGAATCTGTGCTTGATTCTGCCACAGACTTGCTGTGTAACCTTAGGCCGGTCACTTAGCCACTCTGTGCCTCATCTGCAAAATGGGGCAATATTCCCGCCTTGTAGGATTTTGAGGTTGAGTTCGTATTTGTCAAAGGCACTTTCAGATCTTCAGAAGGAGGGTGCTGTAGAAGGACAAAGGATTGTGTTAGAAACAACCCTACAGTGTTCTACACTAATGGTGAAAGTGGTGCAGTGAGAAGAGGGTTTTAAAATATGACTCTAGAAGATTCTAGATCTTTGGTTATTAGGGCATGGCACATTGGGGTGGCTACAAAATGCTCAAAATGGAAAAGGCATAGGGAGTTCTGGGATTAACTGTGTAAGAAACAAACCCTCACTTTAACAGAGGGATCCTAGCTTACTATTTTAAATAACCTTAGCTCGATGCTTCACTACCTCCCTTGAATAAGTGGAACTGTTTTTCACTGGTTTCCCATACAAATGAGCCTCAGTCTGTGGTTGTGAAAGCAGGGTTTTGGGGAACAAGTGGTAAAACAAAAAGCTACTCCAACTGGGCAGAGCACAGCTTTTGGGAGGTTCCCAAGGCAAGAAACTGTCTAAATGGTCATTTTGGAGTTAAAATTGGGATTTCTGAGCTTCCTGCTGAAGCTGACACTTGTTCTGACCCCGCTGGTTGGGAGAACGGTCCTGTGTCCAGTGCACAGGACTGGGAGTGTCTCTGCCACTGCATTTTTGTGTGATACTGAGCGAGTTTATAACCTTCTGTGCCTCAGTTTCCTTATCTGTAAAATGGGGATAATACTTAACCTACCTCACTGGGGTGTTGAGGCTTAATTCACGGATATTTCTGAAGGGCTTTGAGACCCTTGGAGGGAAGGTGCTGTAAAAGGGGAAAATCTTGTTACAGTATCCCAGTGTCAGAGCAAAACCGTTTCATCCCCTTTTAATAATGGTTTCATAGTCTCCATGACCAGTACTGCCTTAGCAAAATGTTGAGAGTTTTCCTGATCAATTGGGATTTAAACTGGTTTGGGGATGGGTCCTATGCTCATTGCTGCCTCCAAATGTTACTTTCCCTCAAGATGGCTGCTGCCAGTAGGAGGGTCAGAAATACCCATTTTAAATGTCCTAAGTTCAAGTACAGTTTAGACTGGAACATTTGAAATGCTGTACAGAGCAAACTGGGGAAAGGGATGTGTTAAGATTGCCCTGGGTGATTAGCAAGCATACTTCACAGATACTGATGGTGCTAAAGTGCAGACCAGCAAGTTGTACTACTGCACTGTTGCAGGTAGTGGGACGTGTCCCAAGGAGTGGTTGGGGAGAGGGGTTAGGCGAGAATGTGCTTTTGGAAGGCTGAGATGGGTAATTCAGGCTTAAACTGGACACAGGAGGCAGGTGTGTACAGTACACAGACTCTGAGGAGCTACAAGACTGCATGCAGAGGCCTGGCAGCTGCCCATTCAGAGGCAAGTTAAGCTCTAGCTACACCCCTGTTTCTTTGAAAGGTTTTGTGTTAGGGTTACTATAATGTTGTCTTGAAAGGCCTCAGTGCTCTGTTTACAATGATCTCCTAAACTGATGAACTCTGGCAGTGCAATCAAAGAGCTATCAGACAAGGTGGGTCTCAATCAAATCACGCCCCGAATAGCTTGGGGGGATTTCCCTCTGGGTCGACAGTTACTTCATTTGGTTTCCCTTGTAAACTTCTAACTCTGCTTTTTCCGTTTAAAATCCCTGTGATTATGCTAATAAAATTTTACCGTTATTTTCACTTGACTTGGTTCCAGTCATTTCTAGGCTTGTGGAAATGGTTCAAAGCATCCATCATCTGTAGCTCCTCTTGCCTTCCACGATGGAGAAACCAAAGGCCACACTGGCAAGAGCTGAGGAGGGGGGTGTTTATTAGTAGGGTTTCGGCCGTAGCCTGGACAGGGCAGAGATGTAAAACTGAAACTGTCACTTGTGCAATAAGCAGACGTGAATCCTGCCACACTCACTTCATCCTTCTCAGCACAATACGCTGGCGTTGCCACACCCTAGGGCCAATCGGCCTTTGAGGTTAGGTGGGGCCTTCCAGAGAGGAGGGAGGCTACTAGTTGTCTCCTGCTATTTGTGCTGAAGGCTGGGGCTACTAGCTAATGGGGCTGGGGGTGATTCGACCTGCACGCTTTGTCAGTCCCTGCCTGGAGCTGGGTTACATAAAGAATCTGAACTGCGGCAAGGCATGTCCAGTACAATAGGTATTGTAGGACAAGTCCAGGGGTGTTTCTTCTGGAATATGAGCTGTGACTTTCTCTACATACTGCCCACTAAACACACAAATGGAGTTCAATAAATAATGCCCCTACTGAACACTGCCTTGACTGAGATTTCTAATGCGATGTCTGGCAAACGTTCTCTCACCCCCATCTAACCCCAGTAACAACCGGCTCCAGGCACGTCAAGACACCACACGCACAGGTGCAGCATGTACAAGATCAGTTTGAAGCTGAGGATTAAGACGAGCAGGCCCCAAGCTCTGAATATTTACCTCATGATATCCAGGGATTGAGCCCAGATGCCACACAGGCTTCAGGAAGAACCAGAGGCTTGTGTTTGCCACGGATGAGAATTTGGTAACCAACCTATTACGAATGGTACCAAACACATTTTTAAACCCAGACGGGCTGATCTGTTGGATTGAGCTTCAGGCTTGACAAATACTGCAGGGGTGATGAGTGGAATACCACACAGTTTGCTCTGTGTCTTCAGCATGAGCCAGGAAGGAGGGAGATGCTACATCCCCTGTGCAGCTGGGAAAGACCCCTTGCTTTTTTGGTAAGATTAGAAACGTGTCCCTGTTTGTTTGGGCAAAAGGTCTCTTCCTTCTGCAGGGCACTGGCTGTTACAGTGGTGTCATGTCTCAAACAGTGAAACCCTTCGGTCGGAAATGGGCTTTAGTCCTTGTCTACATGAGAAAGTTGCATCATTTTTATCTTTAAAATTATTTTTTTAAACCACAATCACCCTGTGTGGAGACTTAAACCAAAATAAGATGTTCTTATCTTAAACCTCTTCCTAATCGGCTGAATGGCAACAACCACTCCCGCTTTTGCAGAGGTTTATAAATCACACCTTTAAACTGAGTCGCTTTTCTGGTGTAGATGAGCCCATCTAAACATACAATGGTGTTAATAAAAGAGCTCCTCCCAAAACAAGCCCTCCTGTCACCTCATGGACTCTTAGCCCAGCACTCAGGTGTTGGGGTGGCTGACCAGAATTTCCAGCTGCATAACTAGATCCCAAGGCTGTTCTAAATGAAAACAGCACCCCAAACCCTTTACTCTCCTGCCCAAACTGCTCCCTGCTTGGCTGACTTCAAATCAAGCCAAAATGCAACAAACCAGTATGCGTACGGAGAGCAGCTGCTCCTCTATTGCACCGGCATCCATCTGACACTAGTTTTAGCAGAAGTGATTATAATGAATGACTGAGCCAGGATCAACTCCGCCCTCCCCTGCTTTGCGCAAAAAAAATAAAAAAAAATCTGCCTCTTGCCAGCCACTTCCTATAAATCATAAATGTCTGCTTTGCCTCAACATGGATGTAGCAGCAGGAGCCCCTTTGGCCGTGGGTGAGTCTAGTGCCCTGACATTTTTAAAATATTGGGTTTCAGTGTAGGAATCTGGACTGCAGCGACTCAGAAATGACTACAATTACCAGCCTGCCATGGAGCTAAGACCCATGGATATGTTAGTTCTATTCCAGGCTCTGCCACTGACTAGCTGTTTGGCCTTGAACAAGTCAGTTATGTCTCTGTGCCTTGTCTCCCACTGTAAAGTGAAAGCGTCTCAGCGCGGGGGCTGTGGTTCCGATGCTGCTCTCACACTAACTAGGTTTACGCGTCACTGGAGTCACTCCTCATTTACACTGGTGTCACAGGAATCCGACTCAGGCTCCAGCTCTTTAGAAAGAGAAAATACACTCTGGACAATGCCAGCACAATATACAACTAGTAATAAAACGGGGATAATACCTGCAGGCGTGTTGTGTGAGCTCATTAGGGCCTAAGGTGCTTTGAAAATGTAAAGCATTTATAGTTGTGCTAAGCCTTATTATTGGAAGAACAGCCCCCGGTCTTAGATGAACTAGTCAGAGCCAGCAAATAGTTTTTCCTAGAGGGAAAAAACCATCACCAACTACTTGAAAGGCAAATTTCCACTGGGAGGGACCCTTTCACCCATGTCGCATTCATTTCTCACCAGCTTCTTTCCTGCCTGTGTAACAAATGACCTATTTGTCTCCCTACAAGCAGTGCTCCCTCCCATAGTTATGGTTTCTCCTTGAGCTATAAGTGGAGTCATAAGGCCAGATTGTGACATTATAATCCCTCCTATGCCAAAAGACTATGAGGCCACAGTGACAAGAGCAGTGAACATGGGTTTTGTATCCTCAGGGGAGAAAGGTGCCATTTAGTGCTGTTAGTGTGGAGTCTGGGGGCTGAGGGGGCAAGGTCTTATTCCAACTTAGTTATCTGTGATATTGGCTGGGGAAATAAACTGTGTGCGCGTGAGAAAGTGAGTATTGTGTGTGCCAGAGCAATTGCTTAGGCCTCTTGACCCCATTTGGTTCCTTACAGACTCACCCAGTAGAGGAGCCTCAAGGGTCACAGAGCTGTTGTCATGGTTCCTACAGTCTCACCAACCTCAAAACTCGCCAAGAGTTCAAAAATCATGCGAATCTCCCAAATTGGGGTTAATACATTTCATAGTACAATTTAAATATCAGGATTCAAAGATTCAGATCCATCCCTCACAGGAAGTTCTACTAGGGGCAACTTGCAGAGAATAAATACGTTGTCCCTCAGTAACTGGGAATTGAAAGTAGGTTGTCTGTGAGTAAATATGATCCACTAGAGAAGAATTTCAGTCCTATGGGCACTGTAGCTCATTTCTCCTGGTATTTCATGTGGTGGTCAAGGGACATTTATTTAGAACGCATCACCAGACATGGGCAATACCAGGAGAAATGAGCTACAGTTTCAATGAGAAGCCAAGACAGGTAAGTAGCCAAAATACTTCTTTAATTGACCGTATTTATTCAGGGACTAAATTCCTGATTACTGAGGGGTAATTTACACTCATGACATTTACTTTTCACAAGCTACTCCTAGTATAACTTTTCATAAGACCAGCAGACTGGCCATACTGGGTAAGACATAACTGTTCGGTTTTATGCAAGTAGAAAGTTGGCAACCCTAGGGTGGGGCTACTCAGGGAGAACAAGGCTTTAAAAAGCCTGCTCCTAAGGCCTGGTCCCCACTAAGCCCCCACTTCGGACTAAGGTACGCAAATTCAGCTCCGTTAATAACGTAGCTGAATTCGAAGTACCTTAGTCCGAACTTACCGCAGGTCCAGACGCTGCAGGGAGGCTCCCCCGTCGATGCCGCGTACTCCTCTCGCCGAGCTGGAGTACCGGCGTCGACGGCGAGCACTTCCGGGATCGATCCCAGAACATCTATTGCCTGCCGCCAGACCCTCCGGTAAGTGAAGACGTACCCTTTGAGACCAGAGGAGCTACCCTTTGAGCCAGTCCAGCCCGGGACTTTCCTGCAGCCCTCCCAGCCGCTCGCTCTGCTCTGCCGGGGGAGGGGGGAAATCCCGGACATTTTGAGTTATTTACAAATTCCCCCCGGACGCTATTTTTAGTACAAAAAGGAGGACATGTCCGGGTAAATCCGGACGAATGGTAACCCTAGTGAAAGGGGTCACCAGTACAGAAGTTTGAGAATCATTGGATTAAGGCATATACTAACTAAGCTACAGGTTGGGGCCTCGCACTCTGAGGAGTCTCTTAAAAAACTAACAAACAAAAAACCGGACTCCATTTCAAATATTATCAAAATTGGTTGATAAATAAAGGAGATACAGGAAAAAGAAGATTCTCTCTAAATATAGACATTTTTATTCAAATATGACAAATATATACATCTGACTACACAAATACCCATACCCATACCCTACCTCTACCCTTCACTAATTGTTCATTATTGACAGGCAGGAGGCCAGGGCTGAGAAAAATCAAGATAATTGTACTTGTAAAATGAGTATTTCTAGGCATGAGTGTGCTATCAGTCTCCTAAGGCAGCATTTTGTGGGCCAGGTGCTGCTGGTAAAATTCTGACCTTGCCTTCAGAACTTATTCATAACTCCTCAAGAGTGCCTAGGCTGTCAGAATGGGAGTAGGACCATTCAACTGTGTCCCAGAAAGTCTCATCAATGTACCTCTCTGTTTCCCTTAGCTCCTCCAGTTCAGCCACCCTGGTCTCCGAAGCCCGTACATGGTCTCTGAGCGCCAGGAGCTCCTTGTACTGAATTCATACATATGCCACCTGCCCGTAGGCCAGCTAATCATGCATGCTGCATTCAGTGCAATAAACTGGATAGCTCCCACTCTGGTGCTGGACTTCTGCCTGCAGTCTCTTTTTACTCCTGCCGCTCTTTCCTTTCTTGTGGTTTTATTTTTATCAGGGTTTTTTTTATTGCCTTAAGTTTAAGGAACATCAAGGAAGTTTATCTGTCTCCCCCCCACACTCCCACCTATAATCTCCCTCAAAACTCTCCTGTTCCCTAGCTCCCCTGGTGGCTTAGGAGCCGGGTTTTAAATACTGGTTCTCCCTGAGTAGCCCCCACCCCCTGGTTAAGTGCTAAAGGACTTGGCCATCAAAGCCTCCTTAAGAAGCTCTCAGCCATGCCTAGCAGGCCCCAAGCTGAGCACAAGGTCCATCAGACAGACAGACCACACTCTAGACTTTAGTCGAACAGTAAGCAAACCACAAACACCCACTACAGAAACCAAACTGACCCCAGTTGCTCCTCCTTCACCTGGAGGAAACCCTTGTAAAACTTGGAGCTAGAGAACAGCTAATGCTCCAGAGAGTCAGCACCTATGGTCTGTAGCTGGTGTCTGGTGTGTGTTTGCTATTAACTGAAGTATACAATAAAAAAGCAGGAGTACTTGTGGCACCTTAGAGACTAAGGTGCCACAAGTACTCCTGTTCTTTTTGCGGATACAGACTAACACGGCTGCTACTCTGAAACCAGAAGTATACAATGTTGTCTGTTACTTTAAGGGACACTGTGCTAAGCCTAGAGGCCTGCTAGGAACCTTGAGAGCTGCTTAATGAGGCTTTAATGGCCAAGCCCTTTAGCACCTATCAACCCCTAGCCAGGGGGTGGGGCTCCTCAGGGAGAACAAGGCTTCAAAAAAGCCTGTTCCTAAGCAGCCAGAGGAGCTAGAGAACAGGAGCAGCTCACCTGAGTTCTGTGAGGGGGTTCTCCAGGTGAAGCAGGAGCAAGGACATGACCCCTGGGGTGAGTGTGTCTGTAGTGTGTGTTTGTGGTGCAATGTAAGCCTACGTAAGGCTGATATGAAGTAGTGTTTATGGGACAAAGATGTTAAGTCTGTGGATGAAAGAGCTTTTTTTAGCTGATGCCTTCAAACAGAATCAGGCATCTATTGAGGGCAGGCCACAGAAAGAGGGGTTTAAAACTGGGGGGAAGGGAGGATCCCATTTCGACCCTGGGAAGAGAGAAGGGAGCTGGGACCCTAGAGCCCAGAAGGTGCTATCAGTGTAATTCCACTGATCACCTGAGGAATAAATGCCCTGTGCTAGGAGGAAGCAGGCAAACAATAGCTCCTTAGTTCTGCTGTCCTCAACACAGAACCCCCACAACCAATTGAAACCTATCACATTGGTTCTGTGAGGTTAGCCTCTGTAGAATCGGATATGGAGCATGTTAAGGCTGTCTAAATTGCTGGTGGGTAATATCTGGGCCCCTGCATCTCTCTGCTCCAAGTCTCTCTGGTTAAGCAGACTGTGGTCCCAAAGGCCAATATGTTGCCTGGCCAAATGGCAGTGGTTGTGGGGGTGGGTGAAAGCAGATTCCTCATACCGCTTGCTAAAATCCATGTGGTTTGGAAAGTGTTTTGACTGGGGGCGGGGGGGAGGTAATGGAACACCTCCTATTTGATCTGCTCCTGGGTAATGATTTTTTCCATCTAGCTCAGGTTAAAGCATTTGCCTGCAGCAGGAGGCAATTTTATGCTGGGACCCCCTGTGGGAAAGGGTAAGGTCTTAGGAACTGCTGAGAGAATGGGAGAGAGTCTCCTTGATTCTTCTGCAGCTGGGGGAAAGCCACATGCTTCCAGGTGGGAGGGTGGTTGAGACCAACTCCTACACTGCAGCTGGAGGCAACAGCACATCAGGAAGGGATGGGGGTGTAATGCTTGCCAGGGAGAGAACTGTTCAGATTGCAGCTGAACCAGAGACAAACCCGGCTCTAGGGAACAGAGTGAAATGTCCCAGAGGAGATCCCAGAGAAGGGGCAGGGAATCTCAGAAACCACTGAGGTGGGTGAGGATTCCTGTGACTCCTAGCACAGAGAAGCAGGGTGCTTCCAAGTATGGGAGGGGCTGAGACTAGCTCCTTTCCAGCAGAAGGCAACATGCCCTCAGGGCCAGGAGGGGTGTTGTCCATTGATTAAGGAAACTGTCCCAGTTGTTAGCTGGTAGAGTTCTGCAGCTGAAGGAGGGGGCCCAGAGGAGGAAACTGGGGAAGGAATAGTCGGGGTACAGGAATGTCTCCTCACTAGTCACTTGGGGCAGGATGCCCAGGACACTAGGAGGATGGCTGGGTCAGCATCTGTTTACCCAGGCACTCAGCCTGTGACCCAGGTTTTGAGAAGGAACCGTGCAACTCTCCTCCTGGAGGGGAGCAGTCACACAGCTGACTTCTCAGGGACAGAGAAAGGGGTGGCAGAGGGTACCCCAATCCAGGTCCCAATTTTTCAGGATGCTATTTCTGAGAAGTTTTTGGAAAGTAACTCTTTCTTTACATCAAGATGGAGTTGAGACCAGGAAATTGCCAGGTGGTAGTCTGCCTGAATAGAAATGACCCAACTGACCAAGAAGGGGGGTGTTTTTCCCCCATGCTCGTGGAAGACAGGGAGCAGTTCTGGGAAAGCTGCTGGGAAGAAGTGCAGGGTAAACACATCTTCAAAGGGTAAACACATCTAGCCCAGATCACAGCCCTCTAGGGGGCAGGGAAGGACTCAGTGCAGGCAGGGGGAAACACAGGGTAACCCCGAAAGGGGAGTAGGATTTCCTACATATGTACAGTTCTGGGGTTGGGAGACGGCTCCCCAAAGAGCCAGCCAATGTGCAGGATCCCCCTAGACCCTTATCTTGCCAGACCCTATCAAAATGCCAGAAATAGGATGGAATTAAGAGCCCACACAAAGTGACTGATTACATGGGAGAGAGTCAAAGGACACCATGGGTAATGAACAAACTAACCTCAAACTACACTAATTGAACACAGGGCATGGTATCAACGATACTTGTAAACACCCATATTTGGTTAAAAAAAATTGGTATTAATGTTAAGATTTGGGGATAAGAATCTTGATACAGAAGTTAAACCTTATGAAAATGCTACTTTTCAGTTAACACCTGTAAACAGGTTTAAACCTTATCACAGCAGAGAAACCATTAGAAAAAAAACCCTGGATTGCTGTGTGTGAATGGGGAAACTGAGGCACGCAGCCTCATGGCCTTAATGGCTGGATGCCAAGAGAACTATAACAACAAACTGCCTTCGAAATAGTTTACTGCAAGAGGGTTAGTCACTGACTAAGAGGGGAGGTGTGACGCTCTGTACCTCAGGGGAACACCCTACACACCATGTTCGGCTTAGAAAATGATTGTGTGGTATCCAATGCCAAGTTTGTCATGTTGGGTGTCTCTGGAAGGCTCGTAATGCACTGAGCATGGCTGTTATGGTGATGTTACTGTAATTGTTAGAGTAGTGTTATAGGTTATAATTTCATGTCTATATTTATGAGGCTGAAAATGTATCCTCATGGCTTAAAGCAAGCCCATGCAAAAACTCTCCAAGAACAGAGAGGCAGTTTACACCTCGTCAGGGCATGGATGGGGCCTGCTATGCAAGTGAAGAGCTGCATAAGGAGGCTTTCATCCCCAAGCCCTTTACCACCCATCAACCCCTAACCAGGGGGTGGGGCTATTCAGGGAGAACAAGGCTTTACAAAGCCCCCTCCTAAGGCAGTGGTCTTCTGCAGTTTGGGTGGGGGTCCGAGTGCCTTCTTTATTTTATTTTTTTCCTTTGGCTTGGGGTGGCAAAAATGGTAGAGCCAGCTCTGCGGCGGGGCAGGGGGGTGCATGCTCAAAAATTGTGTACTGATAGGGGTGCGTGATCAAAAAAGTTTGGAGACCACTGTCCTAAGGGATGAGAGAAGCTAGGGAACAGGAGTGGCTAATGTGAGTTTTGCGAGGCAGTTAACCAGGTGAAGGAGCAACTCTGTGAGCCTTGGGGTGAGTTTGTTGTGTGTGGTGTAGTTTGGTTGCTGTTTGACTGAATTATATAGTATGGTCTGTTTGTTTGAGGGGACTTGTGCTGAGCCTAGTGGCCTGCCAGGCAAGTTGAGAGCTTTTTAATGAGGCTTTGGAGGCCAAGCCCTTTAGCACCCATCAACCCGTAGTAGGGTTTGGGGCTACTCAGGGAGAACAAGGCTTTAAAAAGCGTGCTGCTAAGGGATGAGAGATGCTAGGGTACAGGAGCTGCTAACGTGAGTTTTGTGAGGGAGTGCTCCAGGTGAAGGAAGAGCAACTATGTGACCCGTGAGCAGTGTTTCCTCTACTTTCTCACCCATGTGTGGAATGAATTTTATGTGCACCGATATGGAGGTGATATGACACATGTCATATCACTGCACATAACAAAATTCATGTGGTGGGGGTAGGGCCAAGGGGTTTGGAGTGGGGGACGGGGCTCAGGGCTGGGGCAGAGGGTTTGGGGGGTGGGGGGAGAGCTCTGGGGTGGGGCTGGGGATGAGGGGTTGGGAGTGCAGGGGGGGCTACAGCAGGGAGAGAGGACTCCCCCTGCTGTCTGCCTGCAGCAGTACCTGGGCAGCAGGGGGAGAAGCACCTCTCCCCATCACAGCAGCTCTGGGGCTGAGGCTGCAGGATATGCGCCTAGCCCCCGCAGGTCCAGGCCATGGCTTGGGCAGCGCTGTGGCCCGTGTTCCCTGAGTGCCTGTGCGGCCCTAAATGGGCTGCTCCGTGGCCATGCAGCTGTGCAGTTTACAGGAAACTTAGCCCGTGGGTGGTGTGTGTGTTTGTGGTGTGCTTACTCCTTGAGTGAGGTATATAGTGTGCTCCGTTTGTTTGAGGGACCGTGAGCTGAGCCTAGCGGCCTGCTATGCAAGGCTGAGAGCATGTTGAGGAGGCTTTCATCCTCAAGCCCTTTAGGACCTGCCAAGCCTTAACCAGGGGTTGGACCTAATCATGGAGAACAAGGCTTTAAAAAGCCCACTCTTAAGTGACCAGAGGAGCTAGCAAACAGGAGAGTTTTGCAAGGGAGTTCTCCAGTGAAGGAGGAGCGACTACGGCACCCTTTGGGTGAGTGAGTTGTCTTTAGCATAGGTGCTGACTTTTTTTTTTGGCCGGTGGTTGCTTTTGAAGAGGGGTGTGTGTGTGTGTGTGTGTTTGGGGATGGGTGGGGGGGGCTGAAGGGATACTCTGCCAGTTTTGGGGGGAGCAGGGGCGGCTCTATGCAATTTGCCACCCCCAAGAACGGCAGGGAGGCCGCTTTCGGCGGCATGCCTACGGGAGGTCCGCCGGTCCTGCGGCTCTGGCGTACCGACTGCCACAACTGCAGGACCGGCAGACCTCCCGCAGACTTGCCGCCCCAGGCACGCGCTTGGTGTGGCTCTGACTGGGAGCCTGTGCAGAGCAGTAGGGCGTGCTGGGGCAGTGGTCAGTGTCTTGGGGCAGTGCTGCGTTTTAGGGGCAGCAGGATGCATCTCGGGGTATCATTAGCTCTTGTAGAGTAGTAGATACAGTGTATTGGTATAGCAGCTCATCAAATAAAAAAGATTAAACTGATAAGAACACATACTATGCATGATCTTAGCCATGAGGTTAGCCTCTGCAGACTCAGATATGGAGCATGTTAAGGCTGTCTAAACTGATGGCGGTTAATACTTGGGGCAGAGGGATTCAGGGGCCCAGATCTCTCTGGTTAAGCAGAGTGTGGTCCCAAAGGCCAGTATGTTGCCTGGCCAAATGGCAATGGTTGTGGGGGTGGGCGAAAGCAGATTCCTCATACCACTAGCTAAAATCTATGTGGTTTGGAAAGTGTTTTGACTGGGGGCGGGGGGGGAGGTAATGGAACACCTCCTATTTGACCTGCTCCTGGGTCAATGATTTTTTCCGTCTAGCTCAGGTTAAAGCATTTGCCTGCAGCAGGAGGCAATTTTATGCTGGGACCCGCTGAGGGAAAGGGTAAGGTCTCAGGAACTGCTGAGAGAATGGGAGAGAGTCTCCTTGATTCTTCTGCAGCTGGGGGAAAGCCACATGCTTCCAGGTGGGAGGGTGGTTGAGACCAACTCCTACACTGCAGCTGGAGGCAACACCACATCAGGAAGGGATGGGGGGTGTAATGCCTGCCAGGGAGAGAACTGTTCAGGTTGCAGGTGAACCAGAGACAAACCCAGCTCTAGGGAACAGAGTGAAATGTCCCAGAGGAGAGCCCAGAGAAGGGGCAGGGAATCTCAGAAACCACTGAGGTGGGTTAGGATTCCTGTGACTCCTAGCACAGAGAAGCAGGGTGCTTCCAAGTATGGGAGGGGCTGAGACTAGCTTCTTTCTAGCAGAAGGCAATATGCCCTCAGGGCCAGGAGAGGTGTTGTCCATTGATTAAGGAAGCTGTCCCAGTTGTTAGCTGGCAGAGTTCTGTAGCTGAAGGAGGGGGCCCAGAGGAGGAAACTGGGGAAGAAATGGAGGGGGTGGGGCTCCTCAGGAAGAACAAGGCTTTGAAAAGCCTGCTCCTAAGAGACCAGAGGAGCTAGAGAACAGGTGAGTTTTACGAGGGAATTCTCCAGGTGAAGGAGAAACAACTAGGTGACCTTTGGGGTGAGCCAATTGTCTGTAGTGTGTTTGTGGTGTGCTTACTACTTAATTGAAGTATATAGTGTGGTCTGTTTGAGGGACCTTGTGCTGAGGCTAGCAGCCTGCTATGCAAGTGGAGAGCTGCATAAGGAGGCTTTCATTCCCAAGCCCTTTACCACCCATCAACCCCAACCAGGGGGTGAGGCTACTCAGGGAGAACAAGGCTTTAAAAAGCCCTCTCCTAAGGGATGAGAGAAGCTAGGGAACAGGAGTGGTTAATGTGAGTTTTGCGAGGCCGTTAACCAGGTGAAGGAGCAACTCCGTGACCCTTGGGGTGAGTTTGTTGCTGCTTGACTGAATTATACAGTGTGGTCTTATCCTTGGAGGGAACTTGTGCTGAGCCTAGTGGCCTGCCAGGCAAGCTGAGAGCTTTTTAATGAGGCTTTGGTGGCCAAGCCCTTTAGCACCCAATGACCCTTAGCAGGTGGTGGGGCTCCTCAATATGATTTGCCTGCACAGCTTACCTCTTAATTCTTGTTTGCTTGAGTTGAGCACTGGAGTAGGGAGTCAGGTCTGGGTAGGGTGTTTGTGCAGCAGTAATGCAAGGAACTGGACTGGTATTGCAAGAAACTGTAAGTATGTGTGACTGACTATGTTTGAGATAGTTATGTGAGAGCAGAAAAGAGCATTGGGGCTACCGTATAGCGCAGGGGTGAGGGTTGGATTAAGGTGGGGGCTCTCAAACTGGGGGTTGTGAGGTAATTACATGGGGGTCATGCGCTGTCAGCCTCCACCCCAAACTCTGCTTTGCTTCCAGCATTTATAAGGGTGTTAAATATATTGAAAACATGTTTTTAATTTATAAGGGGGGGTGTCGCACTCAGAGGCTTGCTATGTGAAAGGGGTCAGCAGTACATAAATTTGAGAATCATTGGATTAAGGCATATACTAACTAAGCTACAGGTTGGGGCCTTGCACTATGAGGAGTCTCTTAAAAAACAAACAAAAAACGGACTCCATTTCAAATATTATCAAAAGCGGTTGATAAATAAAGGAGATACAGGAGAAAGAAGATTCTCTCTAAATATAGACATTTTTATTCAAATATGACAAAAATATATACATCTGGCTACAGAAATACCCATACACATGCCCTACCTCTACCCTTCACTAATTGTTCATTATCAAGAGGCGGGAGGCCAGGGCTGAGGAAAAAAAAGATAATTGCACTTGTAAAATGAGTATTTCTACGCATGAGTGTGCTATCGGTCTCCTAAGGCATCATTTTGTTGGCCAGTTGCTGCTGGTAAAATTCTGACCTTGCCTTCAGAACTTACTCATAACTCCTCAAGAGTGCCTAGGCTGTCAGAATGGGAGTAGGACCATTCAACTGTGTCCCAGAAAGTCGCATCAATGTACCTCTGTCTCCCTTAGCTCCTCCAGTTCAGCCACTCTGGTCTCCGAAGCCCGTACATGGTCTCTGAGCACCAGGAGCTCCTTGCACCGAGTTCACACACCTCACCTTGACCAGCTAATCATGCATGCTGCATTCAGTGCAATAAACTGGATAGCCCCCACTCTGGTGCTGGACTTCTGCCTGCAGTCTCTTTACTTCTGCAGCTCTTTCCTTTTTTGTGGTTTTATTTTTATCACAGAGTCAGCACCTATGGTCTGTAGCTTGTGTCTGGTGTGTGCTTGTTACTTAACTGAAGTATACAGTGTTGTCTGTTCCTTTGAGGGACTCTGTGCTAAGTCTAGAGGCCTGCTAGGAACCTTGAGAGCTTCTTAATGAGGCTTTAATGGCCAAGCCCTTTAGCACCTATCAACCCCTAGCCAGGGGGTGGGGCTCCTCAGGGAGAACAAGGCTTTAAAAAGCCTGTTCCTAAGCAGCCAGAGGAGCTAGAGAACAGGAGCAGCTCACCTGAGTTCTGTGAGGGGGTTCTCCAGGTGAAGCAGGAGCAAGGACATGACCCCTGGGGTGAGTGTGTCTGTAGTGTGTGTTTGTGGTGCAATGTAAGCCTACGTAAGGCTGATGTGAAGCAGTGTCTATGGGACAAAGATGTCAAGTCTGTGGATGAGATGGCTTGTTTTAGCTGATGCCTTCAAACAGAATCAGGCATCTATTGAGGGCAGGCCACAGAAAGAGGGGTTTAAAACTGGGGGGAAGGGAAGGTCCCTGGGAAGACAGAAGGGGGCTGGGACCCTAGAGCCCAGACGGTGCTATCAGTGTAATTCCACTGATCATCTGAGGAATAAATGCCCTGTGCTAGGAGGAAGCAGGCAAACAATAGCTCCTTAGTTCTGCTGTCCTCAACACAGAAACCCCCCCCCCCCCCAAGCAATTGAAACCGATCACATTGGTTCTGTGAGGTTAGCCTCTGCAGAATCAGATATGGAGCATGTTAAGGCTGTCTAAATTGCTGGTGGGTAATATCTGGGCCCCTGCATCTCTCTGCCCCAAGTCTCTCTGGTTAAGCAGAGTGTGGTCCCAAAGGCCAATATGTTGCCTGGCCAAATGGCAGTGGTTGTGGGGGTGGGTGAAAGCAGATTCTTCATACCGCTTGCTAAAATCCATGTGGTTTGGAAAGTGTTTTTTCTCGGGGGGGGGGGGCGGGGGGGGTAATTTGACCTGCTCTTGGGTAATGATTTTTTCTGTCTAGCTCAGGTTAAAGCATTTGCCTGCAGCAGGAGCGAATTTTATGCTGGGACCCCCTGTGGGAAAGGGTAAGGTCTCAGGAACTGCTGAGAGAATGGGAGAGAGTCTCCTTGATTCTTCTGCAGCTGGGGGAAAGCCACATGCTTCCAGCTGGGAGGGTGGTTGAGACCAACTCCTACACTGCAGCTGGAGGCAACACCACATCAGGAAGGGATGAGGGTGTAATGCCTGCCAGGGAGAGAACTGTTCAGGTCGCAGCTGAACCAGAGACAAACCCGGCTCTAGGGAACAGAGTGAAATGTCCCACAGAAACCACTGAGGTGGGTGAGGATTCCTGTGACTCCTAGAACAGGGAAGCAGAGTGCTTCCAAGTATGGGAGGGGCTGAGACTAGCTCCTTTCCAGCAGAAGGCAACATGCCCTCAGGGCCAGGAGGGGTGTTGTCCATTGATTAAGGAAACTGTCCCAGTTGTTAGCTGGCAGAATTCTGCAGCTGAAGGAGGGGGCCCAGAGGAGGAAACTGGGGAAGGAATAGTTGGGGTACAGAAATGTCTCCTCACTAGTCACTTGGGGCAGGATGCCCAGGACACTAGGAGGATGGCTGGGTCAGCATCTCTACACCCAGGCACTCAGCCTGTGACCCAGGTTTTGAGAAGGAACCGTGCAAATTCTCCTCCTGGAGGGGAGCAGTCACACAGCTGACTTCTCAGGGACAGAGAAAGGGGTGGCAGAGGGTACCCCAATCCAGGTCCCAATTTTTCAGGATGCTATTTCTGAGAAGTTTTTGGAAAGTAACTCTGTCTCTTTACATCAAGATGCAGTTCCAACCCCTGTAACAGCAGGGGAGTTGAGACCAGGAAATTGCCAGGTGGTAGTCTGTCCGAATAGAAATGACCCAACTGACAGAGAAGGGGGGTGTTTTCCCCCAGGGTGGTGAGAGACAGGGAGCAGTTCTGGGAAAGCTGATGGGAAGAGGTGCAGCTGATCAAAGGGTGGGCACACCTATCCCAGAGAGCACAGCTCACAGCCCTCTAGGGGACAGGGAAGGACTCAGTGCAGGGAGGGGGAAACACAGGGTAACCCCAAAAGGGGAATTGGATTTCCTATCCATGTACAGTCCTGGAGTTGGGAGACGGCTCCCCAAAGGGCCAGCCAATGTGCAGGATCCCCCTAGACCCTTATCTTGCCAGACCCTATCAAAATGCCAGAAATAGGATGAAATTAAGAGCCCACAAATGTGAATGATTACATGGTGTTAGAACAAAGGCCAAATACTCGCTATTCCCCAAGGCCACAGCTCCATTTCCCGTATATAAATGTATAGCAAGACAACCAATCAAAGAGGCCCAACAGCAAGGAGGCCCAGCAGATGTATCCCATTACCCCTACCCCTGGAAAAGCAATCAGTCAAGGGGGCCCCAACAGATGTATCCTATATACCCCTAGAAGGGAATTTAAAAATTCCTTAGGTCAGCAGAATGTATGCACGTTAAGTCATTTGTTACTGGGTATAAAAAGGCTTGCTCTACGCTTGTAAGGTGTGTTCCTCCCTCTGGCATGAGTCGAGGGGGACACCCGCTCAGCTGACTGATCAATAAAGAACTTGAAGCCGTCTTCTAGACTCCCGTGCCTCCTTGGGGTAATTGGGCAGCTCCAGGGGGAAACGAGCCCATTTGGCTAACAAATGGCGACCACGAAGGGACTTCTCTCCCTGTAGAGGGCACTGACCGACGGCCGAGGGCGATTCCGAGGAGTGGCCACCTCGAGCTGTTGCTTTGCTCGGGCCTCGGATCGTCACAATCGGCCGGGGCGGCTGTGTCCTCTCTAAAGAGAACTCCGAAGGACACGGAAGCAAGATGGCTTCAGAAGAAGGGGAAGTCTGACTGCCGGACGCGGCCACTTCGGGCGGTAAGTGCGTTTACCTCCTGGGTTTGAGGAATAACGCCCCCGAGGTGTGGGTTGGACGGTGGAAATCCCCTAGGCAGCCTGTATACGGGAAGGTATGTTAACATTATTGTAGCTTTGTAAATGTCTTGTTGTGTTTTTGGTTAAAGGGTAAGCAAATAACGGCCAATGAGTAACGTAACTAACTCCACAAGTCCATGGGCCGTTTTTATCAATTATTGGGACTTGGAGCAACCTCAGGGATTACTCTTGTTTATAGGAAGGGTAATCTTGTTTCTCCTCTTAATGGTGTGTTGGAAACCGAGATTGTAACTGATTAAAGGATCTGTGTGAAAGATGAATGAGTGCTGCTGACAGGTCTGAGGCTTAAGCTGACTTCAGCCGCCCCAAGACTCCTGCGAGGGGAAACCCGGTGACCAGGATATCTTGATTGCAAGGGGGGTCAGCCGAACCTCGTGACCCAGCGGATATCTGAGTTAGAACTAGATCTATACCTCTTCCCCCTCTTGATATCTCTGTCTCGGAAAACTCTGGGTAAAGCATAATGGGGTCCGGACAAAGCACCTTCTCCTGGACACCCCTGGGATGTATGCTGGATAACTGGAAGGCATTTAGACGCCAGGCTAATTATGGAATTGTATTATGTAAAGACAAGCTTGTAAAATTCTGTACTCTTGAATGGATGACATTCGGGGTGGAATGGCCCGAGGGAGGGACGCTCAAACCAGGGGTTGTACAAGCAGTACATAGCATTGTGACCTGGGATGGGCATTGGGACCAATATCCCTATATAGATATTTGGCAGGACCTTGTGGCCAATCATCCCCCATGGTTGCAAAAATGTAGATCACAAACTATTAAAACCTTAATGGCCCGTGCCCCTGTTAGGAAACCCTGTTTCCCTGTTAAGAAATCTTGTCTGCGGGCTGTGATTCCCTCTGCCCCTGATCCTATGCCCCCTCCCCCTTTGTATCCTGGCCTCCCGGCTCCGGTACCCTCAATTGAAATCCCCCCCCACATCTCTGAGGATAATGCCTCAGCTGAAAGGGGTGAGCCAAGCAACCAGGATTTTTCCAAACGGGAGCCCCCTCCGATCTCTCTGAGCTCCACGGTGTCTAACCACACCAGGAGCAAGGGTGGCCCGGTACTCCAAGGGCCCCTGCAACAGAATTATTTGTGTCCACTGCGGGAAACTGTAGCCCCTGAGGGTAATCTCACTATGGTATATGTTCCCTTTACCACTAGTGAGCTATATAATTGGAAGGGGCTTCGGGCAAAAATATAGAGGAACTTTTAGAAATAGCCATGAAGGTTTATGATTGGAGGGATGATGAGGAGCGAAAGAAAGGGGCCCGCGTTTTGGCCATGGCCCTGAGAGAAGGATATGCAGAAAGGGGGGACAAGGTTAAGGAGAAGCCAGGGCCACCTGGGAGGGGACGGGACCCCCGCCTGGGTCGAAACCAGTGCGCTATCTGTAGGGAAGAGGGGCACTGGAAGAATGAATGCCCCCGGTCCTTCCCCTCCTTTACAACAACACGGGACGTTCAGGGGAGGGATCTTCCCCATAGAGAAGCCGAGGGACCCAGCGGCCCCTCCTGACAGCACAAGCTGCCAGCCTGGATCCCACGGTAAAAATTAAAGTGGAGGGCCGCCTAATTGAAGCCCTTATTGATACTGGGGCCACTCTTAGTTTGCTCCCCCTTAATAAGGCCCCCCGAGATAGAGCTCGGGGACGTGCCATAGTCCAGGGGATAGAGGGACAAACTACAGCTTTGGGAAAAAAAAAAAAAAAAAAAAAAAAAACTTTGCCTCTCCTAGTAAAAAATAGGGGACCGTCAAATTTCCCATCAGTTTGTTTGCAGTCCCTCCTGCCCCATAGTGCTGCTCGGACGAGATATCCTCACTAAATTACAGGCGGAGATCTCATTCGATAACGGGACAATGGAAGTCAGAATCCCTAAGCAACAAGCCTCTAATTACCAGATGGCTCTCATAAATGCTAGAGATCACTCCCTGGAATGTAAGGGAAGTGATGGAAGCCAGCTGCCGGGGGAGGGGGGGGAGAGAGGGGGGGTAAATCCCAAGGTCTGGGCGGAGGAAGGAGGCGTGGCCCGAGCCAGGAATGCTACACCAGTGCATATTTCCCTTAAGGAGGGAAGCAGCCCAGTCCGAATTCGCCAATACCCCCTTAAGTTAACCACTCGGATCGGGTTAAAACCCCTGATTCAAAAGTTCTTGCAGTGCGGGTGGTTAAAGGAAGACACGTCCCCATACAATACTCCAATAATGGGGGTGCCTAAGCCTAATGGGCAGTATTGGTTGGTCCAGGATCTAAGACAAATTAACAAGTTAATAGCAGAGACTGTTTGCCTTTGAGTGGGAGGACCCAGATACCCACTACAAAGCTCAATACCTTTGGACCGTTGTCCCACAAGGACTTACCTGTGCACCCGAGATTTTTGGCAGCCAGTTAAAAAGGGACCTCACCCCATTCCTGGCTAAACACCCTTCATGTAACATAGTTCAGTACTGTAATGATCTGTTCTTGAGTACTGAAACAGAGACAGTCTGCAAGGAGAAAACTGTAGAGCTCCTTAATTACCTTGGGGCACAGGGGTATAAGGTTTCAAAGGAAAAAGCACAATTGGTTAGGCGACAGGTCACTTTTCTTGGGTATCATTTGTGCCAGGGAAGTCGTAGTCTAGGTAAAGAAAGAATCCAGGTGATACTCAATAACCCTCGACCTCAAAACCCCCGAGAGTTGAGGGCTTTCCTGGGGTTGACTGGGTTTTGTCGACTCTGGATCCCTGACTACGGGGGAAGAGCCAAACCATTATATGAATCCTTAACTAAAGAGGGTCTGCTCCATTGGACGTGGACCAAAGAGATGGAAAAAGCATTTCGAGAGCTAAAAGAAGCCTTGGTTCAGCCTCCCGCTCTAGCCCTCCCCGACCCTCGGAGGCCGTTCACTTTATACGTTCATGAGAGGGGAGGGGTGGCTGCTGGAGTTCTATGCCAAAGGTCGGGACCAACCTGGCGACCCATTGGATACTACTCAAAGGTGTTGGACCCTGTCGCCAAGGGGTGGCCTGCCTGTTTACGGGCCGTTGCAGCGACCGCTCTCCTCGTACAGGAGGCTGAGAAATTGACCCTGGGAGGAGACACTGAGGTTGTGGTTCCCCACGGGGTGCCTCAAATACTGGGGACAGGTGCTGGGGAAAAGCATTTAAATCCCAGTCGACATACCAGATATGAAGTAGGGCTCTTGCTAGCCCCTAACTTAACCTTTAGGACAGTTAGCTCCATAAACCCAGCTACCCTGCTGCCCGATCCTGAGGTTTCCCATGAGACTAGCCCCACTCATGACTGTATTGAAGTTTTGCAACAGGAAACCAAACCCCGCCCTGATCTCTCAGACTTGCCGTGATCCAACCCTGAAATTGAGGGGTACGTTGACGGGTCCAGCTATGTGATAGATGGCAAGCGGTTTACCGGAGCCGCAGTAGTAATTAAGGACAAAGGAATATACAAGTTTAAACTCAGCCCTAATTTGTCCGCTCAAGCGGCGGAGTTAGTGGCCCTTATCGAGGCTCTCCGGTTGGGAGCTGGAAAAACTATTAACCTGTATACTGATAGCCGCTATGCCTATATGGTGGTACATGCTCACGGGGCCCTGTGGAGAGAAAGGGGATTTATCACAGCGTCAGGCCAAAGAATTGCACATGGGAGTCTCATCAAGACACTCCTTGAGGCTTTGATGCTTCCCCTCCGGGTTGCCGTGATACATGTGCGTGCCCATGGAAGGGCCCCGGAGGCTGAACAACGTAAATATAATCAATTGGCCGATCAGGCCGCAAAGGAGGCCGCACGGGAAGGGGCCTCATGGGTCTTCTTGGTCCAAGATACAGAAGCTAAAACCCCCCCTCCCCAATATACAGCCGAGGAGGCACGCCACGCACAGGCTGCGGGGGCCCGGCAGGTTCCCCCGGGATGGTGGAAATTACCGGGGGGGGAAATTTTTGTCCCCCGGCCGATACTTCAGGAAATTCTCCAGCACATGCATAAAGAAGGGCATATGGGGTCAGGAGCAATGGTTGATTTGGCCACCCGATCCCTTAAGGGGCTGGGTATGCACATGGAAGCCCAGAGAATAGTTAGTAATTGCCCCGTCTGCCAACGAACTAACCAAAAGGGGTGTGGCCCTCCCGCCCCAATGGGAGGCCGGCCCTGGGCCACGTACCCTTTTCAGAGATGGCAGGTTGACTTCGCAGAAATGCCCCCTTGCAGGGGCTATAAATACCTGCTCGTATTTGTGGATCAGCTTACGGGATGGGTAGAGTGTTACCCCACCCGGCATTGCCAGGCCCGGGCGGTTACTAAGGCCCTGTTGCATGAAATACTTCCCCGATTCCATCTCCCCGAAACGATTGAATCTGATCAGGGAAGCCACTTTACCTCACAAGTGGTCCAACAGGTGTCCCAGGCACTCGGTATACAATGGAGGTTGCATACCCCCTGGAGGCCGCAGAGCTCAGGCCAGGTGGAAAGAATGAATAGGACTCTCAAGGATACCCTCACTAAACTATGCACAGAGTCTAGTCTAAAATGGCTTGATGCGTTACCACTTGCCCTTACCCGCATTCGAAGGGCCCCCCGTAAGGGTCTTAAGCTCTCACCATTTGAACTGGTCTTTGGGTTCCCTCCCCGAATCCTGATCCCAGGGTTCCGGGAAGATGTAAACTGGGAAATGGGAAAGGACTCCTTATGGAAGCAGGTCTCCGGGTTGCAATCTGTTTTGTTACAGCTGCATCGGTACGCGGTGCCTTTCCAAGCCCTTCCCCTGGACCAGCCCGTGCATCCGTTCCAGATCGGTGATCAGGTCCTTGTCAAGAAATGGAGGCGTGACCCCCTTACACCACGGTGGGACGGCCCGCACACTGTCTCGCTCATCAGCCAAACTGCAGTCAAAGTTCTCGGGAGCGACAAATGGACACACCATACACGGGTAAAGCGGTTTCTGAGCCCTAGCCCGGAGACTGAACTAGCAGAAGAGGACACCGGCCCTCTGCCCGCCCCGGCTCCGGACGCCCGGGGTGGCACAGGTGAAGACTCTACCTGGGAGTACCAGTACTTGGACGGATTAAAGGGACTGTTTAGAAAAAGATAATGAAATTGCTGCTAATATCCTTGTTTATATGCTTCCACCACTATTATGGTTGGGAGAATAGGTTTTTACAGCTAGGGGAGACAATAGCAGGATCCTTTAACCTCAGTAACTGTTGGGTATGCTGAGGCCCAGGGGAATTAGATGAATGGCCTTGGGTAGCCCAGCCCGTGCAAGCTAAATGGTGGATTAGTAATTTAAGTATAGTCCACAAAGGAACGAAGTTTGGACTGAGGATAGTAGCCCTTGGCGACTCTATTCCTCTGAAATAGGGATCCTTTGTCTCAACCGAACAAAACCAGAAGGGGTGTATGTGGGCAAAAGCCAATGTGACTGGACTCTATCTCTAGGACTTGACTGCTATGATCACTCTAGTTGCCATACGTATGACTGTTCTAAATATCAAGGACGGTGGAACCATACCCACGTAAAACTCACTAATCATAGCTGGGTACCATGTTCCTACCAACAGCATACTGGCGAAGGCTGTAAGGCAGTTGGACAAGATGGGTTCTTTGATGCCCTCTTTCTAAGTTGCCAGCGAGATAATACCAACAGTAAGGATCACGTGGTACGCTGGTATCAGTGGGCATGGCAACATTCTAATGGAACTCGGGTAACCCATTTTAATCATTTTTGGTCTACTACCAATAGCCCTAAATTTGGTTGTAATTGCGCTTGGAAGGAAGGGGCTGGGGCTTGGAAATGTGACTATTGTAATCCTGACGGTACATCTATTGTATTAGGGGGACCCCTGGAGATGGGTAACTCTTTGTATTACGAAGAACCGGGCCCCAAGGACTATCCCGAAACCTGGGATGGCCCTTTTGCAAATGGACAATGGGCCCTAAAAGGCCATTACTGGATATGTGGGCAATATGCTTATCGAAGATTGCCTCCAAATTGGTCAGGAATTTGTTATGTTGGGTACATTAGGCCCTTATTCTTTCTACTACCCCAAATCCAGGGAAATAAATTAGGAATTAAGGTATATGACGACTTGATTAGGGAGAGGCGGTCCGTTGATTCCACATTGACTGCTGGAAGCTCCCAAAAGTGGGGGGCTCAAGAGTGGCTCCCTGTGTAGTTGCATTAGTTCGACGAATGGCTAATCAAATTGTACGCCAACGCATGATGGCACTATATCAACCGGTTAAAGTTGAGGATTGGGGGCCATAGGGCTCTCAAAATGCTTTTAAGGGGGGAGAACCTTGTTAGAACAAAGGCCAAATACTCGCTATTCCCCAAGGCCACAGCTCCATTTCCCGTATATAAATGTATAGCAAGACAACCAATCAAAGAGGCCCAACAGCAAGGAGGCCCAGCAGATGTATCCCATTACCCCTACCCCTGGAAAAGCAATCAGTCAAGGGGGCCCCAACAGATGTATCCTATATACCCCTAGAAGGGAATTTAAAAATTCCTTAGGTCAGCAGAATGTATGCACGTTAAGTCATTTGTTACTGGGTATAAAAAGGCTTGCTCTACGCTTGTAAGGTGTGTTCCTCCCTCTGGCATGAGTCGAGGGGGACACCCGCTCAGCTGACTGATCAATAAAGAACTTGAAGCCGTCTTCTAGACTCCCGTGCCTCCTTGGGGTAATTGGGCAGCTCCAGGGGGAAACGAGCCCATTTGGCTAACAATGGGAGAGAGTCAAAGGACACAATGGGTAATGAACAAACTAACCTCAAACTACACTAATTGAACACAGGGCATGGTATCAACGATACTTGTCAACACCCATGTTTGATTAAAAAAAAAAAATTGGTATTAATGTTAAGATTTGGGGATAAGAATTTCGACACAGAAGTTAAATCTTATGCTAATGCTACTTTTCAGTTAATACCTGTAAACAGGTTTAAACCTTATCACAGCAGAGAAACCATAAAAAAACCCTGGATTGTGTGTGTGAATGGGGAAACTGAGGCATGCAGCCTCATGGCCTTAATGTCTGAATGCTAAGAGAACTATAACAACAAACTGAGTTCGAGATAGTCAGTGACTAACCGTCTTGCAGTAAACTAAGAGGGGAGGTGTGACGCTCTGTACCTCAGGGGAACACCCTACACGCCATGTTCGGCTTTATAAAATGATTGCGTGGTATCCAATGCAAAGTTTGTCATGTTGGGTGTCTCTGGAAGGCTGGTAATGCACTGAGCATGGCTGTTATGGTGATGTTACTGTAATGGTTAGTATCCTCATGGCTTAAAGCAGGCCATGCAAAAACTCTCCAAGAACAGTATCAGAGGGGTAGTCGTGTTAGTCTGAATCTGTAAAAAGCAACAGAGGGTCCTGTGGCAGATGCAAGAAGTGAGGTTCTTACCCACGAAAGCTTATGCTCCCAGTACTTCTGTTAGTCTCAAAGGTGCCACAGGACCCTCTGTTGCTTTCTCCAAGAACAGAAAGGCAGTTCACACCTCGTCAGGGCATGGATGGGGCCTGCTATGCAAGTGGAGAGCTGCATAAGGAGGTTTTCATCCCCAAGCCCTTTACCAACCATCAACCCCTAACCAGGGGGTGGGGCTATTCAGGGAGAACAAGGCTTTAAAAAGGCCCCTGCTAAGGCACTGGTCTTCACCAGTTTGGGTGGGGGTCTGAGCTTTTTTTTGGGGGGGGCTGGGGCGGCAAAAATGGTAGAGCCAGCCCTGCGGCATGGCAGGGGCGTGCATGCTCAAAAATTGTTTGATAGGGGTGCGCGATGAAAAAAGTTTGGAGACCGCTGTCCTAAGGGACAGAGAGAAGCTAGGGAACAGGACTGGCTAATGTGAGTTTTGCGAGGCAGTTAACCAGGTGCAGGAGCATATCCGTGACCCTTGGGGTGAGTTTGTTGTGTGTGGTGTAGTGTGGTTGCTGCTTGACTGAATTATATAGTGTGGTCTGTTCGTTTGAGGGGACTTGTGCTGAGCCTAGTGGCCTGCCAGGCAAGTTGAGAGCTTTTTAATGGGGCTTTGGTGGACAAGCCCTTTAGCACCCATCAACCCATAGCAGGGTTTGGGGCTACTCAGGGAGAACAAGGCTTTAAAAAGCACGCTGCTAAGGGATGAGAGATGCTAGGGTACAGGAGCAGCTATTGTGAGTTTTGTGAGGGAGTGCTCCAGGTGAAGGAAGAGCAACTATGTGACCTGTAAGCAGTGTTCCCTCTAATTTCTCACCCATGTGTGGAGTGGAGGTGTTGTCCAGTTATTAAGGAAACTGTCCCAGTTGTTAGCTGGCAGAGTTCTGCAGACGAAGGAGGGGGCCCAGAGGAGGAAATTGGGGAAGGAATAGTTGGGGTACAGGAATGTCTCCTCACTAGTCACTTGGGGCAGGATGCCCAGGACAACCTCAAAACTCGCCAAGAGTTCAAAAATCATGCCAATCTTCCAAATTGGGGTTAATACATTTCATAGTACAATTTAAATATCAGGATTCAAATATTCAGATCCATCCCTCACAGGAAGTTCTACTAGGGGCAACGTGCAGAGAATAAATACGTTGTCCCTCAGTAACTGGGAATTGAAAGTAGGTT
Organism: Chrysemys picta bellii; assembly: GCF_011386835.1. Taxonomy (NCBI): domain Eukaryota; kingdom Metazoa; phylum Chordata; order Testudines; family Emydidae; genus Chrysemys; species Chrysemys picta. The sequence continues at coordinate 10,979,555 of NC_088805.1, read as the reverse complement.
GTCTGTGAGTAAATATGATCCACTAGAGAAGAATTTCAGTCCCATTGGCACTGTAGCTCATTTCTCCTGGTATTTCATCAGGTGGTCAAGGGACATTTATTTAGAACGTATCACCAGACATGGGCAATACCAGGAGAAATGAGCTACAGTTTCAATGAGAAGCCAAGACAGGTAAGTAACCAAAATACTTCTTTAATTGACCGTATTTATTCAGGGACTAAATTCCTGATTACTGAGGGGTAATTTACTTTTCACAAGCTACTCCTAGTATAACTTTTCATAAGACCAGCAGACTGGCCATACTGGGTCAGACATAGCTGTTCGGTTTTATGCAAGTAGAAAGTTGGCAACCCTAGGGTGGGTAGGGTGACCAGATGTCCCGATTTTTGGGTCTTATATAGGCTCCTATTACCCCCCACCCCCTGTCCTGATTTTTCACACTTGCTGTCTGGTCACCCTAAGGGTGGGGCTACTCAGGTAGAACATGGCTTTAAAAAGCCTGCTCCTAAGTGACCAGAGGAGCTAGAGAACAGGAGAGTTTTATGAAGGAATTCTCCAGGTGAAGGAGAAACAACTAGGGGACCTTTGGGGTGAGCCTGTTGTGTGTTTGTGGTGTGCTTACTACTTGATTGAAAAAAGCAACAGAGGGTCCTGTGGCACCTTTGAGACTAACAGAAGTATTGGTAGCATAAGCTTTCGTGGGTAAGAACCTCACTTCTTCAGATGCTTCTGTTAGTCTCAAAGGTGCCACAGGACCCTCTGTTGCTTTTTACAGATTCAGACTAACACGGCTACCCCTCTGATACTTGATTAAAGTATATAGTGTGGTCTGTTTGAGGGACCTTGTGCTGAGGCTAGCAGCCTGCTAGGCAAGTGGAGAGCTGCATAAGGAGGCTTTCATTCCCAAGCCCTTTACCACCCATCAACCCCTAACCAGGGGGTGAGGCTACTCAGGGAGAACAAGGCTTTAAAAAGCCCTCTCCTAAGGGATGGGAGAAGCTAGGGAACAGGAGTGGTTACTGTGAGTTGTACGAGGTAGTTAACCAGGTGAAGGAGCAACTCTGTGACCCTTGGGGTGAGTTTGTTGTGTGTGGTGTAGTGTGGTTGCTGCTTGACTGAATTATACAGTGTGGTTTGATCCTTGGAGGGAACTTGTGCTGAGCCTAGTGGCCTGCCAGGCAAGCTGAGAGCTTTTTAATGAGGCTTTGGTGGCCAAGCCCTTTAGCACCCAATGACCCTTACCAGGTGGTGGGGCTCCTCAATATGATTTGCCTGCACAGCTTACCTCTTAATTCTTGTTTGCCTGAGTTGAGCACTGGAGTAGGGAGTCAGGTCTGGGTAGGGTGTTTGTGCAGGGGTAACACTGGTATTGCAAGAAACTGTAAGTACCTTATGTATGATTGACTGTGTTTGAGATAGTTATGTGAGAGCAGAAAAGAGCATTGGGGCTACCGTATAGCGCAGCGGTGAGGGTTGGATTAAGGCGGGGGCTCTCAAACTGGGGGTTGCAGGGTAATTACAGGGGGGTCATGCGCTGTCAGCCTCCACCTCAAATCCCGCTTCGCCTCCAGCATTGATAATGGTGTTAAATATATTGAAAGAATGTTTTTAATGTATTGGGGGGGAGGGGGGGATGTTGCACTCAGAGGCTTTCTATGTGAAAGGGGTCACCAGTACAGAAGTTTGAGAATCATTGGATTAAGGCATATATTAACTAAGCTACAGGTTGGGGCCTCGCACTCTGAGGAGTCTCTTAAAAAACAAACAAACAAACAAACCAAAAAACGGACTCCATTTCAAATATTATCAAAATCGGTTGATAAATAAAGGAGATACAGGAAAAAGAAGATTCTCTCTAAATATAGACACTTTTATTCAAATATGACAAAAATATACATCTGGCTACACAAATACGCATACCCATACCCTACCTCTACCCTTCACTAATTGTTCATTATCAATAGGCAGGAGGCCAGGGCTGAGAAAAATCAAGATAATTGCACTTGTAAAATGAGTATTTCTACGCATGAGTGTGCTATCAGTCTCCTAAGGCAGCATTTTGTGGGCCAGCTGCTGCTGGTAAAACTCTGACCTTGCCTTCAAAACTTATTCATAACTCCTCAAGAGTGCCTAGGCTGTCAGAATGGGAGTAGGACCATTCAACTGTGTCCCAGAAAGTCGCATCAATGTACCTCTGTCTCCCTTAGCTCCTCCAGTTCAGCCACTCTGGTCTCTGAAGCCCGTACATGGTCTCTGAGAGCCAGGAGCTCCTTGCACCGAATACACACACGTCACCTGCCAGCTAATCCTGCATGCTGCATTCAGTGCAATAAACTGGATAGCCCCCACTCTGGTGCTGGACTTCTGCCTGCAGTCTCTTTACTTCTGCAGCTCTTTCCTTTTCTGTTTTATTTTTAGCACAGAGTCAGCACCTATGGTCTGTAGCTTGTCTGGTGTGTGCTTGTTACTTAACTGAAGTATACAATGTTGTCTGTTCCTTTGAGGGACTCCGTGCTAAGCCTAGAGGCCTACTAGGAACCTTGAGAGCTTCTTAATGAGGCTTTGATGGCCAAGACCTTTAGCACCTATCAACCCCTAGCCAGGGGTTGGGGCTCCTGAGGGAGAACAAGGCTTTAAAAAGGCCCCTTCTAAGGCAGTGGTGTTCACCAGTTTGGGTGGGGGTCTGAGCATGTTTTTTTGGGGGGGACTTGGGGCAGCAAAAATGGTAGAGCCAGCCCTGCGGCGGGGCAGGGGGGTGCATGCTCAAAACTTGTGTACTGACAGGGGTGCGTGATCAAAAAAGTTTGGAGACCACTGTCCTAAGGGACAGAGAGAAGCTAGGGAACAGGAGTGGCTAATGTGAGTTTTGCGAGGCAGTTAACCAGGTGAAGGAGCAACTCTGTGAGCCTTGGGGTGAGTTTGTTGTGTGTGGTGTAGTTTGGTTGCTGCTTGACTGAATTATATAGTATGGTCTGTTTGTTTGAGGGGACTTGTGCTGAGCCTAGTGGCCTGCCAGGCAAGTTGAGAGCTTTTTAATGAGGCTTTGGAGGCCAAGCCCTTTAGCACCCATCAACCCGTAGCAGGGTTTGGGGCTACTCAGGGAGAACAAGGCTTTAAAAAGTACGCTGCTAAGGGTTGAGAGATGCTAGGGTACAGGAGCTGCTAACGTGAGTTTTGTGAGGGAGTGCTCCAGGTGAAGGAAGAGCAACTATGTGACCTGTGAGCAGTGTTCTCTCTAATTTCTCACCCATGTGTGGAATGAATTTTATGTGCACCAATATGGAGGTGATATGACACATGTCATATCAGTGCACATAACAAAATTCATGTGGTGGGGGTAGGGACAAGGGGTTTGGAGAGGGGGAGGGGGCTCAGGGCTGGGGATGAGGGGTTTGAGGGTGCAGGGGGGGGCTACGGCAGTACCTGGGCAGCGGGGGGGAGAAACACCTCTCCCCATCACAGCAGCTCTCGGGCTGAGGTGCAGGATATGCGCCTAGCCCCCGCAGATCCAGGCCATGGCCTGGGCAGCTCTGTGGCCAGTGTTCCCTGAGTGCCTGTGCGGCCCTAAATGGGCTGCTCCGTGGCCATGCAGCTGCGCAGCTTACAGAAAACATAGCCCGTGGGTGGTGTGTGTGTTGTGGTGTGCTTACTCCTTGACTGAAGTATATAGTGCGCTCCGTTTGTTTGAGGGACCGTGTGCTGAGCCTCGCGGCCTGCTATGCAAGGCTGAGAGCATGTTGAGGAGGCTTTCATCCCCAAGCCTTAACCAGGGGTTGGAGCTAATCATGGAGAACAAGGCTTTAAAAAGCCAGCTCTTAAGTGACCAGAGGAGCTAGCAAACAGGAGAGTTTTGCGAGGGAGTTCTCCAGGTGAAGTAGGAGCGAATACGGCACCCTTTGGGTGAGTTTATTGTCTTTAGCATAGGTGCTGATTTTTTTTTTTTTTTTTTTTTTTTTTGCTGGTGGGTGCTTTCGAAGAGGGGTGTGTTTGGGGATGGGGGTGGATGAAGGGGGCACTGCCTTTGCCAGGTTTGGGGGGAGTAGGGGCGGCTCTATGCATTTTGCCACCCCGAAGCACGGAGGGCAGGCTGCTTTCGGCGGCAGGCCTGAGGGAGGTCCACGGTCCTGTGGCTCCGGCGTACCTGCCACCGAAACCGCAGGACCGGCAGACCTCCCACAGGCAAGCCGCGGAAGGCAGCCTGCCTGCTGCCCTTGCGGTGACCAGCAGGCCGCCCCCGCCCGCAGCTTGCTGCCCCAGGCATGTGCTTTGTGTGCTGGTTCCTGGAGCCGTCCCTGGGAGGAAGGCAATTGTCAGCATTTATAGGGCACCCTTCTTTCATATTCTAATTACTGAATGTGTTGATCATTGTTATCTTTGCTATTTTAAAAGTTAAATTGTTTTGAACGACAATTACATTATTATGAATGGCAGTATAATAAAATCATTGTAATTACTTAAAAGCTGTCTTCACTAACATCCCAGTTTAGAGATATTCTATATCACTAGCTTTCTGGATGAAACTGTCAGCAATCTTCTTTACATCCAGGTCCCTTGGTATTGTTTTGATGTATGTTAAGGTCAGCTACGTTATTCCGTTGTCTGTCCAATTGATGACTGGAGATAATTTTTAAGTCTTCTGAAGCTGAAGAATGAATTCAGGATGATACAGGCATAGCGAGAAGGCTTTTTACACATTTGCAGTAGGCTGGAAACATAGTGCTTTTCGAGTACTGCAAATGACTCCAAGATCTTTCTTGATGGGTAACAGCTAAATTTAGGCACCATCGTTTTGTGTGTGTGTGTGTGTGTGTGTGTGTGTGTGTGTGTGTGTGTGTGTGTGTGTATATATATATATTATAGTTGGGATTATATTTTGCCATGTGCATTACAGTGGAGTCACATTTTATGCGGGGGTTAGGTTCTAAAGTCAGCGCGTAAGGCGAAAATCGTGTATAGTCAAAATTACCCTTAAATCCCCCATAAAGTACAGTATACTGTACAGGGTTGTGTATACACCCCAGTACAGTAATATGTATACAGTAATGTACAGTATATGAGTACATATGCAAAATAAGTTTACAGTACTGTCTTTTTAATTACAGGGGGTCATCAGGGCTAGATGCTGATCCAGGAAACGGAGGTGACTGAACTTGGGTGACGGAGAGCGAGTCGTAGACGAAGTGGTTGGCTCTGGTTCAGCTCGAGAAGTTGATTGCGTAGGCTCATCTGCTGCTGGCTGTTTTTCCTTGAAAAACATGGTGATCGGTAACGGTCGCTGTTGTCTCTTGAGCTACTCAAACATTTCTTGATACGGTCTCAAATGGTCCGTAATACTATGTGTGATTTTTGAAGCTTCGTTCCATAGAGGGATCGTATTCAGAAATTAAATCATTCAAGGGTTTTGCTGCTTGGAACTCCTCAGGAAATTTGTGAAGATTCCAACTTGCTGGCTCTTCCTGTTAGTCGTCGTCATAGTCTTTTGTAGACTATTTTATCAGTTCCTCTGACTAACAAACAGTCAATAAAAACAACAAGGAGTCTGGTGGCACCTTAAGGACTAACAGATTTATTTGGGCATAAGCTTTCCTGGGTAAAAACCTCACTTCTTCAGAAGAGTTAATGCTTCTCTATGGCTCTCAATTAATTCTTCAATTTCTTCCTCAAGGATGTCAACGAAGCCATCAGCACCCACTTGCCTGGTCACCTGAACAATGCGTTTCACTTCTTTGTCAATGGTCGAGAAACCCTGAAAATCATTCACACATTCTTTCCATAGGTTTCGCCAACATGCTTTGACTGTTTCAGGCTTGATTGCATCCATTGCCTGTTTAATATAAGTGTTGCAATCAGCAATGTTGAAGGACTTCCAACACTGCATCACATTAAGATTGGGATCAGCATCCATAGTGCTATGTATCCATGATAACGTAAGCCTCCTGTAGGTGGCCTTGAAACAGGGAATCACGCCTTGGTTGAGAGGTTGGAGGATGGAGGTGGTATTGGCCTGGGGGGGAGGAAGACGACTTCAACGTCATTACGTGCAAACCGGAGTGCCGCAGGGTGGCCAGGAGCATTGTCTACAATCAGTAACACTTTAAAGTCAAGTCCTTTCTCTTCGAGGTACCGTTTGACTTCTGGAATGAAACACTTGTGGAACCAATCCAGAAATAATACTGCCGTCACCCAAGCCTTTTTATTTGATTGCCAGAACACAAGCAGGAGATTTTTGTTCTTGCCTTTTAGGGCACGGGGATTTGCACCCGTGTGGAGCAAGCCCGGCTTTATTAAATGCCCAGCCGCATTGCCACAAAACAACACAGTCGCATGGTCTTTAGCTGCTTTGAAGCCAGGGGCTTGTTTTTCTGATTTCGAAATGTAAGTGCGGTTGGGCATTTTTTTCCAGAAGAGCCCAGTCTCGTCAGCATTAAAAACTTGTTCCGGAAGACAGCCCTTTTCTTCTTCTATGATTTTCTTTAATCGTTCGGGATAGGCTTTTGCTGCCTCTTCATTGGCAGATGCAGCTTCACCAGTAGTCTGCACATTTTTGAGGTTGAAGCGGTTCCTAAAACTGTTAAGCCAACCTTGGCTGGCTTTGAATTCCTTCTCATCAGAAGGCTGTCCCTCTCTGGCAGGAGGTTTGAACAGCGCGTAGAAGCTAAGAGCCTTTTCTCGCAACGTGTTGCCATCAATAGGCACACGTTTAAGATTCAGGTCTTCCAGTCATAAGTTTTATACCTGTTCAGTCTTCACTAAAGTCTTATCACGCACCTGGCTCGTCACCTTAGCCGTTATTGGAGCACTTGATGCCACTGCTTGACGAATTTCTCTCTCGAATCTTGATGACACGGATGCTAGATTCGTTGCGGCCATATTTACACGCCGCGTTGGAGACCGACATACCGTCTCTCAAGAAGTCCAACACAGCCAGTTTTTCCTTCAGCGTTGAAACAGATCGCGGTTTCTTCGGTTGAGCACCAGATGAAGTAGTTGGCTTGCATTTAGGGGCCACATTGTACAAAAAATAAGTATCTTTAAACACTAGACTCGCACTCTGTGCAGCGAGCCGCTCACCCTATGAGAGGCACGCGGGAACTGAGACCGATTGAGGAACAGCAGATTCACGTCTCCCACCTCACGCTCACTCCGGGGCATAAAAGCTCATTGGGTGGAATCGCCCGCACTATTTACAGGTATCTTGTTCGTTTTTTTTGCCGAGCGCGTATAGTTGAATTCACTTAAGTTAAATGCTCATATGATGTAACTCGCCTGTACTTGGCATTTAACATTGAATTTCATCTGCCATTTTGTTGCCAGGTCACCCAGTTTTGTGAGATCCTTTTGTAGCTCTTTGCAGTCTGCTTGGGACTTACAAAACTACTTAAGATAGTTCTCATCTGCAAATTTTGCCACCTCACTGTTTACCCCTTTTTGCAGATCACTTATGAATAGGTTGGCTAGGACTGGTCCCAGTACAAGCCCCTCAGGGACACCACTATTTACTTCTCTCCATTCTGAAAATGGACCATTTATTCCTATCTTTTACTTGAGTGCCTGGTAATGCTTTCATGATCTAATGATCATTAATTTAATAACAAGCCTTTTTGTTATCTTAATCCCCCTGTCTCTGTTTACAAACAAACTCCCTGCCCAAAGGGCAGAAGTTGTTAGCAGCACAGAATTCATAGAATAGAATAATTGACTATCTGGGTTGGAAGGGACCTCAGGAGGTCATCTAGTCCAACCCCCTGCTCAAACTCATCACATTCCACACTCAAGCTCTGGCTCCTGGGTCCTGAGCACCCAGGGAGTCAGCACCTATGGGCTGTAGCTTGTGTCTGGTGTGTGCTTGCTGCTTGACTGAAGTATACAGTGTGGTCTGTTCCTTTGAGGGACCCTGTGCTGCGCCTAAAGGCCTGCTAGAAAAGCTGAGAGCTTCTTAAGGTGGCTGTGATGGCCAAGCCCTTTAGCACCTAATCAACCCCTAACCAGGGGGTGGGGCTCCTCAGGGAGAACAAGGCTTTACAAAGCCTGCTCCTCAGCAACCAGAAGAGCTAGAGAACAGGAGCAGCTAACCCAGGGGTTTCAAACATGCGGCCCGTGGGGTTATTATCTGCGGCCCGTGAGTCCCTTGCAGCCACCGCGCCCTATCCTGGTGCACGTCTGGGCTAGAACGTGGGGGTGGGGGCAGAGCGGCTGTGTGTTGCTGTTGCTTGAGGCAGCGCCCACAGCAGCTCCCATTGGCCGAGAATACAGTGCCTCCAGAAATGGTGCACCTCCCCTCGGAGAGCATTGTGGTTATAAAAAATAGAGAAACTAATTTCTCTAGCAAGGTTGATTTGTTGTATAGTTTCTTTCAATCGGAGCCTTAAATAACCTTAAATAATTTCTCTGGCGTATTCTCTAGCTCCTCTGGTTTCTTAAGAGGGGGCATTTTAAAGCTTTATTCTCCCTGCATAGCCCCACCCCCTGGTTCAAAGGTGATGGGTGCTAAAGGGATCAAAGTTTCCTTAAGAAGCTCTCAAGCGCTAGGCTCGGCATACAGTCCCTCAAACAAACAGACTACACGGTATACTTCAGTCAAGCAGCAAGTACACCACAAACACACACTGCAGCCACTCAGCCCAGGGGTCACGCAGTTGCTCCTCCTTCACCTGGAGAACCCCCTTGCAAAATTCTCCTGTTCTCTAGCGCTTCTGGTCACTTAGGAGTGGGCTTTTTAA